>NC_132925.1:27746357-28371357 GCF_047675955.1 Chlorocebus sabaeus
ACCTGTGCAACAGAGCAAGCATGTCAGAAGAACAGTGAGACAGAGGATTTGTGTTTTTTCTATCCTGACATTTTGCTTCCTGTTGCTTTTAATCATATTACACATGCAGTTATTTAGCTCTCTGCATTTGTAAGTCAGAAGCACTGTACTAACATTAGCTTAATAGCTGTAAAAGCCTTGAATTGAGAGGCTATTTTAAATGTAAGTGGAAGCCATGGGTCCTCCTCCTCTTTAATTCTGAAGAAAGTTTACATTTTCGAAGTGAAGAAGTTTGAGTGACAGGAGGGAATAATGCCACTGGATTGTGATTCTCTACCTGTCTTTGCCCTGAAGCTAGTGCTATTCTGTGATGGTTGAATGTGGCTGTTTGTTGGGGGGACAACAACTTTCCTCTTTGTGGGGCTTTGTGTACTTCCACAACCAAAACATGGTTACCTATTATCAACACCCAGTGAGCACTGCCTGTGTGCAGTTTCCTCACCTCTGGGAAAGCATTCATCCTGTATGGAACATGATGAACCAGACTCAGGTATAATGCATCCCTGGAAAGTTTAAGATTAAGGGATACAGGTTGCGCAAACATCACAGCAGCAATCAGCCTAACAAGTAGGGGTAGATGTTCTCTGGGATTTTAACCATGGTTTCTGAAATCAATTAGGTAAGCCAAGAAGCTGTAAATTCTCATCTGAAGTGTAGAAATGTAATTGCTTTTTAACCTTTGGAAACAGCCAGGTTCTGCTCTACCATTCATATGATTCTATAAATAGCCATAGAATGGGATCATACATGACTTGCATCTCTACGGCTGTGGTTCTCAAACTTCAAGGTAAGTGAGAATCACCTGGAAGACTTAAGATGCAGATTGCTGGGCTGTAGCCCCCGAGTTTCTGATTCAGGAGGTCTAGAGAGGGTTTTTTTCATTCCTTTGTTCTTTTCTATTTTTTTAAATTGACAAATAAAAAATCATATCTATTTAGTATGTACTATATGTTTTGGAATATGTACACTGGAGAATTTTTATTTCTTGTAAGTTCCCAGTTAATGCCAATGCTACTAGTGCAGGGACTACACTCTGAGAGCTACTATTGTAAGGAAATGATTGGAAGTTCTGGTTCTCCCCATGTCACGCTTTTTCGGGTGAGTCTCATTTATCCAAGTGTAAGCTGGATTTTTTAGATGACAGTGGGTCTAAATGATTCACACATTTTAATTGTGAGTCAGCACTGGGAAAAGATCACCGGCAGTGGCATTGGTCTTGCTGAAATTTGAGTCCGTTTGTGCCCTTAATGCAACCCGACTAAGCCAAGGCACGGAGGCCTGAAGCTAGAGAGGCTGCAGGTGTGCAGCACATGTGTGTAATTCAGTTAGGGAATGACAGCAGTGTCACACAAATCCCCGCCTTGGCTCCAGATAAGAAAACACATTTCCCCTGCTCAGTGGCCGGGTTTTTTCATACCTCTTTGTTTGGGGTTTGTAGAAGTGGCAGGCTACCAGGGAGGTGTTGCTGTCTGCGAGTTTTCTCTCAGTGGTGCAGCAAATTTTATCTTTCCACGGGTTAGATCGACTTGACCCGAGGGGGGCTGCATTTCCAGGAGAAGCGCAGTGCCTTCCTGGGGCACAGAAACGGCTCCACACACCTACCACTGTTCTTTTATGAGAGGGGATTGATTTCCCTGTGAGTGTATGGATGTGTGTGTGTGTGTGTATTTAAGAAAAACCTCCAACACCTTAATTGCAGGTTCCTTAATAGCACTGTATGAAAACACTCGTAGCTTACAGGCATTTATATAATCTGGGTCCTTAGAGTATCTCTTACACAGCTTTTTGATCTTTGAGGGTTTTTTTTTCTCCTCATTTACTCTGCTTAACTTAGATGAAATTTGTTTTCCATCTGTGCCACAAATTTCCTGTTAAAATGTCTAAAAATTTCTGTATGGGAAAAGCAGGATGAGCCTCTAGGTTTTTGACTATACTGATGCTCTGTGATCTCTAACTTTCCTTTGTGTGTCTGGAGCGCTGTGTGGAGAGGAAATGCCTTGTTCTCTGAAAATGAAAGGAGCTTCTCTTGATGCTCCAGATAAAAGGTTAGGCTTATTACTTAGGAGTCTATGAGTGATCAACTCAAAAACCTGAACGATGCGGGGATAATTAATACTCTCCTAATTCTGTACTTCACAGCCCAGTTCTCCCAGAGGGGAGTGTGGTTAGAAGGAAGGCATGAATGTCTGTCATTACATCAAATTCAGAGGGCTACAGAGGGCCTTGTTGGCACATGCATGTTATTCGTGTATGTTAAAGCATCTCTAGTCTACATATGTAGTTAATGTTTGAATTCCTTCAATCAGTCTCTGCTTGGACACAGGGAAAAGGAACCTCCAGCTTCCTGGGACAGCCCAATCAATGTATTTGAAGAGAACTTCAATTAAGTGTATTTCATTCATGTATTTGTTCATTCATTCGACTGTCACAAAGCACATACAATGTGTCAAACAATCCTAGCTCTTTGGTATACAAAGATGGATAAGACACGATTTCTATTTTGAAGAGAGAAAAATCTAACAGGAGAGAAATGCATGTTAAAAAATGAGTAATCAACTAGTGTGAGAGGGTTGTTATACATACTTCACGTAGGAGGAGAAGCTAGGGGCCACAGCACAGGTAGGGAGCAACTCTTCCCTGGTTGGCAGCTAGGTAGGTAGAAGGTGAGAGAAGGATTGGAGGAAGCTTGACAGAAGAAGTATTCTGAGCTAAACCTTGAAAGATAAAAAGGGCAGTAAGGAAAGGAGGAGTCAGGAGATTCCAGAGAGCCAGGGCATGTGCGAATGGACCTAGTCATGAAGCTATGTGGATCCATTGAAGAAACACCACGTGCCATGGCCTTGGTGGAGTAAGCATGGAGGAATGAAGCAGGGGCTCAAAAAGCATTCTGTTGCCACTTATAAAAGGTCTTTTACATTACGCTATGGAGTTTGGACTTCATTACCAGTAGTCTCCAAAGTAAGATAAATCCATCTACACAGTTATCTACTAGGCTGAGAAAGAAAATATGAGAATTTATATTGATACTTATTTTTTTCAACAAATAAGAAAGAAATTAAGCTTTGCTAATCTGTACTATATGAACTGAAGGTTGGTACATTAGGCAAAAGCATTTTCCCTAACATATATTTCTGTTGGGGAATATAGTACGGACACTTCTAAGTTAAAATGGACAGAACTTGATGACTGAGTAGTTACAGAAGTGATGACTCTGAGTTTTCAGTTTTGTTTGAATGATAAGGAGATGGTAGGACTGCTTACCACAAACAGTTGTTCCATCTGTGTCCTTCACAAGGATACCCAGCAGAGGGGGTGCGAAAGCTAAAGTCTTCTCTGAGCACCCCTGTCCACTCTGGTGCTGGGGGAAGCAGGCTAGAGAAGTGCTGCCTTTTGTTAATTCATCCAAGACCCAATGTATGCCCGTAAGGGCTCTGATGGTGGTTTCATCAAGTGGCACAGAAGTTGAGGAGAGTGGGTTGAGGGTGTAGGGAGACTCAGGTTTGATTTTAGGCATGCTGTTTCTGTACTTATTAGGGACATTCAACTGGGATGTCTAGTTGACAATCGAAAACATGGATCTAGAGCTCAGAGGAGGGCTGGGGTCAGGAGACGAGAGCAGGATTGTGAAACTCATCAGAGAACAGGTGGTAATTCAAGTCATGAGCATGATTAGGATCACGGGTGGGCATGTAGAGTGAGAAGAGGCAGGCATGACCTAACCAAAGTAGATGGTGAGGAGCCATCGGAGGGACAAGAAATAATCCAAGGCAGAAAGCAAACCAGGGAGGGTGGCACCACAGGAGCTATGGAAGAAGAGAACTTTAAGAAGGGAATGGCCAATGGAGAAAGAGCAAATCAAGAGAAGAAAAGTTCTCTATGGGATTTGGAGTTAGGAAATTGTTAATTCCCTTAGAAAAGTACTTCATTGGTGCAATGAGTCCAGATACTTCATTAAATGATTGAAGACTGCAATGGAGGTAAGAAAATCAAAATTGGAAATGTAAAAGATACGTATTAAGATGTTTGCGTAAGAAAGGAAGGATAGAGATTAAGGTCATATGAACCTTCTCAGAAGCCCTTGAAATGTCATTGAACAGGTATTGATTTCTTCTTAGCCCAGTGTTAAGATCTATGTCTCTCCCTATGTGTGAATCAGGCTCTCTGACATCCAAGTATATTTTCCCTATTCAGTCGCTTTGCTACATTTCATGTCCGAAATTGACCCAGTTTTCAAGATATGCACACACCATGATTTTGTGCAAAAGTTAAAGACATTTTCCAATTTGTTTCTGGTTCGCACTCTAATGATAACTAGAGCTTATTTTCCCTTTTGGCTTTAGCAACACATTGGCCCTACATCTTCAGGATACTTTGTAAAGCAATGTTGCCCCGCTCCAGAATTTGCATACATGTACCTTGCACATAAAAGACACTGAATATTTATTAATTGGACCAATTATGTCAGAGGCTATAATTTTGGAAGCAATTTTTGTTCCTTTTCTTAAAGGTATTTCCTCTGAGTGACCCATCTTGAAGCTCGCATGTCGTATTGCACCCCATACAGACTCAATTGTTTCCTTCAGTTACCATTAAACCACCTAGAAACATCTACTGGCTTTGCAACCCTGAAGGTATTCCTTCTTCTGTATTCCCTCTTCCTGATCATTTATAAAATACATTAAGTGGCACTTTTTTTCCAGAGAGGCTACTTTTTATGTTTCTTTCTCCAGAAAAACACTTATTCGGCCCTCAACTTTGGCTTGTTTCAAAATCTCTTAATGAACATTCCCTCCGATAAGTCCCCACCCCAACTCAGGGTGACAATGTTTTAAATTACTTTTGAAAGAAAGCCTTGTTTAAGGTTTTTGAAACGCGGAAATAAGTTGAGTTTCCTGGAATCTCCTATTTTCACGCCTGCCACCTCCAAGCAGTCTGCTGGCTCCATCAGGATCATTTCCTCTTATAAAAGTCATCATGCTTTATTTGTGATATATGCTGAAATGTTTAGTGATTCTATGGTTTATGGCATTATAATTTTGCTCAGTTTTCCTGAGGTCTGTCTGCCAGGGACCTCATCGACTGTGGCAGGATGCCTGTTTTGATCAATATGTACACAATTCTGGCTATAAATTCCCTCAAAATGCTTGGGTGGGTACCCATGATTTATTTATTTCCATTTGCCAATTAGGTCTAGAGAGCCTTCCTAATAGACTCACTGGAAAAAAACAGAAAGAAATCTTGGAAGGAAAGAGCTGAACTGAAAAAGAAAAACCTTTCTGCTCTCTAAATTTAGAAGAAATCCATCACCATTTTTGTTTTACCTCAATTAACTTTATCCCTCTGAATTCATCTAGTCTCCAAAGAAATCTTACAGCCTGGAGAGTTCCTCCATCCGTCTGGACTTTAAAAAGTTCTTGTGAAATGTATAGTCCATGTGATCAGGGAATCTGAGTATATTGGTAGTTCATTATTATGATGGCGCTTGTGGGCGTCAGGAACGATAATGTCTGTATTTAATGGTATTTGTGGCTTGCCCCTGGCTTGCAATTACCTGACAAGTGTAGTGGCTGGATTGAAAGCATGATTGCAACAGCCCATTTTCTCTTAGAAATCCTACTGGCTCCTTGATGATAATTTGACCTAAAGCATTGTGAGTGTGTGAGAGTGTGTGTGTGTGTGTGTGTGGTGCTGTCACTTCCTCATTCCTCCTGTGCAATAAAAAGAAAGTTCCCAGGGAATTGAACAATTCAAATAATAAATTTTTTCAATACTGGCCTTGCTCAGCCAGCTGAATATTCTTGATAAAACAGCAGTTGCCTGTCCTGAACCCCCACACCTTAGGCAAGAGACACCTGGTATGTGGAGAACATGCTGAGTTCACATGTGGCCACAACAGCACTAGACTGTGACAGAAGTGTCTGGTCTCAGGAGAGGTTTATTGTCCACAGGTCTTAGGGTCTGCCAGGAGCTGCTGATGATTCAGCCATTTTGCATTCATTTGTCTATTACGAGTGGGGCGGCAGCGGTTACTGTTTTATACTCTTAAAATAAAAAAAAAAACACTGCACAGTTTAGGCAGCTATACAAGATGACCCCCACCGCTAAAAGTTGAAATACTGATGTTGCATTTACACGGGGTTGGCTGTGAAGAAAACAGAATGCAAGGCAGGACTTCAGATTCCCACTGCTGTGCAAAAGGAGAGATAAAAATAATAGCAGTGAAAACTCATGCAAATGCATCAACCTCAAGGCAAAGAAACTTAATGCTCCTGAGTGGAACAGTAGAAAGCTTGTGACCATTATTCTCTATCTGATGTATTGCTTGGCCAGTTTTAATTATTTTATTTCCATTTAAAATGAAAGTTAATTAAAATGTCTACCAGCTATTAACAGTTCACATGTTAAAAAGAACTGTTTTCTATGTTTTATACGTTTTTCTTGTAAAATCAATGTACAATCACTGGAGAAAAATTAGGGGCAAGAATAAGCAAAATAAAATAACATGAGTATCTAACAGTTAAATTCCTTGGACAGCATGCCGGGCAAAATTATAAATGATTTTTACATATAAGCTCATTTAATTGTCAAAGCAACCTTATGAGTATGTTTTTACCCACCCCTCTTTTACAGAAAAGGAAACTCAGGCACAGAGAGGTTAAACAACTTGCCCAGAGTCCAAAAAACAGCCTGACTCCAAAGTCTACACTGTTCACCACACTGCTGTACTTATCTCTACAACCATCCACAGTGCCCCTCACTCAGGGATGACTTACAGTGAAGCTTAGTATATAGCTTTCCAGATCTTTTCTCATTAATATAAACAAGTATATGGTACACTTGAATATCATGCATCAATATATTGTCTACATATGTTATATTTCCTACTATGACTCTCAAAGTAGTCTTTCTAATTTTTCTGACTTTATGAATGAGGAAACAAGCTTAGAGGGGCTGAGTGACTTGCCCCAAATCTCATAGTTGTGGTGGAAGAGAAACCTTTTCCCAGGTCAGCTACCTCCATCAAAGGGATTGTTTTCTCTGCACTAAGTTGCCTCATGGTCTTTTAATTTTGACTGTGATGAAAGCACACAGTTTCATCGTGGTGGGATGCATCTCCAGGTTGAAGGTATTAGGTGGTGTAGTAGAGGCTCTCAGTGCCCTGCCAGCTCTGCCTTACCAGCTGGTGCACTTGTCTCCCAGCAGCTGCAGTGCTGGCTAGTGACCACACCTAGCTGTCCTTCCCTATAGAGAATTTCTTTTGGTCACATCATCCCTTGCAGGGTCTCATCTAGAAAACTGGACTTGGGACAAGTGGTGTTCGATAACATGACCCCCCTCTGGGGAACAAAACCCAGCACCCACATTGAGGCAAGGGCTGCCTTTTGGAGTCCTACAACAGTTTTCATAATTTTTGAAATTATGTTTGCCATACAGTTTGCCTTGAATCAGTAGGACTTTTTTCTTTCAAAAAGTCCAGTGACTATTTTTTCAAAATGTTTTATTTAAGTATTTTGTTAAGGTGACTTACATGGACCAAAGAAAGCCCTAAAAACCATTTCAAACACATTTAATTCAGGGTCATTTCTCATGTTTCCATATTTCTAAGCTTTAATGCTTTTCTATTTCAAATCAATTACTTTCTATTCATTCTTTAAGCACACATATTTCGGAGTTATAACAGAAGAATAGCTATGAATAACTACCCTGCCTCCTTCTTTAATTTCACAGTACTCCCATCTGCCTTCCATCTCCCTTGCTGAAAATTTTCTCTGCTCCATCACCACAATTTCACTGTTAGCTTTCTCCTACCAACTTCTGGTACATCTCGCTATTAAAGTCTTCTCTGTTATAGCCATCCTCTGTGTCCTCTTCTAAATGAACACTTCACTTCTGCCCGAACTGTCCTTCTTTTGAAGTCATATCTAGGCACAAAATCCAAAAATTTTTAATTGATTCTTTAATCTAGTTACCATCATGATTTTATAAACCCGAGTTTCTGAGGTTTGCCAATGGAACTATCACATAGAAGAGGATCTGGAACATTTGGGCAATACTGTAATTTTTCAGAAGTGGAGATTATACTGCCATGCAATTTAATGATGTTTGAATTTTCCTAAATTTCTGTCTCTATCCCCATCCCAGCTGACTCATAATTTATTTATTCATATTATTGCAAAAGCCTCTGAGCTGAGCTTCCTGCCTCCCTTCCCAATCCAATCAATCCATCCTCTATAGAGCTGCAAAAGAAACCTTCCTAAATCTCGTTCTCACCATGGTACTTCCATGTTCAAAAACTCATCCGTGGCTCCCCATTGCCTATGGAATGCTGTATTAAAAATGTTTTAGACCAATCAGACCAACCCCTAACATTTGTAGGACTGCAATAAAAATACAAATAAGGTCTCTGACTCACCCCTCTCTTCACTCTCAATTCCACAAGGGGCCAAATAGGCGTGTGTGTGAACAGCCACCCTGCAGTCAAATGCTGTCCATAACCCTGCAGCCTCCACGTGCAAGCAGTCACCTCTTGGCCATTCTTGGATTTCAGGATGTATGCTGGTGGTGTGGTCTATCCTTAAGAGGATGGACTAGAAGAAGAAGCTTGTTCGGGACCTGGAAGTGGGGTCAGGGCCATTGAGGCAGCAAATTCCAGGATTCTGAACATGAGAATGAGCATGGTCTAGAGGGGGAGGACAGTCCTGGGAGAAGGTGGACATGGTCCCTTATCCCTATGGATTACTAATCCTGTGTAGAGGGGTATGGCTAGAGGAGGGTCAGAGCAGGGCTTTCTCAAACACAGTGCTAAGGGAAAGACTCTCTTGCAAGATTTAAGGGCAATTCTGAGTCTGGCATGGAAGACTTTTCATGATCTGATCCCAACTTACTTTTTCAATATGATTTCATGCTACTCTCAAGTGTGACCCATCCACAGTGACTAGTTTAGTCCACCTACATGTCTTTGGGGCATGATCTTCCTCATCTACCATGTGACTTTCCTCATGCTATATACCAGATCCCAAGTTCACAGGGACTGGGTAAATAAACGAGTGCCATGGGCCAAGTGGGGCCCACAGAATGCTGGAGAGAGCAAACCCTATCCAAATGGCAGTGCCAATTTTCAACTCCAGTCAACTGGTAGCATGAGAGACTGTGCACCCAGTATTGTCAGGTCATTCTTGTATTAGGTCAGAAATTCAGATTTTTCATAAGAAATCTCTTGATTTTGGAATATTGACAACTAATTAAAATTAAAGAAGAAAAACACTCTGCTGTCCAAATCAAGCTCCACTGTGGCTCCAATTTGGCCTGTGTATGTTCTGTAACCTGATATTGTCTGTGTGCTTCCCCCCAACTCTGTGAATCTTTTCTTTCTTCAATCATGGACTCAAACTCTACCTCCTTTATGAAGATTTCCTGGATCACTCCAACCACAGAACTTTCTTTTTTTTCTGAACTGTTCTAGTACTTATAATCCAACCCACTAACTTGGCACCATTTGAAATTCTCTTTTCATATCTTGAATTGAATTGAGATTAGAGAATAACAGTCACACCTTTTTTTGTTTATCTCATAGGGTCTAAGAGTTCTAGTCTCATGGTATTTGTTAAATCACCAATAATTAAAAACAAAATTGTACCATGCTTTAAAGAGTATATACTTTAGACCAAGGAATTTAGTTTCTAAGAATTTCAACTAGGGAAAAAAACATAAAGTGTGCAAAGATGTATGCATATAACAGGATATTTCTCATAGTATTAGTTGTTAAAACAAAAATTTGGACCAACTAGGTATCCATCAAAACAGCTTGAATAAAATAAAATCGTAGTATACAATGTAATTGCTTGAATATCTCTTAAGTGTCTTTTTCATCTATAGTTTTCTCCTCCATTTCTGTAGTGTGTATTTACTTGATAGTTTTTTTGTTTGTTTGTTTTGCTGTGAGGAAGCTCAGTTTAGTTAGGTTTCACTCATCAAATTTTTTTTTTTTTTTTTTGGTCACAATTACTTTAGAGAACATAGCCATAAATTCTTTGTCAAGGCCAATATCTACAATAGTAGTCCCTAGCTTTTCTTCTAGGATTTGTTTAGTTTGAGGCTTTACATTTAGAACTTTAATCCATCTTG
Source organism: Chlorocebus sabaeus (assembly GCF_047675955.1). Lineage (NCBI taxonomy): Eukaryota > Metazoa > Chordata > Mammalia > Primates > Cercopithecidae > Chlorocebus > Chlorocebus sabaeus. Next base: position 27,756,522 of record NC_132925.1, read on the forward strand.
AGTTGCTTTTTGTATATGGTATAAGGAAGGGGTCCAGTTTCAATCTTCTACATAGGGCTATCCAGTTATCCCAGCATCATTTATTGAATAGGGAGTCCTTTGCTCATTGCCTATTTTTGTCAGTTTTGTTGAAGAGCAGATTGTTGTAGGTGTGTGGCCTTATTTCTGGGTTCTCCATTATGTTCCATTGGTCTATGGGTCTGTTTTAGTACCAGCATCATGCTGTTTTGATTACTGTAGCCTTATAGTATGGTTTATAGTTGGGTAATGTGATGTCGCCAGGTTTGTTCTTTTTGCTTAGGATTGCTTTGGTGATTCAGGCTCTTTTTTGGTTCCTTATGAATTTTAGATTTTATTTTCTAATTCTGTGAAAATGATGTTGGCAGTTTGATGGAATAGCATTGAATCTTCATCTTGCTTTGGGCAGGATAACCATTTTAACGACATTGAGTTTTCCAATCCAGGAGTATAGAATGTTTTCCCATTTGTTTGTATCATCTATGATTTCTTTCAGCAGTGTTTTGTAGTTCTCCTTGTAGAGATCTTTCACCTCATTGGTTACATGTATTCCTAGGTATTTCATTATTTTGTGGCTATTGTAAATGGGATTGTGTTCTTTATGTGGCTCTCAGCTTGAATGTTATTCATGTATAGAAATGCTAGTAAATTTTGTTAATTGATTTTCTATCCGAAAACTTTACTAAAGTCATTCATCAGTTCCAGGAGCCTTTTGGTGGGCTCTTTAGGGTTTCCTATGTTTATAATCATATCATCTGTGAAAAGAGATCATTTGACTTATTTTTTTTCCTATTTTGATGCCTTTCATTTCTTTCTCTTGCTTGATGGCTCTGGGTAGGACTTCCAGTACTATGTTGAATAGAAGTGGTGAGAGTGGGAATCCTTGGTCTTATTCCAGTTCTTAAGGGGAATGCCTCCAGCTTTTGCCTGTTCAGTATGATGCTGGCTGTGGATTTGTCATAGACAGCTCTTATTATTTTGAGGTATGTTCCTTTGATGCCTAGTTTATTGAGGGTTTCTCTCATGAAAGGATGTTGGATTTTAGCAAAAGGTTTTTCTGCATCTATTGAGATGATCATGTGGTTCTTTGAAAGGATAAACAAGATTGATAGATGGCTAGCTACATTAACAAAGAAAAAAAGAGAGAAGATCTAAATAAACACAATCAGAAACAACAAGGGTGACATCATAACCAATCCCACAGAAATACAAAAGATCCTCACAGACCATTGTGAATACCTCTATGCATACAAACTAGAAAATATCGAGGAAATTAAATTCCTGGAAACAGACAACCTTCCAAGATTGAATCAGGAAGAAAATGAAACCCTGAACAGACCAATATTGAGCTCCAAAATTGAATTAGTAATAAAAACCTACCAACCAACCTGTGAACCAGATGGATTCACAGCTGAATTCTACAAAACGTACAAAGAGGAGCTGGTACTAATTCTACTGAAACTATTCCAAAAAATTGAGGAGAATGGACTCCTCCCTAATTCATTCTATGAAGCCAAAATCTGGCAAAGACATGACAAAAAAAGAAAACTACAGGTCAATATCCCTGATGAACACAGATACAAAGATCCTCAACAAAATACTAGCAAACTGAATCCAGCAGCACATCAAATAGTTAATTCTCTGTGATCAAGCAGGCTTATTCCTGGGATGCAAATTTGGTTCAACATATGCAAATCAATAAATGTGATTCATCACATACACAGAATTAAAACCAAAAACCTGAGTCATTTGGACATCATCCTAATGTTCCTGCACACGTTCTTTGCTTTCTGGTATATGTTTCAGTCTTATCTTGTTCTTTTCTTGCCCCAGACCTGGAATCCAATCTTTCTTTAATTAATCCTATTTTCTTTTAGTGAAAAATGGTATTTGGAGTCTATAATGTTGGCATTAGAGGTGTTCTTTGCTCCTGGGTTAGTCATTGTCTCTAGGCTTTTTCAGTATACAGAGCTTAAAAAATATAGTTTTTGTTTTAGATAAAATATATTGTGAGTTCATATTAATACTTTCATTTTAAACTCAGAGTTTTGGCCAAATCTCTAAACACCAAAAATCTGACTCTGGTTCAAACAGTTAAAAAATGATATGACAATCAGGAAAAAATAAACAGCAAATTTATATTTCATGATACTAAGAAATTAATTTTAATTTTTAGGTGTGACAATTTTAATTCTATTCATTAGAAGAATCCCAAGTCTTACAGAGATACATACACATTGAAATATTTGTAGATAAAATTCCATCGTGTCTGAGATTTGCTTCAAGATAATGTAAGGAGTTGAGTAGGAGAAGTAGATAGTGTATGGATGAAAGAAAATTGGCCATGAATCAATAATTGTTGAATTTGAGTGATAGGAACACGAGGTTTATTATTTTGGTGTCTCTCTATTTTTATAGGTTTGAATTTTTAATTGCACATTTAAAAAGAAGACATGCTAGAATATTTCATGACATAGATAATGTTCATATATAATTAAGTAAAAACCTAGTGTGGTAGGACAAAACTGGGTTCTTGTCACACGACCAGCAAAGATTTGGCTCACAGTCACTTTGAAGGGTGAGGGGTAATGGAATTTATTGGGTGAAAAGGAAAAAAGGAAAAGCAGCTCAGCGAAGTAACGTGGAGTCCTGCTAACAGGCTGTCCACCTCACTGACTGAATCCCAGGTTACCACACAGGAACGAGACGAGCCAGACTCCTCCCTGCTGCAAACCGCATGAACTTCCCCAGGCTCCACCCCATCCTCCCAGTGTGCAGACCAGTAGGAGATCCTCCTGTGACCCCTTTTCACTTGGCTGTCTCATTAGCTATACTACTTTCATAAAATAAGCTCAAATTTGTAGAAGAAATGTAAATAGAAACAGATGAGGCTAAAGGACTTACCCTAAATGATGAATGTTCCTCTGTGTGTTACAGATTATTTTCATTTTTGTCTTTGTGTCTTTCTGTGTATTCCAATTTTCCAATATGAAAATGTACTACTTTCATAATCAGACAAAAATATAAATGTTATTGACTAAGTGACTTTAAAACAATGAACAGTACTCTATTTCCTTGTTTGTATGCTTTTATGATAATGATAATGGCATTTTCCATTTTCAAGCTATTACCAAATGCTTCCACACTGTAGCTGCTTGAAAGCCTGTATGCCTCCTTCTCCTCCTCTGTCACTTTCCTCCACGCTCCGTCTTCCCTGCCATAGGAGGTCCTCATCTTTCTTCTGCTGTTGAGTGCCCAGAGGCAGAAAGTCAGGACCTTAACTCAAAGTGAAAAAGAATATAACTTTACTCCTCTCTGCTCAGCGTTTCTTCTCTATTCCTTGTCTGGCTTAATTTTATTTTTCTGTCTCTAGATTTTCTTCCTTATAGTTTATGATTTTTATCAATAATATGAGTAAGAGTACATGGTATTTATAGCTTTTGCTAAGTACTAGACAGTTTGCTAATTAGTAGACATATATGAATTTTTTAAGTCCTCAAAGCAGCCTTAGGATTGAAGAATTACTCCGAATCTTTACAAAAACTCTACAACATAATGATTTGTATCCAAGCTGAATGGGTGCAGCTCACAGAGACCTTACGCAACTTATCTAGCCACACTTCAGGTGTGAGACAGAATTGGTTCAAATTCATGTGTGTCTGGGTCCATGGCTCATGGTTTTATTCACTCTGACTTGCTGCCTTCTTTTAAAAAGAAAAGAAGGGGAAAAAAAATCTCAAATTATTCTAAAGCTGAGATCTGCTTTTAACAGATAGGATTATCTTATATAAGATTTTAAAAGGGATTATGTTGTATTTGTTTAATTGTTATGTGTCCTATGTGTATTTCACATCAGCTCTTTCATTTTCATAAAAGTAGAATTCAAAATGCACGATAATAAAATTTTGGGTTAAACAGAGTCTTATTAGGAAGGATACAGGGAGCCAGCAATCTAGGGGTGCTCTGTGCAGAAGGGAGAAGAGCCCCAAGACCAAGGAAAGCACTCCCAGGAAGGTCGGAATGTGAAGGGGAAAGGAATTCAACCCCAGTTCCAAAGGAAACCCTTGGACCCTGGGGCTGTGCCTGTCTCGGGATTCTAAAAGCAAGCAGAGGAATGAAAATACATCCTTTTCAAGGCAATGTCTGCACATCAACTTTAACATTCTGAGTAACATTATCTTGGGCACAGTTCTCCTTAATGAAAACATGTTCTTCTAAGCTGTACAAAATAGAAAGTCCCTAAAACATAAAGCATGCCTTTTAGAAATGAACTGAACAGTAGATCTCATTGAAGGCCCTTTGCTAACAAGTTGAGTTCATCTTTGGTGTTTCTCTCTTCACCCTTTGGAACAGTCTGTTCCCACTTTTCCCATCTGATGGCCATGATCCCAGGACAGAGTATCTTGCATGGACAGGCCCCTTCCTTGGGCTGTTAGGGCCTGCTGGGCAGAAGGATTTTTCTTCTTATCGAACCACACTTCTTCTTCCTTCATAGACTAATTTGATGCCCTTGAGAGCCTGCTGCCACACTGTGTCAAAGAGAAATCTAACAAACCATGGAGATGTTACCAGTGAGTCAACTTTCCTAAGGGAGATCACTTGTATTTGTACAGGAGTCTTTAGGAGAAGATGCCTTGAGCCAGAGGAGAGTGTTTAATTATGGAAATTTCAGACTTTGGGACAGATATAGCCATATGCACCCATCAAATCACACTGTATATGAAGCAAGACAATGGACATGAACTCTAAACAGAAAACAGTTCAGGGCACAGATGTCTATGGACATTTTTATTATATTGAAAGCAAGAGATAGGGAAGTAGGGGTAAAGTAGGAAAGGAGAAACAGGAAGAGGATACTGATAATAAACAGTACAATATAGGAAATATACACATAGTAAATGACCTCTAAGTAGTGGGGGAACTACTGGGTTAAATTCATCTGGAAGTTTTTCTCTTCCCACAGAAATCCAGGAGAGTCCACAAACCCATCCCATCATAGCTGGGCAAGTGGAAGAGTCATTCTCAGGAAGCTACGAGCAGACATTTTTAAGAACTACAGAAGAGATATCCCTCTTGAAGATGAGAAATGTGCCCCCAATCTATGCAGTAGCACCAACAGAAATAGCTAGATATAGGGGAGCATATTTGAAAATACTAAAAAAAAAAAAAAAAAAAGAGAGAGAGAGAGAGAGAGACTTGAAAAACCTTCAGCTGTAAGCAAATGCACACACGTTCTCTGAAATTGTATTTCACCCCTTATAAGGGTCTGACTTATTCCGCGTGAATTGTGGTGGGACATTGGAAAACATGGTCAAGTACAAATTAGAAAGGGGTCAGAAGACAATGCAGAATCAGATCCCCAGTCAAAACCAGAATCAAACCCGACCCTCAAAGCAATTTTGGCTAATTAGTTTTCTTATAAAGAATGTTTAAGAGTCTTTACTATGTTCCAGACGCTCTGTTTTATTCAGTTTTACAAAACACTTAGAAGTAGGTACTATTTTTATCTTCATTTTATAGATAAGTCCTTTGTGACTAAGAAACAGATAAGATAATTAAATTGGATCAAAGTCATGTGACTATGATGACAGAGCTAGGATTCAAACCTAGAGAGCCTTAGCTCCAGAGTCAGTGCTCCACTGACAGCTACTAGTGACAACAGCTTATTCTATATCAATTCATCAACGGTGGAAAACAGGACCACATCCTAGTGTTCTAGGCCCCAAACACAGAAGCATGAAACTGATTATATATTCCTCCCACCCCCTTCCCCAGAAGTCTCTTTCCCTGATGGACACTGACATCTTTACCCCTAGCCCAGCCTTTCCTGTGAATGGCCGCAGTATTCCTTTCTTTGCCCTACTTCTTCAGTGGGGCATCTTTGTCCATGTACTTGGACATTTAATATGACTCTTCCTCCTGGAAATGCAGAGTCTATTCTGTCCTTTCACTTCCGTAACAGCCTCTCTTCTTTACTTTGCTCAAGATCAATGACTCATTTCTTGAATGCTTTCCTATATGTTTCTCCTCTACCAGGCAGCCACCAGCCTTCCAGGAAGCTAAATTCTTAAGCAATATTGAAAGGAAGTTGAAGAAGAGGAACCCAGAGTCTCCTTCCAATATTTGGAAGGTCAGGATCTTTTTAACAGGATGCATGGGAAGTACACCAGGCTTTAACTCTGTATTATTTATAGCTTGTTGTATACTTAGTAAATTGTGGATCATTCACTTCATTGTATTGGTTCAAGCACTCTCAGTTTTCCTTTTTGTTGTTTTCACTGAGTTCCATGGAAGAGTGTCTTCAACTACGACAAAGGCAGTAGAGAGGTACTACAAAGTAGGTCCCCCCTCAACTCTTTTTTGCAGTAAAAATTCTGGGTCCGAGTGTGCAGAGAAGATAAACACCAGCATCCCTCCCCTGGAGTGGAAGCATCCCTACCCTGGAGTGGAATAACAGGCTTATTCCTAGTCAGATGCCCTATGCATCTATCACTTATGGAGCATATGACGAAGTCGGGCAGAACAAGCCCTGTTACTGTTTCTTAACCACTCTCACATTTCCACATCAGCAAAGTGTCCGAGTCTACTCAGGTAATGGTGTTTTGACTTAATCGGGCCTCAGTTTGTGCCCTGATAATCTTAGAGGAATGGAGAACCTGGCCTAGCCTTTTGGGCTGACTCTCCTAACTTGCTAACTGACAAGGGCATGGGAGCAACATGGCGGAATATTTATCTTGGCTTCCACATATAAAGGCTGGTGTCCAGGGCCAATTGTTGGCAAAAGAGAGGAGTGGGAAGATATTTCCCCAACCTAAGATTCTCAGCATCCTTATTCTAATCCCTTGTCCTCTTTATCCCACACCAAGTTCCCCAAGCCTTCTCTTTTTCCTTTAGTTTATCCATATCTGAACTCCAAAAGGATCTGCGATCTCTCCACCATATAGTGGATACGGTTGGCAACATTATAAAACCGAACTGGGATCTGCTTGCCCGGCACAACAAAGACAAACACTGACATCAGGATAGCAGCAAGAGAAAGCCAGGCATGTATTGGCAGGGCACCAAGCAAGGAGGACCAGGCAGCTAACACTCAAATCCTGACCTCCCCATTGGCTTGCAGGCAAGTGTTTTTCAACACAGGAGTAAATTTCAGGAAAGCAGATGTTATAGGTAAAATCATAAATCAATACGTAGAGGTTACACACTGGTTTTGGCCTAAAAGGGAGAGATAGCTTGAAGTGGGGGCTTATGAGTCATGGGTAGATACAGAGATTTTCTGATTTGCAATTGGTTAAGGAGAAACTTTGTTTAAAAATTTAGGGTTGGCTGGGTGCGGTGGCTCACGTCTGTAATCCCAGCACTTTGGGAGGCTGAGGTGGGCGGATCACTTGAGGTCAGGCAGGAGTTTGAGACCAGCCTGGCCAACATGGTGAAACCCCGTCTCTACTAAAAATATGAAAATTAGTTGGGCATGGTGGCAGATGCCTATAATTCCAGCTACTCAGGAGGCTGAGGCAGGAGAATTGCTTGAACCTGGGAGGCGGGGGTTGCAGTGAGCCAAGATCCTGCCATTGCACTCCAGCCTGGGTGACAGAGCAAGACTCTGTCTCTAAATAAGTAATTAATGAATTAATTAAATGTAGGGTTGGCAGAAACAAATGTTAACTCCCTGAGTGTGACTTTTCTCCAGGTCCCTCAGGAAGAAATTTAGAACGAAGAATGATAGGTAGAGTTCGGTATTCAGTTCCCCCTTATCTGAGGTCTATGTGCTGGAGGATCCATTTGGTGGGGGTCCAGGTTTCTAAAAAAACAACTCAGAGATATATGTTAAGATGTTATCTTTAGTTTCTATAGGGGAACCAAACATCTGGTGAATCTAGCTTCCTTGGCTATTGTTTTTAGGCTACTATTACTTTCTAGCTTAACAAGTTGCTTTTTTACTTCTCAGGGCTAGCTAGGTGCATGGAATTTCCCTTGGAGAAGCTCAAAATTTCCTTTATTTTTCTGCTTTGGGAGGCCACAAGCCTCTTAGAGAGGGGTCCCTGCTCCCTCTTAGCAATAGAGCAAATCTCCTATTTTCTTCCTGAAGGCTGTGATTCTCAGGCTGGCTAGACAATGCAGATTCTGAGGTTGCAGCTCTTCTGCCCATCCCACTCCTCAGAAATCTAGTTCTGAAGAAGATCCACAGAGGAGTGTAATGTTGGGTGTCACAGGGGGAAAAGTGGATGAAGGTTAAAGGTAAAAAACCCTAAGGATATTACTGCAAAAAGCAGCGGTGGTGCTGGGCTTGCGGGGAGACCTGAGGAAGTTAGACCTCTGGAGTCCACTGCCCCCTTTCACTACCTGTTATGGGTTTAAATTGTGTCCTCCCCAGAAGATAGGCTGAAGTCTCAACTTCTAGAACCTGTCATATGACCTTATTTGGAAATAGGATCTTTGTAGACATAATCAAGTCTAAATGAGGTCATATAGGGGTAGAGTGAGCCCTGATCCAGTATGACTGGTGTTCTTATAAGAGGAGAAGAGACATGTAGAGGGAAGGCGATGTGAAGACACACAGGGAGAGTGCCATGTGATGTCGCAGGCAGCATGGAGTGCTGCACACAAATGACGGAAGGAAGGGTTCTCCCCTACAGGTTTCAGATGAGCACGCCCCTGCCAACACCTGGATTTCAGTCTTTCAGCCTCCAGAGCTGCGATACAATACATTTCTCCTGTTTTAAGCCATCTAGGTTGTGGTACTTTGTTGTGGTGGACCGAGCAAAATAATACACTCTCCCTAAGTCCCGTCCCCACCCCCTTCCTCCCAGGTTATAGGGTGCAGGCAGCCACCTCTCCCACACCTCCTAATGCCAGCCTTGTTGGCGTGAGCACTACAGTTTGTCTTCTTGGCTTCCTCATGCCTCAGTCCCCAGTCTGGCCTCCTGAGGAGCATGGAGTCCATGGGCTTGGGTAGCTTCTTGATCTTTCAGAGAAAGATGAACAGGATGTGGATTATTAGGCACGTTCAGGATGAAACCAAAGGCCCATTGGCTGTGAGGGGAATTGGAAGAGAAACCAAGTGAAGCTCCCACTTCAATCCTAAATTGTCTGTTTCTCTGGAGCTAGAGGAAATGAACTTTTTGAGTAAAAGCAGGACCCAGCCATGCTGTTGCATGTCTAGGAATTCCCTGTGATTCTGAGCTTTCATTGCATTTGCTCCAAGGATGTCTGCAATTTGTCACAGAGGTCCCTGACTTTCTAGGCAGAGGGAGAAAAGGAAAGGGAGTGGGGCGGAAACTGTGGAAGGGCTCTCTAAACATCTCCAGGGCCATGCAAACTGTCAACATGAAGGGAGGTGAGATGATGACCATAGTGGTTATTCCAGAATGCCTGTGGTCTATCTCCTCTCACCCCACTCTCTGACACTCTTACTCTTGGAGTATGTAGCTGTATGGTGTCCTGGCAATAAGAGTAACAGTCATGAAAACTGTCATGTATCAAATGCTATATGCTGGCTGGCTATTATTTTATATCCTCATAGTAATTCTGCAAGACACAGGTTAGGCTCAGACAGAGTACAGAATTTGTTCAAGTTCACCGAACTGTGGGTGGCTGAGCCAGCAGTCGAGGCCAGGCAAAACCATCTTTCTACTAGGCTGTGGAAAGACAAGCATGAAGTACTTGTCCACGAAGCAAGCACACCTTCTGCTAGCCTTGGGCAGCAGAATTCTTAGTCACATCATCCTTGTGTGAGGATAGCTGTTTGGAGGCTTAGCCCATTCTTTATTGCTCTCATAGTCATTCTCAGTAGTCTGTGCATTTTTGTGCAGAAATATGTACAGAGAAGAAAATAAAGTAAATTAGTGCTCACCCGCATTAAGCAGAAAGAACAGAAAGGTTTCTAATCGCTTCATAGTTTTGCAATAGTTGCATTCATCAAAACCCAATTTGCATTGTAGTGTGGAAGCCCTTGCTATACTTGTGGTATCCCTGCCACACAGACTGCCCAAAGCATGTCTGAAAATTGACACAGTGTTCAGAATTTAGGGGAGCAGAAAAATGGGAATGATCTGAACCCCATGAGGTATCTAGGTATGGCTCACTTCTTTAAAAGTTCAAGGCCTTCTGGTTAAGGAAAAAATTAATATTACTCCTAAGTTTTTGAATAATATATGATTAACATTTTAGCCTTCTGCATACGTACTTTTAACCTGTGAGCCTGTTTAACAATTAAGCACATGTGGGAATTGTAAATGCTGGTTTCAGGTAAGAGAGAGAAGGTTAAATCAAGGGGATTAGATAAACAAGGTTACTTCATTTTAAGAGTGGGTATTTAAGACTTCTCATATGAAGGTTACTTGTAGAGATGGCATTGTGGGTGGTTCTCTATTGTCAGTGAGGCTCTAACTGAGGAGAACGACCCTCCTTTGTTGAGCAAGATTTCAGCTAGTCATGAAATAGAGCAGTGGTAGGACAGGCGTGGTGGCTCACGCCTGTAATCCCAGCACTTTGGGAGGCCAAGACGGGTGGATCACAAGGTCAGGAGATCCAGACCATCCTGGCTAACACGGTGAAACCCCGTCTCTACTAAAAATACAAAAAATTAGCCGGGCGTGGTGGCAGGCGCCTGTAGTCCCAGCTACTAGGAAGGCCGAGGCAGGAGAATGGCGTGAATCCGGGAGGCGTAGTGAGCCGAGATCGCGCCAGTGCACTCCAGCCTGGGCTAAACAGAGCGAGACTCCGTCTCAAAAAATAAATAAATAATAAAATAAATAAATAAATAAACAAATAAATAAATAAATTTAAAAAAGAAATAGAGCAGTGGTCAGCAACCTTTTTCTGTAAAGGGTCAGAGAGTAAATATTTCAGCCTTTTTAACTCCTCAGCTCTGTCATCTTAGCCTGAAAGCAGGCATAAACAATGCACAAATCAATGCATGGCTGTCCTCCAGTAAAACTTTATTTGCAAAAACAGTCCGTGGTCTGGTTTCAGCCTGCCGGCTAGGGTTTGCTGACCACTGATACAGAGCATCCATAGGAAAACGTTATTTAAACATTGAACCGTTGGCTGAAATGCTCTGCTGTTGGAGGTTTTTTGTTTTGTTTTGTTTTTTTGAGACGGATTCTCGCTTGTAGCTCAGGCTGGAGTGCAGTGGCGTGATCTCGGCTCACTGCAAGCTCCGCCTCCCGGATTCCCGCCATTCTCGTGGCCCAGCCTCGGCGGTAGCTGGAACCTACATGCGCCCGCCACCAGGTCCGGTTAACTTTTTTTTTTGTATTTTTACTAGAGACCGTATTTCACGGTGTTAGCCAAGATGGTCTCAATCTTCTGACCTCGTGATTCGCCCGCCTCGGCCTCCCATAGTGCTGGGATTACAGGGGTGAGCCACCGCGCCGGCCTGTTGGATGTTTTTAAAAACAGATTGGGCAGTTACTTGTTTGAGTTGGCTTTCATATGTTAATTCCTCCTTTAACACACTGGTGCTTCTGACATGCAGAATCTTCTGCTCAATATTGTCACAGACTACCAGTCACCTAATCCTCTTTTTCTGTGAACTTCAGTTAAGTTGCAGGGAAATTTTTCTCTACAGGTCTTGCCCAATATCTTCTAAACAAAAGACTGTGTCTGAATGCTAAGAGGGTCATGGTCACAGAGAGTGGGAGGATTTGAGCCCTTCAAGCACTTGGGTAGGAGAAAAGGAAAATTAATTAACTCATCAAATCTTTTCTCTCAAATAGCAAAAATGCAATAGATTCTTGCACAATAAAGAATCCTCTGCCAGTAGGGCTAAAAGTCCACCTTCCTGTTTCCCTCTGTGTTCTGATTCATGGTCCAGAAGGGCTCATGCATTAATGTGATGTTCATGCGTTTCCACATGGTAGGTGAGAAACACTTTGCAATGCTAAAAAGTTTGAATTACTCTTAAATGTGCATATATGCATAAATACATATATGTAGGTCTAGACATAACATGCAAGAATCAGGATACTGATTCTTGACATTAGCAACTAGATAGACATCAAATGTTAGAATTGTGAATATTTTATTATAAATGCATTTTTAAAAGGTAATTACATTTTAAAAATAAAGTAATAAATTTTAGTTTCATATACTTTTTAAATTTAAAATTTATTGTCACATGATTCATATTCTGCCTTTTAATTTTAATAGGTAAAATATGTTTTTTGGGAAACAAAATTTTTTATTTGCCAATATAAAGTTTTACATTAACCTTTTTACATTTTTATTAATCTATATTGAAGATTTTAATCAATTAGTTCAATACTGTCAATCATGTATAAATTTGATTATAACAACTTAATTTGTATTTTTATATTAAGGGGAAGAGAAATATTCAATTTTATGGGGCAAGCAAATAATAATTCATAAATTATATATGTCCTTATTTTATTACTCACCCTTTCAGGATACCCAGTCATATAAAAAAAATCAAATGCAGTCATCTTTTGAAAATTTCTCATTATGAAGGTATCCTTAAAAAGGTAGACAGACAGGACATATTTATTAAACAATTTGTTAGCATGTGGTATGAAGGTCCCCATTTGAGACAGCCACGTAAAAAGGGCTTCCCAGAGAGTCTCCTACTGGCCTGTGCTCTGGGAGGATGGGGTGGAGCCTTGAGAAATTCTCACCATTTGTAGAGGGGAGGAGCCCGGCCCCTCCTGTTCCTGGGTGGTGACCTGGGATTCTATCGGTGAGGTGGAGAGCCTATTAGCGGGACTATATCTCATTTTGCAGAGTTGTTTCTCCTTTTTACCTCTCATCCAATAAATTTCACTCCTAACCCTTCTATGTGTCCATGAGACTAATCTTTCCTGGTCATGTGACAAGAAACTATTTTTTTTTTCTACAACACATTTACATTCTTGCTCCAGCCCCCGCAAATATTAGTGAAGGGCCTATCTCAAATGACTATCTTTCATGGAAATGAAGATGTTTTGACTGATGAACGATTTTGATTAATTGATACAAGACCCAAAACTCCTTTTAGGTTTAATTCTTTTGTTGAAATTTCAACAAACGTAACTCAGTTCGACAACTTCTTAACTGAATTTTCAATATCCCCAAATCTCTAGAAATAAAACTTTTCTCTTTTAAAAAATGTATTTTGGGCCATAGTCATTTGGTGGCAAAGCCTAACTGGTTTTACAGGATATTATGTATGGCCCTTATGCATACTATTTATATTCAAATATTCACTTAGAGATATTAATGAGTTTGATTATGGGATCTGTCCCAGATCCTGCTTGGGGGGTTATGTTATGTACTATTCATGCGTTATGTTACCTTTCAAAAATCTGAAAAAGTCTGGATTTCTTACATGTCTCGTTTAAAGGTTTCCCTGCCTTAGTAAAAGAGCAAACTAGAAACAATGTCATGTTTTCTTTAATGACTCAGTAGATTACCTTAGAACAGAGGCACAGTAAAAACAATAATTCCTATTGTACAGAAATTGTACAATAAGATATAGATAGGGCCGGGCGCGGTGGCTCAAGCCTGTAATCCCAGCACTTTGGGAGGCCGAGACGGGCGGATCACAAGGTCAGGAGATCGAGACCATCCTGGCTAACACGGTGAAACCCCGTCTCTACTAAAAAATACAAAAAGCTAGCCGGGCGAGGTGGTAGACACCTGTAGTCCCAGCTACTCAGGAGGCTGAGGCAGGAGAATGGCGTGAACCCGGGAGGCGGAGCTTGCAGTGAGCCGAGATCCGGCCACTGCACTCCAGCCTGGGCGACAGAGCGAGACTCCGTCTCAAAAAAAAAAAAAAAAGATAGAGATAGATGGCAGAGGACTTTGCTGAAAGTGTACTGACAACCATGATCATTTTTTTTTAAAGGTAAATCCTGAGTCAACTTGTTCCCATCTTGCTTGCGTTTTTAAATAATAGCTGAGCTTGCGAAACAATTATAGTCAAATGATACTATTAATTAACTGATTCAAATTCACTCAATTTTCATCATTTTGAATTTACTTTTTAGGAATAGGTCATACTGTAGTTCATGGGTGTATAATTAAATGTGGGTGTACAATTTTAAAAATCCAGAAATCATTGCACCAAACCATAAGCTTATGGAGAAAAGAGAAATACTTTTTGATCTTTCTTCCTTCATAATGCCTTGCCTACACATGGTAGTCATTCAGTTGGTGTGGAAATGAATATTTTAGCTTACTGTTATATTTTGAGAAAATGCCACTGAAATCTCCGTCATCAGAAAGGATTTAAAACTGCCAGAACTTTAGTGTCAACATTCCTCTTGCTCTAGACTGTGCGTAGCTACACATCTATCTCCACACATGAGCTTCTTTTCTGCTTTAAGCCTAAAAACAGCAGCCATATTTGACATTCAGTTTTTTCAATGTCATATAAAATAATCATGCTCACTTCAGCTCAGATTTTATTGAAGCCATTAGAAGCTTAAGTCTTTTGTGGACTCACTTTTGAATTCAATGTTTCTTCAAGTGTCTCACAGCCATTCCTTCCACACTGTTGCTCAGGGAGGAGAAGGAACAAACCCTGGGGACACTTTCCTCCTTTGAGGCTAGTGGACCTTGAGGCAAAACGACACCCACAATTATAGTCTGAGCACTGGGAATTCAATGTAAAGAACATTTTAAAAATATTTCCATGATGTCCTGATTAGCCTCATCCAAGTAACCAAAACAACCCTTTATATCTTTCTCCCTTCCGCCCTCCCTCTTCCCTCCACTAGCCAGGGGCTGGGAGAAAATATTTGCAACACACATATCAGATATAGAATATGTATCTAGAACTAAAAACAAAACAAAACCCAAAACACCCCTTATAATTCCACCATGAAAAGATAATCCAATTTACAAATAGACAACAGATACCCCAGTAAAAATAATCATATTCAAAACCTATTACTATGTTTCTTATAACATTCTCCAATGAAAGAACTGTGGCTCCTGAGACAAATGGCTGGTCCCAGAGCTGGGGCAAGGGATATATTAGATGAGACTGGCTTATCTTGTAGTTTCAGAATGTGAGGAAGGGCTCAAGAAAACGCGATGATGGGGATATGTCAGATGGATACAGGGACTAAGTAAAGAATCTCCCAACGGCCAAAGCTGAAACAATGTGAGCAACAAAATCAATAATGAAATATTGGTTTATAATCCAAAGTGGAAAATAAATACTGAGTGCATACTCTCCATAGGAAAAAAAAATGATTGGATTAAAAAAATCTAGTCAAATAGACCAACCTATATACAGAAGTGTTACAAATAATTTATTCATACATTCCATTTTGAGAAGATGGAGTATTACTCCCCATCGTGCAAGTGTGGGCGCTGCATAGTGACTTCCTTCCAAAGAGTATGGTATGGGAAAGGAAAACACAAGAGAAACTTTAGAATGGAGAAGCCTGACAAACACAGCCTTAGCCCTGTAATCAAGGTTAACATCAATAGTGATAAGTCATGCTGATAGCATGTACCCTTGATATGATGGAGGAGAAGGGCACTTTACTTCTGTGGTCTTCCTCCACAAAACCCACAACCCCCGTAGAGTCACATGAAAGCTATCACAAACTCCAATCGAGGGACATTCTATAAAATGCCTAGCCAGTACTTCTTAAAACTGTCAAAGTCATCAAAAGCAAAGAAAGTCCAAGAAACGGATGTCTAAAGGAGCCTAAAAAGATATAGCAACCATTTTTAAGGTACTATCCTGGATGCAATCCTGGGAGAGGTGGGGAATGACACTAGGTAAGAAAGGAAAGGAAGATACAGAATATACTATGAACTTTAATAATAATACGCCAATATTGACTTGTTCATTGTGACAAATGTACCGTACTAATGTAAGATGTTAACAGTAGAAGAAACTGGGTGTGTGGTATATGGGAACTCTTTGAACAATCTTTGCAACTTTTCTGTAGATCAAAAACTCTTCTAAAATAAAAAGTTTATTTAAAAAAAATGAACAACAGATTTGAACAGATGCCCCACCAACAAAGACATACAAAAGACTAATAAGCACCTTAAAGAATGCTCGACATCATTGGTCATCAGGGAAATGAAATTAAAATCATAATGAGATATACTATACATCCACTGGACTAAAATTATAAAGACTGACAAAAACAAGTGTTGGCAAGGATGTGGAGGAACTGGAATTTTATACACTTCAGGTAGGGATAAAAAATAGTACAACTAACCACTTTGGAAAACAGTTTGGCAGTTTCATAAACTTATATATACACCATCATATGACCCAGTCACTCCAGTCTTAGGTATTTACCCAAGAGAAATTAAAGCACAAATCCACATAAATAAAGACTTGTACATAGATGTTTATAGCAGCTTTCTTTGTAATAACCGCCCCCACTTCAGAAAAACAATCCAAATATCCATCAGTCAGTGAATGGATAAACACATTATCCATATAATGGGAACCAACTTAACAGTGAAAGGTAACAAAGTACAGCAACATCATGATAAAATTTCAGCGACGTCACGCTTAGCCACACGCAAGAACGTACGTGCTGTGTTATACTACTTACATGCAATGCTAGCAAGTGTGCACTATCAGTGGTGCATAGGACAGGAGAGCCTCTCTAACAAGGGTAAGAGGGGACTTTGTGGACAGATAAAAATGTTCCCTATCTTGATTGTGGTGCTTACATAAGTGTATGCATTTGTTAATGCTCATCAAACTGTGCATTTATAATGGTGCATTTCATCTTATGTAATACAATTTAATATAGTTGATTTGTTAAAAAAAAATAGAGGGAGTACTTGAAGGGATTCTGAGGATGGCTCTCTGGGATCCTTCAGGGATGACAAACTGTCTTTCGCTGCTCCATGGTCCTTCCACCATCCCATGCCATCCCACTCCTCCCACCACATCCCCAGAAAGTAAGAGAGCTGTTTGACATGTGTCTCTTTGAGAGTGAAGGTTCCTGCTCCATGCAATTTCAGAAGGTAGAAGTCTTGATGGCATAATGTGTGCCACTGTGGCTTGAAGAGATCCTTTAGTGTGCCTGGAAGAGGAAGGAGGAAGGAGGAAGCCAACATACCTTCCCCTGTTCTCTGCGACTTTCATAAGGCACAGAAGAGGACCCGATGTCTACTGGAAGCACAGAACTTTGTAGAGAGGTCACAGGTGTACAGCAACTTGAGTGGGGGCCGAAGGGACACACAGCTGCCCCTCTAGGGCAAAAGAGTCCCATGAGGGAGCTGGCATGTAGCCGAACATAGCCTCAGGAAACCATGCGTACAGCTACAGCAAGATAGCAGATGCCACGGAATAAAGTGCCACCAGATCAGGACACAGGACCTCCTACTACTGAGGCTGCTGCTCCCAGGCACAGGAAGAGGATTTCTCTCTCCTCCCTGCTGGGGTTGGAGTCGGTGAAGCTGGGATAGACAGTGTTAGTTCAGGGAGAGAAAGCTTGTACCTATGAGTAAGGACAGCTAAAGATATTGAATTTTGACAGAATTGTCAACAGAGAAAGCCGAAGACTTTAACAACAAGAATAGATTACAAAAATCAGTGGACTAGTCTAACATTTAAACAAAAATAGGGCAAAAAATAAGACATATGCTCTGGGTAGATTTTAAGGTTCAAAGAAGTTTTGAGAATATAGCAAGCTTCATTAAAAAAATTTGCATGTATCTACTTCAGTCCAACTGTTACACTTACATTCAAATAGGATTGTTATGATACACTCCTTTGCAACCTGCTATTTTCACTGGGTTATATATTGTGAACATTTGTCCATGTCAATATATAGTCTTCTACAACATGGTTTTTAATGTCTGTGCAGCGTTCTACCACATGAATGTACGTGCTTTATTTAAATGGTAGCTTATTGTTAAACATTAAGGCTGTTCCGTTTTTTCAGTATTATAAATAAGTTTGATGAAGAATCTTACACATGTATCTTTTCACACATCTCTGATTGTGCCCATAAGATAAATTCACAGTTAAGGAATTGCTTGTGCATGGGATATTTGTATTTTAAGGCTCTTAACACCCTTTAGAAGGTTTGTGTCGATTTATACTGCCACTAGAAATAATTTTAAAGGCGAATTTTCTATTTATCTGTATCTCGTTCTTACTCAACAATAAATTGAACTGGCTAAAGGATGCCCATATATCCATCTTTCTTTCATTATTATGTTATAATTAGGGTGAGTTTAGAACTAGTAAAATTAGCAACACTAGCAATGTTTTTCATCCTCAGTTTAGCCACAGAAATGGCCATGTGGGTGTAATGAAAGTAATAATAATGGAGTTAACCTTTACAAAGAACTTACTGTATGCAAGTAACATTCACAGTACTTTACAGATATTAACAATCCTATGAAGTAAGTACTATTACCCTTGACAGTTTAAAGGAGAGGAAACTGAGTTACCAAAAGGGTAAGTGCCTTGATCAATGTAGCTTTTCAGTATTAATATGTATCATTCTTATCTGGATTCTTTCAGTATTTCTCTACATGGTGATTCTTTTAATTTGCATCAGATCTTAAATAATTAAGATCTTTCTCTTACACAGACTAAACACCGACTCACCGCTGCCAAAGACACTTGTGCTCTGAATATGAAATCCTGTGGTTGGATGGTCTTGGGACCCACTGTGGCAAAATTCTATAGACCCTGTCCCACACTCTGTCATGAAAATGGGACTATATTACAGTTCTCATTCCCAAGCACAGCACTGTCACATACCGCCCCAGTCAGTTGTAGAGTTTGCCACAAGTAATTTGTTATAAATGATTAAGTTCTGAAGTTTGCAAATGGAGCACTTTTCATGTAAATTGGAGTGGATGTGAGATTATCCTTGCCTAAGGTCACCTCACTCCCACACATTCCCATGTGCTCTCAGAGTAGGAGAGAAGTGGGTGAAGCCTTCGCAAAGTTGTGGAGGAGGGTTACCAGCCTGCAACCTATCCTGCCTCTGCACCCGGGGAGTGGCTGGCACATGCATGTGTGGGTCTCTGCAGGAAAAGCATGGAGAACTACAACTCCAAATGGAAGGAATAAAAGGGGAGGAAACAATGAAAACAACTGAAGAGTAGGAAAAGGTGTTTCTGCCTCAATGCAACTGGAAAAAAATTAGACATTTTCATTCCCAGCCCAGCCTTCTTTCCTCAATTAGCATCAGGAAGCCAAATTTAGTTCCCTAAAAAAAAAAAAAAAAAAAAGAACTATGTGTGCCCAGCGGGGAGAGATGATGAAAGCACCAACTTTATATGTTTGTGTTTCAGCCTGTCAAAGGCTATCAAGATGGCCATGAAAATAATGGAACCTCCTAAAATCTTTGTTGTTAAAGAAATGTTTTCTCATCAATGAACAGCTTGCCAAGGCCAGATAAGCAGCATGAAAAGCAGAAAAAAAAAAATGCTTCTGTTTGCTTATTTAGAGAGTTGTTCTTAATAATTCATCTGCTTACAATTTCCAGAAAGCAATTGCCATCCCTTGCCCATTGACTGGTTGGGAAAGGTCTCTTACACTGTTAAATTGTCCTTTTTCTTCATTAGTCTTTGCACCTTATGTTAACTACATTCTTGCATGCTAGTGAGCAGTTAGGGCCACTGTCGGCTAATGAGGTCAAGGTTAAGGACTATAAAACTAATAGAATAGTTAACTGATGGTATTTTATAGTTAGAAACTGGACACCTAATCCCAGATAGACATCTTCCAATTTAATGCCTATGTTCCGGGCCAGCACCAGCCTAGTCTCTTCTGGAGAAATAACTCAAAGCAGTGTCATTTTGGTATATCTTGATATATAAATGGTAAATCACTGTTATTCTCCAACATCAAAGAATAAACATGTTTTTTCCATTTAAGGGCAGCCTCATCAAGAGTATTTCCAACTCTTAAACTCTTCCTATGGTTTTCAGGGGTGTCCGATCTTTTGACTTCCTTGAACCACATTGGAAGAAGAAGAATTGTCTTGAGCCACATATAAAATACACTAACACTAATGATAGCCGATGAAGTTTTAAAAAAATCACAAAAAGATCTCATAATGTTTTAAGAAAGTTTACAAATTAGTGTTGAGCCGTATTCAAAGCCATCCTGGGCCGCGTGTGGCTCTTGGACTGCAGATTGGACAAGCTTGATTTATATGGCAGACCCTCCCTGCTTTTGCAGGCATCTTGCCCCAAATGGCTTTTGTTGGGGATTAATATCAAAGGAACATCTACCTTTTACTCAATAATCCTCTAAATTTTGAGGTGATCATTCCAACGTGGAATACATTTTAAAAAATGGTTTTGCTTTTTTTCTCTTGATAAAAGTAACATATTTGCATTATAGAAACCTTTAAATGCAGAAAAGTATAAACAAAAATATTAAACTTCCCATGGACAATGTGGGAAGAATTGCATTTAAGTATTTTGATTAAATTATGGACCGTCCTCAGTGATTGAATTCTACACTGCAGGAATGACTCCTAACTATCTCTCTGTGCCATTGTTCTTACAGTTTTTTATTTAAAAACTGTTATGACTGTTTTCTGTGTATAAATGCAAATCTCTGCTGTGAAATGCCATCAGATGCTTTTCTGTAAATCATAGCACAGAATGTATCCTTCTTTGGAAAACTACTGCCATTAAATATTACTGTCCTTGTTATAGAAGAAAGAGAGGGTGATAATTCTAGAAATGAAATATTTCAGAAGAATCATGAATGAATGAACAGTGGTATTTACTACTTGAAGAGACAAAAATAAATTAATGAATTTGGGGAAATAGGACTGTTGATATCTAACATCCAAGATCCATAACCTCCACAAATCATAGTTGTAGAAAACCTTATTTCAAAAGAGTGTGATGGATAAATAGACTTAAACCATTTTTATCTTTCTGGATTTACCTTGGTAGTGGCAAAATTTAATCATGTTTTCACTCTTAATAAGTCAAAGTTGTGGGACAACTGATTTCATCTCATGTTTCTACACATATCAGGAAGAAGAAACAGACATTGCCATGACTCTAAAGCAGAGATGCTTCTTTCGTACAGGATAATGATTTCTAGTTCCACTCCAATTCGAAAATTTTCAAAGGAATGAGGAAGAAGGAAAGGACCAGCCAGTCTTTATGATAACTTAGGAGAGCTCAGTAGGTAAAGGGTCTGATGCATAGCAGGTGATCAACTCTTCCTTTATTATTGGCAGGCTCCCACAGGCAAGAGCACATCCTACTGTAGCTGAGGAAGAAAACAATCTGTCCATACCCACTGCCTGGAGAATGATCTGTTGCCAGAAGCTAGATGACTTCGGGTCTAGCCAAATGCCAAGCTATGCTAAGGGAAGTTGGGGTTCTTGTCCTGGAGAATTGCAGAATGGTGGGGAGAATGTATTGTCTAGACACTTGCGTTACTCAGAGTTTGAATGAAAGTGTATTCCCAGGTTTAATAATAGCCTGGCATCCTCTCCTTATGAATAAGGCATATGTGTCTAACAGAGAAAGTCTTAACCCTTGAGAGGCAGGGTAGCATAAGAAAGAACCGGAGACCTGTCTGCTGACCCCTGCTTTTGTTCACTTACATGCTTGCTGTGTGACCCTGGACAAATCACTTCATCTCTGGGTCTTTGGTTTCCTAATGAGTGTAATGAGATCCTTTCCAATGATAATTCTCTGTAATTCTCCTCATATGTATGGCTATAAACCACAGTGCCCTTACTGGTCCCGCAAGTGATACACAAATAAAGAGTTGCTGCTTGTTGGTTTTTTCAGTTTGGCGGCCACAGACTCCAGGTTTTGTAACAAAAATATATTAGTCCTTTCTCACACTACTATAGAGAAATACCTGAAACTGGGTAATTTATAAAGAAAAGAGATTTAATTGGTTCACGGTTCCACAGGCTGTACAGGAAGCATGGTGCTGCACCTGCTTCTGGGGAGGCCTCAGGAAGCTTTTACTCATGGTAGACAGCAAAGCCGGAGCAGGCATCTTACATGGTAGGAGCAGGACCAAGTGTCGGGAGGAGGTGCTACACATTTTTAAACAACCAGATCTCACAATAAGTCACTCACTCAGGATCCGGAGAACAGTTCTAGGGGGGCTGGTGCTAAACCATTCATGAGAACTCTGTCCCCATGATCCCATCACCTCCTACCAGGCCCCATTTCCAATATTGGGGATTACAACTGAACATGCGATTTGGGTGAGGACATAGATCCAAACCATATCAAAAAGCAAGTACATATACCACAGCTTTCTTGTTTTCTTCTTCCACCTCACACATAGCAGTACTAAAGCTGACCTTCTTGACAGTGGGGGCAATGATAACAACGACGATAAACAGGTCACTTCAACAAAGAAATGATAATGAGATGGGAGAGTTCTCTGGCCCCCGTTGCAGGGTGTGTGACAAGGGGTACAACTCTCTGTTCGATCTCCACGGGCTCAAGCCCCTTACAGGAGGGGGAGCATGCAGACAGGCAGGTGCAGGAATTGGGGCGAGCACTTTTGGGCTCCGACCCCACAGCAGCGTATAGGGGTGGCTGCCTGCGACCCCAGTGTTACAATGCTCTTTTAGCTCTGCCATCCACAGGTGGTTTAAGTGTTAACAAGTTCATTGGCCCCTTGGTACCCGGTCATCCCAAAAGAATTGGATCACACACAGACTGGAAGGATGAATGTAGGGGTTTTATTGAGTGGTAGAGGTGGCTCTCAGCAGGATGGATGGGGAGCTGAAAGCGGCGAGGGAGTGGGAAGATGATCTTACCCTGGAGTTTGGCCATCCAGTTGCCAAACTCCTCTCCGACTTTCCCCAGCCAAACTCCTCTCAGCCTTCAGCTGCTCCTTCTCTTCTCTCTTTCTCTGCTGCGCCATTCCGCCGTTCATCTGTGTGTCTCCTCGTCTCCTAGTCTGCCTCTGAAGCCTGGGGTTTCGGGTTTATATGGGTACAGGTTAGGGGGTGTGGTGGGCCAAAAGGCAACTTTTTGGGAACAAAAACAAGAATGCCTGTCCTCATTTAGGGCTGTGGGTATCCAGGCTTGAGGGTGGGGTCTTTGCTGGGGAACCACCCTCTTCTACCCAGTATTTCCCTGTCTCCTGTCCGTATCAATAAGTCACTCAAAGCTTACTTTTGAAGTCTCTTTTCTGTCTGAATGGTCAGCAGCATTCACTCTTCAAATAGGAAAGGCCCAAACCAAGGGTTCCCCAACTTGCTCCTCTTTTCGTGTCATCTGGATTAGTAAATGATGCCTCATTCAATCCAGTGACTCAAGCCAGAAACTGGGAGAGATCCTTGACCTCTCTATCCATCAGCCATCCTGTACAATCCATCACCAAACTGCAAACAGCTTATCCACTTCTCTCAATTTCCACTATGGCAGGCCTTGTTTAAACCCCTATCAACCCTCACTGAGGTAGTGCACAAACTTCCTGAAGTCTCTCCACACTCCCTCCATCATCCCACCTTCTATCCATTCTTCCCACTGCAAACACAGCCATCTTTCTAAAATACAAATCGGATCACTTCATTTTCATTCTTGAATCTCTTAAGGGGGTATTCCCATTGTACTTAAGATGATGTTGCAGATCTTTACTCTAGTTTATCAGATACCACATGAACTCTCCAGCCTCCTCTCCCACTCATTCCCCAACACCACTTTCTCCTCAAGGCTTCCTCCTATCTCTCCATATTATGCTCAGGCCCATCCTGGATCCGGCTAACCCTTACCCATGTTGTTTATAATTATGTGTTTGATTGTTCACTTAGTTATAACCCCTTTCTCTCATGAGGTTCCATGAGGGGATAGAGCACTTCTGTCTTCTTCATCACGAGACTTCAGTGACCACCACAATGGCCAGTTCACTGCACACAAATCTTTGTGGAATGAATAGACAGGTGAGGGCCCCTTAATAAAAGTTTCTTTCTTCTGGTTACTTTATTTCCATCCTATAAGCTATTATCAGGAGCAACACTGCAGAGGATCATTTTTTTGTAAGTTTTTCACTTTTGCAAGAGCTCTCCCTATGAAGAGCTTTTCCATTTTGGCCTAGATAGGCCTTATTTGAAAGTGGCCATCACTCTTCACACGCACCCTCCTTTGCTTAGAGATGCAGAGAGTTTAAGACTTTGCCAAGGGTAGGCATGTCGTCAAGACACCCAACATGGTGATGTGGAGCAAGTCTCTGGGTCAACCCCTACAGAGGTTTGAATCTTGGTTCTGTCCCTGTCTAGCTGATCGACTTTGTGCAACTAGCCTCAGTTTTTTTCAACTCTAAAATATGGATAATAATAGAATCTAACTGATAGGTTGTCTTGAGAATTTAAAGAAGTAACAAATATAAAACAGTTAGTACAATGTCTGGGACACAGCAAGTGTCTGATAAACATTGACTCCTATTAACATGTTTCACTCAATCCCAGAGGAAAGTTTGTTCACGTGCTGAGTTCTAGGGCTGGGGAATTTCAGGGGAGGCATCTTTCTTTGTCTTCTGTCTCCCTTTCCCTCTCATTTATTTTACCCTATACCCCCATCCTGATGTGCTGTGGTTCCAAAAGGCGGCAAGCAAAACTATGATAGATTTTAATTCCCTACCTTACTCATTTGAGGCCATAAGCGGATTCGAAATTTACAAGCCAGCAGTATAAAATTGCTGATGACCATTGCTTAAACTTTGGCAAGATGAATTCTGCCTAGAAATAATTAGTAATATGTTAGTCAAGTCAACAATAAAATTGTTGCACTGGCATTTAGTGACAGTTCAGGAGAGCGCCCTTACAAGAGGCTCTGTAGGCAGAGAGTAGGTGACATTAACCTTCTAAACAGAAGCCGCTGCACACCGAGTGCCAGAGTACCAAGAAGAATTTAACATTCCACTCCTACTGCCCTCCCCCACTTCCCGGCTTCAGCAAGGTGGTTTTAAAACGAGGAGCACATCCCGAGTGCTCTGTGTAGGTGGTGAAGTAGGCGGAGGTGAAATGCAAGCTTTATTTTCTCGGCTGCCTGTCATCCGATTCCCCGCTTTCCTCCGACTTTCATGAGTGATGAGGTCATCCCGGTGCAGGAAAATCAAACTCCTATTTTTTCAAACCCAATAAAGGCCAGCATTGTACGTCTGCGTAAACAGAGAGGCCAGACGGGCAGGGTGGCGGGAGGACTAGTGGCCCGCCCTCTGGCGGCCGCGAGAGACAGCGTGCCCCGCGCTCCGCCGAGCCGCGACAGGGAGGCGGGGAGGGTGCGTGCGAACATGTAAGTTAAAATTAGATCAATAGTCAGCTTAGCGGCCTCAATCAATGCTTCGCAGGGAGAGCATGCAACCATCTATTTATAAGCTAACCCCGGCATTATCTTCCTCTTTTAGGACGCAGAGATCCATTACTGCGCGCGGCGGGGGAGAGGACGCCGCCGGGAGCTGGTGCGTGCCACACTGCAGCCTTGCAGGCTGCCCCGGACTTCATCCAGCCCCGGGTCGGCTCTGGGCGGGCAGGGGGAGGATCCACACCGCCGAGCGGTGGCCCCGCTGCTCCCAGCCGCTCCCCCGGCGCGCCAGCTCAGGACTCGTTCCCGCCCATTCCTTACCTCGATGGAATCCTTAGCCCTTAGAGAGAGGGCTAAAAAACAAACAACAGACAAACAAACAAACAAACAAACAAAAAACAAATTCGAGACGGCCCCGGGACCCTCCCGCAGATGCAGGGCGCACTCTGGCCAGTTCTAACCATAGACTTGACTGCATGTTGACAAGGGTTTCCAACCTAGCTTTCCCGAGGTACTGCATGACTCAGTCCTTGCTCAGATGGTGGTTGCTGTAAATAGTTGCAATTTCCCTCCTTCCGTCTCAAAGCACGGATGGGAATGGATTTGCAGCAGGGACCGTGCATTGTATTTAAGGTCTTGGTGAGATGGACGCGGGCTCCATCAGCTCCAGACTTCCTGGGACATCTCGGCGTTTCCAGGTCCGTTTGCCCCAATGGTGGAAGTCACATCTCATATTTGATGAAATAAATGTCCACGTTTGTGATAACATTGTTAAATTGTTTTCAGTTTTTGAAAAATGCTGCAGAAAAAGAGGCAAAACCTGGTACAGCACAGCAGCATGCCCCTCCCGCCCCCAAATATGAGATCAAATCACATTTCTAAGGGAAAAAATAGGCATTCTCATCTTAGATATGTATGTAGCGTATTTTATAATATATATTTTTATCTAAGAATTTTGCTTTTCTGTATTTTACAACTTTCTTTATTAAGCATTTTTATTTTGTGCTATTTTTACAATACAAACTCTGAAGACCCAAAGAAATTTAATATTAGCTTAAATGTACATTAGATATATTTATAGAATCAATTTATTAGCTGCTATATTGTTTGACATAAAAGGCTTCTGAACTAAAGATAGAAACGGAAGCATTCTTTATTTAGAAACAACCTTTCTCCTCTTCTTCCAACTCTTGTTGGCTTACCTCCAAAATATATCCTGCATCTGTCTCTTTCTCACCACCTAGACTGTTCCTAGTTTAGTTACAGGTCACCCTTCATCATCATTCACCTGAATTACAAAAATAGCCTCTTGTCTGGTTTTCCTGAATTCATTGTCTCCCCACTGCAGTCCTCACTTGCCACATAGCAACCAGATTGCTCTTTTAAAATGGAAATCAAATCCTATCTCTTCTCTTTTTAGAACCTTCAGTGGCTTCCCATGGCACCCTGATTAAACCCCAAATTCTTCACCATAGCCAAAATGTAATGTGCCATCTGCCCCATCCACCCTCGCTCATCGCTCCTCATCTCATATCACTTTCTCACTTGTCACAGCACGCTTTTACATATCCCTTCTTTCAGATCTAAAGCCCCACAAGCTCATTTTTGTCTCCTAATCCCAGCTCTTGCTGTTCATTCAGTGTGGAAGATCTTCATAAATTCTTCACAAATCTACTTCATTCTTATTCCAGCCTCAGCTCAGGTATCAGAGCTGACCACCTTCTATCCCACCCCTCAACTGAACTCATTATCACATTACCATATTCTATTTCAACACAGTAATTAATTGAAATTATTTTATTTATCCATGGCATTATCAGGGTGTTCTCTGTCTCCACACACCAGAATGTAAGCCCCATGAAAACAGGCTCCTTGTCTTTCTCGTACACCGTGATCTCTCTGGGTTCTAGAATAATGCCTGGCCCATAGTTAGTAATCAGTAAGCATTGATTTAATAAATTATTGAGTGTGATTTCCTAGTGTCTTGTTTGTAAAATGCCACTAATAGCATTCTGTATACTCTGCCATGAGTTTTATAGTTATTTTTATGCCCATATGCTTCCTCCTTTCACGTGTGAACTCTACGAGGCAGGATCATATTTAGTTCATTTTATTCTCCATGTCCTTATGGAGTCTGGCACATTACAGGTGTTTAATATATTTTCTGGACTGAGTTGCAATAAGTAAATGGGTAATAAGATGATACAATATGACTTTACACCAAGTTTAACCTTTCACCTGGGGACATGCAAAATTATTATGTATCCAAAGGAACAGGTTGTTGCTTTGACCCCTGTAACATCACACACACATACACATGGACACACACACACTTGTTCTCGATATTTTCAAAGACTATTCAAATCTATTATTTTATTTGATCTCCTAGCTGGTATGTATAAGCAGAAGCTCAGGGGCATTAATTGACCTGCTCAAGATTGCATAGCTAATATAAAGCAGAGACAGGGATAGCGCCTGCTACTTTCAAACACCCACAATATGCACACATGAAAACACATGCACACATTTCCACATTTGCCAATATGGCTTAGTGCAAATGGGATCATAAATGCAAAGTACTTTGAATGGAATCTGGTATGACAGCCTTCCAATAAATAACCATTCCTTTCTCTTGGCCATGCTACAGTTGCCATAATCTTCCTGTTCCTACAAAGAGGAATGCTTCTATCTTCACTTTGTTTTTTTTCTTACTAGTCTGATCTCCAGGGTCATCCTTATTGTGAAATTTTAATGCATAATATTAATTGGATATTTTCACAAACATGAGCAATAGTAAATGGATTTTTTGCTAACTAGCAACCTATTGCTCTTCTAACTTTTACTCTGAACACAAACCAAAGAGAAACAGTTGTGAATACCTACCAGCACACAGCTTAGCTTAAGTCATACAGTGCAGTGTTAATGAGGAAAGTTTATCATCCACAAACAAACACTAAACATAGCATAGCCAGGGAGGACAAACAATGTGCAAAATTAGTTTTATTATCAGCAAAAAGAATGAGAGCCCATATTGATCATTCATTCATTGTTGCATTCATTTTATGTGCCAAGCACACTGTACAAAGTTTGGGAATAGAGAGGCAAGCAAAAATAAATGAGGTCTCTACTGATACGGGTCTAGTGGAAAAGAAAGACTTAAACCAAAGAATCACAAAACAGAGATCAATGCTGTGAGTGGGTAAAACAGGAGGAATGGACATGGTCAGAGAATTCAGAAGGGGAGTCCTTGAGGAAGTGACTGCTAGGTTTAGCTATGTTTTGAATTCAGTTATGGTCCAGTATCTCCAATGGTTACTAAAGAAGGAAGAAATGACCAAAGAAATAAATAATAACGGTGACTACCTTTGAAATTCTTTGATTTAATAAATACTTCTTGAGTACCTACTATCTACCAGGTAGTCATCAAAGTGCTAGGGGCTATAACAGTGATCAGAGACAAAAATCCCTGCCCTTATGCCTTTACACTGTTATGGAAGATGGCATACAGTAAACTCACACATAATTATCATGGAAAAGAATGTTAACTGTTGATTTCTCCTAAGCAGAAAAATAAACCAAGCAAGTAAGATCGGGAAGTGGAGTTGGTGGGGCAGTGAGATACAGTTTTACTTAGGATAGTCTTGTATGCCCTCTCTGAATAATACATTTGAGCCAAGACCAAACAGTGGTAAAGCAGCAAGCTATGTTGATGTGAGTGGCAGATGTGGGTGGTCACAGAGGGAAGAACCTTAATGAAATCTTTAAGGGCAATGACCCTGAGACTTGCCATGAATCTGAAGGAAGTGCAAGGAGGCCAGTATGTCTAAAGTAACTGGAGTAAGCAAGGGGGTGACTAGTTACATGAGCACAGAGAGGTAACTAGGACATGAGTTCAAAGGGGCAATAGATCTTGAAGTACCTTGAAGGTAGGTATAAAGATTTTGGCTTTTCCTCTAAGTACAATGGAACTTTAGAAACTTTAGTACAATGGAACAATAGAAACTTTTGAACAAATGATTGACATGATCTGACTTTATTTATTTATTTACTTATTTATTTATTTATGAGACAGAGTTTCACTCTTGTTGCCCACGCTAGAGTGCAATGGTGTGATCTCAGCTCACTGCAACCTCTGCCTCCCAGGTTCAAGCAATTCTCCTGCCTCAGCCTCCTGAGTAGCTGGGATTACAGGTGCCTACCACCACGCCCAGCTAATTTTTGCATTTTTAGTAGAGACGAGGTTTTACCACATTGGCCAGGCTGGTCTCGAACTCCTGACCTCAGGTGATCTGCCTGCTTCAGCCTCCCAAAGTGCTGGGATTACAAGCGTGGGCCACCGCACCTGGCCCTGACTTATGTTTTAATAGTTACTCTGGCTGCCATGTAGAGAGTACTCATTATGTTCCAGGAAATGTACTAAGTGTCTTAACAGAGAACCTCATTTTACTTTCATAATTCTGAGAAGTACCCATTTTACAAGTGGGAAAACCAAGATGTAGGGAGTTTTAACACCTTACTCAAGGTTGCGTGGCTAATAACTGATAGAGCTGGAATTAAAAGTCAAGTAATGTAATTCTATCACCCTGGCTATTAACCAAAATGTAAAAGTGCCTCCCTAAGAGAGACTGGGATGGGGGGGGTGTCAGTGCTGAGAGTAAAAATAATATCTATCATTTATTAAGGGTCTACCAGTCACTGTCCTAGATTTTCTCATTAATTTTATTTCATTCACACATCAACCCTATTAGATACATATTATTGTTCTTTTATTTTAGATGAGGAAACTAAAACTCAGAGAAGTTATGTAACTAAAGTTTGAACAGTTAATAATTAGAAGATAAATTCAAACCCAGAGTGCTTCATCTCTGAAGCTATGGCTCATTGCTTCTCAGATAAGAATGCTAAACTTCAAAATATATTTCTTATAAAGAACCTATAATTGAGTCTTCTATTTTTAAAATATCTACTATATCTTTCTTTTTGCAGTGCTTAGTGTACTTACTTATATAATGACTGAAAGAGTTGCTTTAATTCTACCTACTTGCTATTTTTTTTTCTATTTATCCCATCTGTTCTTCGTTCCTTTATTCCTCCTTCTCTACTTGGTTTTCAATTAAGTGTATTGTATTCATTCCATTTATCTCCTCTATTAGTTATATATTCCTGACATTATTAGCTCTTATACAAGAAATTAATGTGCCTTCCTAGCTTCTCAATATATATTTTAAATTCATATTTTACACTTCACAAGTATTGCAAAAAGCTTGCCACAGTTTAACCTCATCAAGGCCCTCCAGTTTGTTTGTGATATTGTTAGTTTCATTCCCACACTGTTATGTTCCTCCAAGTCTTTCCTTATTTTTGTTTTAAAAAGTCAATATTCTTTTAATATTTACACACATACTTTTCCTTTACTGTGCTCTTTGTTCTTTCCTAGAGTTTAATATTTCCACCTGGGATTATTTTCCTTCAGCCTGAAACATTTCCTTGAGTAAAACTTAGAGTGCCATTCTCTAGAGACTATAAACTTGGGAGCTCATTGGATGGGTTTAAGAGCATATGGGACACAACATATTTAACTCAAAGACAAGATCATTTTTAAAAAATGCCTGAACTGAAACACAAAAGTGAAAAAAAGTTTAAACTCTCTCAAGGTTTATTTGTCTGAAAGTATATTTATTTTGACTTAACTTTTGAGTATATTTTTACTTGGTATAAAATTCTAAGTTGGCAATATTTTTCTTTCAGCTATTTAAAGATGTTAAGACATTGTCTTCTGGCTTCCATAGTTTCTACTGAAAAATCAACCGTCAGTTTTGTTGTTACTTTGAAAGTAATGTGTCCCCCTTCCTCCACCTCTGCTTTGATTTGTTTCATATTTTTTCTTTGTCTTTAATTTTTAGCACTTTGAATATTATGTGCCTAAATGGGGTTTTCATTGTTTTTATTCTTCTTGATATCCTCTGTTCTTGGATCTGTGGGTTGATATCCTCGATTTGTTTTGGCGAATTTGTTTTCTCTGCAACAATTTCTTCTTCTTTAGTCCCTCTTTTCTCTCATTCTGGCACTTTGGTTATGCAAGTATTAGATTTTTTGACTGTGTATTCAATGTCGGTAATGTTTTATTCCATTCTTTCTATTCTATCTTTGTTCTCACATTTGTGTTTCAATTTGGGCATTTTTAAAAACTGATCTTGTCTTTGAGTTAAATATGCTATGTCCCACATGCTATTAAATTCATGCAATAAGTTCCTAAGTTTAGGTATTATATTTTCCAAATTCTATAATACCCATATGGCTTTGTTAGCCATTTTTATTCTCTTTGAAACTCTTAACATTTAACACGTATCTAGTTCCTTTGTATCCATTAACATAATAATCTCTATTGTTTTAAAGTCATTTTCTGCTAATTTTTATATTTGTGAGTCTGCTTCTATTGTTTGATTTTTTTTCTCTTGATTACAAATCAAACCTTCAATTTTCTTTTCTTGTTAGTAATTTTTAGTTATCTTACAGATATTGGGTATTAAAAATAACCCCAAACAAAACAACATAACGACAACAACAAAAGAAAATGTTCAGATGAAATGTCTACCAGCAAGGGTTCCTCCTATCCTCTGCTGGGCAGACAGGCAGAGATTGTGCTGGAGAGGAGGTTGAGTTGCAGTTTTTAGCAAATCCCAGTTCACCTTTTGTTTGTCCTTGATTTTGCAGAGGTCAATTTTGGGCTTTTGATGGGAAGCCTAGGAGCTACCTGTCTCCACAGTTCTAAATAGTCTACTCTTCAGAGATTTAGAGCCTATATCTTAGACATCTATGCCACAAAGGTTCAAATCTGGCAAATGGTTTATGAGGAAAAATTATTGGGAATTGATTGTAAACCCATATTTCTAACAAGACATCGTTTCTCAAGCACTGCAGACTACAGTAGATTTTTTTTTTTCTCTTTCTGGTTCTGCCCCTTTGAGACTTCCCCACCATTCCAAAACATATGGAAATGAGCCTTGCATTTTGCACTCTTCTATTTTCCCATCTGTTATGCCAATCCCATTCATTCACCAAACTTCTGCTGATTTCTGATTTGCCCAGTAAAGTTCTTCTCTTTGGCCCAAATCTCATCTTCAGCCTTTACCTGCAATGAACAAATTGGGAAGCAAACAGCTGGTGATTATAAGCTCCTGTAGGAATTTAAGTTTATCTAGTTCCTGTTGCTTCCAACAAGGTAGTGTCTTTAATGACGCTTTCAATTTACCTGTTTTTTTTTTTTTCTTTTTTTTCTTATTGCAGCACGTGTGTGTTAGCCTGCTGTGACCATCTAGTTCCTATCTAGAAATGAAAGTCTCTCTCAGATGTATAAGGGGCAGAAATTTTGGAGCTTGAACAGACTTTGGCATATGCTCAGAATTGTAAAGTGATGTATTCAAGGCAACAAACAAACAAACTGACAAGGCTAGAAATTGGACCTGAGGTAAACCTTGAGGGAGGTCTTCTGATCCCATCTATTATTCAAGAGGACAGGGTGCAGAGAAAGAGAAGAAGAGAGAAGATATTATGGAAGGCTGTACCTGAAATAGAGAGCAATTCTGAAGTTTTTTCTCCAATTCTGGAGTTCAGAAGTGACCTACCCTCAGAAATGCTGGAAAACAGACTTAGGTCTTTTGAGTCAATTATTACAACTAACATTTGCTTATTATTATTGTTGTTGTTGTTGTTCTACCTGGTTTGAAAACAGGGTTTAAAATAATTTGCCAATGATGAGAGCTCCTCTGGAGAAAGTTACAGATGAGGCAGATAGGATGGTAATATAGAGGGTAAGAAAGTCTGTCATTAGAAAACTGAGAATATTACTGGCAGGGGTACATTGGTAGTTGAAGGAATTTCAGGACTAGGTGATGTGGGCTCATGAATTACTCCACTCAACAGAGTAAATGAGACAAGACGGGGCTCCTGTCCTTTGAAAACATAAAAAGGAAATGTTTCGATCCTTTTCTAGAGGGAAAGTTGATCACTGTCCCTTTTGTCCCCTCTATGATTGTTGAGCTAGTCCAGAGTGCCAAAGTAAGGGAAGAAAAAGTACGAGATTAATGACAAGATGGGATTCTGGAACTGAGAGCAGAGAGACCCATCCCTTCCCGAGATGCTCCTCACCCTTCCACTCACACACTGAGCTACTGTAGCCAAACTTCACCTCTTATATGGGGAAGGAAAAACATTTGAATTTGCAGAAAGTCAAAGTCATGAGAAGATAAAAGAAATGTGATGAAAAATAAACGTGATTTTTATGTTTTATCTTTAATGTGGTAGTAGTATATTTATTTAAGTTTTGTGGTATTTTGTCCTGCTCTTGATTGAAATTGTATGTCTCTAGTCGAGCCTAAAAGAGAGATTGCTAAGCAATTTAACAATGTAAACAAGTAACGGGGGGAGGTGTTCAGGATCAACGGCAAGCAGTATGTTTTTATATTCTTAGAAGAGCAAACTGAACAAACTATATTTAAGAATATTATCACACTATTGTCTACATGCAAATGTGTGCTGCTATTTGTAAATGAATCACATCCCTTTATTAAGCAAGGATGTCTATTTGTCATCCTTGCAGCAATTCCAGTAATAAAAAAATGCCCATTTCTTTAAAATTATGCACTATTGATGGCAGCTAACATTTCTGGAGTATTTATTATGAACCAGGCTGCTAAGCAAGGATCACTTCATACAAGCTATTGCATTTAATCTTCACAATTGTTTTATGAGGTAGTTACTAATATTATCCTCCTTTTTAACAAGTAAGAAAATGGAGACTTAGCAAGGTTAAGTAGCTTGCCCAAGGACATATAATAAAGGGCAGAGCCCAGTTCAATTTGATTCAAAAGCCTATGTGCTAATCATTCTGCATTAATCAGAATGATCTTTCAATGGCTCCAAACCTGTAGTGCAAAATTTTCCATTGGAACGATGGCCAACCCAGTGGCTTGGTTTCTAAACAACTCCATTCCTTCTTTCTGTTCTATTCACCCAGTCACCTTGATGACCAGTCTTCTCTCTCAGTCCATAGCGGTCAAGTGGTGTTGCCTAAAGCATGAAAAAGGGAAACGAACAGTTTGAGAAAGCGAGATTGACTTGGTATCTTCTTATTGCAGCCCTCTTGCTGGGTCCCAGCGTATCACCTACTAATTGTATAGCCTATGGCAATAAACTTTATAATTCTCACCTCTGAAATTAGAATTATATTACTAATCTTGCAAAATTGCTAGGAAAATGAAATACTGCATGAAAAGTGCCTAGTTCAATGCAGACACATGATAGCGTTTGTTATATATGAGTTTTCTTCCCTTTCCTAAATCTATCTTTAATGTATCCTTATGCTGTATCTTTCTTCAAAGTCAGAACCTTGTCTGGGAGATTTTTAAGCACTCTGTTGATATCTAGACTTTGCATATAACTCAGAGGAGATTGTGAGATGACTAATGTGAAGACATCTCTGGACAAGCAATTACCCACTTCCTACTGGATATATTCTCATAATTTGAATACTTGCTTTAAAAGTACTTCTCCACTTTAAACACTACTCAATTATCCATGTGGTGTAAAGATTGCCTGCCCTCTGCTCCACACCACCAACAAAGAAATCCCATGATAACATACCCAAGAAGCAGAATTCAGAATCCCTTCTCTTCGTTCGGAGTCATCTGGAGTTGAACAGCTCTTGAGTAGGGGGCACTTTTTTGCTGTAATAAATTTGTCTTTGTGACAAACTGAAGCCACTGGCCTCCAGGTGGAGCTGCACGAAAGAAAGAGAGAAGTAAAAAGAGGGAAAAATAGGTTGGTGTCCCAGAGTAGATAGCCTGAGAAAGACTCAATAAAACCAAGATGGTACATGGTCCTCAGGGGATTTTCCAGGAAAAGAAGTGACATGCAAACTAATTCAGCCAGTTTAATTCCACAAGAATTTGAAGAGACTGCCAGTGTCCTCAGCCAGCCCCAGTGTCTGACGCAAGAGAAATGAGACATGGTCCCCAGGAAGCTGGCAGTCTTTGGGAGGGGCAGCACATAGGCATGGAAGAAGAACATCAGGAGACCATGTGTAATTCAATGGTAAAACAGTCATGCAGCTTAGGACATAGTTTCAACTCCAGAGGTGAGAGAAAAGCTATTGTGTGTGTGTGTGTGTGTGTGTGTGTGTGTGTGTTTGTGTGTGCACTACTACATTCCAGGCCCTAAATTTGATGGGTTAAATAAATTATCTCATTTAATGAATCCTAAAACAAACCTTTGACATGAACCCATTTTAATGGCAAGGAAATGGAAGCACAAAGATTAAATAACCTGCCCAGGAGCCAACAGCAAGCAAGCTGTAGAATTACAAGTTAAACCTGTCTGAATTCAACACCCATGGTCTTGGAAGGCCTGAGCCATTTGCTAGCCATATAACTAAACCCTCCTGACTCCTCTGTGCCTGTTTTTTTTTTTTTTTTTTTTTTTTTTAATGAGACAAATGGATGTCATATTGCTGTACTCAAATTGTTTGGGTGTAATCCTTTGCTTCTGCCCTCTTCTTCAGCAATATGACCTTCACTTTAGCCCCTGATAATTGGGCACCTCTTGCTTTACCCATGTGATCCTGCCTCCAAATGGAGGCTACTGAGACCAAGGTGGGCACTTGACTCAAGGAAGGTGGGGTGCAAGGAGAGACTGACAGGTCCCAGAACGATGGCAACTTAGTCTGTCCTGAAGCCTGATGGTTCAGTCAGCTTTTCCTAGATTCTGTGAGACTATGTTATAACTGTACAGTCAT
Source organism: Chlorocebus sabaeus (assembly GCF_047675955.1). Classification (NCBI taxonomy): domain Eukaryota; kingdom Metazoa; phylum Chordata; class Mammalia; order Primates; family Cercopithecidae; genus Chlorocebus; species Chlorocebus sabaeus. The sequence continues at coordinate 27,792,538 of NC_132925.1, forward strand.
CTCCCCAACCCCCATTCTTCTGTTTTCTTGAGCTGAATTGAGCTTCTGTTACCACAACCAACAGATCCCTGACTAGAACAAATACTTTCCATAGAGTTATTGTGAGGAATCCATGAGATAAGGTAAATTAAAAAGGGCAAGATCAAGGAGACCATAGCTATTTATCTGAGTGAGTAAAATAGCAATTTGGCCTTTATAATTGGATCCTAAGATTTTCAATTTATGAAATGCTTCATTATGTCAAAAGCAGGATATGCACAATTTTCACTTTTACTTTTCCTGCCAGGAGATATCAAAGCGGCCAAAAGTCGTGTTAAACTAAAGACACGGCCGCAAGGTTCTCTGTATTTTGGACAGAGAAGCTTCAGGCTGGTCATCTGGTAACCACTTTAAATTAGGTTTCCATTGGAGCCACACTGTACCCTGAGGACTCTTCCATAGGAGGTGTAGATATCCTGACTGAATGATGGACTGCCTGACTGGCCGGCCAGTCACGCTGCAATCTTCACCTGTGTGAACGTTTTGAGAGAAGTACGCCACTCAGGTCCAACAAGTTGTTTGACCAAGGACACTTCTTATTTGATTTGGTTCAATTGCATTGACTGCCCGTGTCACTGAAAATGATCAAAGCAATTGCATATAGACACAGCCTGAGAATACAAAGCTGCTTCTTTAAAACAAAAAAGCAAACAAACTTCACACTGGACATTTTAAGACTGGGTTATTTAATATCATGGACGCTTTGCCTTTGGGATGATGATTTAGGTTTGAAGAGATGGCCGGAGACAGCATACTTTTTGCTGGCATCTGATTTGTCACGTGGTTCATGTTGCTTCATTTGTCATGGACTACAGGGTGCCAAGGCTTTCTTTGCTTCTTGATAATTTCAATACTTCTCAGGTTAAGGTGGAGCCATTGGACCTGGCTCTCCTCCCTGACCCCTTCCTCATGCACCCCACATTCTCTTTCTCTGGGGATCACCCTGCTTCTTACATCCTCCAACTCCAGTCAGGCAGCAGAGGAAGCAACATTTTTGTTAGTGAGTTTTTCCCCCGTGGCTGCTTTATTACTTAGACCATGTAAATCTCGGTTGGAGGGTGGCCTTTGTGTGAACCTCATTCTGAATCTCAATTGACTCGTTCAAAGACAGTCCGTATATTTTCCTACTACTTTTTCACTACTTTCATCTTTCTCAGCTTTTGCCTATTAGGATCAGTTATGGTTTTTTAAAATAAAGTATCTTTTGTTGACATTATTAGAGCTTCCCACTCCAAGACACCGCAGGTCAGGGCTGCTTCCTGCAGGAGGATTTTGGAAGAGGTTCCTGGGAAAGGATCAGACGCCATAGAGATACTGTGATGCCTTTAATCCATATGAGTTTTTGGGAGAGAATGCTGAATCATGATGGGTGTTTGGTATCCTTTAATTACCAATGTTATCAGGAAAAGAAAGTGTACCATAATCTCATACTGAAGGATTACATTGCGGGCACTGGAAAGAAATCTTTTTTTTAGAACAGCCCTTGTCATGGTGGAGGTAGGGGTAGGGGGCTGGCGCTTCCCAATGGCCTATTCTGTGTACTAGAATCTTGGCGGCAAAGGTCAGGTAGGGTCTAGCCAAGTCCGATATCTATCTAAAATTATATCCAGATTTGTTAACCTAGGACTTGATGAGTTTAACAATAAATGTCCATTAAACCTGTACATGATAAATACATCAAGTATAAAACAATGGCAAACATTTTTCAAGTACTTGCCACATACCAGGCAAGAATTCTGTCTCATCTTTTCTTCTAAGCAACTCTGTGAGGTCATAATAACAGCTAAGGTTTACTCAGTTCTCACTCTGTGCCAGGAACTATTCCAACTGCCATGCATACTCTTATTTACTTATTTCATTCTCCCAGTAATGCTGTGGGTTATTTAGTATCATGTGGTGTGGGCACGATTTTTCAACCCATTTTATAAGTGAAGAAACTGAAGTATACGCGAGCTGACAATGAGTGAAGCTGGGATTCACACCCAGCCGTCTGATTTCAAATCCCCTGTGATAAATGATAACCATCCCCTCAAAGAATACATGGTGAATGTGGACTAGTGAAAACCTCCAGTTTCTTCTGTGACTAAGGGAGTCATTGCTGCTTATAGATGAATGAGAAGGACTTGTTCACTATCAGATTCTGCTGGTCCTTGTGGCTCCTCCACTGTTTTGGTGATGGGCAGCCAGTCCTAGAATGGTGGCAGCTCTTTGTGGAACTCTGATGCTATCTGGAGCTGATTCTCCATCTCTGCTATTTCTTAGATTTTGCTTTAAATACGGTCTTTGTTGATTTCTACAGAGATTGGCTCCCCCAATACTTTCTGCAAAATAACCTGCCTCTAATTGCCAAGAAATGCCTCTCTCTGAGTTTGTTTATATGGCACTGTGACTGTCTGCTCAGAACTGTGCCCTCCATGCCCTGTCTGTGTTTCTCTCCTCTATTAGCATTCTCTGCCATATTAAGGCTGTGAAGAGAGCCACATTTCCCTGCCTTTGTTAAAAAAGAAACATTAATATTGGGATTTCAGCTAAAAAGTGAATATCCCATTGGATACCTCTGTGGTACAATTAAAGAGATTTAATCCCAGTAATAATAGCTCCAGAGTGTTCTGATTTATTTTAAGCATTTTATACCCATCATCAAGTTGGTTACGTAAAACAGAGTTAAGACAGAGTAGGAAAAAAGAATGAGGATGGGCTTTGAAGTCAAGCAAACATGGGTGTACAGCCCATTTCTAGCACACATTGACTGTGTGGCCTTACACACTAGACCTCTCTGAGCTTTCTTCTTCCAGAAAACAGAAATAATAACGTAAGGAACTTTCTGAGGCTCAGAAATGACACAGGTATGATACTCCTGGTATGGACTAGGTCTCCAAATGTTTTTCTTTCCTTTCATCAAATTTCCTGTTCTGTCAACGTTTGGCTTTTACATTTGACCTCTCTGGAACTCATTTTCCTAATTTTCAAAATGAGGTGTGAAGATCAGTCGATTGTCAGGACCTCTTCCAGGTCTAAGTGTTTCCTACATCAACCTTTGTAAATGTGCGAAGTGCTTTCCTTACGTTATCTCATTTGATCCTCTGAACAACCCTTTAGGTTAAGTTATATTATGATTCATATTTTACGGAGGAAAGAGACTCAGAGAATGAGTAACTGGCTACTCCCTGATCTAATTTTCCACATTTCACATGTCATGGGTTTACATACCACCTAAACAGACTCGTTAGAACTGTGCCTCAAATAAGAGCAGGTATGCACTGAGGAGGGCTTGAGCCGCTCTAGCTCTTGGAGAAGCATGAGGGCTTGGAGACTGTGACAATTCAATTCCATCAGAAAGAAGGAAAAGCCATTCAAAATAATTCGAAGCCCATCAAATGTTTATACAAATTTGCATACATAAATACATAGATGTTTGTGTTTGCTACACCCACATTCTGCTTAAATGTTCTGTTCCTTAGATTTACCAATTTCAACTGCAAATGCAAACACAAGTTGTAGCAACATTCAACTTTCCTACGTAAATTGCCTAAAACACCAGGGAATCCTGGTAATTCTACTGCCATACCTTTCAGGAACCCACAATCATCATTACTGTTATCTGTTGATAGAAAGCTGATCCCCATTTTTCTGGGCTTTGTAACCTTTTTTCTTCTGCTGGTATGTTGGGTTATAGTTTAACAATATCACAGATACACTCAGGTGCTTAAGTGAATCTCATGTGCTAGTTTCCTTAACTTATTAAATAAAACGTCACCCATCAGCAGTGTTTCAGATCCAATTGAATTTTATTTCACTTTAAAACCTTAACAAACACGAGTATATTGTGCTGTAAGACTCTGAGTGACAGCCAACACCTTTCATCAAATAAATTCTAACTACTTTCCAAACATGAATTAAACCGTACCACATTGTAGCCTGGACATAAGCTAAATTTTTTCTTTTCTTCATCTTCTTCTTTTTTTTTAAATCAATACAAGCAAGTGGGTGACAGATGTACAAGGCAGGGGAAAATGAAAACTTTGGAAAGAAATAGATTTGAGTTCTCAAGTACCAAGGGCATCTACTCCCTCTTAATAAAATGATATTGCCAGTTCCTGATCACATTCAGCTGCTCGTATTCTTACGTAGAGAGCTGCTGATCAAATCTTCCTTTGTAAAAGTTATATTCGCTTGGCGCAGAAACATTTGCTTCTTGGTTTTATTGCAATCAGATGTGGTAAGGTTGTGGCCTGCAGGGAAACTTTCACAGTTTCCAAGATGACAAAAAAGTTGGAAACTCTTTTGGGGTCAGACCTTGTATCCAAGGTCGGCTGGGAACAGAAATCTAAGCCAGGCTGAGTCCCCTGGAAGTAGCAGGATCTGAGGAATCAGTTAGAGAGCTAAGGCCTGGCTCAGAACCTTGAGTTGCACCTGAAGGTCACGCAAAGAACCATTCACACCAGGACCCTATTGACTTCAGAGGGATGGCACCATGTTTGAGAGCCCAAAGAAGAGACCCAGAGGCAGCAAACGAGATACAGGGCTTATGGAGGGGACTTAGATACAGGACAACTGAGTGTCAGTGGACTGGACAGAATCACAACTGCTTGTAAAAAGTATGCAGTTTATTTTCACTTAGCACCCTTCCCCTAGCAGCCTTTGCCTGGTAAACTTTAACCCAAAACAAAAGGCCTCAATGCCCTGCACACCCTGTGTTCCATGGGACGGGCCGAGGGTTCAGGTGTTCCTCATTGATGAGGAATAAATCTCTGGGTTGGCCACTCCCAGATTCCTTAGCTGAGAACTCCAAACACATATTCTTCTTAAGCCATAGGGTCACTCTCAGAGTATGCTTAAGTTATTGCTGTTGGGTGCGTCTGCCATATAAACCAAGAGGGACCTGGCACAGATAGGTGTTGGGATACAGGCAAATGTGGGCTCTCCCAGCCCCTCCCATGATTCCTTACTTCTCCAACCCTCTGCCAAAAAGAGAGCAAAATTGCTACGCTTGAAACTGCACAGTTATTTTCCCCAAAGTCCTCTGACTCACTCAAGTTGCAGCAACCTAATGCAGAAGTTGGCTGTCAGTTTGCTAGAATTTTTGACTAGCCTTGAGTCCGGTTTTATTGTTCCAATCCTCATTTCTCTAGACACACCAAATCATGCCTCTCGGTGTCTTACAGTTTCCATGCATACTGGACTCAGTCTTTTGAATATGCCTTTCCCACCAATTATTATTTTTTGCATGGAGCCTAATACTACCATATAAGTTAGTTGTTGTGATTGTTGTTATTATTATTATAGATGTCCTTGAAACTAGTTTATCAGCCATCTTAAAGAATTAGGCACCATATACAACAATAACAAAAATACCCTTCATTTTAAAGACACTTTCACAAGCATTATCATCTCATGCCTTGGATTCATTTCTTTATTTGCTCATTTATTCACTCATTCAAGGAAGAGACTTCATGGTCTCACTGAGGATAAAATGATTATAAAATATGCTTCCTGGTTTCAAGGAGCTGACAGTGCAGAGGGGAGAGAGTAGACATGTAAACAGATGTTGAGAAGACAAGCACTGTGCTACATCGATCCTCACATTGTCTTATTTACCCACAAGAAAAAAAAAAAGAGCAAAAAAGACCTTCTCAAGGTCACACAGCTTGATGAATAAAAGCTAAAATGTGGACCTCTGGTTATTAAACCAATAGATTTTGGCCAGTTCTGTGATTATGTTTCCTTTGGAGCAGAAGCTCTCAAAAGTATGGTCCAAAGACCGGTTATGAATACCTGGGAACCTCCTGGGAACTTGTTAGGAATGCAAATTCTCAGACTCTACCTCAGACCTGCTGGAACCAAAATGTTGAGGGTGGGCCCAGCAACCTGTGTTCTAACAAGCCCTCAAGGGGATTCTGAGACACATTAAAGTTTGATAAACTATCACTTGGGGAACTTGTTAAAATGCAGATTTTCATTCAGTAGGTCTGGGGAGGGTTTTCTGAGTCTACATTTCTAACAAGCTCCCTGGCTATGGTTGTGCTTCCAGGCCTTGAGTCCTTGCATAGTAGCAAGAATATAGAGGGAATTCACACCAACAGAGAGCACTGGTTAAGCCCAGCTAATGATTAATGCTGGGATGCCAAGTGAATTCAATAAAATTGTTCCCTGTCATTTAAGAGCTTAAATACTAGCACAGATAATGCTCATATAGGTAAATTTTTAAGGACATAAAGACTATCAAATAACTCCTGATTATATGTGTGTGTGTGTGTGTGTGTGTGCGTGTGTGCGTGAGCACGTACAGGCACGCATACACACAAACCAAATGGGCAAATATTGAAATAGACAACATTGTATAGCTGTACCTCTCTGATTAAGAGATCACTTGAATATACAAGTACTACAACCAAACACAATCCAGAACCAGGAGCCCAGAAATATTTATCTGACTGAGCAGTCAAAATAAATGTTACCAAGTCCATCATTTTTAATAATAAATTAGTCCTTCAAATCATTCTTTAGAGTCGTTTTTTATTTTAGACAAAATTCTAGCATAGGCGTATTAAAAACAGATTAGCAGCAGTAAATTGTATAGACAAAGGTCAAGATGTTGTTGACAGGCATTCTGACAGTAAAGCAGTGCCAGCTGGCAAGAAGAGAAAGTGCATGTGTGTGTGTGTGTATGTGTCTACATATGCTTATATACATACTGATATATTCATTTATATATCCAAAAACTTTGTAGATTGGAAAAACTTAATACAGGAATACAGGGGAAACACATCAGTAAGAATCAACAAAGAGCATTGTATAGGAAGCACAATGTAGTAATCTCAGCAACATGCAGAAAACATAAACATTATAAAATGTTCGAGATAACGATAAAGCATGGAAAACATTTAGATGTTTCCAAACAAAATGGGGTTGCTAGGTTTAGCAAATGAAAATATTTTATCTGGCAACCCTAAAAATGGTTAAAAATGAGAGGGCTTTGATAATCTCCAGGAATTTCATTTACGTGGATTACCAGTGTCTCGGACAACGCCTGTCAAACATTCATGTAAGGGAAGATGATGGAGTGGTTGGGATGGTTAATTTGATGTCAGACTGGACTATAGGGGGACCAGACATTTGGCTAAAGATTATTCCAGGTATGTTTGTGTATTAGTCTGTTCTCATGGACTAGGAAGACCTCAGAAACTTACAATCATGGCAGAAGGAGAAGAGGCATGTCTCACACGGTGGCAGGTGAGAAAGAGAGAGAAAGGAGAGAGAGAGAGAGCATGCAACAGTGGGGAAAACTGCCTTATAAAGCCACCAGATTTGGGAGAACTCATTATCATGAGAATAGCACAGGGAAAGATGCCCTCATGTTCCAATCACCTCCCACCTGGTCCCTCCCTCGACACTTGGGGATTGTGGGGATTACAATTCGAGATGAGATTTGGATGGGGACACAGAGCCAACCATAGCAGTTTGTGAGGATGTTTCTAATTGAGATAATATTTGAATTGCAAGACTGAGTAAAGCAGATGTCCTCTAATGTGAGTGGGCCTCATCCAATCAACTGAAGACCTGAATAGGCCAAAAGACGGAGTAAGAGGAAACTTCCCCTACCTGTATGGGCTGGGACATGGGTCTTTTCCTTTTTCTAGGCGGGGACTGATGCATCCCTTGGACTGGTTCTCAGGCCTTCAGTTCTGGGCTGGCTACACCACTGGCTCTCCTAGGTCTACAGCTTTCTGAATGCAGATCTTAAGACTTCCAAGCTTCCATAATTTCATGAGTCAATTCCTTAAAAATATGCATTTTTAAACAACATAAATATACATTAAAAATGTTCATATGTATATTTTTTCTGTTTCCCTGGAGAACCCTGACTAATATAGGTGGAGAGTGAAATAGGAGTTATTGGATTTGTATGTTTGGACAAGGAAAATCCCAGATGAATTTACTATGAGCCTCTCAATTGGTTATGAAGGGTGTATCAGTCAGGATTGTTTATAGCTGCAAGCAACAAAACCCAAAAAAGAGTGGCTTAAATGGGAAAGGAGTTTACTAGTCCCATGTCACAGAAGGTTAGAGTTAGGCAGTCTAAGACTAGTGTGGTGAATCGGCAATGTCATCAAGGGTCCAAATTCCTTTAATCTTTCAATTTAGTTATCCTTAGTTTACAGTCCTTAACATTGTAAAATGGCTGCTATACTTCCAAATGCTAAGTCTAGGTCCCAGACAAGAAGATGGAAAAAGGCAAAGACCAAGATTAAAGGGCAAAAGAGCATGCCAGATGGATTTTTCTTTTAAAAAAAAAAAAGTTTTTGTAAGTTCTGTCCAGTAAATCCCATTTTCATCACATTGGCCAAAACTGGGTCATATGGTCATTCCTAATTGCTGGCGGTCAAGAAAATTATTTTAAATTGGACACTTGTACCTTGAATAAATTAGTAAGAAAAAGGAGGTGAATGAATGAATATTGAGCAGGCAATTATCAGCATGTCTTAAAGTATTCATGGAGGAGGTGGCATTTCAACAGAGAGAGGAATGAGAGAAAAAGAGAAAGAAAGAGTGGATCATTGAGAAATCCCAAAGAGACTTGGAAGCATGAACAAAGAGATTATACTAGATTGGATGTTTGTGAAAACCATTCTATGTCCTTAAGGAGAGCCAGATTTGCCCAATTCAAATTAAAACTCCATTTTGAGATCTGGAACATTCCATTTTGCCTGGTTCCCTGTACTCCAGACTCTTGGAGAACAAGCTTAGGGCTCAGTGACAAGTATTACACATTTATCTAACACTTACTTATTGGTAGACCATGTTACTTCTCAATCTAGTTTGAGAAAGATGGTAGCTAATTGAAAATCCACTGCAGGGGTGACCCGTATGATACGACATTACTTTTGCCACTATAATGTCTGATGATCAGCCAGTATCTCCCATCACCCCCACATGAGCCTGTCTAGTTGCAAGAAAATAAGCTCAGGGCTCCCAGTAATTCTACATTATGGTGAGTTGTATAATTATTTCATTATATATTACAATGTAATAATAACAGAAATTAAGTGCACAATAAATGTAATGCCCTTGAATCATCCTGAAACCATCCCCCCAGCCCCAGTCCATGGAAAAACTGTCTTTCATAAAACCAGTCCCTGATGCCAAAGAAGTGAGGGACCACTGCATTAAAGGATGGGTAAGACTTCACCAGCTGAAGCAGCAGCCATTGAGTACTTCAGGACCCGCATCATCGGAGAACTTTTACATTGTCTTGAAAAGACTTATATTGCTGCATCAGAAAGATCGACTCACCTGTTTTAGAAAGAAATATTTTAAAGAAAAAAGTAGGTGAAATAAGAAGTTTTCTTGAATGCTGCTTTGGTGTTCTGCTTTAATCTGGATTCAATTATCCAGAAAACATCAGCCCTTCAAGTCCTTTGAAATAATTGACCTTTCATCTGAATCCTAAAGCATCTTTCTTGTCATGGTGTATTTTGTGAACCTTTTCTTCCTTTTGTTTCCTGCAGATATTCTGAGTTGCCCAATTTTGTTCATTTTTTTCCATAGTAAAAAGGTGGTAGTCTCTTATTTTACCGCCATCTTAGCAACAAGGTTTGGAATCATTCTTCTCTGTCTTGATATTTGTATGTTGGGGGTAAAAAGCTAAAAGAAATGAACAAAATCCAGAAAAGAGGTTAAGAACATGTCGCTCCAGACTCTGGGAGCAGTCAAATCAAGCTGCCAGCTGCAACAAGAATCTCTCTAATAAGGAAATTAGAGCATGATCATTTCTGGCTATGTGACTCTGATTCTAAATAGGTTTTACAAATAGATTGTGATTGAACTTGGAAACATAAACAAATTGGCTTTGCAGAATAAAGGCTGAACTACATTTTCGTTAGAGAATTAAAATGCTTTTATGGGAGGCACTCTGGGAGAACGGACAGCTATTTTAATGACAGCATATGCATTTCTGAAACATGCTGGCTTTGTTGACTTCCCTTTGGAGAGTTGGGTTTGATAAGCTCAAAAGAAAGTTTCCCAACAGGGTCCCTAAGAGGACAACTGATAAAGGCAGGGGATGGGGCACCATTTATTTGAAATTCCCCATTCAATGGCTGGGAGGAGAGGTTCCATTTAAAAATAATAGGTTTAAAAATATCCAAAGCTTAAAAAATTCAGTCAGCTGTCTTCCTTGGACAATTCTTTTGTCTCTTGGAGGGATAGAAGTTCTTTAAGCTCTTCTAACACATTTTTACTTATAAATATTCATGCAGTGTTCCAGTGCCTCTCCCACTGGTACTGTGTAGCCTCCCCACCCTAGCAAGACAGTCAGTGCCTAATTTCTCCCAAGGCCCCGGTTCAGCCCCAGACAACCCAGAGCCATTTGAAAACACAGAAGACTTTTCAGTGAAGATAAAAGGTTATACATGTCTGTGTGTCCAAGCTTGTATTCCACATGAGAGGATTAGTCTCACTCTCTGCAGACTCTCCCAGTTGTTATAAGTAGTCATGGTTTTGTGTGTTTTGTGCTTCAGACAGTGAGAAAACAGATCTGCCAATTGGAAAGATGCTCTTTTTAATTTTCCTTTTGCTAAATCCACCGGTTACTTGCTAAGGCCTGATCCATTATTGAGTCCAAGTCAGCGAAATCTCTTTGCCAGTAATAGGTTCGTACATTTAGAAATATAAAATGTGAGAGCTAGCAGGGACTACAAAGGTCACTGACCTGCTGGGCAGGAATTTGGATACAGGTCATGCGGAGTATATTCCATTATCTCAAAATGCTTGCATAATGGAATCCTTTCTTGTGTGCTAACCCTAGATCCTTGTGTGCTGTTTTCCCCACATTCCAGCTATGTGGGTGGGAAGTGCATGAAGTCTAAAGCTCCATATATCCACTCTCCCTTCTTATTTGGATGTGGGTGTAATGGTTAATTTGTATGTCTACTTGGCTGGGTTAAGGGATGCCCAGATAGCTGACAAAATGTTACTTCTGGGTGTGTCTGTGGGGGCCACAGTTGACACTGTGGCGGGCGCAGAGGGGAGGGTCTGGAAGAGATTGGCATTTGAATCAGTAGACTGAATAAAGAATACCTGCCCCCACCAATGTGAGCAGGCATCATCCAATTCACTGAAAGACCGAATAGAACAAAAAGGGAGAGGAAGGGTAAATTCAGTCTCTCTCTTCTTGAGCTAGGTCATCTGTCTTCTCCTGCCCATGGATGTTGGAGCTTCAGACTCCAGGACTCACACCAGTGCCCACTCCTCCTCAGCCTCCTGACTGAATCACACCACCGACTTTCCTGTTTCTTCAGCTTGCAGATGGCATATCGTGGGACTTCTCAGCCTCCACAATCATGTGAGCCAATTCCCATAATAAACTCTCCTCTTATATATCTATGCACTGTATATTCTATTGGTTCTGTGTCTCTGGAGATCCCTAACTAAGACGATAAGGTCTCTCACATCCCCAGGGCCTAATTTTCCCCATGAAGTGCTTTCTGGGCCCATGCAAATGAGGATGCACAGCTTATTTCTACACTTAGGGCTATGGCTTCTTTTTTTTTTTTTTTTTTTTAAAGCGCTTCTTAAATTGTTTAGGGCAACCAAATATTTTGCTAAAATATGCTTATATTGAAAACCTATGAAGTCTTATGTTTTTATTTCAGAGATACTTTATTTTCATTAATGATTCAGTCTTAAATGGGTATTTAGCTCTAACAGTTCAGTCCCCTGCTGATACTTTTACTGTCAAGCATATAGAAATTTATAAATGAATTACCAAGCGAACTCCTTATTTAAAAGGAACACTTAAATTAATTCATTGTGAAAATAAAATTTCTGCTCTCCTTAACTCACCCACTCAACATAAACAGTTTATTTTCTTTATAGCATGTTTTATTAAACAACAAAACACAGAGAATTGAGCATCCTGTGACCTAGATTCTAGACACAGTTCTTCCATAAATAGGTGAATTTGGACAAGTCATACATAAAAGGATGGCTTAATGCCAAGTACATTGCAGGGTGAGCTTCTCAAACTTTACCACGTGTACTCATCAGAACTCCCCAGAGAAACTGAACCAAGAGGATGTATATCAGAACCTTCTTCAAATCCAAAGTGAACTAGTGGACTTTTTTTTACAGAACTTGAGACAGAGCAAGAGAGAGAGCGAGAGAGAGAGCAAGAGAGAGAGAGGTTTATTTTAGGGAATTGGGATTTATTTTATGAAATTTTAAGGAATTGGAGTCTCATGTAATTGTGGGCATAGGCAAGTCTGAAATCTGTAGGGTGGACTGCAGATCCAGGGAAGAGTTGCAGTTAGAATCCAAAGGAAAGGTCAGTCTTTTTTCTATTAAGGCCTTTAACTGGCTGGATAAGACCCACCCACATTATAGAGGGCAGTCTATTTTGCTCAAGGTCCAACTGATTTAAATGTTGATCTCATTTGAAGAATTTCTCCATAGAAAATTCTAGAATAATGTTTGAACAAATATCCTGGTACTGTAGCTTAGCCAAACTGACACATTAAATTACCCATCTACCATGCAGAAGAAGCACTGCGGAGCTGTTTTCTGGGCTCCATCCTCAAGACTCAGATTCTGTTTTTCAATTCTAAGGAACTCCCCAGTGATGCTGAGGCAGCACTTCCGGGAATCATTCTTTGAGTAGCATTGTTTTGGTCTGCTATTGTATGATCAAGAGCTAGGCTCTTCTACAGATGAGGAAACTGAAGCCCAGAGTTAGGAAGGGGCTTATTCGCTGGAGCTTGGATAGTTGCATATTATGACCCAAGTCTTCAAATCTTAGTTGGGCTCTTTCCACTTAACACACTGCCTGCCATGTAGGGCCAATGAACTTTCTTAAAATACAGCTTTGTAACTGAACCTCCCTCAAATCCAAAGTGAACTAGTGAAACTTTCCACAGAACTTGACAACCTGGTCCTAACATCCATGTGTAAGAGAAAACGGCCAGGAATAATCAAGGGCATTTTGAAGAAGAATAAGGAGGGAAGATTCATACTACCATATCTGCAGGTGTATTATAAAGCTACAGAAAATATAGCAGTATGTTATTGACAAATAGACCGTTGGAGTAGAATTGAGTGAGGCTCCATTGTCAAAATATAAATATTTGGGGAGTCCATGGCACAGGTAGCATTATGAGAAAAAGTTAAGCTATCAATAAATACTGCTAAAAAGTGGCTATTCATGTGAGAAAAAAATAGACTTCCTACCCATACTACACTTAAAAATAAATTCCAGATGGATCCATGTAGAAGCAAAATTTTAAAACTTTTAATAGAAAATTTAAGAAAAATGTTTTTATATGAGGGAAGATAAGTGTTTCTTAAATGAGACATAAAAAGTACAAACCATAAAGTAAAATAATAATAAGCCAATATTTATTAAGCTATTCTATGTATTATACAATATTCTGAATATATAATCTAACTAACTCATGTAATTCTCATGAAAACCTATGATGCAGTTATTATTATAATCTTCATAAAAGACAGAGGCCTAGAGAGACTATTGTCTTCCCTAACTTGTGTGGTAAGTGGTAGAGGTGTCAGTTGAACCCAGGCATTCTGGCTCTGTACTACCTCTCAAGATAGAAAAATTGATTACATTCAAGTTAAAATAATATATATTAAATGAACTAATTAAAAATACAACCCAAATACAAGAATATCTTTTCTTTTTTTTTTTTTTTTTTTTTTTTTTTGAGACGGAGTCTCGCTCTGTCGCCCAGGCTGGAGTGCAGTGGCCGGATCTCAGCTCACTGCAAGCTCCGCCTCCCAGGTTTATATCTTTTCAATGCATGTAACCATCAAAAGAATATATATATATATATTTTCAAATCACTATGAAACAATCCGATAGGAAAATGGGCACAGACCATGAAGAGCTAATTCATCAAAAAGGCACATAGCCATAATTACATGAAAATATGCATGTTAATAAACAGATAAATCAGTATAATCACTTTGGAGGGCAATTTGGCAATATCTACTAAAGTAGAAGGTATACATTCCCTATAATCTAGGAAACGCTTTGTGTATATAAAGGTAGTGTTTGAAGAGTTGCTACAGCAAAACATTGAAGAAAATAACTCAGTAAAGAAACGGTTCAATAAATTGTGAGATAATTACATTTTGGAATACATTTTGGAATGCGTCTAATACATCTAGATGTGTCTGAATGGATAAAGTTCAAAAAGAAATGTTGAATGAAAAAAGGTAATTTGAATAGGACATATACCATATGATAGCACTTGGGCAGAGCCCAGAATCTCATAAAATCTTACTATCTATTATTATGGGCACATAACATTGCCACACAGATTAGCTTCAGAATAATGGTAATTCTTGGGAGATAGGGGAGTAGGGAAGTGTTATCCCAAACCCCTATCAACCTTAGTAGGGATGGCACCAGAGTCAAGAGGCTGAAGAAGAGACTGGGAACCAGCAAACAAGACATGGGGTTTTACTGGAGGCTTACATACAAGACATGGGGTTTTACTGGAGGCTTACGTACAAGACATGGGGTTTTATTGGAGGCTTACATAGTGTCAAGTGGTGGTGGGGTGGACAAGAAAACCACAACCCACTTGCAAACAGCATGCAGCTGACATGGCATTTTCACTTAATATCCTCCCCCTAACGACCTTTATCTCCAACCTTCATTTAACCCAAGACTCAGGGCCTCAATTCCCTGAACAGCCTGTGTTCCATGGGACAGGCAGGGGGCTCAGATGTTCCTCATAGATGAGGAATGAATCTCTGGGTTGGTCACTCCTGGATTCTCTAACTCAGAACACACATTCTGGTGCATCTGCCAGATAGGGTCATTCTAAGGGTATCCATAAATTAGTGCTATTAGATGTGTTTACAGAAGGAAATAAACAGGAAGAGAGGTTTAGCTTTATCTTATTTTCTTTATTTATGAAAAAAAAAATCCTTAAGGAGACATGGCAAAATATTAAGATGTGTTAAATCTGGGTAGTGGGTACCTGAGTGTTTTATTTTCTATATATTTGTAATTGTTCATAATTACACGTTTTTGAAGAAATAAAAATATGATCACCACTTTCGTTATTTTTAATACGCAATTGTAATTCTTTTTCCTGGTGATTAAAATGCATAGGCTTTCTCCTTTCTGCATATTATTTTTTGAGGTATCCTTTCTACTCATTTTTTATAAACTCCTAGAATAGGAAGGAGATGTAGAGAACATTTGTTCAAATCTACTACTTAACAAAGGCACTTCTGAATTCAAGTTGGTATTCCAGGTAAAAACCCTTGCTAGAATTTTCTTTTATGCTTAATAATCTGGAAGATATGGTTTTGGTTAACTGACTATTTTGCTTTAACTAAGTCAATGTTCATGGATAATGAGTTGTTGTGTTTTTTTAATGTAGACCATACTCAATTACACCTAACATTGATACTATGCTGAACACATAGTTTTATCTGTAATGACACAGTGGCTGTGAAGAATCTCAGTGTTATCATCATAGTCTTCAGTTATTATTTTGGTCATATGTGAAAGCACCAATTGAAAGAGAACTGGTTGGCAAAATGTCAGATAACCTGGAATAAGGAGAATACAGGAAGAGGCGAGAATTACCGATTATTGAGGTATTGTAGGTGTGAAAGTTGTCAGAATCAGAATGGAGTCAGTAATATTAAAAAGCAAACACACAAACAAAAAACCCTAACATATATAGCTGGAGAAGTCTATGAAGAGAGGGTTCTTATGCTTGTATGCCCAAAAATAAAACCACCACAAAAGACTCTGCAAAAACCACAATTTTGTCCAAAAGCCATCATAACCTTACACAAAAAATACTTCTGCAAGGACATCTGCCCAGCAACTGCCTGTCAACCTCAGACAGGCGCCACCTTGTTATTGATTTTTGTAGCCAAGGGTAATTATCTCGAAACAATTCTGTAATAGTCCTCCTTATTTTTTCCTTAAAAACCGTTGTCTCCCTTTACTTCCCTGAATACGCACAAAATTTACTATGGCACGTGTATTCCCACTGCAATACTCGATTCCCAAATCAACACAATTTTCTTTTAGAGAGGCTCTCTCTGCTGTTTAGGTTGACATGGGAGGTGCTTTAGATACATGATTTTCTGCTAATCTGTAAGGTAGATGTTGTTATACTCATTTTTCAGAGGTTCAGAGAGATGAAGTAATTTGCCCTACATCCTGTTAAAAAACATTACCTCAAACCTGAAAATAAGGCAAAAAGATGCCTATATATCATTTCAATATCAAACTGGGCCCAGGAGATTATTAATTCTATTGGAGACTATACCTTTGTTTGACTTACTGTTTACTATTGATTAGGACTAGATTCTATGAATCTGTGGTTAGCTGGTAGATTTTTGTTTGATAAAAATGCAAATGAATGCTGTTCAGTAAAAAGTATAATGTCAGAGGACATTATCCGTCTATCTACCTATTTATCTGTAAATATATATTTAGTCTCTTTGATTCTGGATTCAATTTTAAAATCCTAATGCTTCCTTCATTAATAATTAAGTTTTACATGTATCTTTGTATTTTTCTATGACAGACAAAGTTTTGACTTACTATAATTTATACCCTGAAGATCTGACAGCTTATGACTGGGAAAGCCAGTACGCAAGCCAGGGCTTTAGCTCTAGAGCTGATGCTCTTGCTCCCACATCCACTTTTTCTGGCCATATGTAGTGTACTGCATTACTGAAAGCTTATGTTCAACTAAAAAGCTAGTCCTCCAAAGTGGGGGTAGGGAAAGATCTCATTATCAGAAAAACAGCCCCATTTTTTATGTATCTGAGAGTTAGAAACAAAATGGAGAAATCCTATCTCTGGATATGAATCTCCTAATATATAAAGGCCTTATCACTTGGACCCATACAGTTGCTCCCTCCTATAAGTGTCTTCCCTCTCCCCGTCCAATAAATAGAGGAATAGAATAGATTATCCACAATTCTGTACTTCGTATAACCCTTCATAGTCTGGGCTATATTGAATGCATACTATAAATGACTAGTCAGTGTTCCCACTCTCAGCTTCTATCACCATCCCTACTCAACCAATTTCTAGCTCTACACCAAATCCGTATAACCTTGGGTTATAATTACAAATAACCCAAGGCATTTTACAAAGATAGTTATATTCTATAAACTCCAGGAACATACACTCACAAACAGATACGGTAAAATCCCACTTGTTCAGTTTAATCAAGAAAGTTTGTACTGAATTAGTGAAAATATGGCATTGTGGAGTATTTGTAAAGAACTGAAGTAGTATTAATTTCAAGTATCCATATGATGGTGTTTCAGTTATAAAACTATACCTGGTATTTGTCCTTGGGGACTTAATTAATGGGAAGATAAAAATGGTATGTAATCAGCTTATCAACGGAAGGAAGAAATGTGAGCCTTTCTTAAGTGATTGCAAAGTTTGTTCTCTTAAGCAGGTTAAACAACTCCCAGTTTCCTTGTAACCCTTTCCAGATTCTAAATTAATGCAGAGTATCATGTCTTCATAAAAAATATAGACTGAGCTCTTTCAAATCCAAAGCAAGGATGTGTAAACTAAGGAGGTTTTATTGCTTCTACATTTTTTTCTATAAGTTCCTTCAATTAAAGGAGCCAATTACTTAGTCCATGTTCCTGGTAACACCATCTTGAAACAAAATGTTGGACAAGGTCTCCTGGCAACCAGTGGCCACCACCCTTTTGCTCAGAAAATGGGGGCTACTGTTGTACCAGCCGGAGCCCAGAGGACACAGGCGGGCAGCCGGCAGCACTCCCTGCTCATGCTAATGATCCCAGTCCAGCGCTTCCCTTCTGGGGAAGAAGGAGGACAGAACTGGATGCCAAGTTCTTGCACAAGGTCAAACGTTTCTGGAGGAAAGGAGCCAAGGTTAAATTAGCAGTCAGAATGACATAGGAAGCTGGGTGGAGAAAAACACTGGCTGAGGGGGGAAAGTCTGGAAACGCAAATGGAGACAGCAGTAAAAAGTAATTACTAACACATTTCCCAACTTGGAAAGCCAGCACATCCCACACCAGGGCCAGACTCAGAGCTCTTCTGTTCCAAGGAGGTTGGAGCAGGCTCAGGGACAGGAAAGGATTTTGCAAGCCAGCCACCTCCCTCTCACTGGCTTTGGAACTGTGCTCCCTGAAAAGTGGAATTCATCTTGAAAGAGAAAACAGAGGACATTTCTGCCTAAATTCTCCATTAAGATACACATTTTCCATACATACAGGGTATCTATCCTTTTAGTACCACTCAATAGCAAAAGATAATCAACATCAAAACAAAGGAAAGGGAAATCTTTGAGGAGAATGTAAGCTTTTGCAAACCTAAAATATCTCCCTTCTCTGCCTTTTATCAACATCACTGGAGGAGAGAAACTGTTTGTGGGAGGGACAGACCCAAGGAAAGGAGGAGGAGGAGGAAAGAAAGCGGGAGGGAAAAGAGAAGCAATGCTCTCTGGTGTCAGGGAGAAATTCATGACTGGATTGACTGTTTTGACAGTTGATTTTTACTTTTTTTTTCCTCTAACTTCAGAACCATGACAGACAATTGCCGAACATCAAATTGATGAGTGAACACTTCATCAGATCTGCTTGCCTTAACAACAAAAATAGCCAAAATGTTAAGACAGTCAAACTAGATTGATTATTTTTGATACAATCTGTGGGTGGTTGACCCAAGAATGCTCAACCTAATCACGCCTGTAAACACAGAGACTGTATCCACAGATGCAAAAGCAGCCAGAGGACAAGGGAGAAATTCGTCCGTCACCTGGATGCCTCATCTCTACAATGGCACTGAACAGCGTCTGGAGAGACACCCGCAAGGGTCTGTGAGTGACTTCTGGGTGCTGGGTCTCACAGGAGGCATCTACTTTAAAAGCTAGGAATGCTGATCCTTTCAGTTTCTATCAAGAAGACAAAGTCTGGCTTGTAATGGAAAAACAGACTCCCCCAAATCATTGTCTAGAGGTGCTGAATCATGCATGAATGTCAGCAGATGATGCCAACTATGGCTCCCTTTCCTGGGGACTTTATCTGGTGTGAACCAAGAGAATCCTACTTCATGCATTTTTTTAAACATCCACAGATAACTGTTGTGCTGTGACATAGACCAAAAGGGAAATTACATTTTTCTTATAATTGGATTTGGTACTTGTAGGCTTTCCTGAAGACAAGGAAAAGGAAATTTATTTTAGATTCTTAAAAAATCTTGAACTAAAAAAATTCGATCAGCATATCAGGTGCCTATCTGAATTCAACCACCACCGTAGCAGAGATGGATGCCTTCATGTACGGGTATAGGAGAAAAAGGTTCCTGAAGCTTCATTCTTGTTTGTTTGTTTGGCTGGGCTTTTTCTTTTCATTCTGAGTTCTAAAAAAAATTATTACTTGATAGCTTGGTGGCAATGCAGTCTGTGTTGAGAAAATAGGAATTGATTAAGAAGTGAGAGACTGTGAGAGACTGAAAATGAGTAAGAAAAAAAAGCCTACAAAGCATTTACAGTGCAATTTTCCAATACAGATTTGAGTAGATACTGCATGCACTTAGAAACAGATGCATTGTCAAGCCTTTATTATTGAACAAAGAATAAGTTTTGAGTTTCCCCCTTTTAAAAAGAATCCAAGAAAATACAATGCTAAAATCTATATATTAGCACAGCATTCATTTGAATGCCTAATTGCTTGAGACTTGCAAGATTCTGTCTCAACTCTTGGAGGTTCTGACGTAACTAGTGTATGGCTGGATGCTAAGGAAGAATGGTCGCAATGATCATTTGTGGAAACAAAACACTAATCTATAAATCTCAATTTGCTGGGCTAATTACCAAGGATGTTAACTTGATGTATTGATTATTAAAAAATAAATCTGTGGATACATTTAAATGTATGTTTGTCATAGTCTGTTTTGCATTGCTATAACAGAATACAACAGACTGGGTAATTTATTTTTGAAAATGTATTTTATACATCTCTGGAGTCTGGGAAGCCTAGGGTCTGGGAGCCACATCTGATGAGGGCCTTCTTGCTGGCTGGGACTCTCTGCAGGCCTGGAGGTGGGACAGGGCATCACATGGCAAGAGGGCTCGTGAGAGACAGCCAAGAAGGCATTTACAGCAAACCGACTCTCATGATAACTAGCCATTCATGGTGACCTAATTACCCTCAAATGATTCCACCTTTAAAACTGTTGCACTGGGGACCAAATTGCCAACACATGAACTTTTTGGGAACACATTTAAACCATAGCAGTGTTTAAAACCTAGCATCACGTCTCCTTAATATGCTTTGTATTTTACAGTACCTCTTACTTTTCTTATTTAAATTGATCCACGCCACAATCCTTTGAGGTAGACATTTCCATTGGACTATGCCAATTAATATACATTAATATGCTGGCATGCCTGTATTTCCTTACAGCTTGAATTGCTAAGAGCTAAGGTTTTCTTTACACAAGAGTGGTTGCTAACTGAACAAGAAAAGATGTGACCCAAACACAATCCACTTTGAGGCCAGCAAATTATCCCTTTCCTGAGAATTTGAACCAAGAAATTCCCAAAGAGTAAGAGAGTGGTGAGAGCTGATGTTGAAATGTCTTAATGTAGAGAGATGTGGCAGAGGCCATGAAACTATCTGAAGTTCTAAGAGCAAAAACTATGAGTCAGCAGAAGTGGTAAGGAAGAGACATAGAGACAGCAGAAGGTGGTTAGGGAGTAGGAGGCAGAAAATGAAAGGTAGAGAACAGCTAAGTCAGATAGATTCAAAAGCACTAGAGTGAGATTCCATGACCTCCTACTGTTAAAGTCATGAAGATCCACCTCCAGTTCCGGGACAGCTGTAGTTCCTGCTTTTAGTCTGTTTTTTTTTTTTTTCTGGAAACCCTTGGTAACATGAGTGAGTCTCTATTCCTTGCATTCAAAGGAATTTTACTAAAAAGCATTGTCATCCTCCATATTGCTATTGAGAAAACTAAAGCAAAAAGAGATTATAGGTCATAACCACACAAACAGGAAGTGGTAGAGCCAAGACACATGCCAAGATTTTTCTAGAATTGGTGCTGATTCCAGTTTATCATACTATAGCAGTTTCACAAAATGGCCCCCCAAATCCTTTGACCCTCCATTCATCAGAAGGAGGTGCATATGTCCCCTGCCCATGAGTTTGAGTGGGGGCTGTGACATCTCCAACCAATGGAGAATGGTAGAGGTAATGCTGCATGATTTTTGAGGCTAGGTTAGAAAAGACCAAGCAACTTCAACCCTGCCTTCTGGGAATGTTTGCTTTTGAAACCTAGCTACTATGTCGTGAGGAAGCCCAACCTAGTCCACGTGGAGGGACTATCTGGAGAGATCCTGAGACTACAGTGGGGAGGGAGAGAGAGAGGAAGGGGGAAAAGGGGAGGGGCTCTGGTTAGTTCTCAGCTGCTCCAGTCTTCCTTTCCTCTCCCTGGTTGTCCTCTTTCCTCTCCCACTATTTTAGGTCCAACAACTGTTTGACTGCAAGTACATGAGAGACTCAAACCAGATTCATCTGAATGACACCTTCCTGAATTTCTGGATTCCCACGGAAATTACGAATAAAATTATTACTGTTTTAAGTTACGTTTTGAACATAGCAATAAACACTTGGTCTGAGCACTGTTACCAAGTATGTAATATGATACATCCAGAACCTAAAGAGGCCCACGAGGGCCTCTTTAGTGGTGGGAGGGGTAATATACAATACTTTGTTCTTTGCCTTGAGAGGGATGTCATGGTATGCCCAACCACTAGACCCCACCCCCCCACCAAGAAATTTTCTTGATATTTCAGGGCCCTCAATCTTCATTAGATGTATTTTCCACATTCTACAATTCACGTGTCTCACCAAGGCCTCCAAAATGCTTGTGACCTCCTGCTTAAAGTGGAGAAATGTATGGCTCTCAGGAGTTCACAGTCTGGTCACTATACTAGGAGAGAGGGAAAGCATTAACACAGTCCTGGGGCAAGATCACAAGTATATATTGTTGTTCATTTCAGTGTAGATCAATGGCTCCATGCCATGTCTGCTACATAGGAGAAAACCGAACCAAAGTGCTTTTTCTATTCTCCCACTCAACAATCAACAACAGATCCCACAGGCTGAGGGCTCAGTCTCACAAGACTGCCCCACACTTCAGATGGTAATCAGAGGCTCAAGGTTGTTTGACCTCTGTTTCTGACCTACTGTCTATAAATCAGGGATCCTGTGACCACCTCCTTGAGTTCAATTAATTTGTTAGGGTAGCTCACAAAACTCAGGGAAATACTTACTTATGCTATCTGGTTTACTATAAAGGATATTACAAAGAAACGATCTCCATGTGTTCTGCTGTCTGCATGCCCACTTGAACCCTGTCCTTTTGGGTTTGTATAGAGGCTTCATTACACAGGCATAATTGATTATATCATTGACCACTAGTGATGAACTCAACTTTCAGCCACTCTCCTTTCCCTGGAAGTCAGGGGGTGGGGCTGAAACCTCCAACCTTCTAATCCCATAGTTGGTTCCCTGATCACTGGCTCTCATCTAGAGGTTATGGGAAAGCCCACCAAGAGTCACCTTATTAGAGCAAAAGAAGCTCCTGTCACCCAGAAAATGCCAAAGGACTTAGGAGCACTGGGTCAGGATCCAGAGTCAAAGACCAAATATTAAAACAAAAGATGCTTGTAGCACCTCTATTCATCAGGAAATTACAAAGGCTTGAGGAGCTCTGTGCCAAGGACTGCTGGTGGAAACCAATATGTGTATTTCTTATCATCTTCACAGCACGTATTAGATTCCATGTTAACCTGCTCTAGCAAAGACACCACAATTTGTCCAGCAGCTACAAGTGGGGCTGCTACTTGGTAGAATTTTTGGTTGCCCACTGTCAAACCAAAGGAGCCACACGGCTTTTATAGATGTAAGGCTAGTCTATTAAACTGAGATAGGGTGTGGCTTCTAACCCTGCATCGTTTTGGTCTTCAAGATGGACCCTAATCTCTGTCGTTTCCCCCAGGATGCAATATTGTTCTTGATTTAATGTGTTGTCCAGAGTTAATATAGTAGTATCAGAGGCTTCCACTTGGATTTCCCATTATAATTCTTACCTTATAGGGCAAAAACCAATAGAAGGGTTCTGTCAATTGCTTATTCCAATTATATATACAGAAACTAGGGAAATACCACTGGTTGGGCCCATACACCTAACTGATCTACTATGAGCCAATTTTTATCCAGAGTCCTCATTTGCACCCTTTTAAACAGGTGTGTGTGTGTGTATACCTGATGATGCTTTGGGCCACCAGGTGTTAATGTTAACACTCAGTTCTTGAAAGGCTTAAGTGTTCCCCTTCCTCCAGTACAATGTTACCTAAGTAGATGATTGTAGGTCCTTTTGGAGAAGGACAGGGAGAATCACTGGAATTAAAACTTGCCATGATTTTGCAGTCTCTTTCTCATGAGACACAGCCTTTCCTTCAGTCATGTGGGCTCAGGGTAGAGAACAGGACCAGGTATAGAAACTCAGCAAGAAACTGTGACATTTTATTGGGACAGCAGCCCTCAGCCTTTGTTTCTTTTTGTTGTGTAGATTGAGAAATAACCTCATTGCCTGCTCATTGTATCTTGACCCTGGAAATGCTGTTTTCTATTAACTGTCTCTATAGCACTAGGTGAGTCATACCACTCTACCCCAGCCCGGCTACTCTTTCCAGTGATTGAGCTCATCTCGATTTTGACAGTTAAGTGCTACCATCTGTCCTCTATCCTTTTTAGGCATCTACCAATGTTTTGCTATCTGAAAATCCATTTTGGGGACAGCATCTTCCAAAATCAATCCTAGTCTACGGAGGTCAGCCACCACTGAGATTTTTAACGATGCTGGTCCCCCCAGTGCATCCCATTTAACTTCGGTAGATGGGATGTCCTCTGAACTCTGTCACAGAACATAATCAGCTAACAGGTTTTCTGACATTGCAAAATATACGCACTTCCATATGCTCACTTTCCATCCTTTTCTTCATCATTTGCTCCAACAGTGTTGGTATGTCTCTTGAAGTTTCTGCCAGGGTCAGAAATTCTGTACTAAAGGTGAGTGCCCCAATAATAAAGTATCCTTAATCCAACATTATATTCCACCTCCTTTGATGCAGCACCTCCAAGAAGCCAGTCCATTTGTATTCTGTTGGCCCTTTCCAGTAAATGTTGGCTAGGTCCTTCAGCTCCTTAGTGTATAATCCCTTTCTTTGCTTTGCAATCCCAGCACTTCCTCAACTGAGTTATGTTGTGGCTTGACCCTACATTGTTATTCTGGTGATTAGCAGGGGAGATGGGGTAAATTCTTAGGGTTGCATGTTGTCTTGCAAGACAGAGGCTTCTGCAACAACTTCAAGTAAAGAGAAGGCACTAGCATTTAACAGAAAGGAAGGGGTTTTTCTTTTTACTAGTCCCAGAGAACCCAGCAAAATCTGAGATTTTAGATTCCTCAGCCTAAATCTCACGGTCCCACTTTTTCCCAAACAGGCCCTTGACTTTGGTGCAGCCAACCTGTTAAGTTGAGATTTCAACCTCCAGGAAGCTCTGCTACTCTTCCACTTAAATCCTGGCCCTGACCCTCAGCTTTTTCTGTCTTCCTGCTCCAGGAGAAGAGCCTTCAAATACTGCCAAGGAGACCCTCTGGCTCCCATGCTTTGCTTCCCCTGTTGGTTAGTTGCCGTCAGCTTTTCATTGATTTTCTCTAATACATGGGTGGCCCCTAGCAAATCTTCCAAATCCAAAGTCCTAATAGTTTTATCTACCACAAAGGTATCTGATGCCAGAAATACTGCACTTGCTACTGTATTCCCTTCCACCAATATCCCATCCCAGTTCACCCCATAAACTTAACAACTGTACTGCAAGTATATGCCAAGGGCTATTCATACTTCATCTCCCACCAATGATGGGGTCATCATTTCCAGGAGGCCCAAATCTGCTTTCTCAGGCCACTTTCGGTACCATCCTTGACAGGTCAGATTTCCAAGGAGACAGACTCTGATAGTATTAGATTTGTGTGCAGGAGGTTTATTGAGAGCATACTTTTGAGAACAATAGCCATAAGAGGTAAGGGAAAAGTGTAGGGCCTAATAAGAAATGGAACTGTAATTCAATTACAACAAAGGCCTCAGCCAAGCTTATAAAGACTTCTGGAAAAGAAATGGTCTGTCAGAGCTGTTCTGCCCTGAGGAAGAGGTGTTGGACTTTTATAAATCACTTCTCCTTTAGCCAAACATTCTTCTACCAGAGAGGTGAGGATGATCTTGGTGGAGGCAACTATCTGGCTGTTGCCAGTTGCTGGAGAGGAACTCAGACAAGAGTGCCCAGAATCTAGGGAAGTGGGAGCTTTGGTTCTGAAAGAGGGATCTGATTGGCACACTATAACTTCCGTTATAAGGATCCACAAGATAAAAACTATTTTCCGACTCTGATTTAGGTCTACCAAACACTCCTGACCGATGGACCGCGTACCCCATTTTAGACACAGCAGAGTAACAGAATGGGCAGAATTAGAGAGTGGCAATACAGTGAGACAAACACTCTCATTAAGAATTCCAGGTCCTGACTTCCTATCTTCCATCAGGTGACTCTGAACATTTGGCATTACGTGGTCCCAAAGCACCTGGGAAGTGGTGCTCTAGGCTTTCCAGGAGGTTCTCGCATCAGACTAGATACATTGCTCAAGTCCAAATGCTCTATGAAGTAAAGGAAAGGCTACCAAAGCAACAAGGTTTGGACTTTTATCATCATTTGGGCCACAGTCATAGGTGGCAGCAGTGTTGTGGGGAAATCCACTGCCCCTGGAACCAGAAGACAAAGATGTTTGGAGTCCAGCCCTGGCTGTGCCATTCATTAGCTAAGTTGTGGTGAGCAAGTCACTTAACCCCTCTGCATCTCAATCTTCCAATTGTGAAACAAACATAATATGCCAAAGTTATGTTACACTCATTTTACACGTGGCTATAACAGCCAGAGGAGCAACGTCTATGAAATCGGAAGGATTATTATTGTTTTGGTTAAAAGGGGAATTTCTTCAAGGATTGTAACAAGGTATCTAAATTGACTTGACTTTTGTACTTCACTAGCTTTCTATTCCTAATGGACAAATAGTTCCAAATTATACTTACTATTTTACATTAAAATGATTGTTTTCTCATCTCTACAGGATGCTAAAGGTAAACCCAAAAGAAACCTTACCAGCTGAGACTCACTGACAATCAGTCTAGGATGCTTTGGTTTGGAAACCTCCCCTCTGATGGTATAGAAAGGACCAATTTCAAACAAATCACTTAATAATAGGAGATGGCCATTTTCCACAATAGTAACCAAAAGTAAAACCATGCATAATGCTCACTGAGTTTCCCAGGAAGGCAATCCTTTAAAAGAGAGGGTGGAAACAGGAGGGGTAAGAGAGTGAAGAGGAAGTCAGGCGGGACTGACAATGATACTTTATATTCATATAGATTTTTCCCTCCATTGATTCCCAAGCATTTGGCAAACTTTAATTGGCTAATCCTCACATATCCCTTTGAGGTTAAGTAGGCGGCAAGTATTATCTCTAATTTTCAAATGGAGGAATGAAGGTACAAAGAGCTTAAGTGCCTTGCCTAAGGTCACAAACATGAGCTAGTGAGAAAGCTGACAGCCAACAAGACTTACAGGGCCCCTAACTCCTCATCCACAGCCTGAACTCTGAGGCTCACCCTGCAGAATCATTTGGTCTTTTCTTGATCTTTCTGAAGCAAAGTCCTTGACAATTCATTTTACTAAAGGTGGAAGATATGACATCTTTATTCCAATATAGCACTTGCTTTGGATCAAAGGAAAGATACATATTTTCAGGCGTGATGAACTTTTCCACAGTTACACAATGCTCAGTGCAGGCCGAAAAGAAGACACGTGTGTGTGTGTGTGTGTGTGTGTGTGTGTGTGTGTGTAATTTTCAAGAAAGACATTGATGTCCTTTTCTGATGTTGCACATTGTTTGAATCCAGCAGCAAGGCAGGGCCTGTGAACAAAACCCTTTCTATTCACTTCAAAATGTAGTATCTTTGCTAGACATTCTTCAGAGAATTCTCAGCTTTGTCTAACAGATTACCAAGGCTTCTCTTCAAACTACCCGGCTGACCCCTGTTCATCTAGTAGCCTTAGTGTTGCCAGGAGAAACAGATTGTCCTCACAGGATTAAAGCTTGCGGTGGGGTGTAAGACAATTTTGTATCTTAAAAAATATATATACCCTGGCAAGAATTGCAAAAAGTCTTTAGGTATACATGCAGGCAGAAAATCTATGAATCAATGAGAACAGAATTATTTCACCTTATTGAGACTCACAGAACATTGGACACTTTACAGCCCAGTCATTGTGTGAAGAAAATGAAATTTTCACCCAGGTTTGGTTAAGTGCAGTTTTATGTTCAGGGAACCCTGCTCTAACTGCGGCCCTGAGCCTCATCACAGAGTCCTGAGGCCCTCAGCTCAAGGCCCACAACACTGGTGATGCTAGCACGTCCTCCTAAGGAAGTAAAAACCTGAGTTCCTCTGAATTGGAAGTACAGAGGGAGAAAGAGTGGGGGGATATTTTCGAGGGAAGAAGGGAAGAGAAAAGGCAAGTTGAAAAAGGACAATTTGTGTCATAACAAATTGGTAACAATCCCCAAGCCTCATATTTAAGCCAAACTACACCCATTTCCGATGCGAGGGTGAACATGTGGTTAGTCCAAGGCTCACTTCTCTGGATCCCAGAGGTTCCAGGTTGAGGGCAACTCTGACACTCACTGTATCCAAGGTCTTGGGTCAGATTTTTGATATTTATGGGTCTTAGTTTCCTCATAAATCCAACAAGGGAACGAGAGAGTTTGAAGGCCCTCTGTCTTAGTCTCTGAGTGACCAGCAGCCGAAACAACCCGTCGGTCCTCCTTTCCTCTTCACTTCCTTGCTTCTGACTGGCTGGTGGCCTGTGCTAAGGCCTGGATACTATTCAGATGGGTTACCTGGCCATTTTGTTTTTTGCCTTCTAGGAATCTCTTCTTCCCTCTGCTGGCTGCTCAGAGCTGTTTAGGTCCATCTCCTGGGAAAGAGGGAGAAAGAGCATTTGGGGGAAAGGCAGGAAACTGTCTGTGTTGTTGCTCATGCCTGTGGAGCAGGCCCTTTGCATATCTAAGTTCGTGGTACAGATGAGGAAACTGAAAGTCAGAGGAGAGAAAATTATTTCTGAGATCATGCAGTCATAGAATAGAGTTAGGACTGACAATGTAAAGCATGAGGCTGAGTGCAAAAGAAAATTGTGAGGCCCCTTGTTCAGACAATTTTTATTTATTTATTCTATTCGAGACAAGGGCCCATCACCCAGGCTGGAGTGCAGTGGCATATCACAGCTCTCTGCAGCCTGGAACTCCTGAGCTCATGAGATCCTCCCGCCTTAGCTTCCCACAGTGCTGTGATTACAGGCATGCACTGCCACACCCAGTCTCAGATATTATTAAAAATTTCAAGACATGAGAGTAGAACATGAAACCAAGGACAGGGACCTTCTGCCTTTAGGTTCTCTGTGAGTGCGCAGGGTGTAAGCCACCCAGAGTAGATTCAGAACATGAACGCTGCTCTCTCTTGTGGACACGGTGTCAGGATTTCTTCCACTTACTGCTCCTGATCCACTCCCCATGCTCCTCCATCTTGCTCTGTGCCCAGGAAGTTGGCCTCTTGGATTTGGCCTCTGGCTTCTGGTTGGCTTGGCTGGAGGGTGGGGAAAGTGGGAGCTTTCTCTCCCCTGGGCTGCTGTTTAGTGGTTGCTGTGTTCTCTCTCTCTCCAGCTCAGGGACCAAGCTGACAGTCAAGGCTCCTGTAGATTTAGGTAATGACTCACCTCCCTTACCCCTTCAGGCCTAACTGTCCTCTGTTCCTAGTCCCAATGCTCTTCTCCATCCTTCCACGCTGTCCACGCTGTTGGAAGTAGTCCTCTTTTAAGAGTGACATCTGTTTTCTTACAGGGTATCCTACTGGGCTTTGCCAGTGACTCTTCCCTTTTCTTTGGGAAACTGTACACTGCTTTTTCTTGGGAGAGCTCCTGTCCTGCCCCCAGGTACCCAGAGGTCACAGGACTTGAGCCTGGTCAATCAACATCTCTGGTCTCCCTTGCCACATTGACTCTTCAGGGAGGACTCCTCTCTCCCTGGGAAGTTTCTGTTAGAATTGATGGAGGGACTGTCTCTTACCTTCTAGGAGTCAGCAAATTTTTTCTATAAAGGGCCAGATAGTAAATATTTCAGGCTTTGCAGGCCTTCATTGTTTGTTTGCTTTTACACAACCTTATAACAATTTAATATCATTTTAACTTGCCAAGTGTGGGAATGGAGGGTATACAGAAACAGGCTACCAGGTCAGTAGGTTGCTGACCCCTTAGGGTCATATTAGAGAAAAAATGAGGCAAAGAAAGACTCATAGCCCTCTTCTTTGCTAGAATAAAGGAAGCCAGCACGCTACCATTTAATGAGGTTTCATTATAAGCAAGTACATGCAAACATGTAGGTGTGTAGGTATGATATAGATACACACACACAGCAAGGAGAGAAACTCCTGGAAACATTAAGATCCCCATTATAGTTCATAAGTTTCTGGTTCTATAACTCTTTCTTCTACCCGTGAGCCACCCAGAATTCTTCCTCGTTACTAAGCTAATCTGAGCTGGTTTGAGTTGGTTTTGTATTACTTGGCAATGACCAAATCCCAGCTACCATATCATACTATCTCCAGAACCTACAGTCAGCCCCTCCTTTGATTCTAGTGGTGGCCAGAGCAATTCCATGCAGCCCATGAACTGTATAGTTCTTGGTCAAGGCTACTTGATGAGGCCCACTCTGGCTAAAAGTTTCACACAGTCAACATATATATCTTCCAGAATGGGAAATCAGAAAAATAGTCATTACAAAAAATGAATGTGAACTGAACTCCCTTTGCACAAACATTTAGAGTCACAGCTCACAGTTCAGGGGGCATTGCTGCTTCCAAACAAGGTCTCCATGGCATCGCATGTGGGAACCAGAGGCCTGGGACCAGGAAACCAAAGCTTTTGCAGCAGCAGCTGTCTCTGCCTCTAATTCAGTCAGTCCTGATGAAGTGGTAGCTCCCTGGCAAGTATGCATTGCAAGTCACATTCAGAAATTGCTGTTGCAAATAGCCTGGTGTCCTGCCCATGCAGCTGAAATAAAGGGGCATCGAAAAGGCAGGGTGTGAGGCATTCATTGAAGAGGGGACGCCAGGCATTACCTGGGCCAGCTCCATCAGTGCAGGGACTGATCTCCAGAAGAAGGCAGATTTCCATGGTGTGTCTGCTGGGGAACTTTTTTCCTTAGAAGAAATGTTTAGGCAGAGAAGTTCATAAAAAGCTACCATATAGCCATATCCATGGCTAGAATAAAAGGGGCTGGAGTGGTGGACTGTTTAAAATAATTCTTCCCCTTTTTCAGAAATAGGAAAGCAAACTGGTTATGAGATAGGAGTAAAAAATAGCGATAGTGAAACTCAATGTCAAATATTCTATCTCATTCTTTCCATTAGGTGAATTCGTGTTTGATTTGACTATGTGCCTAGATTTGGGTTGTAGAAAAAGATGTTGACCACAGGAGAGATTGTCCTGGAAAAAGCATTGTGACTGGCTGGGTTGGCCCTTCCAGGATCCAGGGAGTGTTGACTAGACAGCAGCACTTCCCAAACGTTAATGTGTAGGAACTTCCCGGGGATCTTGCTAAAATGGAGATTCCGATGCATTTCTAACAAGCTTCCTGTGATGCAGAAGCAGCTGATCTGTGGGAACATTATGAGTAGCAAGGGACTAGAGGATAATAGTGTCTTAATCCTGGTGGCATTTGTCACTAATAAATGTTAACAATGGCTACCACGTACTGCATGCCAACTATGAGACATGAAGTCACAGAGCTAGTAAGGAAGGTTGCTAGAAACTGTCTCTGAAATGTATGCTCCTGCCATCACTCCAAGCTGGCTCACTACAGGGTACTGGGGTGAGTGGCAATGCTCTGGCCCTCACAATCCAACTCGAGGCCCAGACCCCTTGCAGCCCGGGAGCTGGTAGTCCAGGTGCAGCACCTGGAGCCCTCCCTGGGCAGATACTTGGCCAAGTTCTGTGAAAAGCATTCCAGGCTTAAAAAAAAAAAAAAATTATGTACATCTGGCATTTCCAGACACTGATGAACAGGCTAGCCTTTCTGCTCAACCAACCTGACTGATTGTGCAGTAGTAGGGTATTAGGATGAATGAAAGTAGAAAAATCTTGATCTGATTGAAAAATGGTTGTTTGTGTACAAAATACAGTCAAATGATGAACGGCTCCTCCACGGCAAATGCAGGATATCTTTGTGCTATCCACAGAGGATAGAAGTTGGTACTGAGTCCTGCCTTTGTTTCTCCACTCGACAGTTAAGAAAACATAGGGCCATGATGAACAAATTATCCAGATGGAAATTGTATTATTTGTCCTTGAAAAGAAGCCTGGATCCCAGAAACTTTTGTGATGCGGGTTTATTGTCTCCGTCTTTGTGCTGATTGGACTCTGGACTGGCATGATTAGGAAGAAATGTAATCAGCTTTTCAGAAATGTGTACCCCTGGAAAACCTCACAGAGGAGTTTATTTTCCACCCTCTCTCTTTGGCCTCCTTTCTGAACAGCTTTTCTTGTAGAGCTCCAGGCAGAAGCAGCTCCAGGCAAATTGGGACTCAAGGGAAATTTCTCTCTGACATTTTCCCACCTCTTCCATCTGGGTTCTTTCTTCCTACCCTCCACCCCCTCCAGCCTCCTCCACTTCCAATGCTGCACCCCATCCACTGGCACAAGGTGTACATACATTTGTAGGGGATGGAAGGGATGGGAACAACTACTTGGGTATTGTAGTGATTCATATTTATTTTCTATTTTGATGAAAAATTACCCATTATTTATTTGTCACAAGTAGAATCATGACTTATGTTCTATAATTTATCTAACTGATTTCATGTACAAATTTTAATTAGATTTCTGACAGTTACGTATCACTTTCCACTTCTGGAAGGATGACGGTGCATGTCTCCCGCTTCTGCCCACCTGTAGTCATCTCTGGGCTTGTAGTTCCACATTGTTCCTCCCTGGGTAGTAATTAGGTACCTGAAGTATTTACTGATGAGAATTCAGGCTGTCCAGACTCCAAAGGCCATAAGGCCCATGAGGTACTGTCCTGGTGGAAAGGCCTTGAAAGAGTTAAAGTGGATGACCCAGGTCGTTTGCATCTCTGCTCCATCAGCACAGGGCAGTGTGGGAGACCATGTGAAGACCGGTGACCAAGAGCCTCGAGGTTTTGAAGAGTAAGTTGAGGCTCCCTTCTACTAAGGAAGAGAGAACCATCTGTGATGAGCACACTTATTCAGCAACAAACTTCACTGAATGACAAATAACTGGAAATACTTATCAATGGTGGAGGCAGGGCTGGCCAAAGATTATGAAACTAGTCAATAAATCATGGTATTGCCATGACAATGAAGCATTAAAATAATAAGTTAGAGCTGCGTGAGTTGTAGAGGTCTCTAAGCATATTGTCGAATGAAAAAGGTAAGATATGCATAATTTGCTGCCATTTGTTCTTCAAAAATCATAAATATATCATATATATTTATATATGTATATAACATTTCTAGAGTAATACATAAGAAAATATTAATAATATTGTCATTGATAAGGGAAGCTACTGATTTTTATAATACTCTTGCTATTATTAATAATAATATTAGTTAATATTTATTGAGTACTTGCCCTGTAGCAGACAGCGTTCTAAGTACTTGACATATATTACCTCATTTAATCATCCAAAAAAACCACAGGACACATTTTAATTTACCTTTCCATAAACTTTAGTTCATCTTTACCTTACCTTTGTATAAATGGGGGCACAGAGACACCAAGTGACTTGCCCAAGGTCACACAGGTAGCCGGTGGCAGAGCTGGGACTTGAGATCAGCCTCTAGAACCCTTGCACTTCACCACTCTGCAATAGTGCCTCTACTGTCAACTCCTTTTTATAGATGGATGGAGGCACATCATGAAGTTAGGCAGTTAGGCAGTGAATGTTGGATTCAAACTCCGGTGACCACATCCGTTATGCTACATGATCCCTTTTCTTGTACTGTTTGAGTTTTTACCAAGCAGACGCATTAATTTTCAGAATTTAAAAATCTTGACAAAAATTGCAGATATTCTATAACTTTAAAAATTATTTGAGAAGTTACTGTGTATTTGTTCTGTGCACGGAATACAGAAACTGACCACCCTGTCTTGCCCTTCAGGGCTCACAGTGGAATGGGAGCTACTTACAAATGAAGAGACACTTTGAACACAGTAGTAGAGAGGTAAGTGCAGGATACTATGGGAGTCCAGGCTCAGGCCCCAGGCTGGGGAGGGAAGGACAAGGAGGGCCTCTGACCTGTGACATCAGAGCTGAGTCCAGAAGGATGAGAAGGAAGAAGTTAGCAAACGAAGAAGTTGGTGAATACAGGGTGAGGGGGATCTCTGTGGGGAGGGGAAGCAAAGGCAGAGGCATAAGATAATAGGTACCTCCAGGAACTGCAAAGTTCAAGATGGTTCCAGAATAAGGTAAAGAAGTTTGAGTAGCCAGAAATAAAAAATCATAAGCCAACCGGCGTAATTCAACTCACTATCTGTTGTTTGTTTGGATAGCACAATTGTTCATTGGGCAGAACTGCATCTTCCACCTCAAGATTTTTAGCATCTCTGATCCTTGCCCAGTAAATGTTGGTAACATCCTGGCCATTGAGAAACCCAAAATAACCCTTAAAGAGATGATACTGTGGCTGGGCATGGTGGTTCATGCCTGTAATCCCAAAACTTTAGGAAGCTGAGGTGGGAGGATTGCTTGAGCCCAGGCGTTCAAGACTGGCCTGGGCAACATGGCAAGACTCTGTCTCTACAAAAATACAAAACTTAGCCAGGTGTGGTGGCACACACCTGTGATTCCAATTACTTGGGAGGCTGAGGTAGGAGAATAGCTTGAGCCCCAGAGGTGGAGGCTGCAGTGAACCGTGATTTTGTGATTGTGCCACTACACTCCAGCCTGGGCAACACAGCAAGACCCTGTCTCAAAAAGAGAGAGAGAGAGAGAGAGAAAGAGAGAGAGATAATACTGCCAGATCCCAACCTCCTTTAATAATCACAAGATAAAAGATTCTTGTGGGTGTTTAGGAATGAGGACTTTACCAAAAGGCAATAGGAGACATGGAAGAAGAAGAGTATCATCAAATTTGTGTTTCAGAAAAATGTCCCTGATTGAAGGATTCCACAGGCTTTGGAGATGTGAGAAAATTGGAGGCAGAGAAAATAATTAAGAGGTTGTTACTAGAATGCCAGTAAGGAATTGTGAGAATTTAGAAGACAGCAGTGGGGAAGTAGAAAGGAGATTAAACACTATGAAGAAGATATTATTAACATATGTGTCTATCAACTGAGATAGAGGGTTTAAGAAAGAAGAGCTACGAATGTTCCCTTGGGTAGAATTTGGTGACTTTGGATAATGGAGGTACTTGCCACAGGAATACAGAATGAGCAGGTCTGAAGTGGGGAACAATGATGTTATTCTGGACATCACAGATTTGGGGTACATTTGTCACATCCAAATGAGGATGCCTGACAGGTCAGAAGAGAAGTTGAATTGGAGATGCATATTTGAGAATTATTCAGGCGTGTGCAGTGCTTGAAGTCAAGGGTATCCAATGAGCTTCGCTGACTTAGGCAACTGATGTGAGGTCACAGTGCCTCCTTAGGCAAAAAGAACCATTAGATAAATCATCTGAAATTGCCAATATTTAACTGCTTTTTGACCAATGAGAAAGGAATTTCAAATGATTCAAACTAAAAGTAGTCCCATCTTTATACCTTATTACTTTATGCCTTATATTACTTTCACTCTCACCATCTGCAAATAGGGATTTAGATCATCGATCTCCTGCTTGAGTAGAGGGAGGAATGGAAGAGGTGGGTGGGCTGTGGGGTGGAAACTGGGAAGTAAGACATCATCCTTAAAATATGAGAGTCTTGGCAGGGTCAGCCAGGAGAAAGTCAGCCCACAGTGAGACAGGGAGGTGTCAATGAACTGTTCCGCTGTGCAGTTAAGGGGGGATCCATTTTTGGGATGGAGTTCCTACAAACCTTAAGGGGAAACAGACCCTTCTGTCTTCTTTACAGGAAAACCCAGAGAGATAGGGAGAGAGTTGTTAGCAAAAGAGCAGTGTGTAGGTAAGTGAAAAGCATTTTGGCTCAAAGAAGGTAGTTGATGAGCCGATGTTTCCCACGCCTGAGCTTATCTGGTTAGGAACGGTCCAGCCTCTCTCTTTAGGCCAAGAAGAATAACTCAGCAAGCCAGCTACACCTTGGAGCAAACAAATGTGCCCTTGCAATCCAAGTATAAGGCTTCTCTGCATAACGAGTTCCATGCTTTTAGAGTACTCTGAGAAAGAGGGGGTTTATCCAATGTCTTCTACTGAGCTATCTGCTGGGCAGATGTTCCTTCACATTATGTGTTCTTTATTGCCATTCTTCCAACCACCATTCACATTACTGATGGTCACAGTCTCAACCCCGGGACCCCAGGCTCCCTTAATAGAAAGCTGCTTTCCACATGTGATTAGTAATAGAGGGATAAATGTGGAAGTTAGCCATACTTCCCTTTACTGTCCTTACTTCTAGTGTCTAAAATGCTACTATATGGGAGGGGTAGCATCATTATGCAAAATGTTCCTTAAGGATTGTGTATAACTAAAAGGATTCTTGGCTGGGGGACAGGGATTTTTATTTTGCTACATGTTTTCTAGGGAAGAGAATGTTCTATGAATATCTGACATTTCTTCAAAGTCAGGGTCCTCTGAACAAAGACATTTACAGCCAAATTGAGAATACTTGTATAAGGAAATATTCCAAGACAGTAAACCTTAGAGATGTTTCCCTCTCTGGAGATGTTGCAATGTAGCATAGATAAAAGCCTACACTTCCTTCACCCAAAGAAGGGCAGTTTAAATTTCAGAGTAAAAATAATACTTTTGTTTTTCTGGATAGTATGATGTGCAGGTCACTTGAAGTTCTATATAAGACCAGAGTTTCCTAATTGTGGGGTTTCTTTCCAATAATGTACCCCACTGTGCATATAGGTGCCATTTGGCCTTCACTGCATAGCTCTGTGGGGGATATTACTCTAACCTGCTGATTTTGCTGAGAGTAATAAAAGATCTTTAACTCTGACCCAGAGATCTCATATTTTGTGTATGTGTGTGTATACATATATATGTATTTATATATATGTTTATTTATCTGTGTGTATGCATGTCAATCTGTTAAATTTATATATAAATAAAACTGTGGCCAGCTAACTTGTTAGCTTGGAAGTAAGACAAAATCTCAGACCCTTCACAAATTCTCATTTAACAATTTTATATGTAGATCTCCTCCAAGCAAATCTGCTCCCCAGCTAGAAGGAGTATCCTGGCCTAGAATCCATCCCATCCTTCCCCCAGGAAACAGTGGGGATAGGGACTTTTAGGCTACTTCAGAAAGCATGTTTTTGCACTCCAAGTCCAGGACTGTTTGTGGTGTTTCCTATAGAGTGAAGTACGGATTGTCTCCTCACTATGCAAGGTCATCCAACAGGTTGTCACTGAATCAAGTGCATCATATTCTCGCAGGTAGATAAGGTCCTAAGACAATCATTAATTATCAGAGACAGAAATTTCTGAATCTTACTGAGGAGGAGACACTCTTTTTAATGGCAGCACTAATTTTGCACAACTAACTCTCCCTCTAGCAACCTTAGCACTTGACATCTACCTGAAGAGCAGACTTCAGCAACACTTTATTTCTCTTCCAGTTCCAGACCATGCCTCAGGGCCTGCAGATGCCAAAGAAGGGGCCGCTCCTCAGGCACCACCACATCACGGCAGCATCTCAGCAGCTCAAAGACCTTGCAGCTGTGTGTGTGCTCATAGAGAAAAGCTTCAGCAGCTTTGAAATTAGTGTGTGCTTGTACAGAAATGCTTTGTAATTACAGCCCGGCTTCCCTTCCCCACCTAGAACATTCTGCAACTCCCAACAATTCTCACTACTCAGAGGTTCAAGCAGTTGAGGAACTTTAAGCTCTATTAACTTTAGAGAAAATTTATGTCTCTTTTTATGTCTTTCTTTTTGCTGAGGCTGCTTCATTGAAGTCCCCCCACACTTTCAAAATTTTAAAGGGAACAATGCTAACAGGAAGTAATGCTTAAGGTCATTATATTTCTGATCAGGGCACACTTAAAAATTTTTATTTTGTAGAGACAAGGTCTTGCTGTGCTGCTCAGGCTGATTTCAAACTCCTTGCCTCAAGTGATCCACCTGCCTTGGCCTCCAAAAATGCTGGGCATGAGCCTCTGTCTGGCGTCAGGGTCCACTTTTGATGCACTCAAATTATTACCTCTCCAATCCCCACCCCCTCACATCCCCACATAACTAATAGATAGTTACTTATCTCCATCTAACAAAGCCAGCCTGCACCATGCATGAGATGGTGATCTGTATGGAAGATTTCAGACTTGCCTTTATGGAGACAGCAAGACTGTCCTGATGACCACCTCCATATTTATTTTTCCTCTAGGATGAAATTTATTCTAACCTCCCAGTTGTCTGCCCTGTCATCCACTAATAGAAAAGATTTTGTGTTAATCCTACCTCTTCTGTCTAGGAAGGAAAAAAAGAGCTCATCCCAGCCTGTTGTGCAGCACCACCTGCCCGTTTGTCCATAGCCAAGCAATGATGGATCTGTGCTAGGGGGATGAATGGGAATTGTGTTTATTTTATGAGCTGCAGAAAGTTGGCTAGGGAACCCAGCAGGAGGTTTAACAGGAAAAAAATGATTTTATCTTATGCTGTGTATCTGCTGTCTAGAAAAATATATGGCATTATCCTGGCTTGAAATTGAGAAAGAAAATAAAGGAGGACAGATTTTTTTCCCCCAAATACCGGGTTTGAGGGATTAACTTCAGATAGGTCTTTCTCTGTTTTGGGGGATGACCTGCTCAAACCGAGGGCCCTCTGCTCAAACTGGGTGGTGGCAGGAAGGGAGTGTGAGCCACTCAGGGACAGGGGCCTGGCAGAGAGTCCCCAGGCCAGTGCTCAGTGACCTGGAGAGAGTCCTACACTATGTGCAACTTTTTGGATGACGGGAGGGTGCAGCTGTCCTCAAGAATTGTTTTCCTCATGGCAATATTATGGTTTGTTTTCTCTTGGAAGTCACCACACTTATCTTAATGAGAATTTAGCTAAACAATTTAATATGGAACTGTTTTAGAGGATGTTATAAAGAAAAGCTCATTGTTGAAGTCTGTACTTTTAATTTTGATTGACTGATTGATCCATTGATTGGTCACAGTGTCTGAGTTGCTTTCTGGCTAAAGCAGTTCCCGTAAGTTTTATTTTCCACAAGGTCCAGATTGACTCAGGTTGTGAGAAGAGGGTTTTGGTGTGGACATTTGAAAAATATCTCACTTGCAATTCCTGGCTGGAAAACTACTGGGACGGGGGACATAGTGAGAAAAGGATCTTATTGATGAAAAGAAACAGTGCCAACAGAGTCAAGGCCAGATGGGATTTCGTTCTTAATGTAGTAACTGTATGTCTTGTTTCTCACTCTCTTTATGCCATATGAGAGGAGACAGATACCGCAGAAAAATACAGAGGGCAATGGAAGTAGCGTGGGAACATTAGAAAGACAAGTAAAAATGGTGCCTTTAAGTTGCTCTTGCAGCCCAAGCAGTGGTCCTTGACTATGACGGAAGAGCTGAGGACCCCTGCTAACCCAGGTAGCACCTTTTTACAAATTAGAAAATGATCCCTTTCCTCCAGGAGTTCAGGCAGGGTGAGAGAGGAAGGGTTGAATTTCAGCCTCTCTGTAGCCCCTTGGGAAAATGCCCTTGTGCGGTAAACAGCCTGTAGTCCTGGGAGAGAAGCCCCCAGTGACTGAGGAAAGACTCATGAACGTGAATGTCTTCCCTGGGATCAGTCTTCCTGGGAGTCCCAGCCCTCCTGGCTGCAACACAGCTCCAGAACTTCTGGGCAACCCAATTAGATGAGGGCAAATGTCGCAGCCACAGAATATCTTTTCATTTTTTTCTTCAGTAAGCAGCCCTTTCCCCTCAGAGTCCACTGTAATTAACCCAAGAGAGAATAAGCCATACTTCCAGCCCAACGAGCAGCTGCCATCACAGTTTGACATATTTAAACTGAAAATCTGTTTTCAGGGCTCACCCAATGTATATGTCCTTCCACGTGAAAACCTTATAGCTAGTGTTTAAAAAAGAAAGAAAGAAAAGAAAAGCCATGTTTGCAGTCCATCTACCTTTATCCCCTTCCTCCTAGATCCACACCAAGTCTAACCATACAATAATCTATATGAGGGAGTTTCTCTGCTCATTAAGGAATCAGACAATGACAATCCTCTTGCCTGTGCCAGGGTGGGCGCCGGCTGCAAGCTCTTTTGTCTAAATGCCACAAATTGTTACAGTTTTGCTCTGCACTTTGGGTGTTGGCGTCATCACCCTTTAATTGGCCAGACAACTCTGCTGTAACATTGAAAAGGAATAACAACATTCTCAGTCCCTGTCCACTTTTCAATATAATTATTTGTCAGAATCATATTAACCTGATATATGACAAACCCATAAAATAGATTCATTTAGGTCTCCAGGAGTCCTCCCTCATTAACTCTGATATTTATAGCCATGACTTCAATGCTACAATTCCTCCTCCTGTGAAACACTGAGCAAGGATGTCAGATTTCTCTGATGCTATTAGAGGAGTTGTTTGTTTTCCAGTGTTGTGAAGAGGAACAGAAGAAACCTCGCCTTGGGTCCAGGCCCCTGTGAACCCTGATTGGCTCTTCTGCCCGTTCCTCTCTTTTTAGGGAAGGGGAAGAGAGCTAAAACTAGTCCTTGCTCACAAATCCTACACATTTAGTAACTTGCCCAAGGTAATGAGGCAGAACTAATTAGACTGAGTTATTCAGAAAGCTGGTTCTGAAATGCAACTTCCTGGAATCAAAGTCTGGCTTTACCACCTCCTAGCTTGGACAAATTGCTATATTTCCTTTGACTTTGGCTTCCTCATCTTAAGAGAGGGGTAATGATAGTTCCTAATTCATGGGGTTGCTGTGGGGGGTTCAATAAATTAATGTTAAGTTATGAGAATAATCTGTGGCACATAATAAGTGAAAAATAAGTGTAACTTGAAAGTGTGATTATAATTAATAACATTACCGTGGGCCGCAGCTAAGCCAAGTTTTCACCTGCAGGTGTATGCCCTAGGCCAGCTGGCTCTACATTGTGTTTTAGGGATCCCTGGGGTTGGGTAGAGATGGCTTAGGCTCTCCAGAGATAGAGGTCTCTTAGCTGTGGACAGCGTGGTGGGCAAAAAATTCATCAGAAAGGGTACCTCTATCCTATAGCCAGAGCCTTGGCACTTTTATTCGTTCAATGTATTGGAATTCTAGATGAGTTCTCATTTAAAGAATGGGTTCTAAGCTCACAACAAATGGAAAACTGTGGCTCCCCACCTCATTTAAGTGGCCCTGTGAGCACCTGTCTCTGCTGCTTGCCAGGAGTTCTTCATGGAACTGTGACCATGAGGCCCACAGAAGTTTCTTTTACTTCTAAATCGTGGGAACTCACATGGCTGCAACTTTGATTTCCTGGCATTGCCAAAGGCTAAGCGTGCTTCTAAGGGGTGTAAATGGTTGTGTTGGAAATGTTGTCCAGGACAACCATGAAAACGTGAGCTTTTGTTCCATCAGGCTTGACAAAGATGGGCTATAAATAATGACAGGATCTGATTTCATCGAGGTATTTCTCATGTTGCGTTCTTCATGGCTGATCTTGTTCCAGGAATCCAGGGACCATTGTGTTCTCAGATTGTCCACCTGTCTCCTGGAAACCAAGCGTAAGGCATTTGCAATCAGCTCACATTCCTGGCGAGGGCTCTGTTTGACTCCCACAGAGCCCTTCAGGATTGATTTGTTAATTCTGAACAATAAAGAGAATGCAGTGAAGCTCTGTCCACTGATACCAAACAATCTAAGTAAAACACCAATTTCATCCTGTCATTCATTTCCTCAGAATTTTAGTATCTCCTCCATACGTGTGTTGGATAAAGCCCAAACCTTCAAGCCTGGCTTTCAGGTTGACCTGACCAACTTTCTTTCTCCCTGCTCCTCCAAAACAAACTTTCTGATAGAGCAAATTGGTTTCATCCCCACCATCCAAATCATCTTTCCTCCATCCTCTCCATCTTTCCAGAACAGATTCATTTTCTTAAAATCCATCCCTGGCCCTTTTTTGTTTCTGAGACTCCCTTGACTGTTGAAAACAAAATACTTATTTCTGTCTTTGATCTACAACTGTGCCTCCTATCTGCTTTGCTTATTTGGGCCCTTATTCTGTGATGCCAATTGCAGGAGGAAACGGATGATGAACTGGACCAAGGGTCTGACAGGGTCTGATTTCATGGAGGTATTTCAAGGAAGATTGGTTGCAGTTACCAAGACAGGATCCCAAAAAGTGACATCTGACTCAGGGAAATGGAGGGAGGCTAATCCAATAATCCAGACACAAAAATGTAAGTCAGAATGCTCATTATGAAGAGACACAGACCATTCATATCAGCAGAGTGCCGGGTCTCCTGTCCAGGCTCCTTTCTCCCCGCATCAAAATGTCAGGGAAGCTTAATTGGTCATTAGGAGGTTGAGTAGATGTTTTAGCAAAGAAGGCAAATAGTCCTGTAAACTCTAGTATGGGTTACAGTGAGAGCTGGTTACATACTTCTGCTCCCTAACAGCAATGGAGACCCTAGTGACCAAATGCTCCAGTCTCCCAAATTCAGTGTCTCTCTCCAGTGAATAGTGTCATATCAACAATAAAAGTATCTGCCTCCCTGTTCTGAGGTTTTCCTAAGCCCCCAAGACTTTTTCCCTCCTATGACTCATTAATTTTATTCTTTTATTCAAGAAATATTTGCTGAACATCAGCTACTACGCGCCAAGTGCTGGGAATATAAAGGTGGACAATACCCGAGATGCTTTCACGCCACTGGTTTTACTATGGCTGAGTTTTGCTGTAGATCTAAAAGTCATTCTTTCTTTCTAAGGTGACTTTGGTGTGTCTGATCTGATCCATTTAGGCCTCGATATTG
Organism: Chlorocebus sabaeus; assembly: GCF_047675955.1. NCBI lineage: Eukaryota > Metazoa > Chordata > Mammalia > Primates > Cercopithecidae > Chlorocebus > Chlorocebus sabaeus. The sequence continues at coordinate 27,834,901 of NC_132925.1, forward strand.
ATATCCAGCATAGCACTATTACCTAAATTTCCTGGGTGAAAATCTTATCGCTTCAACAATATTTTAAGCTCTTAGAAGGCAGAGAACAACACTCTTTCTCGTGGATCCCTTGTGGTGTCTAGGATAATGTTGTGTACATAATAGCAACTAAATATGTGTCTCTTTACAAGAGACATCATGTTTCTCACCAGCCATAAAAAAGGGAGGCAGTCTTATATGATTTTATTTTAGATTCCCAAACCAGTGATACATAGGTTAAATCCAGCCAGCAGATATGTTGTATTTGGTCACACAGTGTTTTTGTAATGGAGCCAACGTTTTAAATGGTTAGATTTCTTACACACGTACGTGAAGTGTGTGCACATGCAAGAATTCCAAGCTCCTCTGGATTTTCAGCTTTCCTTAAGAAACTGGAAGACCTGCAACCCTTGGCCTTACACCCGATAAGCAAAAGTGCTGGCATGAAACTATGCCGGACCGCTTCAGAGAGCAAGCCTTCCCAGTATGTTTCAGTCCCTGTCACTCCGTGTCTCATCACACTTAGCCTGCCTCACTTACATAACAGCCTCATCCTGAGGCACTGGAATCTGTGACCTCTGTTGTACACAAAGCCAGGGATATAGGGAAAGGGGAGAGGAAATATCCTCCTCAACACACTGCAAAAGAACAACTCGGCACTGCTGCTGTGTTTCCTGGCACACTGGAGGTGAGGACAGGCTTGCAAGCTTGGCCAGGGGCAGTGCTTACAGCGAGCCTTCTCTGGAATGTTGGTTTTTCCTGCCGGGCAACCTACTGGGGCTCCAAATGGCCTGTCTCCTCTTATCCAAACGATTCCAACCTGCCTCCCAGGCCTTTTGCCAACTGCCCCAAACCCCGTCTCAGCAGCTTCTGGCTCATTGCTTGCTGCCACCTCTGCTCCTGCCAAGGAAATCTGCTGGCCTTTGCTTTCCCTCCCCACCTCCATCTCACTCAGTTTCTCCTCAGGCCACAGGCAGGCCTGAGTGGAAAATGGCAGCGAAGAGGAAGGTGAAAAAGGGAGGAAGAACGGGAGGAAGGGAGTCCGAAAGAAAATATTCAGAGGGGGGAGTTTATGTACATTATCCAATTGGATGTCAGGTCCCTGTCGACAAAGATTTTAATCATGTGTGAGTATGTCTGTGTGTTGTGTGGGTATGTAGGGTGTGTGTGGTAGTTTATGGGGAGAGGGAATAAAAGGAATAGTACAAATATATTCACAACTGTTATTCAAACTAAGGGGAAAAATCTATAAAGATAATGAGCTTGTGACACAGGAGGCAACCGTCATATACAGGTGGAGCTGTTTCCCTGTCAAGACACCAAATATATATATATATATGTATCTGTGTGTGCATGCCTGTGTATGTAGAAATATGCACACACACAGGTATGCATTTCTTTTTTAGATTATAAATTATTTGATTATAGAAATTTGAGAAACAGAATATTAAAAAAAGGAAAGAAAATGGAATAAAAACCAGAGACCCTTATCACTCAGAGATATAATTTTTAATCTATTTCCCATTTCTATGTATACTACATATTATTTTATATGATGAGAATTTATATTGAATATTAAATTTTACTAGCTTGCTTTTTTCCTTTTAAAATTATATCATACCTCAACGATATTAAAAAAGAACTATAACTAACATTTTAATAGTTCCATTACATCCATAGTGTGGATTTTCATTATTTACTTAATCAATCTCCAGTGTTTGAGCATTTAGATTGACAGCACTTTTCGACTTTTTTAAGTATCGTGCTAATGAACTATGATCAAGTCACTGCACTCCAGCCTGGGCGAAGGAGTGAGACTCTGTCTCTTAAAAAAAAGGAAAATAACACACTAATAATAAAAATCTTTATGCATCGATCTTTGCATTTAGCATTCTTTCTTTGGAATAAGTTACTAAAAATGGAATTACTGGACAAAGAGTAAGAGTGCCTTTAAAATTCATGGGGTATGTATTGGTAAATTGCTTTCCTAAAGGTGATACTACTTTATCTTCCCAACATCCTTATATAAAAGTGGACACTAGAAGGATCGCTGAAATTTTCTAGTGGATACACCTAGCTAAGACATCTAGCCATCTACAAGAAGGGGTTGTTTTACTATATAATTTATACGTTACAGTAGAATATGTCATTTAAGAATAATCAGAGTCACTAGCTGGAGTTTGCCTATTCCACACCCGCAAATCAGTCTTTCAAAGAGATATACAAGAAACTCCTGGGTTTGTTCTCAGATACAGCTCTAGGGTCTTCTCCCTAATTCCGTCTTTGATTCCAGCACAAACCCATAGCGTGTCACACAATTGCTTGTGGAAGAAGTAGCACCCTGTCTGCTACTGGCAAAGATGGCTGCCTGCACCATCCTAGTGTCCAGAGCAGGAAGTCCGTCACTGCCACAGAAGTGCCTTGCAGAGCCTGTGGGGCCCCATTTTATTCCTACTGCCAGTTTCATTGCCAAGTCTCTCTCAATCTTCTTCCAATGTGTGATCCTTGTTTCGCCTCCTTTCCATATCAAACATCTCTCTCTGAAATGGAAGAGGAGAAACACCCCTTCAAGATATACCGTAAGTAAAGCAGTGCTGTCCTGTGCCTTTAGATTTTTTTTTGTTTGCATGTTTCTTTATTACTGCTGTTATTATATTTTGCTCTGTATCAGATAGCCCTTTCTCCTTATAACTTATGGAACTGGTCCAAATGAGGCTGGCTTGGTAGCCAATCTGGCATCTGCTATTGAACCTGCATACCTAAGGAAATTACTGCTTACCTCAACTCTCCTGCTCCTGCCTGGAGGGAACACTGCCCATCCTGTACACTGCTGGAGGCTGGGTGAGGGGAGGGTGTTTAGAGGTAAACTTTGTTTTCCTCTGGCTTAAGGATTTTAGAGCCATGGCTCAGTGGTCATCCTCAAAATGTCCAGTCAATTTCCCATGCCGCGAGGCTCCTTGGTATCCCACCCGAATGATGGCTTGAAGTTTGCCCACAGGCCTAGTAGACATCCCTGAAGTTTCAACTTGTATAGACTGTAAGCCCTTCCTGGAGACTCAGTTATGGACCATATGTAGTGTGGTTTTGATGTTTAAACCCAATCCCTTCCTCCTAAGAAATAGTAAAACATCTCTTTTCCTATCTTTTCTTAGGGATTGTCACCCTGATTCTCTGTCTTTTGCTAATCCTTTTGATTTTCATTCAGTTTGTTTCAAAGTAGTCATTTCCATTGGTCAATTCCAAGAATTTACATATATATATAAAATAAAAATGTATATATATAATAAATATGTGTATATATATATGTATATTACATTTACTGTTTTACTATAAAGGATGCTACATCTCTTCCTACATGAAGAGATGCATAGGGCGAGGTACAGGGAAGGGGTGTGGAGCTTCCATGCCTTTCCTGGGTCTGCCACCTGCCAGGAACCTCCACATATTCAGCTATCCAGAAGCTCTAGGAATTTTTATATTAATTGCAAAAAGTTCTCAGTCTTTCTGTCTCTGAGCTTCAACTATCTGAATTCAGCAACATGTGAAAGGTTTTGATACCTCCTCCTTCACTGGCCAGAAGAGAGCAACTTGAAGGCCGAACACAGTCTGAAAAGAATTCCCTATTGTTTAAAAATCATGGCCCTATGATGAACTCTGAGTCATAACATCAATCATTTCTCTAGGATGCAGCTCCCTAAAGATTTTACTAACTGAGCGAATTGTCAGGGAGATATTCCCTATACCCCAGTCTTAGAAATTCTGGGTCTGGAATGATGACAGTCCAGCTGATAAGACAAATTGCTGTGATGTCCCTTTTGGGTTTTCAGTTTTCTTCTTTTTTTAAAAGCCCATACATGAAGGTAACCTATGTAGGTCTCTTTCTTGCTAGCTTAAAGACCCTACCTAAAAGACTTGAGGATTAAATTAAGTTTATCTGTTTTTAATTTTTTCCTCATGTTATAAATGTAATTCAGATCTATTACAGGAAATTTAAAAAAATCAGTTAGCAAAAAATAAAATCAATAAAAAATTACCTGCAATTTACCAAGATAATTTTTGCATATATTCTGCCAGACATATATATATGTGAATATATATATATTTAAATGAAAATAGGATCCTATGGTTTGGTAATCCTTTTTCTTTTGTGTAAAGAGTAATGTCTGCTTTGGAATAACATTAAACCTGAAAGTGACAATTCTTCAATTTTCTCCATAGTGAATAGAGTTTTCTGAAAGTCAGGCAAGAACAAACCAAAAATAAATGCAATAGCTTATAAAATCTCTAGGTTGTGTGCATGTTGCACTTCTTCTTCTCCTCATTTTTCTAGTACTGGCAAATAAAAGTAAAGATGAGATGACAGGGAAGAAAGGAACCTATACCCTGTCAGGTCATCATGCTACCTCTCTCTACACTGGGTCTTGGCTTGTTTATTTTTGACCAAGAAAGGAGCCTCCTCTGGGTAGCATGACAGGCCTTTTGTAGCTTTGGGCTCTTAGGCAGGCACCAGTTAATCATCACATAATAATGGGAAGTGGGCCCTACGGCTGCCTCATGTCGGGGTGCCTTGTTTTCACTCAACTGGGTGTGGTTACGACATGGAAGTGATGACCAGAAGCTCCCACCAGAGTGGGGGTCCACCTTCTTGATCCCCTGACACAAATACTTCACCCACTTTGTATGTTGGAGTCCAAGACTTGACAGACCCTTTTTATTAAATATTTCAGTTATTTTAGTGAATGTTCTCTTCTATCATTTTAGGTGGTTTATAGAGGTGACCTTGCTACAACTTCCTACTTCATAATCATCACAATCCATATTAAAAAATATTTCCACAGCTGTATGCATGAGACACAGCTTACAGGTATTTTAAATACTAATATTTTGGGGTAGTTTAAATTGTGACACTCAAATATAAAATGTATATATGTTATTCATTTATTCATTTTGTGTTTATGTTTATAAATAAGATTTTATTTATTTAGCTCTAACTAACGAATAAGCAGTAAGATGTTACAACTGGTTCCAAGAAGAAGCCATATATATATATATATGGCTTCTCTCTCTCTCTCTATATATATATGTATACACACACACATACATATATATATATGCAGGAATGCTGAAATAAATAGGTAAAAAACTGATGAATATGCTCAGTGCAATAATCAATCGCATTTCAGCAGACACAGTTCACTGCTTTCCTTTCTGTGGATAATAATATTTTAGATGATCAGTTTTCTATAACTTACAGAGTTGTAAAATAGCTCAAAGACAATGAAAGTTAGAGATAACCCCTAGACAAGACACCCAGTGATCCTTTTTACCCATTTAAAAATCTTTCACATTTATATTGGAGTTTGTGCGCCCCTGCCTTAGCTGTAAGATTCTTTTCCATGTAGCTATTTGCCATTAAGCAATGCGAATGCAAGCAAGGGAGTAAATAGTACCCAATGGGGAAGCTGCTCTCATGCAAAAGTTTATTGCCACACCCTCTGGATCACCAGCTGGTCCCTGAGAGATTGGGTAGAAGAAACAGTAAGAGGCTGGCTTCTTGAGTGAATGCCCTTAATACCAGTGAAGTATCTGAGCAACCAATGGGATTCCAGATAACACAGGGATCAGAAAACCTAACTTGTCCCGTCAGATCATCCTGATCCAAGAACCTCATTGTCATCAGGGTCGGAATCACTTTCCATGGAGTGAAGCTGTGAGGTCAGGTTGCCCTATTAGATTGAGCCAGAGGGTGACTACAGAGTGAAATCAACCAAATTCACACATCTTTTTAAATACACATTTTCCTACCACATAAACAATTTAAATATTTAAATCATTCCCATCAGCATCAGCTTCACTGGGATTGTTATTAATACATCTTCCAATTCTACTACTGCAATTAAAATACATTAACATAACCTTCAAACAGGCCTGCCAATGCTCAATTTAAATCATCTCTTTAAAACTGTGTGTTTACAGAACTAGCCAGAGTAATGCATGGCCTCTGGAAACCATCAAGGGGAAGCATTATGAAATTTTCTGTTGTTAGCAGCAGACCAGCTCTCCAGGGGATTTCCCAGACTGCCCAATAAAATCAGGCCTCCTGGACAGGAGGTGAAGTCCTCATAAAGTACAGTAGATACTTGTTTTGGCGACAGTCCAGATACCATGAATGGTTTTTTCTAAGTCAGTTTGATTCTAGCTTGACTGGGAGAAGACACCCTCCCTGTCTACTTTGCCTAAATGAAAGGCATGAAAGAGGTGGGGCAGAGGAGAGGCCTTCTATCATTCTCTAAGACCTAGAAATCTACTTTCACAGGAAGACACAGACTTCACAGAAGAATTGAGCAAGAGCCAGCATGGAAATATTGGACAGCTTCCCAGCAACTCTTGAGTCAGGTCATTATTGTGCAGTTTCATCACTTTGTTTGAAGGGAATTCCCAGGACTATAGGCGTATTCAGGTTCATATGTTATGCAGAAATGCATTCCAAAATTAAAAATACAGTTACTGTGATTTGGGACTTTCTACCCCTCTACTTCCTGCTATCCACTAATATAATTATGCAAGTTTTATAATTAGAGTATGTTAGGATACACATTTGCATCTTGTATGTGGTTGGGAATACATTCTCAAATCTATTTGTGGGCCCAATAAGCCATGTGACCATGGCAAGTTTCCTCATGGCTCTGTATGTCAATGTTCTCATCTGTGAGCTAGAGGCAGGGGTGCCAGATGGTCTTTCAACTCCCTTTGACTCTGCACATACATTTCCATCTCCAAACTAAGTCTGAGTTCCTTTAGAAAAGGTGTCAAGAGATTTGTGCCTGGCCAAGACCTTGAAGGATGATGGTGTTGTACTTCGTCTAGTTATTCAAGTAAAAGTAATGACTACTTATATATATTTTTAGGGTCTCTCTGCTAGGGTTAAGCTTCATGAAGACAGGGATGATATCTTTCTTGCTCAGCACTGTCTCCCCAGTGCCTAACACAGTGCCTGGCACATACAAAGCAATTGGTAATTATATGTTGAATGAATGAAGGTCACCAGGGGCCTGGATTCTTGTCTGTTCAACCTAGGTGGTGAAGAAGCCTGGCAAGACTAGAATTGGGAAAGTTTCTCCAGCTGCTCTGAGTTTAAAGGCAGCGGAAGAATCCAGACAATGGTGACCACCTTCTGGGGCCTCTTCTGGCAGTTGAGCCTGCAGGATCTGCAATGCCCAATCCCTAAACCTTCCTAGCTATGTCCTCACACTCCAGGACTCACAATATTAACACATCCCCTGCAGCTCTATGCTTGCCTGGGCTCTACCTGCAGAGATGGTGGGTGGGACCACGTATGTCAACGCTTAGGGGGTTCCTACATGATTTTGGTGCTGCCTCTCACCTCTGCAGTTTGAACCAGGCCTGCCAGACCAATTCTGGTTCCACTCACAGAGCTCCACATGCATCGCTGCAGCCCTGGGCACTCTCCTGCCAATCCCGATGCCACTCTGGCAAGTCCAAGTCACTGTAAGGATCACTGCAAGGACACTCAAGACAAGGAAACAAGTGACGCCTGGAACCCTGCTCAAATTCCCCTCACTAGCAGTGAGCCCTGTCTGGTGTAAAGTTTTGCTCAGCAAAAGGAAAGGCAAACACGGAAGGGTGGGGTTAGAAAAAGCCGTAATCCAGATGAGTCACTTTTAATACTTTGCATAAAGGCAGCCCTGCCAGAAGCATCTTTTTTTGGTTTTTCTTTTTTAAAAAAATCTAAATAGTTAAGTGTCCAATATATGCTGGTGGGTCAATACATTTTATATCAAAGTGCAGGATTTGAGTATTTATGTAAAGTGCAGAGCTTGCTCTGTGTACCACCGCCATGTGGAAGCAGGGCTGGTCCATTCCCCTTTAGTTACGCTTAAAATTTCTTCGTCCAGGCTCAACTCAGAGAAGGAGAAGCTGGGAGAAAGCTCTGCTTTCCCCAGCATCTTGGGGCAGCCCTGTTTGCCTCGCAGATAGAGAAGAACCGAGCCCTGTATGAACACGCGTGGCCTCTCCCCAGCATACAAAGCAAGATATTTTCACCTAATGTGAAGCTGAATTTTGGTAACAGTATTAAGCTTTACAATGTTCCTTATGGCCTCCACATTTTGTGTCACTCTTTTGAAATCTGTGATCTCCACTAGAGATCTCTAAATAATAACATTCAGAATTTGGAATATCAGCAATTGGAGGTCCCACTAGCATTGTGATTGAGTTGGGGCTGGGTGGCAGAGTGAGAGTTCAGTTGTACTTGGGCAGGCTCTCTGCTTGTCTACAGGGCTTTAAAGTTTCCCAGGACTAACCATTTGATTAGTATATGATTTTTCCATAAACATTGTCCATAGATTATGATCAAAAGTAGTGTGCACTTAAACAAAGACGTGTGAGAATGAACACACTTCCTTTCTCTCCTTTGCTGAGTCTTTCCTTAGGCTCACAATCCTAAGTCTTGGGGGATGTTTGACGATGTCAACATCCATTTTTAAATGTCCAGCAACTTCTACACGTCATCCAGATGGGATGACAACGAACAAAATGAATCTGTTTTGCAAACTGCTGAATGGAAGATTTGTAATTATAAGATATCTGAAGTTCATGGGTTTTTTGTTTTTTCTTTTTTAATTTACTAAAAGTCTACAGGGAAAGGAAAATGTTGAATTTTAAGTGTGTGTGCATGTTGTGTGGGTATGTGTATGTAAATTGTGCAAAGGATGGGGGAGGGCAAAAGAACAAGAGATGACTGAAAGTGCTTCTCTTTTAATAATAAGAAACAAATGGAAATGATTTGGTCTGGGAAGTCTCACTGTACTTCTGCAAAGTCATTTGTATATTGGCTAAGTGATTTGCATACTGCTGGGGCTACCGGCTCCCTGAACTGCATTCCCCTAGGCCTCTCTTTTTGCTCCTGCTCCTGCCTTCTTCTTTCCACTAGGAATATGGTAATAATTAAGCTAGCAAGGAAACACGAGAACAAAAGACTCAGTGGCAGGCGTTCAAAGTCACCTCTTACTTTTAACTCCGTAAAGATCTGGGGACAGATCTGCCCTGTCAGCTTCTCAGAAGAAGAGTCAGACATTAATTTCTCTCTTCTAGAAAGGAAACCCATTTGAGGGATTATGAATGTTACTCCCTGTCTGGGTCTGAAGTTTAAATCTTTTCAAGCATGCAATTATTAAGATGCCAAGTTGCCTCACTTAATTACAACCTTTATTATAGTATTGAATACTTTAAATGCACTATTTATCACACCTCAAGAGAAGAGCAGTTCTGCTTTAATGGACCACACCCAGTGGGCCATCTATTGATTATCTTCTCTACTGAATTAATTCCTAGTAATCGCCTAGTGAGCAGTCATTAAAGGAACGTCTTCCTGGGCATACAGGGTTGGGGTGGATGGGGTCTGATGGGCCTTTCAGATGGCAGCAGCTTTTGTCCCCCTTACTGCAATTTTAGCCGTGTCCTTATTGAACTAAGTTCTTGAGACTACATGGTGTCTTCATGGTAGAAAGGCTTTGTTCATAGGGAGGCACCAGACAGAGCAGGACAAACCAATTCCTTCCCTATGAGTGGCTTTTAAGCAAGCACACCTGCACTTCCCTTGCTCCCCACTGAAGATCGCCTCTGATATCAAAACAAGAGACTATTCTGTTGAAGAAAAGTCCAGCCCCAGTAGAAGGATAGTGCTTCGGGAGTTTTCATCATGGGATGGGTGTTACATGACATATGTGCTCTCATTTCCCTGAATTTAATTCAATCATTGAATGAATTTCCTGTTCAGAATGTAAACTTCCAAGTATGTATGATGAGTCCAGTATTTAGTTGAGCTGCCTGAGGTCCGGAGAGGTTATATATGTCATCCAAACAAATAGGTGGTAGGTGGCAGCCCTGTCCAATTTCAAGGAGGAAACCTATTTAGAAAAGCAGCATGCTGACTTTCAACAGGGACAAGGAAACGCAATCCAGAGCTGTGATTTTGCCTTTCGCTTGGGGAGGAAAGAGGTCCCTGCAGACCCATCATCTCCCAGGTGACCTAGGTTCTCTTGTCCTTTTATAAATCCCATTCAAGAGTCACTTTATAGCACTCAGCAGAGCCTGCTTGTCACAGGCACTTCAGTCTTTTACAAATGAACTGCCTCCTCTAATTTAATTCCACTGCAATGCCCAGCGGCCAGTGTAGAGGTAGATTTGCAAAGCCAAATAATGAATGGTCTGGTTGGCTTTCTCTTTTCAGACTTCCCCTCCTTGTGCTGGACCCTAGGCCACCTGCTCCCTTCCCTGGCCTCCTCTTCCTGAGCCAGGCCACAGAGGGTGGCAGAATAGGGACTGAGATGATTTTAGGCTAGCCACCAAGTCAGGGACTCTGCGGTCCCACAGGCGCCACACTCAGCCTAACACAGAAGTTGGTGGAGTTAGATTTGGCCCCCCAGAATGCCTCTAAGCTTGTGTTCATGACCTCCAATCTACTTCCATGCATCCTTTTCTTTCCTTGTGACGTCTTATAATAGCAACAATAATGATACTTTTTCAAAATACCATTTATTAAATGCTTATTGAGAACCAAGCACTATGCTTAATGCATTACATGTATTACTTCATTTAATTCTGACAACAACCTAATGAGTTAGACATGGTTGTCTCATTACTAATGAGAGTCTATGACTGTCAGCCCTCGCCGTACATTATAATCACCCAAACAGTATTTTAAAATGTGGGCTGCCAGGCCTGCCCTGTAGAGGCTGTTTTAATTGCATGGGGGTAGAGCCTAAGAATAAATGCAGCTCCTAACAGGTGCTGCATATTGGAAACACCTGGAGAGCTTTAGCAACATACTGATCCCTGATCCCACTCCCACATAATTCTGATTTGGTTGAGCTGAGATGAGGTTCAGGCACTGGGATTTTTAAAGTTTCCCCAGGTGTGTTTCATGTACGGTCAAGATGGAGCTCCCCTGTACTGGGTTGAATAATTGGCCTAAGATCTACAGACTCTGGGGAGTAAAGCTGGGATTAAGACTGGCCAGCCCCAATTTGTGTGTGATACCTATCCCTTTCACTCATCATTGCAACACCTATTATTACACCTCTACACCGTCGAGTTCTTATTATTACACCCCTACACCCCTTTCCTATTTGTAGAAGGAAACCACTATATATATTATACTCCATGGAAATTATTTAAGGATCCTGGAAGTTGGTGGAAGCATTTTAGAGGTTAACGGGAGCAGGAGCCCTGCCCACTAAATTTCCACACCTGCCTTTACGCATAATACCAACGCCATGCATCCTAAGGGCCGCGGTGCTCAGTGGCTGCTAGGACCAGAGCAGAGACTACGTGTGCTTCAAGACCAGGTAAAAATGTCCTCTGAGACCACTCTCCTGCTCCTCTCCTCCTGATATGATAGTTACTCTCACTTTGCAACTTAATTCTCACTCAAGGAGTAAACAATTTTTTAAAAATTCTAATAGAGTGGGCCAGGCGCGGTGGCTCACCCCTGTAATTCCGGCACTTTCGGAGGCCGAGGCAGGCGGATCATGAGGTCAGGAGATCAAGACCATCCTGGCCAACATGGTGAACCCCGTCTCCACTAAAATTACAAAAAATTAGCCGGGTGTGGTGGCGTTCAGCTGTAGTCCCAGTTACTTGGGAGGCTGAGGCAGGAGAATAGCTTGAACCCGGGAGGTGGAGCTTGCAGTGAACCGAGATGGCGCCACTGCACTCCAGCCTAGTGACAGAGCAAGACTCCATCAAAGAAAAAAACAAAATCGAATAGAGTTAAAAGTTGAAAAACTCTCATCTCAAAAGTTTTAACCATTTGAAGTCTCCCACCCTTGATGTGGATCTCCACTATTGTTTTTGTCCCAAATTTAGCATATAGCACTTGTCAACCTGGCCGTACTTGGGGCTGTCCCAGCTGGGCATGGGCTGCCAATCCTATTCCAAGGTCTAGTGGGATGACAGGTTCTCTGGAAGCCACTGCTTAATGGAAGCCCTACACAGTCCCTGCTGCAGGCGTGGTTCCCACCAGGCATTTCTGGGAGTTCCCAGCAACTGTCCTGCATTTCCTCACAAAGGAACTCTGTCCAACCTGTTTTCCTTCTCCCCAGTCCTGCCCTTCTCTGTATACACCTGGCAGCCCCCAATAGGGTGGCAGGAGAGGATGAGGCACAGGCACTGGGACTCCCACGCAGTTTCATGGCTAGGTTCTGCTCAGGGCGGGGGTCCTGTAGAGATTTTAACAAACACTGCTCTCTTTCAGGTGTTATTCACATCATTCTTTCTCCCTGGGACCCAGAAAGAAGTCAGTAGAGCTCTGGGCTGGGGACAAACCCACGAGCCAGGAGCTGCCTGTGCTGACTCGGCAAGTTCCCCACCCCTTCTGTTACTAATGACTAAGTAGTCATCAGTCTGGTGACTCTTACTCTCTTTTCCCTTGGGGAAAGTTCTCTTCTGGGAAAGGCTTCAGTTCCGCTGAAAGACTCCTAGGGCCCACGCCCTAGTCTTTGTCCCCCTCACCCTGTGCCTTGGGTGCACCAATTTGCTGAGGCTCATATTGATTGCAGCTTAGGCATGCCCAGGGTCAGACCCTAGGGACACTTTTTAAAAAATACTTTAAGTTCTGGGGTACATGTGCAGAATGTGCAGGTTTGTTATACAGGTATACACGTGCCATGGCACACTTTTGAAATTGCCCTGTGACTGAGAAAGACCCTGCCTGCATATTGGTCCACTGAGGCTGTATCTTTATAAGTCTCAGAAAACTAATAGCTGAGAACTTTACTGAAAGAAGAAATTAGATAAAACTGGGCACATCTGCTGCATTCTTCCAGTTGCCCATGATGAAAAACCTTGGCCTTACCCTTCCCTCCTCTCCCACCCCCCATTCCAAGGGCCAGCAAAACCTGAGAGTTGGTCCTTCAAATCACATCCAGAGTGTGACCATTTCTCACCACCTCCACTGCTTCCAACCTGGTCCAAAACACTATCTTCTCTTTCAACAGCTTCCAACATCTCCCTTCTTGCTCCACCTTTGCTGTTCTGTGGTCTAATCAATGGAGTAAATTGATGCTGCCAAAATTAAATCAGATCATGCCACTCCTCTGTTTAAAACCCTCCCATCAATGGCTTTCCAACTTGGCGGAGTAAGGTCAAAGTCTTTACAATGGACAATGGCTGCAAGGCCCTCTAAGGTCTGGCCCTCTGGAACCTCTCTGAATTTCTCTTCTGCTGCTCTTCTCTAACTCATTACATTTCAACCACAGGACCTCTGCACTATTGGCTCTGCCTGCAATGGTCCTCCCCAAAGTACAGACATGACTTGCTGCCCACTGGGCTTCATTCAAATAATTACTCCCTTGCATTGCACTGAATTCTAAATCCAGGTATTTGACTTTAAGCTTTTGTTTCTCATTAATCAGTCAAACCTGTGTAAAAGACAGAGGAAAACTGCCCATAAATCTGCACAGGTAACTCCTCTCCTTCCCTGCCCTCCTTGTTAAAGATTTTGCATTTGGCCACATGTGGTTTATATATTATGGCACACAGAAGAAATAGGTCCACTTGATAACAAGAATATCTCAAGGGATATCTGAATGAACCCTGGGCAAGTTCTGACAACCATTTTTGACCAACAAGAACTAACTGAAGTGTGAATTTATTTTGAAAAATGGCTATTAGTAATGAAAATGTCAAGCAAATTCTGACTTTCTATAACTGCAGTAGATGGATTCACCTTTTCACAAAGCTTCAGCATGCAAAACAGGTTCTGATCTTTCACAAGGATAAAAACCTATTCAAGGCTATGGCTGGAAGCCCACGGCAGTAGTAGGAATTTAATGGTTTTTAAATTATGGTTTTGGATGCCTCTAAATTATTCTCAGAACCTGGGTAAGGCCAGCCTGACCACTTGAATGTATTCATTTTCAAGTTAGAATATTTCACAGATTGGCTGCAACATGGAGATACAAAATTCATACACATATGTGAAGTAAGGAATTCTGTGCCATCTCAATTTGTAACTGTCTATATTATATATGGTTAATCTATGATTAAGCAAGAAGAAATTTAGAAAATGCTGGCTCAATGCCAGCTTGAATTATAGACTCTAAGTTAAAACAGAGTTTAAAACTCAAAGTGTCTTGGACCTATCATCCCACTCAGTAGTTGAGTATTTCTGCATATTTCCTCAAAATCTATACTCTAAGTCTTCAGAATCTGGCACCAGAATTTGAATCTATGATGGTTTCCTTTTATGTACCAGTTGAAATTCTTAAAACTAACAGTCTCAATTATAACCTGAGGCAATGAATAAACACTTGACTTCATTTATATTTACATAATGGTACCCTATAGTTAACCATGTAATTAATCAGTCTTACAGAACTGTACATACAAAAGGAAGAAAACGGAACACTTTTCCGCATTTGTTTCATACCCTACCTATCACACAGACAATGTCCTCCTTTGACACAGCAGTCATGCTGCCAACAGAGAGTAGTTTGAGGAGGAAGGCATGCTGTCCTCTTTAGGGTAAACTACGTCAAATGAAAGAACCAGCTGTTTGCCTCTGGCTGGGCTGAGGAGAGGGGAAGTTTAAATTGCAGTTATTTTTCTAGCTTCATCTGTCTCTCACCTCTTCTTTTTGTTCTTTATTTTTACCTTTTCCCTCTTTCAAATGGGGGTAAAAACTGGAAAGGCTTGAAATTAGCTGGAAAATCAAAGGTCTTGAAAAACTGAAACATCAAAAGAAAGGAAGATTCTACATGTCAATACTGCCTTTGAGGTTTTTTTCTAAATTATCTCTATGTCCATCTACTTGCTTTTCTTTCACATTCAATTAGTACCATCATTTCTATCACCTACCATGTGCTAGGCCCAATGCCAGTCACTGGAGATGTTCCAAAAACTGAGACAGGACCAAGAGACGCATCATGATGTAGGCACACACATGTGAGCAATCATGACATCATGGTAAATCACCAAAGACACACAAAACTCAAAATCAAATTCCTTTCGTTTTAAAAACATTATACAGTAAGTGGTAAAGTGAGCATTTCAACCCACTACTGAGAATTAAACATCTTCAACGGTTGCAGACGTTTTCCTGTGCACCTGTATAAATAAAGCCATGTGTTCATGCGTTAGGGGCCCTCAAGATCACTGCCAGGTTCTCTGATTTGCTAGAAGGACTAAAGGACTCTGCATATAGTTTTACTCCCGCTAAGATTTATTACAGTGAAAGGATACAGAATGAGATCAACAAAGGCAAAAGGTGTGTGGGGCAAAGGCTGAGAGAAACCAGACACAAGCTTCCAAGGTTCCTTTCCCAGTGGATTCACATGGAACATGCTTAATTCCCCAGGCAAGGAGTTGTGACACGTGTTAAATGTCTACCAGGGAAGCTCCTTAGAAACTCAATGTCCAGCATTTTACTGGGGACTGGTCACACAGGCAGCCTCTAACTGGTATATATCAAAATTTCAGAATCTGCCACAGGAAAGCAGATGTTCAGCACAAACCACGTGGTTCCTATAAACAGTTTGGGCGCAGGGAGCCGCTTTTAACAGTTGGTAATGGCAGGAACTCTCCTAACTTCCAAGTTCCCAGATGCCAGCCAAGAACCTTTCAAAGGATAGCAGTCAGGCCTCCTGTGTTAACTCTTTCTTGCACAATTTATCTGTACATTTTATACAAAATGCTGTTATGCTCTGTCTACAAATTTTCTTTTAAAGATGACACAGATATCTTTCCATGTTAGTTCATATAGACCTTCCTAATTCTTTGTCATAGTTACATAATATTCCATTCATAGGCAATTTAAGCATTCTTTCATAGGTAGATATTTGGTTTGTTTCCAATTCTTAAGCTACAAATTATGATGCAATGAGCATCATTAGACATATATTCTTCATGTAGTCATGTTTATTGTTTCTGTTACATAGGCTTCTCGAAATGAATTTCCTGATGTCACTCAATTTGTAAAGGAAGGCCACTGTATTGAAATTTTAGCGTGTATAGGCCAGGCACAGTGGCTCATGCCTGTAATTCCAGAACTTTAGGAGGCCAAGGTGGGTGGATTATTTGAAGTCAGGAGTTTGAAACCAGCCTGGCCAACATGGTGAAACCCCATCTTTACTAAAAATACAAAAATTAGCTGGGCATGGTGGTGCATGCCTATAATCCCAACTACTTGGGGGGCTGAGGCAGGAGAATCACTTGAACTGGGGAGGTGGAGGTTGCAGTGAGCCGAGATTGTGCCACTGCACTCCAGTCTGGGTGATAGAGTGAGACCCTGTCTTAAAATAAAATAAAATAAAAATAGAAATTTTAGCATATGTACTAGATGTAGACAGACTGTCAGAAAAGAAGACAGTGAGGAGGTCATTGAAATAATTCGGCGACAGTTGATCAGGGCCAACAGAAAGCTGTGGCAAAGAGCATGGTGAGGAGCAGAAATAGTGTGGATTTAGAAGCCAATATAACAGCCCCTGATAATGGATGAGAAGAGGAGAATGAGCAAGGAGGAATTAAGGGTGATTCCTAGTTATACCATCTGGTGGACAGCAGCTAGGTGAAATGCAAGGAGAGTGATTATGAAGCAGTTGGAATAATTTAGAGAAGAAATAGTGGGGGCTAAGATTAATTCCTCTCTGCTCACTCTCCTCTTCCTGTCCATCATCAGGGGCTATTGTATTGCCTTCTAACTAAGTCTACAGCATTTCTGCTTCCCCCCATGGTCCTTGCCACAGCTTAGTTCAGGCCCTGATCAACTGTCACCCAGATTATTTCAATTGTTCATTCATTCACCCATCCATTCATAATACGGAACATCTGTTATGTGTCAGCCACTCTGTTAGTTGCTTATCACTGGTGCAACTTTTTTTTTCTTTTTTCTATTCTTCTTGCCAAAAACATTGAGATAGAAATTTGATGCAATATAGATTCCAAGTAACTTCCAACTAATTTGGCCATTAATTAACTTCACTGCAATTCTTTTGTGAATGGCACAAAGCTTAATAAAAGCTGCAGTGAGTGATGGTGCATTGGGTCCCAGATGCTTGAATAATTTGCGCACACTTTGGAGTAAAAATATGAGAAGAGAGAGAAAAGGAATCAAGAAAGCAAATAAAATCTCTTTTATGTCTAGGTTTGAAGACAGACTCCCTCCCACGCATCCATTTCAAGCAAATGCCCTTAGCAAACGTGAGCAGGTGATCCACCTCCTTACTTCCACCAAAGAGTCTTCTCTCCTGCACAGTTCCAAGTATCACTTGTGTGGGCCTTCAGTGTGATGTGAAAGAGAAAAGTCAGGAATCAGTTCTCTTTAATTTATTTTATTTTTTTACTGACTTGCTGTGCCCATCACATTTGCCCTCCTTCTTACCCCATGAACCTGAACTGCAACTTCCCATCATTTGGAGCCCAGAGTCATAAAATTGCAATTTGAATGATAAGGAGAGTTTTATTTTTATAGGATTTTGTGTAGTGTTTAATAGAAATTCATGTGCTTTAATGCATTTTATTTCACAACTTGTTTGAGTTTATATTGGAATCTGCCTTTTGATTAAGTTTATTTGACTAGGCAGAGAAGTCCCAATCTGCATTTGTTCCTACTCAATTTATGTAAGGAATGTGATCTCACACATTCTTTACAAATTTTTTTTCATAATTTCTGAGGCCCCAATGGAATCACTTTTTTCCCTTCCTACAGACTTAAATTTCTTTATTCTTTTTTTAATTCATGTAAAAAGTCAAGTTACATTTTCCAAAGAAGATATATAAATGGCCAATAAGCACATAAAAGGATGTTCAACATCACTAATCATTAGGGAAATGCAAATCAAAACTACAATGAGATACCACTTCACACCCATTAGAATGGCTATTATTTAAAAAGCAGAAAACACCTGTTGGTGAGGATGTGGAGAAATTGGAATCCTTGTGCATTGCTGGCGGGAATGTAAAATAGCACGGGTGCTATGGAAAGCAGTATGATAGTTCCTCAACAATTAAACCTAGAATTACCATGTGATTCAGCAATTCCACTTTCATGTAGAATTTTTTTACCCAAAAGAATTGAAATCAGAGACTTGAAAAGATATTTGTACATTAATGATCATAGTGTTACCAAACAGAACCTGGATCTGCCTGCCTGGTGCAGTAGAGCCAAACATCCACATGGAGGTTTGCAGCGAGAAGAAGGAGGGCATTCATTTGCAGGGCACCATGCAGGGAGAATTGGGAATGTTTAAGACCTGACCTCCCTCATAGCTTACAAGCAAGGGTTTTTAAAGACAGGGCTACATTTCAGAAAAGCAAAAGTCACAGGCAGAATTGTAAATCAATACATGAAGGTCATACATTGGTTTGGCCCAGGAAGGCAGGCTACCTTGACGTGAGGACTTACAGGTCATAGGTAGATTCAGAGATTATTTGATTTTCAATTGGTTAAGCAAACAAAGCCTTGTCTAAAACTTCAGGTCATCAGAAAGGAATGTTGAGGTTTGGCCTGTGGGCGTGACTCTCCAGGCCCATTCTCTCCAGGGAGAAATTTAGAACAAAAAAATGGCACTCAGAGTTCAGTCCTCAGTGCCCTCTTACCTGAGGTCTATGTGACCCTGCTCAGCATTTTCCATCTGGTGGGGGTCCGGCTTTCTGAAAAACAACTCGGGGACATATGTCAAGATATAAAGTTAATTTCTTTATATCTTATAAAGAACCAAACAGCCTGTGGCTCTAACCTTTTTGGGTGACTATTGTTTTGTAATTACTAACCTTCATGCATATGAAGTTGCTCATTCCCTTCACAAGGCTAGTTAGGTCCCTGTAATTTCTCTTGAAGAAACTCAAGATTTTCCTTTATTTCCATCCTTAGGGTTGAGGAGACAGTGGCTGGCAGGGCCCAAAGAGAGGTCTCTGCTCCGTCTCAACAGTGGCATTATTCACAATAGCCCAAGAGGTGGAAACAATCCAACTGTCCATTGATGAAAGAATAGAGAGACAAAATATGGAATAAACACACAATGGAGTATTATGCAGCCTTAAAAAGGAATGAAATTCTGACACACACTACAACATGGATGCACCTGGAAGACATTATGTTAAGTGAAATAAACCAGACACAAAAGGACAAATTATTGTATGATTCCACTGATATCATGTTCCTAGACTAATTAAATTCATAGAGACAGACAGTGGAATGGTGGTTGTCAGGGGGTAGGGGGAGGGGAAAATGAGGAGTTACTGTATAAATGATGAAGAATTTCAGTTTGGAAATATGTTAAAGTTTTGGGGATGGATGGTGGTGATGGTTGTACAATATGAATGTGCATAACACTACTGAACTATATACTTAAAATGGTGAAAATAACAAAATCTATGTTATGTATATTTTACAAAAATTTAAAACATAGAAAAAGTCAAATTATAGTTAGAGCTGCCTGAGCAGGCCTGCACTTTTCTCCACTGATACTTCTTCCTCAAGCTGAGGGCTTTTCTCTCTTTACTGTTTCTCATTACAGCTTCCTCCTCCTGCCCTGTTGCTTTTAGCACCCTGTCCCCTCTTCCTCTTTGACACAGAAAACCTTCTCTAAGGACAGACTCTGATACAATCAAATGATTCCCGGTAAGTATCTGAGCAAATATGATAGCTATCCCTGGCATATTTTCATTTTAAGGCTCATCTGTAATTGAGAATGTAAGATTGTATTTTCTGGTGAAGATGGCCTTCTAGAGCTCTTAAAATCTCTATGCTGTGGCCTCTGTGCTTTGCAGAGGACTGATGTATTGGTTATGGATTCATTCAAGAAAATAAAAGTCTCTCTAGGTATTTCAAGCAAGGAGCGATTGAATATAGGGAATGAAGTTCCCAAGTTGTTATAAGGAAAGGAGGAACACAAATGGGAGTGAGGGTAATATTGCTGCCCGGAGATCAGGCCTGCAATTTACCTGTTTGATCTCTGTGTGAAGTCACTTGCCCCTGAGCTCATGGGACTCTGCATCCCTGCTGCCTGCTCAGCTGCTTCAGAAGCCAGCTGTCATCAGCCACGGACCGGAGAATCACGCTGCTGCCACCACCCACTCTGCAGGAACTGGCATTAGACTGTTGCTGCCCAGGCTGCAGCCAGAATGAGAATCCCTCTGCCTGCCTCCTGCTCTCATGCCAGTGCTTTCCATAAGCAAAATCCAAACTGAAACCCTCTAGCAGAGAAGTCTGAGGAATGTAGTTTGCAGGTTTCTAGCCCTTGTGACTGGAGGATAATGCAGAAAAGTAGAGGTTTATACACGGCAGGTAATTTCCTGTGCAAATCAATGTTGTGTGGCCGTGGAAATGAGCACCTTCTCAGAGATAGTCTGAACCCTGCATGATGAGTCAGCCCCAGGCTCTAGAAGGATCACAGTTCCCAAGGCAGACAGGCTTGTCTTACCAGTCCTGTAATCTTGGGCAATAATAGCAATAGCCATTTCTCAAGCCCTGCCAGGGAGCCAAGTGCTCTGTGAACTTTACGCCAACAAGCTTGTGATGTAGGTTTTACAATTTCCATTTTACAGACAAGGAAACTGGAGTCAGAGAGGACAGGTCACATAGCAACTAAGTGGTGGAGCTAGGGTTTGAATGAGGGTCTGATCAACTCCTCGGCCATTTAACTCTGATCTTCAATTTCCAACTCACAAGGGGTGTGATGAGACCCTGGATATCCATCTACAGTTTTACGTTTCTGCTTCCTTATCCCTAGGAGTGTTGCACTTACCTCTTTCCACTGGCTCCTGATTTCAGCAAGCACCTCCGTCCAGAGCATGCGCTGTGTGGTCTCATTCTCCTCTGAGATTCGGCACTGTCCTCTGCACAGATCAAGTGCCAGACAATGCCATCGCCTTCCTGGTCTGACCTAAGAAAAGTCGTAAGAGTCAAAAGACCCGGTCCTGGACTTAAGAAAAGTCATAAGATTCAGAGTTGCTTCTGCCACTGGGCAACTTCTTCACATGACCACCTGTATTAGTTTCCAGTGGCTTCTGTGATAAATTACCATAAACTTAGTGGCTTTAAACAAAATCAGTGTGTTCTCTCCCAGTTCTGGAGGCCAAAAGTCCAGAATCCAGGTGTGAGCAGGGCCACATTCCCTCCAGAGGCTCTCGGGGAGAATCCTGCCTTGTCTCTTCCAGCTTCTGGTGACTCCAGCATTCCTTGGAGGTTCTGCCTCCATCTTCACATCGCTGGCTCCTTCTTTGTGTCTGTCGAATCTCCCCCGCCTTACTCTTCAAAGGCTACCAGTGATGACTTTTAGACCCTTTCCCCAAATAAGATACCATTCACAGCTTTCAGGGATTAGGAAGTGGTCGTGTCTGTGAGGATCCCAATCAGTCCGTGCCACCTTCTTGTGACCTGGAAGAAAAGAAAGGCTTTGTGTTTCCTCCTCCTCCGGGAGCATCTCTTTAGATCTGGGTCTTTCCCCTTCATTCTGTAGCTTCTTTCCTTCAGTATCTTCTAGGCATTGCCCCTGCAAAAATGAGAAACTGAGGCACACACTAAAAAGGTGGATATTTGCCAACGCAGGTGTGTGGTCCTCTTTAGTTGGGCGAAGTTAATGAGCTCAGTCCAGGATTGTTTCCAATTCAGTCCAGACAACACTTCCAGGAGCTCCCTGATCTCGTGTCAGAAATCCCTACATGGTCCTCACCTCAGAGAAACTAACCAAATTAATCTTTCTTCTTTCAGGCACTCTGCTCTGGACAAAAATGCAAGAGAAGCCTCTCCAACTAACTATTTCCCTCTGGCTTCTTCATTCTAGACTCTCTTTCACTAAAAACCGTTTCAGTGTTTTCTCGTCAGTTTCTGAACTGTGTGACCGTCATCCTGCATGGACCCCTGCATTCAAACTTTCTGTTTCCTCCCTCTCGCATCTCCATCCCCAGCCTCCAGTAGCAGAAAGCATTCACCGCATTTTCACTTCTTGCTCTCTTCCCAGGCTGTCATTAATAAAAGTGTGAAACACAAGCTTTGGGCAACTCTGTGACATTTTCTTGACCCAGGAAGAAGTGATTACTTTGGTTTCTCATGCAGGATTTGAGAGAAGGGGTTTCCGCTCTGAAACTTCAATAGCAAAATGACCAGCAGGCTCATCTCTCTGCTGTCTCTGCCCAGAAACACTAGCAGGAACCACAAGGGTCATCTCTCCCTATATGGGGTCAATTCTATAAGAAATGAGATTTGCAGGCTCTCACACAATGTGGCTCCCAATCTGGGGCGGGTTTTCTCTGGGCTCCCTTTACCACTTGGTAGATGTTCTCATTCACTGTGACCTGGAGGCCTGGGCTTTTGATTCTCATCTATCCACATGACTTGTATAGACACAGCTCCTGTAAACACCATTAAAGGCTGAGTGTGGTGGCTCACACCTGTAATCCCAGCACTCTGGGAGGCTGAGGCAGGCAGATCATTTGAGCTCAGGAGTTCAAGACCAGCCTGGGCAACATGATGAAACCTTGTCTCTACTAAAAAGATAAAAATTAGCCAGGCATGCTGGTGCACACCTGTAGTCCCAGCTACTTGGGAAGCTGAGGTGAGGGACTCAACTTGAGCCCAGAGAGGCTGAGACCCAAAGAGCTGTAATCCTGCCACTGCACTCCAGCCTAAGCAACAGAGCAAGAGCCTGTCTCAAAATTAAATTAAATTTAATAATAGCTTCCATTTGCAGACATTTTCACATATATTTTTATCTGATCCTGGAAACAAACCAGTGAAGCAGTTGGCTGGATCCCACTGATACAGGAGCAGCGAGGTCAGGGAAGAGAGAGGCGGGTCCCTGGCTCGGGCTCCACCCTTGGGCCTGTGCCCGTGGACCTAGGTGAAGACAGGCACTCTTGCTTTCGTGCCCAAATGTTGCATTTTCCAAGACCACCGTGGTCCGGTACACCCCCATCATGTGCCTGTAAAAACCCTGAGACCCCAGCGGGCAGACACACAAGCAGCTGGATGTCCAGAGAAACGCACCGGCGGAAGAAGGCACAAGTGGCTGGACGTCAAGAGGGGCGCGGCTGCCTAAGAGCACACCGACAGACCCACGGGCAGAATGAGCCAGAATTTGAACGGTGCTGTCAGAGAAGAACCCAGGCCGCTGAGCAACCTGACTCCAGGGGAAAGCCACCTTTCTATTCCGTCTCCTTTCTAGCTCCCTCATCTGCTGAGAGCTACTTCCACTCAGTAAAACCTCGCACTCATTCTCCAAGCCCACGTGTGAGCCGATTCTTCCTATACACAGGGCAAGAAAGCCTGGAATACAGAAAGCCTTCTGTCCTTGTGATAAGTCAGGGGGTCTAATTGAGATGATAAACAGAAGCCGCCTACGGACGGCTAAACTAAAAGAGCACGGAGGTGTAACACATGCCCACTGGGGCCTCAGGAGCTGTGAGCATTCAGCCCTAGACACTGCCCTGGGATCGGAGCCCCACAGCTTGCCCGACTGCCTGCTCCCCCTAAGGGTTTTGAGCAGAGGGGCACCAAAGAAGCAACCACACCCCCATCACATGCGAGGGGGATAAGGGAGCTCTTCCCATTTCATTACTAACCTCATTTGACAGATTAAGAAACTGGTTATATGATTTGTACCAAGTTACCAGCCTGTGTGTGGCAGAGCTGAGGCCCCAGGGCAGGAATTCCGGTTACACAGGCAGCTTGCTTTCTGCTCCTGGACTTGTCTTCTTGTTCCCTTTTTTTCTTTCTCTCTTCATTTTCTCTTTGTCCCCCAGACTCAGTTCCCTACCATGTAATCTTCCTCTCTATTCTAATTCTTTCTGCTATCATCCCATACTAGCTTCACTACTTACTAACTGTGTGACCTTGCGCACATTTCTTAACCTCACTGAGCTTCAGTCTCCTCATCTTAAAACAGGAATAATGTTGGCTTCTTCATAGGGTTGTGGTGGAGGTTTTATAAGATTATATATAGAAGGCCTGGCGCAGTGGCTCATGCCTGTAATCCCAGCACTTTGAGAGGCTGAGGGGAGTGGATTGGTTGAGCTCAACAGTTTGAGACCAGCTTCAGCAACATGGCAAAGCCCCGTTTCTACAAAAAATACAAAAATTAGTGAGGTATGGTGATGCACACCTGTAGTCCCAGCTATTCAAAAAGCTGAGATGGGAGGATGGCTTGAGTCCAGGAGGCAGAGGCTGCAGTGAGCCAAGATTGTGCCACTGCACTCCAGCCGGGGCAATAGAGCCAGACCTTGTCTCAAAAAAAAAAAAAAAAAAAAAAAAAAAAAAAAAAAAAAAAGATTTTATGTATAGAGAGAGGTAAAAAAGAATAAGATAGAAATGAGAGAGTGAGAGAAAGAGGCAGAGGCAGAGAGAGTAATTAATACTCTCTGGCACTTGGTTAGCAGTCTGCAGAAATGTTCTTCCTCCACTTTTTTAATGGCGTGGACTCATGGCTACAACTGTATGCTTTTGTCCTTCATTCACCTGTGTCATCCTTATCATAGAACTGTTGGATTTGATTTATCAGGAGACCCTGGTTGTGCCTCTGTGACTATGAGCCGTGGCCAAATGAGAGAAGCCTGATAGATGTGGTTGGAGTGATTAATAGCGACCTGTCTCCAGAGCTATGAGAGTGGTGAGTGAGACGCATTGCCCTGAATCCACTTCTCATTCTGTGTTGTTCTATGCGGCTGTTTGGCCAAGCAGAGGTCCCACACCCACAGCACGGTATAAGGCTACAAGCCCTGGATTTCCTGGGTCACTAAGATAGATTCTTTCAGTGGAAAAGAAAATGATCCGGGGCAATGGTATTTACCCAGAGCAGGGTGTGAGCACAGGGCGCATGTGCAGCTGCACTTCCATCCCTGACTGATTTCATCACTGGACAAAGTGTGAGCTGGAGAAGTCATAGCAAAGGCATGTTGGTGCAGGTTTCACCCCATTCCTGCAATGCCATTATCTGGTGCTTTCCCAGTGAGAAATTCATCAGTAGGACAGGATGCCCAGGAATGTGAGAGCTGAGTCCAGGGAAGTGGTGTCTGTTTTTAGACATTATAGTTGCTAAGCTTCACCATCTTCTGCAAATAAAATAGCATTACTTTGCAAAGCCAGGTACTTACCTACTTCTGTTCTGCAGATATCTAAATGTCCTAGCATAAGGAGGATTAAACAGAAAAAAATCTCCGGATATATCATTGTGACTTACTAATGTTAGGATTTTCTTCCCCCAGCAACATGTCTTCAATATTGTCAGAGCACTTACTGATTGCATTCAAGGGAAAAAGCAATGGTGACTATATCTTCTTTCTCAAGCCAGTTACTAAATTCTTAAACAGAGCTTCCAGGACTGTCATCTGTCAGGAAAGGGGAAATTGAGGTCCTGGTCTGCTGGGCCAGCGGCCCTGATCTTAGCCTAGCAGTGGAATTGGAGAAAACACCACAGTTCCTATTTGAAATTATACAGTTGGATGATGTTTTTCTTGGCTTCAACTATAAAAGCTGGTGCCCAGAGCCAATTTTTGGCAAAACTGAGAAGTATGAAGTTTTTTTTCCTTCGAACATTCCCAGCATCCTTCTTTAGCACTTTTTGTCTTGATCTTCCTCCAAGTTCCCCAAGACTTCTTTCTTCCTTTACCTCATCCACATGTGAACAGTGAAGGCTCAGAAACATATTGTCTGTATCTGTAAGTGGTTGATAAAATCTGGAGCAGTGCTTCACAACTGGATGTAGGTATGAACCTCCTACTTTTTTTGTTTGCTTTTGTTACTTGTTTTTTTGAGATGGAGCCTTGCTCTGTCGCTCAGGCTGGAGTTCAGTGGTGCGATCTTGGCTCATTGCAAGTTCCACCTCCTGGGTTCAAGCTATACTCCAGTCTCAGCTTCCCAAGTAGCTGGGACTACAGGTGCCTGCCACCATGCCCCGCTAATTTTTTTTTTTTTTTTTTTTTTTTTTTTTTTTGTATTTTTAGTACAGACGAGGTTTCACCATGTTGGTCAGGTTGGTCTTGAACTGATGACCTCAAGTGATCCACCCGCCTTGGCCTCCCAACATACTGAGATTACAGGCGTGAGTCACCGCATCCAGCTCCTATGTTTTTAAAATGCAAGTTCGGATCTGGGATTCTGGAGTGAGGTCTGACTGAAGGTCTGCCTTTCTAACCAGCTTCCAAGTGATGCTGATGTTGATGGTTTGTGGACCACACTTTGAGTAGCAAAGCTTTAAACCAATCCTAAGGGGAAAAAATGGGAATGGGGAAAGGTCCCTTTGTGGTTTAGGGAAGTGCGTGTGTGTGTGTGTGTGTGTGTGTGTGGTGTGTGTGGTGTGTGTGTGGTGTGACTTTTTATCCTACTGACTAGTTATATCCTTGTTCTGTCTCTAGATCACACAGTATGATTGGTTTACTTGATCAAAATTTTAAATTAATTGCTTAGGTTTCAGTTCTCAATGCTGTGATAAATACAATGATCACTTTTTAGAAATGTGTTTTCCCTTGAAGAAAGACAAATCAAGAGATCTCAGACTTAAAAAGTTTCTTCCAAACCTTGTTTTCCTACTCTGTGTTTGGGGGTAGAGGTGAGTAGAGAGGGGTCCCTGGCTAAGGGTGAAAGGAAATGGCCCAGTTGATGCCTGAACTTATGGACCGCTGCCATTCATTGCATCTAGTGAACTGCCAGAAGAAACAATTTGCCTGAGACACTGAAGGGCCTTCAGATGGAACTCATTTTGGAAAGCAGAAAGAATCCAGCCCACAACCTGATCTAGGACCAAAGCCACAGTCCTCGGTGATACAGATTGATCCTCATCCCAGCCTTCCACTGACTCAATTATGCTGTTACAGGGAGAAAGAAGCCTGTGAACCAACACAAAAAGTTTATTTTCATGATGATTCTGGCTTTAGTACCCTTTTACCAGAATGGAATGCATAAAAGAAGGAGGTCAACCTTAGACAGAGCCTTCCCATCTCCACGGCCTTAGCGGAGATACTCACTGCAGAAGGTGGCAGCAGACGTGCCCAGCAAAAGCAGTAGCAATGCCTGTTGGATTTACCAGCATAGACTCCACCCTGCATGGAGTCGAGAGGGCAACAAAGGCAGGGAGATGGTGCTGTGTGGGGAGCTGGCCAATTTCATTGATGATCATAGGTGAGAAATTCTCTGGAACCTTCCAAGAAGATTCAGGAAGAGGTGGCAGTGAAGGGGGATTTCGCAGGGACAGAGACCCCACGTTCACTATTAGGAATTAAAGCCTAGGGCTATAAACCCAATGTATTCAAAATCCCAGGTGGTGTATAAAACCAGAACATAGGCTGAAATCAGTGGTTTGAAGTCTACATATATGCTTTAGTCGGAGAAGCTCTGTTCTTTCTTATGGGACTTCCATGTATGATTCATTTGAGGAAAGCATTCCTAGGCTAAATACCCTGAGCAGGATGCTCTCCAAAGGTCCGTCCACCACTAGGACTCTATGACTCTCTACCTCTATAAGTAAGGAAGCAGTGGGCTTGTCAGAGCCAGGGAACCAGGCCAGGAGAGATTACAGTTAAAGAGGCGATTCCCAGGGTCTGTGTTCAAAGAAGGGTTTTGTGGTCAAAGAGGAGATTCCAGAAGTCTGAGCCCTTCAAAGCTCAACAGCTCTAAGTGCTGATGAAGTCCAGTCCCCTTTAGACACAGAAGTCACCCAGGACCATTGTGGCACCATTTCGAACAGGGAGAGAATCTTCAGGACAGGGGCCAAAATCCCTGGAAACAATGGCGATGGGCAAGGCCCCAAGCCTTGCAGGCTATTTAAAGCCAGGAATTGAGAAGCTATGGCTCATACTCCTAGCTTTGCAGTATTCAAATTCAGGCCCCATCACCAGCTGGCTTCAGCCACTCTAAATGTCCCCAGGGAGAGAGGCCATTTCTAAATTAACCGGGACCCAGATCAGAGACCTCATTCCACTGTGATTGAAATGTTCCGAGTAATGGGATTGTTAATAAATTAGTTATTCATCATGGAAGAGGTATTATAGATAAATACCATGCCTTATTGCTATTCCAATCTGTCTACCAGTCATCTCTTTTAAGGTGAAAAACAGAGGAATTAATGTCGTTCCGAACAGTGATCTGCTTAATGATTTCAATGTTTTTATCTGGAGAGGATTTCAATAAACTACTTTAAAAGAAGTGGAATGCAAAAAAAAAATTGTGTGAAGGGCTTGTATAATTGCTGAAAGGTTGGTTCTCTAGGGCTAGAAATCAACAAAAAGGGTGAATGTTATGGAAAGATTTTAAAGTACTTTTTCAGGAGAAACTAAATAGAAAATCAATCAGGAAAATAAAAAATTCATAAATCCAATTGCTTCTAATTGGCTCAGAACATAGTACAGAATTCGAAATGTTTGGCTGTGAACAGCTCAGTCTCTTGAAATTTTAACTCTTATCATAGGAGAGTACATTTGGGTTATGCTTTTTTTTTCATCAAAGAAAACTCATCAAGGCCAGAGCAATCCTACAAATGGCTCAAGCTGAAAAACTCTTCATCTTGATTATTTATGGAGAAATTTCTACTAAAGATTTACTCAAACCAGGGGAGAACATATTCTCATTTCAAGTCTTTAAACATTGATTAAGCCCCTATCGTGAACACAGCACTAGGCTGGGCCCTGTGGAAGGTACACAAACTAATGAGGTATGATTCCTGAGATTTCACAATTTAGAAGAGGAAATGAATGGGCAAATGTCTAATTAGTCTTAGGTAGGACGAGAACTAATGCAATCAGCCTTAATAATAGACATATCACCGTATAACATGAGAAGAGAGAGGGGGCACAGACTATTTCTGACTAAGGGGATCTGAGATGTTTTCTTGGAGGAGGTAAAATCTATTTCAAGGGGTAAGAAGATATTCCACATGGAGAAAAAACTTTGAGCAAATGTTCAGTGGAAACATGAACTAGGCTTAGGGAATTCAGAATATTTTATAATAACTTAAAATAGTTGGTACAAGGTGAAATCCTGAAGAACGCGACATTTACATTCAGCACTGTAATCTCCGCCTCTCCATCTTCAGCTTTTGTGGGCATTTATAATTTGTGTACTGCGTTTATTTCTCTTGTTGGTATGAAAATATCCCAGTAAACATACACACCCTTAAGTGTTACTGACTCAATAGGTCACCCCTCCCAAGGAGTATTTGCTTTTTACAATCAAAAAACTTTTATTTTATTTATTTATTTATTTTTTTAAATTTATTTATTATTATTAAACTTCAAGTTGTAGGGTACATGTGCACAACGTGCAGGTTTGCTACATATGTATACTTGTGCCATGTTGGTGTGCTGCACCCATCAACTCGTCATTTACATCAGGTATAACTCCCAATGCAATCCCTCCCCCCTCCCCCCTCCCCATGATAGGCCCCGGTGTGTGATGTTCCCCTTCCCGAGTCCAAGTGATCTCATTGTTCAGTTCCCGCCTATGAGTGAGAACATGCGGTGTTTGGTTTTCTGTTCTTGTGATAGTTTGCTGAGAATGATGGTTTCCAGCTGCATCCATGTCCCTACAAAGGACACAAACTCATCCTTTTTTATGGCTGCATAGTATTCCATGGTGTATATGTGCCACATTTTCTTAATCCAATCTGTCACTGATGGACATTTGGGTTGATTCCAAGTCTTTGCTATTGTGAATAGTGCTGCAATAAACATACGTGTGCATGTGTCTTTATAGCAGCATAATTTATAATCCTTTGGGTATATACCCAGTAATGGGATGGCTGGGTCATATGGTACATCTAGTTCTAGATCCTTGAGGAATCGCCATACTGTTTTCCATAATGGTTGAACTAGTTTACACTCCCACCAACAGTGTAAAAGTGTTCCTATTTCTCCACATCCTCTCCAGCACCTGTTGTTTCCTGACTTTTGAATGATCGCCATTCTAACTGGTGTGAGATGGTATCTCATTGTGGTTTTGATTTGCATTTCTCTGATGGCCAGTGATGATGAGCATTTTTTCATGTGTCTGTTGGCTGTATGAATGTCTTCTTTTGAGAAATGTCTGTTCATATCCTTTGCCCACTTTTTGATGGGGTTGTTTGTTTTTTTCTTGTAAATTTGTTTGAGTTCTTTGTAGGTTCTGGATATTAGCCCTTTGTCAGATGAGTAGATTGCAAAAATTTTCTCCCATTCTGTAGGTTGCCTGTTCACTCTGATGGTAGTTTCTTTTGCTGTGCAGAAGCTCTTTAGTTTAATGAGATCCCATTTGTCAATTTTGGCTTTTGCTGCCGTTGCTTTTGGTGTTTTAGACATGAAGTCTTTGCCCATGCCTATGTCCTGAATGGTACTACCTAGGTTTCCCTCTAGGATTTTTATGGTATTAGGTCTAACATTTAAGTCTCTAATCCATCTTGAATTAATTTTCGTATAAGGAGTAAGGAAAGGATCCAGTTTCAGCTTTCTACTTATGGCTAGCCAATTTTCCCAGCACCATTTATTAAATAGGGAATCCTTTCCCCACTTCTTGTTTTTCTCAGGTTTGTCAAAGATCAGATGGCTGTAGATGTGTGGTATTATTTCTGAGGACTCTGTTCTGTTCCATTGGTCTATATCTCTGTTTTGGTACCAGTACCATGCTGTTTTGGTTACTGTAGCCTTGTAGTATAGTTTGAAGTCAGGTAGCGTGATGCCTCCAGCTTTGTTCTTTTGACTTAGGATTGTCTTGGAGATGCAGGCTCTTTTTTGGTTCCATATGAACTTTAAAGCAGTTTTTTCCAATTCTGTGAAGAAGCTCATTGGTAGCTTGATGGGGATGGCATTGAATCTATAAATTACCTTGGGCAGTATGGCCATTTTCACGATATTGATTCTTCCTATCCATGAGCATGGTATGTTCTTCCATTTGTTTGTGTCCTCTTTGATTTCACTGAGCAGTGGTTTGTAGTTCTCCTTGAAGAGGTCCTTTACATCCCTTGTAAGTTGGATTCCTAGGTATTTTATTCTCTTTGAAGCAATTGTGAATGGAAGTTCATTCCTGATTTGGCTCTCTGTTTGACTGTCACTGGTGTATAAGAATGCTTGTGATTTTTGCACATTAATTTTGTATCCTGAGACTTTGCTGAAGTTGCTTATCAGCTTAAGGAGATTTTGGGCTGAGACAATGGGGTTTTCTAAATATACAATCATGTCGTCTGCAAACAGGGACAATTTGACTTCTTCTTTTCTTAACTGAATCCCCTTGATTTCTTTCTCTTGCCTGATTGCCCTAGCCAGAACTTCCAACACTATGTTGAATAGGAGTGGTGAGAGAGGGCATCCCTGTCTTGTGCCAGTTTTCAAAGGGAATTTTTCCAGTTTTTGCCCATTCAGTATGATATTGGCTGTGGGTTTTTCATAAATAGCTCTTATGATTTTGAGGTATGTTCCATCAATACCGAATTTATTGAGCGTTTTTAGCATGAAGGGCTGTTGAATTTTGTCAAAAGCCTTTTCTGCATCTATTGAGATAATCATGTGGTTCTTGTCTTTGGTTCTGTTTATATGCTGGATTATGTTTATTGATTTGTGAATGTTGAACCAGCCTTGCATCCCAGGGATGAAGCCCACTTGATCATGGTGGATAAGCTTTTTGATGTGCTGCTGAATCCGGTTTGCCAGTATTTTATTGAGGATTTTTGCATCGATGTTCATCAGGGATATTGGTCTAAAATTCTCTTTTTTTGTTGTGTCTCTGCCAGGCTTTGGTATCAGGATGATGTTGGCCTCATAAAATGAGTTAGGGAGGATTCCCTCTTTTTCTATTGATTGGAATAGTTTCAGAAGGAATGGTACCAGCTCCTCCTTGTACCTCTGGTAGAATTCAGCTGTGAATCCATCTGGTCCTGGACTTTTTTTGGTTGGTAGGCTATTAATTATTGCCTCAATTTCAGAGCCTACTATTGGTCTATTCAGGGATTCAACTTCTTCCTGGTTTAGTCTTGGAAGAGTGTAAGTGTCCAGGAAATTATCCATTTCTTCTAGATTTTCCAGTTTATTTGCGTAGAGGTGTTTATAGTATTCTCTGATGGTAGTTTGTATTTCTGTGGGGTCGGTGGTGATATCCCCTTTATCATTTTTAATTGCGTCGATTTGATTCTTCTCTCTTTTCTTCTTTATTAGTCTTGCTGGTGGTCTGTCAATTTTGTTGATCTTTTCAAAAAACCAACTGCTGGATTCATTGATTTTTTGGAGGGTTTTTTGTGTCTCTATCTCCTTCAGTTCTGCTCTGATCTTAGTTATTTCTTGCCTTCTGCTAGCTTTCGAATGTGTTTGCTCTTGCTTCTCTAGTTCTTTTAATTGCGATGTTAGAGTGTCAATTTTAGATCTTTCCTGCTTTCTCTTGTGGGCATTTAGTGCTATAAATTTCCCTCTACACACTGCTTTAAATGTGTCCCAGAGATTCTGGTATGTTGTATCTTTGTTCTCATTGGTTTCAAAGAACATCTTTATTTCTGCCTTCATTTCGTTATGTACCCAGTAGTCATTCAGGAGCAGGTTGTTCAGTTTCCATGTAGTTGAGTGGTTTTGATTGAGTTTCTTAGTCCTGAGTTCTAATTTGATTGCACTGTGGTCTGAGAGACAGTTTGTTATAATTTCTGATCTTGTACATTTGCTGAGGAGTGCTTTACTTCCAATTACGTGGTCAATTTTGGAGTAAGTACGATGTGGTGCTGAGAAGAATGTATATTCTGTTGATTTGGGGTGGAGAGTTCTATAGATGTCTATTAGGTCTGCTTGCTGCAGAGATGAGTTCAATTCCTGGATATCCTTGTTAACTTTCTGTCTCGTTGATCTGTCTAATGTTGACAGTGGAGTGTTGAAGTCTCCCATGATTATTGTATGGGAGTCTAAGTCTCTTTGTAAGTCTCTAAGGACTTGCTTTATGAATCTGGGTGCTCCTGTATTGGGTGCATATATATTTAGGATAGTTAGCTCTTCCTGTTGAATTGATCCCTTTACCATTATGTAATGGCCTTCTTTGTCTCTTTTGATCTTTGATGGTTTAAAGTCTGTTTTATCAGAGACTAGTATTGCAACCCCCGCTTTTTTGTGTTCTCCATTTGCTTGGTAAATCTTCCTCCATCCCTTTATTTTGAGCCTATGTATGTCTCTGCGTGTGAGATGGGTCTCCTGAATACAGCAGACTGATGGGTCTTGACTCTTTATCCAGTTTGCCAGTCTGTGTCTTTTAATTGGAGCATTTAGTCCATTTACATTTAAGGTTAAGATTGTTATGTGTGAACTTGATCCTGCCATTATGATATTAACTGGTTATTTTGCTCGTTAGTTGATGCAGTTTCTTCCTAGCCTTGATGGTCTTTACATTTTGGCATGTTTTTGCAATGGCTGGTACCGGTTGTTCCTTTCCATGTTTAGTGCTTCCTTTAGGGTCTCTTGTAAGGCAGGCCTAGTGGTGACAAAATCTCTAAGCATTTGCTTATCTGTAAAGGATTTTATTTCTCCTTCACTTATGAAACTTAGTTTGGCTGGGTATAAAATTCTGGGTTTAAAATTCTTTTCTTTAAGAATGTTGAATATTGGCCCCCACTCTCTTCTGGCTTGAAGAGTTTCTGCCGAGAGATCTGCTGTTAGTCTGATGGGCTTCCCTTTGTGGGTAACCTGACCTTTCTCTCTGGCTGCCCTTAAGATTTTTTCCTTCATTTCAACTTTGGTGAATCTGGCAATTATGTGTCTTGGAGTTGCTCTTCTCGAGGAGTATCTTTGTGGTGTTCTCTGTATTTCCTGGATTTGAATGTTGGCCTGCCCTACTAGGTTGGGGAAGTTCTCCTGGATGATATCCTGAAGAGTGTTTTCCAACTTGGTTCCATTTTCCCCCTCACTTTCAGGTACCCCAATCAGACGTAGATTTGGTCTTTTTACATAATCCCATACTTCTTGCAGGCTTTGTTCATTTTTTCTTCTTTTTTCTTTTGGTTTCTCTTCTCGCTTCATTTCATTCATTTGATCCTCAATCGCTGACATTCTTTCTTCCAGTTGATCGAGTCGGTTACTGAAGCTTGTGCATTTGTCACGTATTTCTCGTGCCATGGTTTTCGTCTCTTTCATTTCGTTTGTGAGCTTCTCTGCATTAATTACTCTAGCCATCAATTCTTCCACTTTTTTTTCAAGATTTTTAGTTTCTTTGCACTGGGTACATAATTCCTCCTTTAGCTCTGAGAAATTTGATGGACTGAAGCCTTCTTCTCTCATCTCGTCGAAGTCATTCTCTGTCCAGCTTTGATCCGTTGCTGGCGATGAGCTGCGCTCCTTTGCCGGGGGAGATGCGCTCTTATTTTTTGAATTCCCAGCTTTTCTGCCCTGCTTTTTCCCCATCTTTGTGGTTTTATCTGCCTCTGGTCTTTGATGATGGTGATGTACTGATGGGGTTTTGGTGTAGGTGTCCTTCCTGTTTGATAGCTTTCCTTCTAACAGTCAGGATCCTCAGCTGTAGGTTGTAGCTGTAGGAGATTGCTTGAGGTCCACTTCAGACCCTGTTTGCCTGGGTATCAGCAGCAGAGGCTGCAGAAGATAGTATATTTCTGAACAGCGAGTGTACCTGTCTGATTCTTCCTTTGGAAGCTTCCTCTCAGGGGTGAACTCCACCCTGTGAGGTGTGGGGTGTCAGACTGCCCCTAGTGGGGGATGTCTCTCAGTTAGGCTACTCAGGGGTCAGGGACCCACTTGAGCAGGGAGTCTGTCCCTTCTCAGATCTCAACCTCCGTGTTGGGAGATCCACTGCTCTCTTCAAAGCTGTCAGACAGAGTCGTTTGCGTCTGCAGAGCTGCTGCGTTTGTTATTGTTTACTGTGCCCTGTCCCCAGAGGTGGAGTCTACAGAGACAGGCAGGTTTCCTTGAGCTGCTGTGAGCTCCACCCAGTTCGAGCTTCCCAGCAGCTTTGTTTACCTACTTAAGCCTCAGCAATGGCGGGCGCCCCTCCCCCAGCCTCGCTGCTGCCTTGCCGGTAGATCACAGACTGCTGTGCTAGCAATGAGGGAGGCTCCATGGGTGTGGGACCCTCCCGGCCAGGTGTGGGATATGATCTCCTGGTGTGCCTGTTTGCTTAAAGCACAGTATTGGGGTGGGAGTTACCCAATTTTCCAGGTGTTGTGTGTCTCAGTTCCCCTGGCTAGGAAAAGGGATTCCCTTCCCCCTTGCGCTTTCCAGGTGAGGCAATGCCTCGCCCTGCTTCAGCTCTCGCTGGTCGGGCTACAGCAGCTGACCAGCACCGATCGTCTGGCACTCCCCAGTGAGATGAACCCAGTACCTCAGTTGAAAATGCAGAAATCACCGGTCTTCTGTGTCGCTCGCGCTGGGAGTTGGAGACTGGAGCTGTTCCTATTCGGCCATCTTGCTCCGCCCCCCCAATCAAAAAACTTTTAAAATGTATTAGTTTAAGGTAAAGAAGATTCAAGATATAAAAGTATTCATAATTTAAACAGTAAGGACAGCTTTAAGAAGCTGCTGGTCCCCTTTTCTTTATTGTAAGCATTTTCAGTGTTTTGAAGCTTGCCCAGTGTTTGTTTTGATAATTACAACAGGGGCATGGGAAAAGAACCACGTTATTTTCTTCTTCTTTTTTCTTTTTTTTTTTTTTTTTTTTTGAGACGGAGTCTGGCTCTGTCGCCCAGGCTGGAGTGCAGTGGCCGGATCTCAGCTCACTGCAAGCTCCGCCTCCCGGGTTTACGCCATTCTCCTGCCTCAGCCTCCCGAGTAGCTGGGACTACAGGCGCCGCCACCACGCCTGGCTAGTTTTTTGTATTTTTTAGTAGAGACGGGGTTTCACCGTGTTAGCCAGGATGGTCTCGATCTCCTGACCTCGTGATCCGCCCGTCTCGGCCTCCCAATTCTTTTTTCTTTTTCTTTTTAGTTTACTTTAAGTTATTGGAATACATGTGCAGAATGTGCAGGTTTGTTACATATGTATTCATGTGCCATGGTGGTTTGCTGCACCTATCAACCCGTCATCTAGGTTTTAAGCTCTGCATGCATTAGGTATTTGTCCTAATGCTCTCCCTCCCCTTTCCCCCAACCCCCTGACAGGCCCTGGTGTGTGATGTTCCCCTCCCTGTGTCCATGTGTTCTCACGGTTCAACTCCCACTTATGAGTGAGAACACGCAGTGCTTGGTTTTCTGTTCCTGTGTCAGCTTGCTGAGAGTGATGGCTCCCAGCTTTATCCATGTCCCTGCAAAAGACAGGAACTCATTCTTTGTTATGGCTGCATAGTATTCCATGGCATATATGTGCCACATTTTCTTTATCCAGTCTATCACTGACAGGCATTTGGGTTGGTTCCAAGTCTTTGCTATTGTAAGTAGTGCTGCAATAAACATATGTGTGTATGTATCTTTATAGTAGAATGATTTATAATCCTTTGGGTGTATACCCAGTAATGGGATTGCTAGGTCAAACGGTATTCCTGAACTATGTTATTTTCTAAGACCTAACCTTTCTATGGTGGATGGGTTGCAGCCATCTGTGTAAAGATGGCATTTTCAGACAGGAAGTTTCGCCTAAGAAAACCTCTAGGAGCTACCTTAGTCTTGAGGAAAAAGCACATGTTTCAGGGACAGACAATCCTGGGTTCTAATTCCAGCTCTGCCTCTCAGAGTGTTGAGTCTGGGGCAAGTTGCTCTGCTTCTCAGAGACTAGACCTCCACGTGTGCAAACTGGAAGTGATCACAGATGACCAAGACCAGAGTGTGGCACAAAATCCCCTCAACTCACAGCAGGAAGTGGCAGCTGATTTCATCTCTAAGCAAAGCCACCCCTAGCACAGATGTAGTAGAAGAGATCTTCTGGAAGTGCCCAGGGCTACAGGCATCCCTCAGAGCAGCTGCAGGTTGAGGCCAGGAGCACGTGCTGCTTGAGTGCAAAAGAGCTCCCATACCTTTCTCCCACTGCCCCTGCTGGCCCCCACGCTCCTTCTTCCTAGCCTGTTTCTCCCAGCTGATCTGCTCATTTTTCATATCTCCAGGGATAATTATTTCTTCCAGGGCACCTTCTCTCATCCTGCAGAAATGGGTTCAGTCTTATCTCTTCTTACTCCCATGGCAACTTCTAATTTACTAACATTCAATGTCTGTGTTCCTAGCTAGATTGTAAGAGTCACAGGAGTAAGTACCAACTCTGTATGGTTTACTGCCTGGCCTGTGGTAGATAGCCTTAAATATCCTTGAGTAAATGAATAAAGGAAAACAGAAATGAAGAAAGAAAGGGAGAGAAAGAGTAAAGGAGGGAAGGAGGGAAGGGGAGAGGAAGGAGGAAGGACCCTGTTAAAATTCATTCCATCATAACCAAATAGACCATGCAGAGAACTGAAGGATGGTGTATTCAGAGTGCTGCGGCAGCCGCCGAGGAAGAATCAGAAGTTGTTCCCATTAATATGCTATGATCTTTTTGAAAGAACAAAAAGGCAGCACCGGGGCCCACTCCATTCTTATATATGTCAGCTTTGCTTTCAGCGCTATTCTTGCTAAGGTTTAAATGCCAACATCATGACCCCAAGGCCCTAGGAACTCCATACAATAAATTCCCACGAACTGACACTCTTCTGCTGTTCAAGAGTGAGCCTCAAAATATCGTTCACCTGCTTTGCAAATCGACCCTCTTTTACTAATTAGGGTAGATGAATATTTTAAAATAGTCTTTCAGGAAAATATAGCAGAATATTCCATCAGAAAACATTCTGCTTCCGTTTGCAATTCAAAATATTTGATGGGATCTGGGAATGGAGAATTTGGATTGTTCTTTTCATTCTTATCTTGACTTCAGATGAGAAGTTCTAGCAAGGGGGAGAGTGAGGTTAGAGAAAGGTGAGGATGAGGTGATAGGAGATTAGCAATGGGATTTAGCATTCAATTCAATGCAAAGAACATCTATTAAGTGCTTATTGGGTTGAGTGGATTAAAATAATTCCAAGTGTCAGACACAATGTTAATAATAAAAATGTTTTATGCAATTATGGTGCCAGGTAATAAATGATCTCATTTAATCCTATCAGCTCTGTAGTTGGTATGGCACTACTGTTATCCCAACTTCCAGATGAGAAACCAGACACAGAGATTAATTTCAAAAGTGCAGAAAAAGCCCACAAAACTTCAGAACAACCTAACAAACAAAAAACACCATTTCCAGGGACTTTTACTTATTAAATGGTGAAGCTGAGAATCCAATGTGGGCATCTGACTCAGCCTGTGTTCTTGGCCACTGCAGGAAGGGGCAGGGCAGATGGAATGGGAGGACAAAGGAATATGGGTGTGAAAGGAAAGACAGACAGACAGAGAAGGAAGAAGGAGTGAGCAAGGCTAGACAGAAACACGTTGTCTGATGATTTGGCACCCTTTAAAACTTTGTTCTTTAAATATTTATCCAACATTTGCTTAAATGAGAGGCTGAGCTCTGCCTGGGGAAAGGGCAGCAGACAGGCTACACTCATTTGTGCCACTGTTCTAATTTAGCTCCGACCTCAAACATCATGGCCAACTCGGCAAAACAGAAGGTCTATGGGAAACAGGGTCTACCACCTCCAGGTTGTCCCTCTCAACCTACCTCACGCCTCACTCCAGCCACCATCTATTGTTCCTCCAGCATACC
Source organism: Chlorocebus sabaeus (assembly GCF_047675955.1). NCBI lineage: Eukaryota > Metazoa > Chordata > Mammalia > Primates > Cercopithecidae > Chlorocebus > Chlorocebus sabaeus. Next base: position 27,873,521 of record NC_132925.1, read on the forward strand.
CCTTGGGTGTCTCATCCCCTCACCCATCCCCAAGTATCTAAAGCTTTCCAAAAACATGCAGAAATCTCTGAGAGGAGATATTTCTCTGCTAACAATTTGATGCCAGGTTACATTTGGTGTTTCTCAGAGAAGCTGCTCCAGTGGAATGGTTCCAAGCTTATCCTTGACCTACTTCTGAGATGAGGACAGGTGAATTGCAGAGGGTCAAGTTCAAAATCACACAGGGCATTGGGAGTCATTGAAGGTTTTAAATGGAAGTGATCTGGAGACAGTTCACAGAATCCTGCATGGGGCATGATTGGTAGGTCTGGAGAGCGGAGGGCAAGAGAAATGGAAAGAACAGTATTAGTATCTCCCAATCTCAAGGCTGCCTAAGTGCCTGACTCCTTTTCAAAAATAGCAATCATTTTTGTCATTGTGGTCACCACCATCATCACAATTTGCAGGACTCAGTACAAAATGAAAATGCAGACCCCTGAGAATTTCAAGCCAGCCACAGCAAGTGGCGGCATTTCTCAGCACAGGTCACATGCGCATGAAGCTAGTCCTTCTAGGAGTCATCTTTTCTCTGTCCTAGAATTTTCTTTCTTTCTTTTTTTTTCAGACTGAGTCTCATTCTGTCACCCAGGCTAGAGGGCAATGGTGCGATCTCAGCTCACTCCAACCTCTGGCTCCCGGGTTCAAGTGATTCTCCTGCCTCAGCTTCCTGAGTATCTGGGATTACAGGCACACGCAGCCATGCTCAGTTAATTTTTGTATTTTTAGTAGAGACGAGGTTTCACCATATTGGCCAGGCTGGTCTCGAACTCCTGACCTCAAGTGATCCACCCACCTCGGCCTCCCAAAGGACTGGGATTATAGGTATGAGCCACCACACCTGGCCATAATTTTCTGTAGTAACTCAGCCACTCCCTGTTTCAACTTCTTGTTTCACTGTTTGTTGACTTTACTCTGCTTTTTTCTGCTTTATAGTTTCTGCTCGCTGCCTTCTTTCTGTATGTCACCTGGCCTCTGACCTTGCTATTGACTGATGATTGTCTCTGAATATCTCATTTATTCAGAGATATTCTGAATATCTCATTTATTCAGAGATATTCTGAATAGAGCTCATGTTGGCAAGAGCTCTAGCAATATTTAATCTCAAGGTCACAGACTGACCTTGACTAAGGTGTCCACTCCTGGCCAGACTGGCAAGGCACCTGGGAAGATGGAGGTCCTGGGTAGGGCAGGCACAATTGTAGGAGCCTCTTCTCCAGTGAAAAATGTAGGAGTGAGTCCTCTTCCAGGCTTTAGAGCTATAAAGAATGAGAAAAATGTGGGGGCTGGGTGTGGTGGCTCAGGCCTGTAATCCTAAAACTGAGTACACTATTTTGAAGGTTTCTTATTTTCTTTTCCTTCTGCAGCTCTTTGTATTAACCTTTTAGTAATGCAAATGTAATCTCTACCTTCCTTTCTTTCCACCAGCTACTCCCCTGCAAGGACTGCTAGCTTACCTAATTCTATGTTTGCTTAGAAGTTCCAGGGACCAAATCTTAAGACAAACAAGGTACATTCAAAATTCTCCACCAGGAGACTGCCTCAAGACAATGATTAATGTACAACTTGGTCATGCCCACAATGGTGCCAGCCAGACCACCAGATGGCCTATCGCTCAAGATAAGTCCTCAGAGCAAATCTTCTAGGCGCCACACCTCCATGCCTTTCCTGCATGCCCAGCGTACCAAAATTTCCCTTCTTAAGACCCTGCTTTCTGCCCAGAAATCTGAAGTGGTTCCTTTAGAGGTGAGTCTGGTCACCTCTCCACTGCTAAGCTCTGGAATAAAGTAGCTTTCTTTTTATTGAATCTCATCCTTGTCATTTGCTTGCAAAGCTGCAAGCAGCGAGCAGCCAAGCCTGCCCTTGATAACAATCTTAGCGCTTTGGGAGGCTGAGGAGGGAGGATCACTTGAGGCCAGGAGTTCAACAGTATTGCTCACTAGACAACAGACAAGAGATAACAGAGTGAGACCCCATCTCTACAAAATATATATAAAAACAAACAACAATTAGCTGGGCATGGTGGCTCATGCCTGTAGTTCTGGCTACTCGGGAGGCTGAGGTGGGAGGATCGCTTGAGTCTGGGAGTAAGAGGCCACAATGAGATATGATTGCAGCACTGTACTCCACCAGCCTGGGTGACAGAGAGAGACCCAGTCAAAAAACAAACAAAAAAAAAGAACAAAAGAAGGAAGGAAGGAAGAAAGGAAGGAAGGAAAAGATAAACAAAAGAAACACTGTAGCTTTTCTCCCTGCACTCACAGGGCTTATACCCTTATTGGGGAGAAAGGACATAGGCTAAATCATGCTAGGAGGCATCAGGCAGAACAGAAATGAGAAATAAGAAAAGCAGCTCACTGGTTATCCCCACCCTTGAGGCCATACCCTCTCCTCCTGTGCTGGCCAGGAGGTCAGACAGCCCATGCCACCACATTCCTGCCCCACCACTTGATTGTGCTGTGTCTTGGGCATGTTCCTTCACATTTCTGTGCCTCAATGTTCTCATTTATGCAATATAAAATTAGGATATTAAGAGTACGGTCCTGATCTCACAGAGTTTTGTGAGGTTAAATGAGATAATCAGTTCCTAACTCAGTAAGTGATTAGACCTAGTATTTTCTACCATAAGCCATTCTCTCTTCCTTTACTCATTTCTCCCACTCCTCTTGAAAGGGCAGATCTTACCTTTTTCCATCCAGAAGGTCGATGCTCCTTTCTGCTCCTCGGATTCTGCTCAGGGTTCATCTATCACCTAGCATGTCCTCCCTTCTCTCAGCCCCCTTTTTAAGCATGGTCTGTCTTTACAGCTCAAGTTAAGTCCCAAGACTTTCATGAAACTTTCCTTGATTGTTTCAACCCACATACTAAGACTCATGGAGCAGGACGGGGTGTTGAAAGCACTGAGACCTCGGGGCACAGCCCCCCTTTCTAGCTCAGGAAATGGAGGCTGACAGCCTCACCTCTCTCTCTCCCCAAATCTCCTGCTTCCATCACTCATTTGTATCACCCATCATGGCATTTAATCATCCGTTGCCTCGCTTCCTCCTTCTTCCTGTCATAAAAACTTCTCATCTTAGGCATCAGGCCTCAACTCAAATGACTCTCAACTAAGTCTTCCTCTCCCCGGAATAGATCAATATTACCAGTTATTCTTTCTCATCACCACCTGTTTTTCCCTTCAGCAGACTTCATCAAAAGGTGATTTAAGAATTACTGCTGTAATTAGTTGCCTAAGCTTTGGTTGTCGTTGTTTAAAAAATCAAACATTTACCAGATGCCTAGGTGCCCACTATGTGTGTGGCAGTGTGCCAACTGTGGGGATTTGATGGTGAACTGGACAGATCTGGTCCCTGCCTTCATGGATTTTATATATAGCTATGAAATTAAGAAGTGAGAATGAGCTCCTAAACCTTTTGGGAACCCTCATGGACTAGAAGGAGCTTTAAAAAAAAAAAAGAATACTACTGGGAATTTCCTCTACACTAACTTGAAGCCAAGTAGTGAAGTGATTTCTATAGTCAAACATAAGCTGATAGAAATATCAAGTGTTCCATGTAGCATAATAAAGAAAATGAAATACCATCTTCCTTAGACTAGGGTCTTCTTTCAAAGGGCAAGAGTCAACATTTGTTTTAGTCTTACTTGTCTACCCTGATGTAATGCTTTGTTTTTTCCAATTATTTGTTTCACAAGAAACAACCTAGGTCTTCATTATGAAGGTGGCATGACCGCTGAACACCCAAGCAATTGTCTTCTTTTGTTAACTAATCTGAGTGCAAACAAAGCCCTTCATTTGAAGGTCAAGAGTTTCTTTTGCCCTTTATTTAAAGGAACTAACTCCTTCTGAAATGGCACTAAATTATAAGCACCCGATCCATTTAGTGTGAGATTAGTAATTTTATAGGCTCCAAATTGTCCACTTATGGGGACCTCCACCTTCTGCTAGCCTGTTTGACAATACCCTCCTTAGAGATTACAATGTTCACAGCATCCTTCAAATGTTATGAGGTTCCAATTGCCTAAAGGGCGTTTCTGCTTAGCTATCTCCACAGGCACTTCAATAACATGTCTCAAATAAATTATGATCTGGTTACTCTCCTTTTATTTTTAATATCTGTTAATGAAACCTCCCAACTAGCAATCCGAGATGCACTCTTGACTCCTTATTCAAATACAAAATCCTGCTGTTTTTACCTAAACATCTCTCACCTCCCAGCCCCTAAACCTCTCAGCCCCTTCCTTTCAACACTCTTTCCTCTCCTGCCATACCTCCTTCCCCTGCCCTGGCTGAGACTGTATTATCTCCATTACCCTTGAAAGTACTTGAACTGTGGCTTCCTAATTTTTCTCAAGCCTTCACTTCTGTCTCTCCAATCTCACACTCCCATTGCACCCGAATGATCTGTTCGCAATTCCTATCTTGTCACTTCTTTCTTTAAACCCCTTCGGTGGTTCCAATAATCACCCAGCAGTTTTTCTCAAGGGAATGGAGCTCTTTTATAATTTGAGGAGGGACAAGAACATCTTGCTTGTGCTGGACTGTCCATCACACTGAAAGACAGTAAGCTTGCCTGGCTGCAAGGCCACTAAATGCCGACACAAATTTCCAAACATGCCCTACGCTGCCTCAGCTGATAATAATCTCTAAGAGAAAAGTGTGTGCTTCCTAATATAGTCTGCAAAGCCCTCCAACACCTGGCCCTTTTCTTAGCTTCCAGCCTTCCTCACTCTTGCCTCACACTGATTCCCTGTGAACAGTGGACTGCTGTGCTGTTCTCCCTGCCTGATGCCTCGTCCAGCTTCCTCCCCAGATGGTCTTCTCATTCTTCAAGACTCAGTTCTTGGTCTCCTTGAACAGGTTCCCTTTCCTTGTCTCCATGACTGCCCTTCCTCCCACTACCTGAGTACCGATTAGACAGGTGTGTCTCCCAGCTCATGCTAACTTCTAAATGCCTCTAAAGGTTCATGTTAACTAAACTCATAAGGCATTAATAAATATAAATCTGCATAACTGTTTGTTAATTTTCATGAGAAATTAACATGAGAAACACCCCTCATGTCAAGTAACGATGCCCTGTTTATGCTTGAAGGGTCCATGGGTATTTCTGAGGAAAGTGTGGCAGAGACAGATGCACTTTTTAGGTGTGGCATCAAGGAGGTACTTGCTGTCTGTATTAGCTTCCTAGGGCATCCATAACAAATTAAAACAACCATAACGTATTCTGCACAGTTCTGGAGGCCAGAAGTTGGAAATCAGGGTTCAGCAGGGCTGCGCTTCCTTTACAGGCTCTAAGGGAGCATCTTCCTTTGCCTCTCCCAGCTTCGGTGGCTCCTTGGTTTATGGCTCTACAACTCCAATCTCTGTCTCCACATGACCTTCTTGCCTTCTCTGTGTCTTTTTTTTTTTCTTGTTTCTTATAAAGACATGTGTCACTGGATTTAGGGCCCACCCTGACGATGATCTCAACTCCAGATCCTTAATTATATCGGACAGGACCCTTTTTCCAAATAAGGTCACCACGACAGGTTCTGAGGGTTAGGAGGTGGATCTTTTTGGGGGGGCACTATCCAATCCACTATAATCTCCAACACATTTGTGGGATCCTCTTCATAGCAGAGCTGTGTTAGACCAGGTGACCTGAATATTGGCTTGAAAATTGGGATGGGTCACTGAGAATTAGGCTACCTTGTCACCTGGCAATGATTGGAAATACCCATGGCCAAGCTCTTGGTCTTTTACTTTAATTTCCCTATACTGGCACAGCTCACTTTCTCTCTAAGTATCCTTCAATGTTAATTTATGGAGAATCTTTTAAGCCTCTCACTGAATGAGATGCTGAGGTTGCTATAGAAGAAGCCTAATGGATTTCCTCATCTTCCTGGGGCCAACCTTCCTCTTAAGAAAGATGATGATTACTTGTCATAATGAATGGTAAAGAAAAGTGGTGGCTTCAGAAAGGGAGCATGGTTAGGCTTTGTCAGACTCAATTTCCTGAGCGGCAAAGGGAGGCTGCACCCTGAGGTCTACATGTTTTCAACACCGGGTACTTCTCTGCAAGTCTCTCTGTGTGAATTGAAACAATCAAGGAAAAATTTCATGAAAGCCTTGGGTCTTAAGCTGAGTCATAGAGTTAGATCAGGCTTCAACAGGGAAGAAAGACAAGGAAAGCCAGTCCATCCAGCCTGAACAAACATATGGGGACAGGAGGGGGAGGGGTATCTAGAGGAAAAGGACTAGAATTCATCTGCTCTAGAGGAGGAGGCAGAACTGGTCTGGGAACAGAGGAGCAGGGTTAGGATATGAAACAGTAGGAGATAAGGATAGAAAAAACCACAGATGCGCAGGGCTTAGAGGCCAGTCTGCTGCAAATGTGGAGTCATAGAGCCATTGAAAGAGTTTCCAAATAGGAGGATAAATAGGAGTTGAGGTTATTAAAGTGGTATTTGTTTCTTCAAAAAAGTATTTAAGGCACGAAGAAAAGGTGAGACCAGGAACGAGAAGCCAACTCAGGATACTGTGACAGTTGCCCAGGTGTATGACAGGGTGGGACTTGGAGTAAGGTAATGATAAGGCTAGAAACCTATATGAGTTGTTAATTTATCAATTGGTCTCTTTAAAGAGAGAGAAATCTCAACTCGTGAGTTAGGAGGCTGAGGGACACCTAGAAATCGGGACATTTGGGAGTCGAACTTGAATGTGTTGAGTTGTGGTAATGTCAGGACATTCAAATAGAAATGTCCAGCTGTTTGTTAGAGACAGCTCATTGCTGCCCTGCCACTGCCACAGCAGTGTCCTGTCACAGTCTGTCCTGATGGGCTGTCTCTCCATTGCTCCTGGGAAACAGCCTCCTGTTAACTCCACGAAGGCATTCTCTGTCTTATCTTGAATGTGACCTTTTCCTTAATTTATAATAGTGGCTCCTGAATCTTTTGTTGTGTTAGCATCCATTCTCCACTCTCTAGTGGTTGAAAAAGAGGCACAAGGGGAGGTCAGGGCAGCATCCATTTATCTATTTGTTCAGCAGATATTTATTGAGTACTTCTTACTTTGTCTCAGGCACTACGATAATCATGGGGCATCTAAGAGTCAGTAAAACCAACCTGGCCCCCTTCAAGGTGGGGCAGATAGATGGCAAACAAGGGTGAAAAGTGCAAGAAAGGAAAGTGCAGGATTCTTAGAGCATAAAACAAGGAAGCCAAATAACTCTGGAGTGGGGGGGCTCTTCACTCTGCAGGTGCCTGCTAAGGAAGCAGAATTTAAGTGGAGCCCTATGGAGTTATTCAGGGCAGGGCTGCAGGATGGCACAACTCCAGGGGGCACCTCTTACATCATAGTCTGTCAATGGACCCCTGGAGATGTGCAAGAAAATGGCCTAGAATGAGGGCTGGGAAATAAGGTGGGGCATGGGGCAGGGTTGGACTTTTTGACCAGAGGAAAATCTTGGGGAACTCATTGGAGCTCAAGTCTTACAGGGACCTCTAAGCTGATCAGAGTTGATACCAACTCATGCTAACTAAACTCATAAGGCATTAATAAATATAAATCCACATAGCTGTTTGTTAATTTTCATGAGAAATTAGAGTATATCTGTCATGCAGACCAGAGATTGACAGCTTTGAGGTGCTGACTCATACTAACTAAACTCCCAAGACATGAATATATGCAAGCCAGCATGCTGGCTTGTTAATTTTCCATGAGAAACAGAGTCTATCTGTCAAGTAGACCAGAGATTGACAGCCCATCCTCTCCCTGTGTGAGGGGCTCCCTGGGAAGTCCAATTATCCCAGGGTTTCGTGGTGAGCCTGAAATCAGAGGAAAGAGCAGTTATTACACGACCTGAAGATATACAAACCTCAGGTTCTGTGCCTGATGCATCTGCCACCTGCTGGGGACAGGCTCAGGGGGCTTGTCAGGGGAAAGGGGCAATGTGGGGTCTCTGCTCACGGGAACCTCTTTGTGCCTCTCTGTGCCGAAGCTCATTTAGTCTCCTGATTCTCATACTCTTGAGACAGAGTAGGAACAAGACTTGGCCTTGTTACTGGTGGTGAATCCGACTGCTCTGCAGCAAACTCGATCCTTGCCTCCTCAGAGGAAGGAATTTGGCCAAGGGGCAGAAGTAGGTTTAAGGCAGAGGCAGAGACCGAGGCAAGTTTTAGAGTAGGAGTAAAAGTTTATTAAAGAGTTTAAGAGCAGGAACCAAAGGAAGTAAAGTACATTTGGAAGGGGGCCAAGTGGGTAACTTGAGAGATCCAAGTTCCCTGTTTGGCCCTTGACTTGGGGTTTCATACATTGACATGGTTCCAGGGTTTTCATTTCTCCTCCCTTGATTTTTCCCTCGGGATGGGCTGTCTGACTATGCAGAGGCCTGCCAGCACTTGGGAGAGGCCGCACATGCAGTGTGTTTACTGACACGCCCACTTGAGGTGCTTTTCCCTTAGCAGCTGAGCATTCCTAGAGGAAGGTCATAGACCAGTTAAATTCTGCCATTTTGCCTCTTAGTGCACATGCTTGAGCCCACTTGCCCAGCTCATGAGATCTTAGCAGGAAGCTGCTGATCGTGAGCATCAGGCATTTTCTATAGGGAGACTGTCTTTCCTTGTCACCAACTACCTGACCATCACCTGATGATCACCCAACATTCCTTGCGGTGGGGGCCTCTCCTGCAATGCTCCTGTCTGCCTACCTACCTAGTCTAACAGCTTCAGTACACTTCCACTAGAGCATTCTTTCATGCATTCCCACTGACCACAAGCCCTACACCACTACCTCACTGCCTTTTACTTAAAGATGCCTGGGAACTGGCCTTAGGAAATCCAGATACACAAACCAAGGTTGTGTAATGTTTCACCTCAGAAAGGAATGCTGAACAACTTATTTACAGCCTTGTTGCTGCTGGCCAGACCACTGGGTGGCCCGTTACTCAAGATAACCATTGAAACCAAATATGGTGACCTGCATACTCTACCCTTCAGTGCTTTGCCCTTCCAAGTCCAGCCTGCATACTCTACTCCTGATGTCATTTCCTGTGTTTTGCCTAATAAAAAAGCCCAAGCATCTCTTTTTGGAGAGCCAGAGAATTCTCTCTCTCCTGTGCTGCCACCCTTATGTCCAGACATAAACTCCAATGAAGTCTTGTCTGAGAAAACTCTTTTGGCTTCATGTCAATTAGTGCACTGAGAGTCCAAGAACCCTCGGTAACACTCTTCTTTTCAATGTGTGAATGCTAACTGGAGCCTGGGATTAGCCTATTGACCACACAACTGTATAAAATCAATGTTTGTGTTGATTTTAAGAATTTAAAATTAACAGGGGCAACTCATTGTTCAGGTTCTTGGTGGCACCTTCCTGCTGTCCTCAGTCCTACCCACACTTACAAGCTAATTTGGTATCATGGATTGTCAGTAACAGCTTTATGGTTTTAGAGAACTCTGAATGCAAATCAGCCTGTAACCAGGTAAAATGCAGGGTAGCTTTGGCCATTGTGTAAGTCATTTTGCTAGGATTAGAACTCACACCTACAGACTTCCTGCCCCGCTCTGCTGGTACTGTGAAGGCCTGACTAAACACTACCTTACTACTGTGGGGGCAGGGTGCCTAGGCTCTGGCCTGATCTACACTGGTCCCTCCTCAATCTGGATACTCAATGTGGTGGCAGAGTAACAGCCCCCCAAAGACCTCCACATGCTAATATGAACCTTATATGGCAAAAGGACCTTGCGGATGTCATTAGATTAATCAAGTCTTGAGATGGGGAGATGATTGTGGATTATATGGACCCAATGTAATCTCAAGGGTCCTTATAAGGGAGAGGAGTTAGATGAATGAAAGAATGAGATGTGAGGGTGGATGTCGAGGTCAGAGGTTTGAAGATGCTATTCTGCTGGCTCTGAAGATGGAAGAAAGGGCCATGAGCCAAGGAACATGGCAGCCTCTAGAAACTGGAAAAGGCAAGAATACAGATATTCCTCTAGAGCCTTCAGAAGAGACACAGCCCTTCTGATGTCTTGATTTTAGGACTTCTGACCTACAGAACTGCCAGATAATGAATTTGTGTTGTTTTACCCCCATCTCAACAATCGGAAATGGATACAGTTGGCTTCTCCTGTCTCCAGGACTTACCTAGCCATGTTCACCTTGCTCTTGAAAGCCCCATCACTCCATACACATGAGAGTCTGTTGGTGGGAGACAAGTCACCAGAATTTGTGCAGCGTGGAGAGTTATATTTCTCACAAGCTGTGCAGTGTTAAATGCCCCAGCTCATTGCTCCTCATGCATAAGTGGTGATTCCATGCCCTGGGCCAAAAATACAGTTCCATTGTCACCGCCTGTGTCCAACACAGCTCTCCTGGGGTGCTGATGAAGACGTTGGCTTTCTTTGAAGCTAGTCATTCAGATCAGCTCTATGGGGGCCGTATGCAAGATGAGAAATAGATCCAAGATCCTCATCATAATGCAGGTTTTGTATCAAAATGCACAATGAACTGACTGGAACAGGAAATAATTAATCAGGACATTACAGAGCAGTTAAGTATAATTAATTCATACAAAAGAATGTGAGTGTGCAGTTTTAGCTGCTAGAGTGATTTTATTTCCCTGCAAATTTAGTTCAAGATAAACAAACATCAGAATAGTCTTTTCAGGTTTTTCATGACTCATGGGTTATTTCCTCCTTTCTAGTTACCAAAAATATTATTAAACTTATACACTAGTACCGCCAAGTTGATCATATTTTAGAAAAAACTCCTTGCTCATAGTAAATGGGAAATTAACTCTATCATAGAAGTCACTTTCCACATATGTTAATATCTGTGTGAGTATGTGTGCGTGAGGCAGAAACCTAGCACTTACTGCAGAATAAAAACTGGAGGGAAATTTTGATTTCTGCCCAAATATCTTAAAATCTAAGCAGAATGCATAAAAAATTATGTTGTGAAAACACTATCTGAGAATGCGACTTAATCTCAAGGGTAAACTTTATTGATATTGTGTGGGTTTTCCTTTCCTCTTTTTTTTCTCTTCTTGGAGCTGGGAGCTCTTTATAAGAAGAGAGGTGAAAAATGTCAGGCAATATGGGTTGGTGATAGTAGCAGCATTATTGGTCTTCTACCAGTTCTCCTGTCATAGTCGGGACACTCAAAAAGCCAAAAAGACATGCCCTGTAAGCAGAACTTAATGTAGAGGTAGAAAAATTCATCATGCAGGAGTGTTGGGGGGAATATTTTCTTCTCTTTGTGGCTCCAGAGAACACAGTGTGTTCTGTCGAGCTAGAAAAAATAGAATTGGGCTGGTGTGATGGATGATGAGTGTTTGGAAGTGCCAATCCATCAAGGCCACAATAGAAAAGGCAGGGCTCCTGATGGCTTTCATCAGGCCAGTGTGCTTCTTTCCTCCAATGGATCACTGTAGGATATTGATTCACTTCCAAGATTAACCCGATCACACATTACAACCAAAGGGCTGTTTGACTACCTATGTCACATAATGTTTTATTATGTGACAAATATAGACATGCTTCAATTTCTGATCTAATTCACAGTGTAATGATGCTCCAGTTTCTTAAGCCATAATTCTTGTATTTGGAATCAGTCTAGTTCCCAAGAACTTCAGTTTGATGCTCTTCAAGTTCTACCTTCACTATAGGATGTGGTTTTCAAGATGAAAGTTATGACCCACCCATGGGTTTTGAAATAAATGTAGTAGGCTACAACCAGTATTTTTTTTTTAGCAAAGGAATAGAATAGAAAAGAAAATATCAGGATATATAACACATGGAAAGCATGAAAATATGTAAAACTTTGGTTTCAAAGATAATATGTGTGTCTATTTATATATCTATTTCATACCATACATGCTGACTACATACCTACATGTTTGTGTGTACTTGGTTATGATAAAAATTTATTAAATGATGGTAAAAACATGTTTGAAAAAACAAATAATTCAATCTAAAAATGAGAAAAGCATCTCAATAGACATTTCTCAAAAGAAGACATACAAATGGTTGACGAGAATATGAAAACATGTTCAACATCTCTATTAGGGAAATGTAAATCAAAATCACACGAAATATCATCCAACTCCCATTAGAATGGCTGCCATCAGAAAGACAAAACAACAACAGCAACAACAACAAAAACCAAGTGTCGGTAAGGATGTGGAGAGAAGGGAATTCTTGTATTACATTTTTGGTAAGAATGTAAATTAGTACAGTCATTATAGAAAACAATATGGAGGTTTCTCAAAAACCTAAAAACATAACCACCGTATGATTCAGCAATGCCACTACTTCCCCAAAGGGAAGGAAATCAATAATGGAAAAGACATCTGCATTGCCATGTTTATTCCAGCACTATTCACAATAGCCAAGGTATGGAGTCAACCTAAATGTCCATCAACAGAAGAATGAATAAAGAAAATGTGGCATGTATACACAATGGAGTACTATTCAACCATATAAAGGGAATGAAACTGGGTGGGGCATGGTGGCTCACGCCTGTAATCTCAGCACTTTAGGAAGCCGAGGTGGGAGGGTCACCTGAGGTCAGGAGTTCAAGACCAGCCTGATCAACATGGAGAAACCCCATCTCTACTAAGAATACACAATTAGCCAGGCATGGTGGTGTATGCCTGTAATCCCAGCTACTCGGGAGGCTGAGGCGGGAGAATCGCTTGAACCCAGGAGGCAGAGGTTGCAGTGAGCCGAGATCATACCATTGCACTCCAGCCTGGGCAAGAAGAGCAAAACTCCATCTCAGAGAAAAAAAAAAAAAAAGGAATGAAATCCTGAATCCTGTCATTTGTGACAACCTGGATGAGCTTGGAGGACATTATGTTAAGTGAAATAAACCAGGAACAGAAAATATATGTTCTCTCTCATACATGAGAGCTAAAAAAAGTTGGTCTCTTGGAAGCAGAGAGTAGACTAGTGGTTATTAGAGGCTGGGAAGCATAGTGGGAGAGGTTGGTTAACAGACACAAAATTACAGATAGATAGGGGAATAAGTTCTAAGTGTTCTATAGAACTGTAGAATGAATATAGTTAACAATAATTTATTGTATATTTTAAAAAATCTAGAAGAGAGGATTTTGAATGTTACCAATACAAAGAAAAGATCAATGTTTTAGGTAATAGATACATCAATTGCCCTGATCTGGTTATTACACATTATATCCATGTATTCAAATAGTGCTCTGTATCCCATAATATGTGCAATTATTATATGTCAACTAAAAATAAAAGGAAAAACATTTGAAGGCTCGCGCTGTATGTTTTGAGCCATTCTAATGCCTGAATCATTTACAGAGGGATGCAGAATGTGATGAAGCTAGTCTGTACTGAGAAAAGAGATGGCTAGAGCCAAAAAAAGAAAGGGACATATGGAAGCATACTCACAGTGGCTACTCAGCTCCCTACCATTGCCTCTGACGAGTTGAGGTCCCCAGGAGGTCTCCTCATACACATCGTTCTTCCGTGATTGCCTGTGAGATATCTCTTTCCTTTCTTTCCTATCTGTATACACAGCATGAGTTTCCATATGCTAAATGGGACATAACATGATTGATTAACTAGGAGACATGTGTAGACCCTCTTATGACCCACACAGAAGTAGAGTGTGTGGGCAGAGAGAAAGGCCTGTTGCATAAGTGCCACAGCCTCTTTGTTGTGCTAAAAGTAATGGAAATATCTAAGAAGTATTGTGATGGCCTAAGACATCATTCCTGAGCAAGAGCTAGATGGAATCACATGCCACATTTTTACGTTTACAATTTCAGTGTTCTAGCTATATACTTGAAACTATAAACAATGCTTTTGTTATAGAGATTCCTGCAGTCCCTATGCCCCTCTTTTATTTTTTTTGGTTAACTGAAACAAAAGTGTGTATAATGCTGTTTTTGTTAAGGTAAGGTTGCCTGGGCACACCACCCTCACATCACTGCAGAACACACTATACTAGCGCCTACAGTCGTTTGGGCCAACCCAAGGGAATTGCTCTCCCTTGTAATCGTAATAACCTGAAAGTGAACAGGTAACATACCCAACATCTCAGATTCATTATTTTTAATGTATATTTTTTTGGTAGCTTTAGTATGGGGCAGTCACATCAAAGGTGCTTGTTATGACCTAAGCAATCATCCTCAATAGCTGATAACATCCAAAGAGAGAGACAACCAGACATCATGCACCTCCTGATTACAGTACCAAAAAATGCAAACTAAGTCTGCACAACCTCCGGCTCTAAGTACCAATGCCCAGGAAACACAGGAGAAAAGGAAACGTCCTAAACAATGTTATTATGGGAATGCCATTAACCAAAGCCAACATGTGGGAGACTACCAGACAAGATTTAATTCCTTTAACAACATTAACAACACAGCAAACAGGGAAAAAGAGGATGGAGCTTTCATGCCTCAGGGATACTGAGGCAAATAAACTGTCAGTAAAGAAAAGACAGCAAGGTAGAAAGAGGCTATCTACAGGATAATTAGGAAAATGTAAATACTAAATGAATATCTGACAATATTACAGAATTATTAATATTGGTTTTTAGGGAGCTGTGATGATTCTTAGGGAGCTGTCATGATGCTGTCATAGTTGCTTTTAAAAAGGTCACTCTTTGTCTTTTACAGATCCACACCGAAATGTTTACTGATGAAATGCTCTCTAACATCTGGGATTTCCTTCAAAATTATCTGGGGCAGAGAGGGAGTGGGTAGGGGCAGAGGAAATAAGATAGGACATAAGTTGAAAATACTGAAGCTGAGTGAAGGGAGTTCATTGTAATACACTCCACACTTTGGTATATGTTTGAAGTTTTCCCTAATAAAAAAAATTCAGTGTCTATTTTACAGATGTATTTGTCATTTCAACAAACATATACTGAAATCATGTTGCACACTACGGATTGGAGACATATAAACAAATTAGCATTCTGGCCAGACTGTTTATCATTACTTCTTATTTCCTCTTTGTAAGATGCCACTTGTCTGGGCAAGGTAGCACGTGCCTGTAATCCCAGCTCTTTGGGAGGCTGCAGTGGGACCATCACTAGAGGTTAGCACTTGGAGACCAACCTGGACAACACAGTGAGACATCATCTCTACAAAAAGTAAAAACAAAAACATTAGCCAGGTATGGCATCCTGTGCCCATAGACCCAGCTACTCAGGAGGCTGAGGTGGGAAGATAACCTCACCCCAGGAGTTCGAGTCTGCAGTGAGCTAAGAAGATGCCACCGCACTCCTCCCTGGGTGACAAGGCGAGACCCTGTCTCTATAAAATAAAATAAAATGCCGTTTATTTTAAGACACACAATTATATTAATTGCAGCTTTTGAAGTCTCCCAAAGGTCAATGCTCACTTAGAGTGGGAGAGGGGAAAAAAAGACCACCATGTTCAAATTAAACATTGATTTTAAGACACATCCTAATTTCAGACCATCCAAACTATGTATCTTGAGATCAGGGAAGAATGGTGATTCTCACTTTCTTTTGGATCTATAGTAAATACCTGGTTATAAAATCCGAGGGTATCCTAAGGGAAAATATTGTGTTCACTGTAACTGGGGTTTTGATCCTATAGTTTTTTCTTTCTTTTTTTCTTTCAATGTGTCAGAATCTAGCTATCAAATTGAAATAGGTTAATCTGAACTTATCACCAGCAGACGCATCTCAGTCATCTGGAAGAAAATGCTGTTACAAGAAGTAACTCTGGGTATGTGCTTCAAGAATGCAGTTGTGGAAACCATGTTTGCAGCTGTTTTAAACTGTTTCCCAGGAGTCAAGGAAAATTCAAGAGTCTGAGACCAAACGGTACCTTCAGCACAGTCTTCCTTGGCACAGCTGTGGAGAACAGGGCCAGGGCTTTGAGTCAGAGGAACTGGGTTGAAACCTGCCTGTATTTGTTGCCAACCTGGTGACCTTGGATATCCTTTTTATTCTCTGAACCTTATATTCCCCCTGGATAAAATATATCTGATGAAACCTGCTGTTGCGTGTTCTGGGATTTAAATGAGTAACACCATACCTAAAGCATTTGGTGCAGTGTTAGGACGTGTAGAAGCTTAAGTTGTTATTCTTCTTAACATTTTCCCGGAACCAGGGTGAGGCTCCCTGAGCATGTGACTTTTTAGCTCCGTCTGACGACTGGTCCCTGCAGTTAACTGATCGTTCTACAAAGCAACCATTTGCTGAATTCATTGCCAAAGAATCGATACAGGTGATATCTCAGCTCAAGCTGCTATATCAAAATACTATCGACTGAGTGGCTTAAACCACAAACATTTATTTCTTACAGCTGTGGAGGCTGGGAAGCCCAAGCTGAAAGTGCTGGCAGATCCTGTGTCTAGTGAGGGCCGTCTTCTTGCTGTATCCTCACATGGTGGAGAGAGAGGTCTCCTGTTTTTCCATTTCTTTAATGAGGGCATTCATCCCGTCATGAGGGCCCCACCCTCACCCTCATCACTTAATCTAACCCGGTGACTCCCAAAGCCCCTACCTCCAAGTACCATGAGGATTAGGGTTTCTACATATGAACTGAGGGGAGGAGGACACAAACATTTAGTCTATAGCAGGTGAACTGGCTGCTTCCATCCTGGCTTGGAACTTCAGACACAGAAGCCTTGGGACTTTCTCAGGACTTTCTCCAGGTCTGACTCATGCTCAGCAAACAAGCATCTCTGTGGATCATGTGACCTTAGCCAGGGATGTTGGTGGAACTGTGTGTTGATCTAGGTACCTAGCCCATGCTAGGTGCTCATCAAGTAGCTTTAGTGAGTGACTGGGACTGAAAAGGCATCCTGGGCTGTGCTTTCACACCACCGGTGCCAATGCTGTGCATTTGTTCTTTTTCCAGGATTTTTTTTTTTTTTTTTTTTTGAGATGGAATCTTGCTTTGTCTCCCAGGCTGGAGTGCAGTGGTGTGATCCTGGCTCACTGCAACCTCCGCCTCCCAAGTTCAAGCAATTCTCCTGCCTCAGCCTCCCAAGTAGCTGGGATTACAGACGTGCACTACCTTGCCCTGCTAATTTTTGTATTTTTGGTAGAGATGGGGTTTCTCCAGGTTGGCCAGGCTGGTCTTGAACTCCCGACCTTAGGTGATCTTCCTACCTCTGCCTCCCAAAGTGCTGGGATTACAGGTGTGAGCCACCGTGCCTGGCCTCTAGGATGTTTATGTGCTCTCTATTCACCATGATATTAGCGCCCTGGAAGAGCAGTCTCAGTCCACTTCTGAGCTGGGATGAGTATTTAACTCCTTCCCCATCCTCTCCCTGATGGGAACTAGGCAGCACTACAGGGCCAGAGGCAGAAAATGGGGAGGGCTTCTCACCTGTCCTTGTCCATGAATAGCCAATGCTCTGCTGAGGACTCCAGGAACCCACTCTTCATGATCAGCCTCAATTGGCAGTGGCCATCTCCTCTGGCAGCAAGCACCAGTGGATTTCTCTTCCTGCCCACATCTGCTAGATGAGGGTGACCCCCTGGAGAGAGGCTGGGAGAAGCTAGCCAGCCTGTAACCAGTGGGCTAGTGTGTGTGCATATTGTATGCATGCTGGGGGACAGAAGAGGGTGTGGGGAAGGGCACCTTGCTTTCCCCAGGTGAAGAAGCAAGGAAATGTGTCCTTCCCAACCTTCTTTCTAGACCAGCTAATACTCCACTTCCACCCTTTGGGCAAGACATTTATCTGTCTGAGCCTGAATTCCCTCATGTATATGAAAGATGGAGAAGACCATCGTAGAAATTCATGTTTATTAGTATTCCAAGCAAAAGAGCTAAAGGTTAGTCTCTCAAATTCCTACCCCTTTGAAGACTGATGGATAAGAGTCTTTAAGTTTACTGCAGGTGATTAAGCATGTAAGGGATAAAGACAGCAGAACTTTTGCCAAAGTAGGTGCCACGGTAATTCTGCCATGACCTATGTAACAGAAAATGGGTGGATTAATAGTTGCAGACTATCTACAGATTTCCATCCTCTAAGTCTTCCAGGCAGAGCCTACAAAATAAAATACGCTTAAGAGCCAGGCAGGTAATGAGAATGAGTGGTGCATGCCAGGGGTTTGCATGGTAAATATTAGCACTATTCCTTGCTTCCACAAACGCACTTTCTGCACTTGCTGGTAAAACACACAGTCCTCTGGGTATATGTTTTGTTTTCTCACATTTTGTAGATTCATGAGCACAGATAAATATTTCTCCACTACTAGCAAAACACTAAAATATAGGCTCAAGTAGCAACTGTGGAAGGAGCCCTGGAGAATTGGGAAGCATATGCACTCTACCCAAAGAGGACCGAAGCTGTGCAACTCTAGCTCACCGTTAGGGGAGGGGAGTAATGTGGGCCCAGTGTAGCCAGATCCTCTACTTCTTTATTAACAGAAACTGGAAATTCAGATTTTTTAAGATGTAGAGTCTCCTGCTTTTGCTGTTTTTCTTTTTCTTCTTTTTCCCTTTTAACGGTGCACATGTATTTTTTTAAAACTTTGTGCACACCAAATAAAACCCACCTGCCGGTGGCCTGTCAGCCTCTTACCTTCCACACAGCACACTGAATTTTGAATGATTCTTGCTGAATCGCTCTGAATCTGACATTCTGGGTAACCTCCTCATGCAACTGGGAGCCTTTGGAATCTTCACAACCAAGAGGTCCGTGTCTTTGACCTTGATTTAGGCCTCGTGTCTTCAGGGCATGCCAAGGGGCTGGTGCAGGATGGACAGAGGTGTGATCTCCTTTTCTCAGCATAATTTCCTTCCTGGGGTTTTCATATCAGCCTGAGGCAGGAGCTGGGGTGTTGGCTTCTTCTGAAGGTCACTTTCTGGCCTTTGCCTGGGTGGAGATTAGAGAAGAAAGGCAATCCTGGAAACCTGACCAGCTTCCCGGGAGAGATGATAGGCAAGTAGCGCTGGGCGAGCCATTGAGGCATCTGGGCCAACCCCTTCATTTTACAGACAAACAAGCTGAGCTGCAGGAAGCCACAGCATCTTATCTGGGTCCCCAGTTCATCAGCAACAGCTAAGGGGTGAGATCCCGTGTTTCCCGCCCCACGACCCGATGCTTCATCCACTGTGCTTTTTGGCTTCTGCCTCTACAAAGTACACTCAGCCATCTCTGGAGTTTAGTTGGGATTTGAACTGACTGAATGATGGGACTTCACTACTAAGCCTGGGGACCTAGGTAAGGCCAAAGGAAAAGTTGAGGAAGGGAGAGGAAGAATTGGAAACACTCGTTTTCCTCTGGCTGTGAGCAGAATTCACCTGAGATCCACCTGGAAAAGGGTCTGTTGCTTATTTTGTCACCAGGGTCTGGAGTCGCCCACGTCCAAAGTGCCTATCAGCTCATGAGGGACAGACCTGGCAGTGGCATTTCCATGGCTCTCCACCAATTTTCACTGGCCTGTTGCTTGATTCAAACGAGCACCTTTCTCACTGCCAGCGAAGGGTCTGCTCCCCTCTGGCAGGTATCCTGACAGAAAAAGCTTGGCTTAAAGAATTGTTTGTCCTGTGATTTCTGACATACGATTTGCTATTTAATCCTAAGTAACTATTTTTTTTTTTAATCAAAAGTTTCAGGTTTCTCCCAACACCACCCTTAAAAAAAAACTGTTAAGAAATGGGGAAATGTATGGATTTAATATTTTTCTTTTCCTGCTTATGACTGGGGGAAAAATAGTTTTAACATTTGTTGAGTTATATTCCACTAGGCTTTTTTTTTTTTTTTTGAGACGGAGTCTCGCTCTGTCGCCCAGGCTGGAGTGCAGTGGCTGGATCTCAGCTTACTGCAAGCTCCGCCTCCCGGGTTTACGCCATTCTCCTGCCTCAGCCTCCCGAGTAGCTGGGACTACAGGCGCCCGCCACCTCGCCCGGCTAAGGCTCTTTTATATACATTATTTTATGTAGTCTTCAAAATATTTCCAGGGCCAGGCATGGTGGCTCACACCTGTAATGCCAGCTGTTTGGGAGGCCAAGGCAGGAGGATTGCTAGAGCCCAGGAGTTTGAGGCCAGCATGGGCTACATAGTAAGACCCAGTCTCTATGTCTCTACAAAATGTTTTTTAAAAAATTAGCCAGTATACTGGTGCATGCCTGTAGTCCCAGCTACTTGGGAGGCTGAGGCAGGAGGATTGCTTGAGCCCAGGAGATCAAGGCTGCAGTGAGTCATGATCATGCTATCACACTCCAGCCTTGGTGACAGAGCAGTACCCTGTTTCAGGAAAAAAAAAAAAAAAAAAATCCAGAATGTATGTATCACTATTTTAAAAAATGTCCTATGTAATAAATGAGGGGATCAAAGTTCAGAGAAAGTAAAAAAATGTACTAAATTTATATCTCCCATCTTGCAGGGACAGTGTCTGATCCTGACTGTATTCTTAGGCCTTGCATAGTGCCCAGCACAGAATAAATGCTCAACAAATAGCTTCTGATAATGTTATTTCCAGGGTAAGAGAGTCAATAAATGATGAGCCTTTCATGAAAGATTAAAAAAAAAAAACACGCAAAAAAACCTTGTGAGATAAAGAAAAGAAAGACATTTGCATCATTACTAGTGAAATAAGAAATGACTTTGATTTGTGGACCATCACATCTTTCTTTCAAGGATTTGGCTTTATTTGACGTGGTATCTCACTTGTCTCTTTCACCAATCCCGGCAATATTCCTGACAAGTGAGAGGAAGTGAGATAAGAAACGATAGAGTAACGGCCAAGTATGCAACTCCAGGGCCAGGCATAGTCATTGTCTGCTTGGGCCCCAGCTCCTTCCTGCACCCCCGGGGTCATCAAAGCACACTCTCTCTTCAGATTCTTCTGGAGAGAGGGGTTTCTGCCTCTTACCCCATCCCCTTCACCTAGGAGAGAACTGTCATTAAACTCAGCAAGCAAGATTATCTTACCTTGGGTTTTTAGTTAATGGGGGTAGACACAAAACAACTAAGGAAATTGACTGTGGTAAGGTATTTAGACAAAGCATGTAGAAACAACCCCTGCCCCGCAATCTGTCTTCTCCACATCTGACATTTACTGTGTACTACACAAATTTAGTTGAAAAAAGCAAAATCTTAAGTCAATGTTTTGCTGAGCATTTATGTATTTTATTGTCAGAAAAAAATAACACCACACTAATACTTTTAGCTATAGCTCTAGATACAAGCTTTGCTTATATTAGCCCAACATGGTATGTTTTCATCAGAATCACAGAGTAAGAGTTATAGAAGTGGCTTTACAGTCACAATTCTTCTAGAAGATTTCTATACTCCAACTGGAGATCTATAGACCTGTCCACTGCAGGGCAATGGGAAGTCTGCATGAGACTCCTGCTTATACTCCTACTGCTACCCATCTTAAAAGCTTGTGTGAGACACGGAAGTCTTGATTAAATGCAGATGACAGTGTCCTGAGTTGATTTTTCTCATTTGACATTAGACTGTCTCGATTTAAGTAGCTCGGTAAGAAGTGAGACATAATTGGGTCTTGCTTTTAATTAAACATAGACATATATTTATTTATTTACTAGTACCACTGAGATACTGCTTAATTTTCATTAATGCTGTTGACTTTTTCCTCTCCTTAGAACAACATTCTTGTTAATCGTGCGGCTGCAATTAGTTGTCCTGTGTTTATCTTTCCGGTTCCACAGCTAATTCCAGTGTAGAACCAATTTATTTATAGTTTTCACTGCTCAGAACATCCTACCCACTAAAAATTCATTGATAATGCCATAACTCAGAGTGTCCTTTTATTTTTGGGTGGAAGGAAGCAGGGATTGGTTTGGAGGCAGAAGCAAGAGGGAGGTGTCAATAAGATTCTCTTCATTTGGTAGCATAGAATGGCAATGTTCCTAATGAAGGACACAAGCATACGCTTTCTGATATAATTACGGTGTTGAGATTGGCTCTTTGCATCACTTTCTGTTCCCTGAGAGGCAGACGACAGCCTAACAAAGAACTCTAGTATAGTTATTGCATTTCTAAACACCAAACAAACACAAACAGGGAAGCATCTTTTAATGGAATGTGACATATTGATTCACCACACATCTCTGGCCAAGTTGGGAGCCAGGAGCCTACATATTAGGACAGTTTAGTTCCCTCTATATGGAAAATATATGCTTCTGTAAGCATTAAAGGCTTAATAGAAAACCATGCCTTCAAATGGACTCAGGGCCTTTAATCAGGCTCTCTTAAAGCAAGTTTCTGTGCTCCACTCGAAGGACTTAGGCCAGTTAGCCCTGCATGGTGTTTTATTCCTGCTTGAACTGGGCACCATCCGTGGCCATATGAGTAGGTGGAGAAGAGGTAAATAGAAGCCACTTCCAATTCACAGCATGTCACCAACTGCCTTTTCTGTGTTCCACAGCCACTCAGGAGGACTGATGGAACAAGGATTCTAATCATTTTAGAGAAGAGAGCAGGCTGATTACAGTATAAACCTAAGCCTTATCAAAACCCCCGACTGAAATACTTCCATTTGCTAAATAATATTTACTAGGCCTCAATATTTTCAACATCCATCTTCACTCCCAAATACTTGGATTTAGTTTCTGCTGGTGATTAGCCTGAAGACAGCTCTAAGTTCCTAATCATATTCTTTCTGGTGTGATTGGAGAGCCTGCTCTTAACATATTTTCAGTGGTCTTGAGAATCTGTCACTGACATGAATAAATAAACGAATGAGCTGAGTGATGTTGGCAGGAGGCGCCGGGTCCGAAAGCCTCTTCGTGTGCTACAGGAGCGGGCGCCTTTCCTTCCACCTTCTTTGCATTCCAGGAAAGGGCAAATAGGATTACCCAATGCCAAATGTCACCTTCTGTCCTCTGCTTTCACTAAGGGAACCAGAGGGTGGCCTAACGTGAATATTGTGCTTGGAGTGAACATGTCTGCAACTTAGCTGCACTTGTTATATTATTTTATATTCTCAGTCATTTTGTGTCCTGTTTGCTTCTAGCATAGGAAAATACATATTCCAGCATATGCTATGTTCATTGTTAGACTGTATCATGGTAAGCTTTTTCACCTTGGCCAAAGTATAAGAGGAAAAAGACAAACAGCTTACATGTATTGAGAGCTTACATTGAGCCAGGCACCATGCTACCCACCTGACATGCTTTCTCTAATTTAATCTTCACATTTAATCTCCATTTTACAAATGAAGACATTGAGGCACAGAGAAGTCAGGTTATGTGCACAAGGTCACACAGGTGGGGAAGTGCAGGCTGGGGCACTCAGCTCTGTGCACATTGCCTCTCTTCTAAGCGCCTGCACCAACAGCCAGTGTCTTTCATCAGGTGCTCAGAAGAGATGAAACCTAGGAGCACAGGAAGCACTTCTACTCCAAGGAAAAAGAAGCAATTATCAGAAAACATCGACGCTTCTGTGGCTGTCTTTCAAGGGCAAGAATAAATGTGCTGAACTATCCTCGAAGGCACTAATAACTGGGCTGCTGAACACCACCATGGCGATTATTGTTTTCCGGCTGACACTTGGCCAGTTCTTTCTCCTTTTTACTTTCAGGCTAATAATTAGATTTAAATCCCTGACAGGACTCTAACCATCTCCTCAGGGGTTTTGGATTTCTTTACTATTGCTTGCAAAGATTTCATTTTAAAAAAGCCCTTTGAAACTATAAGTAAGTTACACTAGCAACAGCTTTTTAAAAAATCTATTATCTTATTGAGTCTTTTGAAGAACATATGCTGCTCTCCTCCTCCTAACCTTGAGAGACCAACCCTTATTTTTATCTCCAGTTTGAAGAATAAAAAATGCCCAGGAGGACGAGTGAAGGCAGACTCATAAAATGTGGTTTCCACCATTGCTGGTGTCACTGCCAGGCTGATTTGGACAGCCCTCGGAATGTGTTGAATCAGGAATTTCGTTTCGTTTTTGATTTAAAAAATTTTTTCCGCCGGGCGCGGTGGCTCACGCCTGTAATCCCAGCACTTTGGGAGGCCAAGGCGGGCGGATCACGAGGTCAGGAGACCGAGACCATCCTGGCTAACACAGTGAAACCCCGTCTCTACTAAAAATACAAAAAACTAGCCGGGTGTGGTGGTGGGCGCCTGTAGTCCCAGCTACTCGGGAGGCCGAGGCAGGAGAAAGGCTGGAACCCGGGAGGCGGAGCTTGCAGCGAGCCGAGATCGCGCCACTGCACTCCAGCCTGGGCGACAGAGGGAGACTCCATCTTGGGAAAAAAGAAAAAAAAAATTCCTATAGATAGTGAAAATCATTACGGTGGCTTTGCTTCTCAGGGGTGGGGGAGAAAGAACTGTTCTTTATATGAGTAAATGACACTCTCGACCTCTGCGGCGGGTTGCTTTGAGCAAGGCAGTTAGAGGCGACGTTTCACAGCATTTTAGCCTCCACGGCCCTGCGCTCCTTGGATGCCATGCCAATGGCCGAGTGCACTCACCTGGCTGTGACCGTGGAACGCCTCTTTTCTCCATGTGAAGACACCTGGCCCAAACAGGGCACTTTCAAGCCTTGAAGAACAAGATGGAGTCATATAAATAAATAACTGGCTCAGGTGAGGACCCACTGGCAACCTGGCCTCATTAGCACTGTTACAGCAACGGAGTGGCCTCCCTGGAGGCTCTGGCACACACGAAATATCTGTTCTGGGGCCTTTCTATCACCTTATGACTACTCTGGAGAATCCCAGTTGCTTCTGAGGAGAAGGCGGAGAGCCTGTTGGTCTCTGTACTGAGTCTGATCTATCCACACAATAAAGAAAAACGATTCTGCCCAGAAGGCCCAAAGATGAGCTGTGGGAAACTAGTCCAGCCAAGCCCTTCAGCGAAGCTTTTTCCAGGAGAACGAATTTAATACCTTTCCAGAGACATAAAAATAATACAAGAATATTTAATTTTATTTGGCTGGGTGCGGTGGCTTGCGCCTGTAAACCCAGCACTTTGGAAGGCCCAGGCAGGGGGATCACCTGAGGTCAGGAGTTCGAGACCAGCCTGGCCAACATGGTGAAACCATGTCTCTACTAAAAACGCAAAAATTAACCGGGGGTGGTGGCGGGCACCTGTGATCCCACCTACTCGGGAGGCTGAGGCAGGAGACTCTCTTGAACCTGGGAGGCAGAGGTTGCTGTGAGCTGAGATCCTGCCATTGCACTCCAGCCTGGGGGACAAGAGTGAGATTTGTCTCAAAAAAAAAAAAAAAAAAAAAAATTTTACTATAGTGTTTTTGAAAAAAACTAAAAAAAATTTTCGATATAACTTCAAGGATCATTCTTTTAGGCAATTAACAAATGACCCATCTTCTATCATCATCAGCTTAAAGCAGAAAGGTTCTATAATTTTCTGACCACTTTCCTTGAGCAGAAATGAGAAAAACTGATTTTTGTGGATGCTTTCAAACATATTCTTACACAGGATCCATGGTAATCTTTTCTGTTCCATGTAGTAATAGTTGTTAGCAGACAATTCCCATTGATAGCTAGGCATATAGCTAAAGACAGGAAGCGACTTGGGCTCTACTGAATCCATGATAATCAAATTTAAAAATCTAAGATATGTACCTAACCAATTCAATTGTGAGAAGTGAATACCTGATAGTATTGCAATAAAGGTTTATTCGGGTTACCAAATATATACAGCTTGCCCAAGTGACACTTATAAACATCATATTCCAAAAACATTAGGTTGAGCTGTGGATGAAAACTCTCCAGAGTATAAGGAGCATTCCTAGAACGAGCTGCCTGGGAGGCAGGGGCTGAAGGCAGCCGACACAGGGCTCTCATCCCATATGGTGGGGTCGCTAGTCCTACAACTGCTGGGGGAGGAGGCTGCAATGGTAGGGAGAGCAAAGGGTCTAGTTGTTCCCAGTTAGCATGCCAGAGACATATTTCCCCACAGAATCTGTGACATATATGATGATTGGTAGAGATACAGGGGTTCACTCTGCCCACAGTGCAGCTTAACTACAACACCCTCCACAAACAGTATTTTTAATAAAAATGAGTAAAAATTAGAGAGCTCCACGAAAGACATATTCCATTCTTTGTTATTTTAATTATTATTATTATTCTTTGAGACAGGGTCTCGCTCTGTCTCCCAGGCTGGAGTGCAGTGGTGTGATCATGGCTTCCTGCAGCCTCTATCCAGGGCTCAAGCGATCCTTCCACCTCAGCCTCTCAAGTAACTGAGACTACAGGTATCTTTTGCATTTTTTGTAGAGACAGTATTTTGCCATGTTGCCCAGGCTGGTTTCAAATTCCTGGCCTCAAGCAATCCACCTGCCTCAGCCTCCCTAAGTGCTGGGTGAGGCAGTGAAGCAGTGTCCGGCTTGTGTTATAAACAATACGTTCAAATTTTTCAAATAATCCATTTGTTTAGAAAGTCAAACCACTTACAGGCTGTTGGTTTAATCTTGAAGAATTTCTTAGGCAACCCAGAGAAAAGTAGGAAGCAACATTATAGTTTTGCTTTTTATTAGGGGAGGTCTACGATCAGATAAGATTTTCAGTAGAGGCTTCCAGAAAGCCTGTCCAGTAAGTGAGCAATGGTAGCAGTCTTGCAGTCTGGCTTCAAAACTGACATAAGACTGCCGTCTTTAGATTTACAAATCACTTCTCTCCAAACTGGACTTCTTACCAAGCATTTCTCATCATCCAGATTTGGAAAATATGCCTAGTCTTTCACAACTGGCTATCATCAGAGCTGAAAAGTTGCTGCCTGCTATTCAAGTGATTAAATAAATACTTGCTAAGTACATACAGTTCCAATCATTAGCCCCACTGTTCTATGTAGTCATAGATACATAAAATAACCAGGCCAATTATCCCTAACTTAGGAGTAAATACTTCACTTCCCTCTGATTTGGTGAATGGGTACTTAGTGTGAAGCTTACAAAAAATAAAGGTTACTTCTAACACCAAACACTGCCAATTGTGCTTAAATCTCTGAGCCACTGGTAAAATCATGTCTTACCTGCATAGTGTTACCGTAGCCATTATTTTCTAAAGCTATCAAAGCTAAGGCCTTGAGGTGGACAGGTGCTGCACCAAAATGAAATTCAGTTGCGTTTGGAAGCCTACCCCTCCGTGGGAGTTCAATCAAGTTGAGTACAGTTGTGTGCTGCACAGAGCAGCTTTCAGTGCAGGAGGCAGGCCATTAAATGCTTTCTGAACTCCATTAGTTACCCCTGCTGAGAGTGAAAAGTTCTCATAAGTGCATAAAATTTAAATTGCCTATGAGGTAAGGAATGAGACAGTATTTTGCTGCCAAATATTACTTTCCGTTCAAATGGTCTACAATCACACATATAATGCAGAATCATAGAGTACAGACCTGAAGGAATGAAGCGTTGACTAGGAATACTGTGCCTCAAATCAAATCTCATCATCTGGAAAGATCCCCCGAGTTTGCTTCAGGTGAACTTCCCTCCACCTGGCACCTCCAGCCAGGTACATGTGCTCCAATGGAGGCCAGAACCTCCACTCCAGTCTAGACTCAGGAGTCAGCCAGGCCCGATCAGAGCACCAGAGACGCTTGGCCTCAGTGACTGAAGGATGCATGGCACATGACTCAGTCAGAGCACTGAGGTGAGGTGCAACCCAGGGTGGACAGGACTATTAAGAGAGAGAGACATGTGCTCTTTTTCACCCCTCTACTCTCCCTGAACCTGGGAGAAAATGGGTTTGGGACTGCTGCTGGCCATTTGCCATCACAGGAAACCTGGGAGAGTAAAGCCACATGAAGGACAGTAAAGCTGAGAGCTGGCAAGACATCGTGTCCTTATCACACTTTTCGGAGGCCCAGGATCTAGTTGCATGTCTGAATTTTCAGGTTATGTTAGCCAGTAGATCCCATTTTTCTTAGATTTAAGTTTTCTTTCACTTGTAATCAAAACAGTCCTAACTGATAATTAAAATGGAGAACCATACATTTCAGTCTTGAAGAGACTTATCTCATTCTACAGGTAGAGACAGACACTGAGATCCAGGGAAGTAGCTTTCCCAGGTCCTCTGCTAGCTGGTAGTGTAGCCAGGACTAGCACCCAGGTCTCCTGCTTTCTCATGTGATGTTTTCACTGCGCCATGGAGAAAATTAAAAAATAATTATGAAACACATTGGACTGGTTTAAAACTTTTAATTAAAACTCTGCTCTAATTAAAAGCTTATTGGATATTATACTCAAAAAATTCATAATTAATATTTTAAATCATTCTTTACATTGTTACCTAGAATATAAGCAACATAAAAATACATTAATAAATTAAAATTTTCAGAAATGTGCTTGTGGTCTGCTGTAGCAGCAATAGAAATAGCCCAACAAAATAGCTTAAAATGTTTTATTAAGTATATATAATATTACAGGGTAATATTTACAAAGTTATGTTTTTTTTTTTAAATAAAAAAGTACCTTGGCAAAGATTGCAGATATTCAAAGCTTCAAACAGTGATAAATTGATTTCATACATATAAAAAAAAAAATCTTTAACGGTAACACAGCTGTTAAACAACTTTGGTCTTCAAATCACTGCAAAAAAATGGCTACTGACAAATAGCACACCTTTAATTGCTATGCAAAAAAGCTCTCTAGAGAGGATCTTGCACATAGCAACACTGGAGTTCTCTTTATTTAGAATGGTTAATAGATATTTATACGATGTGGGATCTAATTGTCAACAATGGCTTTTTGTAAATAATGCTCCATTTAATAAAAACAAAATGCTTTCTTCTCTCACCAGCCATGGTAACAACACTTTTAAGATTTAAGATGTTGTCTTACAGAGGAGCTTAGTACAAATGCTTTCTTTTTTTCAAAAAGAGAAATTTATGAGAAAGCTGGTTTTCAATGATCATAATTAAGAACTGTCAAAGTTAAAGGCAGAAAAACTTCCTGGTCACTCACTGCTCATCTCTTCAAAGTCACCTGGATTATCCCTATTAGTCACTGAAAATGACTTAACAAAGGACCCCCAGCAGGTGATGGCAGTTAGTAATTTTAAAATATGACACAAGTAAAACTGTTTATAAAAAAATCCCTCAACCAAATAAAATACAATAAAAGATAAACGGTTGCCCGACAATCATTTCTCCAGCTTCCAACAACAGGTAAATTAAGGAGTATGTGTTTCCACACACACACCACAGATCCCCCTTTTTGAATACCATTTTAAGACAAGAGAAACCTAGAAGGTTGATTACAGCTTAATTTTTATTATTGAGATGGAGGAGTAAACTTATCGTGTTTTGAGCTTTGTTAGTGCAAATAACAATTTGGTGGTCACTTACTAAATTGACTATAGCATCCGGAAAAAACAAGTATTTTCAATTACGGGAAAGACCGTTATTTTAATTCTGACATTCTTAGGGATTTAAACAGAATGGACCTGGAGTTTCCAGGAGAAAAATAATCACCTTTGAAGGTTTTTAGAGCATGTAAAATTTGTCAAAAAAAAAAAAAAAGACAAGAAAACTCTCGAGCTCATCCTATTAAAAAGTGATAAATCTAAATACAGCCAACTCTCAATCATTTAACTTATGTACCTAGCTTCTGATGTATGCAAAACACTGCAGGAAGAGAGAATGGAAGAAAGAAAAGCTCTAGCTATAGAAGGAATTTTAAAATCAAGGGAGAGGAGCAAGACCGAAAAACTAATAGAACTAAGCAACGATGCATAAAGTACTGTAGGAATGGTAAGTTCAGAGATAAAAGAGCAGCCACACAGATGGAGAGAGATTGCGAAGGAGAGCTGGGGGAAGGGGCAGCAGGGCTGGAGGAGAATGTTTTGAAGGAGAAGACAAATAGAATTTGGCAAAAGCAGCTGGAAAGGTTGTTGCAGAAAAGGACAAATGGTGTCACTGTGAGAACAGACAACAAATAAAACTGAATGGAAGAGTCGACAGCAGAAACTGGGATCAGGGAGTAAAAAGCATAGTATGGGACAAAACAGATACATAATGTGCAAAACATTGTCTGCAACTTAAATGTGATGCGATGGAATTTGGGAGCCATTACAAATCTGATTTAAAGAGAAGGAACTGGCCCAATGATGCCCAAGCAGGAAGACTCCTGCTGCTGTGGTCCCTTATCCAGAGAAGCTGACAACTAGTTAGAGCAAGAGTTGGTTTCATCTGGCATTTCCCCCACTACCTCTGGTGGCATTGTCTAGGGCAGTGAATGCCTCCAAAGGCAGGCAGCATTAAAGAGAACACAATGGATGGATGAGATCCAAGAGTGAACCCCAAATAAATGAGAGTTTACTACATAATAAAAGGTACAACTTTAGTTTATAAAAAATTTTACTATAAAGATTTTCATACATTTCCTAATAGGAGTTTGGATGTTTTTCAAGTCCATCTGCTTTTCCCTCGTTTCATCAAAACTGATTTTTAAAGTAACAAACTATGTTAGCAAAGTGTAAATATTTTCAGAAGGAAAAAGTGCTGCAGGAGCCATCGGATTTGTATAAAGGAATACAGCTCCCTCTATATATGTTATTAATTTGGACAGCTACACAATCAGGGAATAATATACATGTGTGTATAGATATACGTATATATAGATATACGTATATATTTGTGTATACATTTTTTTTTTTCAAGAAGAGCTGTCTTGCTAGTATGTTCAGTTTTCCGAGAGGCTTCAGCAGGTCATAAATTTAGGTTTGCCATCGGCAAACTACTTGGTCCCAACATGAAATATGACAATTAATTTGGCATAAAAGAGGCACACGGGAACATCTGATGGACTAAGAAATAACTATTATTAATGCAACTACAAATATGAATATCTCATTACACAAACAGGAAGAATTACGTATTTTTACAGGGTATTGGTGAGCAGTCAAAAAGCGTGGCGAATTACCTAAAAGTTTTAAAAGTTTTAAGTGATCAAATATTTGCATCAAATATAATTCCACCCAATAAAGAACTTTGTATTTAAATGTTTTTACTAAAAGCACAAAATTACCCTTTGCTCTCCTGTAGGTACCCCACCTTTGTCCATACAGAAGATGCATGTGCCCTTCTCATACATATGCACATACAAACACACACCCACAAACAGGTAAAAAAAAACGAGTGCTAAAAGTCTAAAAGTACTCCAGGCGGTCACAACTGTCAGAACGTTAATTTTCTTCTAACCAGGATAGGAAATGTGGGTTTTGTTTACTTTTCAATCATAGGGGAAGGGGAGTACGAGGCAGGACTACAGGAGGAAGGTGATGAATGTTTATCATGCAACATAGATACAACAGTAATAAACCCCCATTCAAGGGCTGGCCCATTGGCCTGATGGTGACACACATTTTGTTGCCATGCAGGAGACTCATAGTTCAAATTTCAATCTTGCTTTTTCATGCCCCAGATCAGAAAAGAAGTGAAGAAACACTGTAGATTTTTGCCTTCAAATCAGAGGAAGGGAATACATATGTTACAACCATAGCTATTTTTGCTGAAAAGTGTGAACAAAGTGCTCTGAGAACACGTCTGGCTCCTTCCTGCAACTGGTGCTACCGTGTCACTAGACCATGTTCAAAGAGGAGAAAAGGTGCTACATCTTGTACAGCAGAAGCAAGTAACAGGAGGACAAGACAGAGTTTCAAGGGGTTATGTGAATAAAAGGAAAACATATCCACCAACAAAAGTACCCTAAATCTGGGAAGGACCTGTTACACTGTTTGTTGAAGGGGAAATGTGGGAATGGCAACCCCCAAGAATGAGGACCACTATCTCCATCAATATCACATCATACAGAGATGGCATACAAGATGCTCCCAACCAAATTCCTGCCTGTACTTAATTTATTATTCCCTTGACCCAGAAGTGGCGGACACATCTCGGCTAATGCCATACTGCCATAACTGCCCAAAGCTGCTGTGAACCTGAGTTGGCAAAGGTTTGATGGAAGCCACTGGTTTTCATAGCTATCTCTGGGTAACCACCAGGGCAGTGCTAAGTAGTTATCACCCTGAACCAATTTAAACTGGTTACCTAGAGACCAGAGGCCCTAGGATCTGAAAGGCATCATTCTTGGAAATTGTCCATTTTACTTTTGCCCCTAATTGATGAAAAATAACAACAAAAAACTGGATCTCAATTGGGCAAACAACAAAGATCATAATTATTTTATTAACTAAATTACAGCTGCTTTGAATAAAAACTTAACTAACAATCACGTAAGGGTCTCATAGGTGACAACCAGTTACTTTTCTTGTTTCTTCTCCCCAACAGTGAATCATCAAGGCCATGGTGCTTAAACACAAGTGTATTCCTTTCACGTCTTACTACTCTCCAAATCGGAGTCCATCACTTCACTTCAGTTATTCTGGAAAATTGAAAAATGAACATATAATCACTATTCGTGTCTATTTTCTATCCATTAAAAAGTTGATGCATTAAAAAATAGTGTCAGATATATAGTATCTAAAAATTAAGAAAATACATCTGCAAAGGTCAGAGACAGAAACCAGGCGAATCATGAGCCTTTTTAATTTCAGTAAGAAAAAGGCCAATGCCAAATCAAAGTGAAAAATCAACACAGTCTGATTATCTCTGTTTGCTCGGTTGGCTGAGGAAAAGCCAAGAGATGTTGATTTTTCAAAGCAAAAGACATTGATCCTAGAATAATATTCTATAATATTCACTTTGGATCTCCACCATTCATTTAATGTAAGTAAAATAAACATCTGATCAGCTGTAGATGAAAGAGAAAAACGGTACTGACTCTGATCCCTGGGAAGCACCTTGAACCTCATTCACTGACAAGGCAGACACACTGTGAGCAATGAGCAGCTGTCAGTGGGAAGCACCCACCAGACAGACATTTTAAAAACAAATGCTGATCAGGTGAATATTAGCAAAATTAAGGGTATCTTGAAGATCATCGTAGATTTCATCACAAATATTCAAGGCAAAACTGATTTACAATATTTCTTGATGCAGTAGTTTAAAAAAGTCACATCTTAAGAGAAATTAACAAAGGAAGAGGCACTCAAGATTCTTACATTGCTTTCCTGAAAATGGAGAAAAGTTTAGTTTCTTCATACAACTACAGAACAATGATACCACCAAGGAAAAGGAAAGGACATAGAAATAAAAAAAAAAAAAAGGACATCAGACTGTAAACATTAACAAACCATGCCACAGTTACTGAAACAAACCATGCCACGCCACAGTTACTGGAACAAACCATGCCACAATTCCTGGTACCAGTTGGTTTTTTAAATGTCTTTTAGTTTATTCCTGTGAATTTATTCCTTGAAGTCTCTTTTAGGAGGGTAATGGCTTACATAACAAAACATGCTTTTAAAGGCTGTGACACAAACGTACAAAAGTAGGATCATTCTGTGACTCCATTTTGAATATATATGGTTTTAAACTTTGTTCACCAATGCATGAAGTGTTTTTAATCTTATGCAAATATTAATGGTACTTGGGGGAATATAGCTTCCTGAGTTAAATGCTGCACTTTGCTACAGAAGTGGGCAGGTAAGGTCACAGACTTTAAAACAGTAAAATATAAAGCAAACTATTTACATGACCGAGGAGTGATTATAAATATCAAAGGTAAGAAGACGTTTTTGGTAAGATAAAAACATAAACATAGTTACTAAATGCCAACAAAACTGAGGAATCATAATATGTTAAGGTAAAACCAAAATGAATGCTTGTAGCACTCAATATCTCAAACCTATGTATCTTTAAGAACAAATATATGTCTTTGAAATATTCTATAAAGATTAGAAGTTATTAGCCCAGAGTCCTTAAAAAAAAAAAAAAAGCAGCAGCATCAGCAGCAAAAGCTCAGGACAAAACATCTCTCTTTCTCTCTCTCTCGCTCTTTAATCATCTCCCAAAAGGTTAGAACCAAGCTCCTGATTGGAAAAGCAGAGATGTTAAGTCCCCATGGGTTAAATGCAACAAAATCACCAACACAAGCAAAAAAGAAACTTTGTCAAAATGATAAAGATCTGTGCCAGATTATTTATGTGCCTTATAAAAGGCATTTTACAGTCACCAGACACTGAATCTGAAAAACGTTTTACAAAAAGTGGTAATTTCTCTTTGCTGAGAGCCATACGACTGGAGTCTGATTCGTGACACCCTACAGCTTTTATAGTAGTAGTTTTGCAATTTTTAGCGAAGTAGATTTAAGTTATATACATCAAGAAATGTGAACCTTTATTATCTGACAGTGTCCCTTTTACTGAAAAAGAGCCACATTTTCAAGAAGCTTTTTTGTTTTTCAATGTCCGTGTTTTAACTGATCTATAATTATTAAGTGCAGTTTATACTTACCATCATTCATCATTCCTTTTGATTCTTTGAATGCTAGGGATTAGTAACAAGCCAAGCAGGCAGTTAGTAAGGTTCCACATTGGAAATCATTTCTAAATCAACAAATATGCCATGATATGCTAACTAGTCTACAACTCTACAGCCAAATTAATTGTAAAGCTATCATTTTATTATGTAGCCTTTTTGTGGATCATACCCACAGCATTCACAAAGGAAACAAACTTAGCTGGGAAATCAGATCTAGGTTTACAAAGAAAGGAAATGAGATGTTTTGGTCTCACTCTGTGGCAACAGCGTGTATCTTTCTAAAACGTGTAAATCAGAAATTGGAAGTAATTGGGATCCTTCTCTACTGCGGGTGTCACGCTTCATCTCAGCCAGTACCAAAAGGCAACGATCTCCTTGCCCATATAGCACTTGGCTAAGGTAAGCAACTACTTAGACACAGAATAGTGCATTTTTCCCACAGGTGAGAATATTATAAAATATTCATAATTCTTTTTTTTTTGAGATGGAGTCTTGCTCTGTCGCCAGGCTGGAGTGCAGTGGCACGATCTCGACTCACTGCAACCTCCACATTCTGGGTTCAAGCAATTCTCCTGCCTCAGCCTCCCGAGTAGCTGGGAATACAGGCGCGCACCACCACGCCCAGCTAATTTTTGTATTTTCAGTAGAGACAGGGTTTCAACATGTTGGCCAGGATGGTCTCAATCTCTTAACCTCATGATCTGCCTGCCTCAGCCTCCCAAGGTGCTGGGATTACAGGTGTGAGCCACCGTGCCCAGCCAAACAATTCTTGATGAATAATCAAGAGTAGAGATGCCAAGGCAAGAGGAAAAGAGGGAAAAAACCCTATATTCTTCCTAAGGCACAGACGGGGCATTCTACGGTTTTGTGGGCCAGTTCAAATTATGATCTGGTAAGGGATTAAGAGTGAAATAACCACATACCATTAAGGGGTTCCTCTACAGCTTTCTGAAAAATATTTAAAATATATTTACATAAAAATATAATTTATGTCATGTTCTTTTATAGTAAAACTTATATATGCTAATATTTAAACTATGTAGTAAGCAGTAAATCCTACAGTCCAAAAAAAAAAAAAAAATGAAATAAGGCTATAAATGTTAAAGCAAAGCTTGCCAAGTCTGATTAATAGTTTAGTAATAATTGCATTATTCTCTTAATATTATTTTTCTCAACAGA
The DNA here is from genome assembly GCF_047675955.1 of Chlorocebus sabaeus. Classification (NCBI taxonomy): domain Eukaryota; kingdom Metazoa; phylum Chordata; class Mammalia; order Primates; family Cercopithecidae; genus Chlorocebus; species Chlorocebus sabaeus. The sequence goes on from NC_132925.1 coordinate 27,909,004, forward strand.
ATTTCCCACTTCACCACTCTCAGCTCAAGAAATTCTAACTTCTAAAAATATTAAATTGCAAGCATAAATAGCAACAACAGAATAAATAATACAGTGAAGAGGTGGAAGCAAAACAGAATCATCTTTAAGTATCGCAAATTGCGCTCAGTAACCAGGAAAGAAAATGTGTTAGGATTTACAGGTCCGGTTAAGTTGCTGGCCTCTTGTGACCAACGTAGCTATGGCACCAATCTTTCTAGAATATACTCCTGTGGTCGACACACATACCCGCCCCGCCTGCCCTTTAAGCACACTGAGGCTTGTCAGGCTTAGAAGCATATGTGCCCCTTACCTCCGGCCACAGACAGAAGACTCTCTTTGGCATTCCAGATAAATCTATCATCACTCCGTAAAAGGAAGCTAAGTACAATATAATCCTTTCCAGAGCTTATCTCCACAAAATAGCCGTTGGGCCTGTCACCGTGTGATAAGTCTATGTTTATAAACATGCTTTTCTCTTAATTTATGCCCTCCTAAAATTACTCCTGTCTTGGAATTTTCTCAGATGGCTTAATAAGGTATCTAAGGTACAATGAAACCTTAAGCACAGTTTTAAGGGAAAAAATGTGTAAAACATTTGTATGGGAGGGGATCGAATCATAACTCTGAATAGATGTTTTCAGCAATATTTACATTTATTTTTATAATTATCATTTTTAATGATGTCAATTTAGTATGAATTTCTCCTCATTTTTAAGCTTGAAATTGTCATTCTGTGTATGTACATCCAATGAATCCAAGAGGTGAGGTGATATATTGGAATCAGCTTCCTTCTGATTGCAGAGATAATATAGCCATTATTCCTACTTTGCAGTTCTGGGTGTGAGAAGTCAGTACAATCTTAAGAAATCATGTATTCCATCCCATTGATACTAAAATGACCAAACACAGGTTTTAAAATAGAACTGGGTCCATTCATGCAAAGGTCATGCAATGACTTCAAACTTCTCTTAATTTGATGTGATACTAAACAGATAGCAAAATATCTCAATTACCAATTTCCTCAGTCTAATCCCTCAAATGATCATTCACAATTCATTTAATAAACTTTAACTTACCCTAGGAGGTTGTATAGTCTTCTGATTGGAAGCTGATATAAATAACAAATAAGAATATAAATTTAATAAATGAAATAAACTAAGGCATTTGGTAATGTTTAATTTTAAGATAAAATGTTCAGGGCTAAAACTAAAGGTGCCAGAGATGTTAATGAAAGAGTTCCAGCTCTGTCTATTCAAACATGCTGAATATTCTTGATTATATATACTGATTTGAAAAATGAAGCAAATAACCCACCCACATCAAATAATAAACACATTCTCTCATTTGTTAAGGCCATCTTTCCCCCAAATCAGCCACTTGTTACACTGGTTGGTGGGAAAACGCTGTCACCAACATACCCCCACTGTGGGTGCTCCATCCTCCCTCCTCTGTCTACCCAGAGTGTGGACAGAATGTGCCAGAATTTGTTCCCACTACTCCATCTCCCTTAGCTCACTGTTCCTGTTTCTTACTGCTCAGTCTCTTTCTTCACACCACTCCCTGGGTCTTTCCAGTTTCAAAGCTCCAAAGAGCTAACAAACTAAAGAAAATACTCAGATCGCTCTGAGTATTCCTGTATGTATTTCTTTTTAGCTTTCTGACTCGTGTTCTTCACTGCTTCTAAATGGATTCATTAATGAAGTTGAAGGAATATAGGACATGAGCAAAGTGACGAAAGGGAAAAGAATACCCTAGTTGGGTAGGGAAGAAGAGATAGCTTCCTTATAAAAAAACAAATGAGAAGGCCGGCCGTGGTGGCTGACGCCTGTAATCCCAGCACTTTGGGAGGCCAAGGCAAATAGATTGCTTGAGCTCAGGTGTTCAAGACCAGCCTGGGCAACATGATGAAACCCTGTCTCTACCAAAAATACAAAAATTAGCTGGCGTGGTGGTGCATGCCTATAGCCCCAGCTGCGTGGGAGGCTGAGGTGGGAGGATCTCCCCCGGCCTGGCAGGCAGAGGCTGCAGAGAGCTGGGGTCACGCCACTGCACTCCAGCCTGGGTGACAGAGCGAGACTCTGTCTCAAAAAATAAAAGAACCCAAAAAACCAAATAAATACAGAATTAGAATCCTACAGATGGAAAAGCGTCGAACAGAAACATGCCATGAACCACGCAGCAGGAGGGGGATACTACTGAACAGAGAGGTCCATTCCACTGAGACCTGGGCTGGGTGACAGCATTGGATTTTCTCATCAGCAGATCGAGGCACACCTCCAGGACTGCTCTGTGTTCCTTACTATTTATTTACCACCACTGCACAGTTGCACTCTGTTAAGCTTCTGAAGCTGGCAGGGAAAAGGGCAGGTCCTGACCCAAGGAAAGCCAATCTGTGAGCCAGCCAAAAGCTGACGAGTCTTTCTCCAACAGGAAAAATGGCAAAGGACTGGACTGACAAGTTTCTCCCCACCACTGGACTCTAAGGAGAAACAGAAAAAAGACCAGAAAGTTGGTGATGGGAAGGGAAAGTGAAAAAGAAACAGAAAGGAGGCAGGACGAGCTCAAAGTTGTAGGTAAGAAAAGCTGTCTGTGAGAAGGCATGAATAGGATAAAAAATGGGGGCATAAAGGAAAGGGTGAGCTAGCTGGCTAACAGGCAAAGAATCAAAGACAGAGGAACTCAGGGACTATAACTGACAGGAGCATCACCTTACTCTCGTGGCTGAGAGGGCAACACGATGCTTCAGCTCTTTGAGATGGAATGGATCCTTCCAGTTCCTAGACTACATACTGTCCCACCCCTGTGAGGCCCAGTTATGTATCTGAACTCATAGGAGTCCAGTCTCTGTTAGTGCCATGGGTGGCTTTAAATAGACCTCCCTTACTGTGGAGGAACCTGGGGGAGTGATCTGGTCCTTGCGTCCAAACAAGAAGCCAACCTCTTTTTAAAGTAGAACGGGGTAAAATGGGTTGGGATGCACTACATTTAGCAGCTTCCCCAATAAACCAAGCAGAAATATAGAGCTTTATTTGGGAACATCAAGATAGCTACATGTATATACAACTGAACTTCAATGAAACCATGCCTTATATCTATGTTCTACAAAGAAAAAGAGAACTAAACAGCTACCTAAATTTCTGAAGATAATATATAAGGTCAGAGATACGGTTTTAGAGTTACATTTTTGAGCTCATAAATTTACTTATCAGAATAAACATTGCCGGATGTGGTGGCACATGCCTGTAGTCTCAGCTACTTGGGAGGCTGAGGTTGGAGCATAGATTGAGCCCAGGAGCTTAAGGCCAGCCTGGTCAACATAATGAGACCCTGTCTCTAAAAACAAAACAAAACAAAATAGAATATTGCTAACTGCCAAGTAACTCCTTTTCTTCCCTAATAATGTGTAAAGAATAGTTTCTAGTTCTAAATCTCACATCCAAGGGATGTCACATTTGGCTGTCCCATTCTGAAAAAAGAGATTTATGAAGAACGGTACTTCAAAGGGACATCAGTCAGTTGTGATCCCTCTAAATATTATAAAACCAAATAGTGTAGAAGTTAATTTCACCTGAGTTAATTCTCTCCAATATGGATATAACCCATGTGACAAAAGAATTATTATGATTAAGCTGCTGCTATCATAAGCCTAAGACATTGACAGCCATATACATATATTTTTTTAACCACAAGCCTTAAGCATTCCATACGAGCTTACTTGCAGTGCTTCTTGATTTGTTCTTCTCTCCCTGAAACATCTGACTCCATGCCATAAATATATTTTCAGGGTTTAAATTTTTCAAAAACATTTTTTCTACTGATACCAAATTTACCTCTCAAATTGAACAAGAAAATATCTGAATTTATACTTATACATACATATAAATTCTACATGTACATTCTGCATCTGCATCATTCTAAAATATCTGGGATGTTGTGGTAAATATGGTTCTTACTGCTACTAGATTGATTTGTATCAAAACACTATATGCCCTTATATTGAACTAACTGGTAATAGCTTTAAAAATGAGAAAGCACTGACCCTTATAATCATATAAACGTTCTCTACAAACAACAAGCCCAACTTTAGTGAGTTTGGTTAGTTGCTTGTAATCTTTTCTATGCTTTCACATTAAGTTATTGTGCCCAGTCCTTTGTCTCATCTTATAAAATTAAAATGCTTCCAATAAAAGAAAAAAAAATACAACAGTTAAAAAAATTTAAAAATAGAAAGTGAAAGTCACTTTCACAGAAAGTTGTAGAAAGTGAAAGGCCTACTCTTTAAAATAAAAATTAAGGCTACAAATTTAAAGTTGGAAATAATAAAAATTATAAAAGTTAAAAATCTCATAGTGACATTAACTTCTTCTTGAAGAGAAAGCTTGGATTTTTAACTATCTGAGGATTTTATTGCATTTAAATCAGAGCACAATCATTAGAGTTTTCTAAAATAGAACACGTGCAATGAGTAAAAATTGTTTTGGAGACACTTAAAATTTTAACTTCCTAATACAAACGCTCAAATTTGCAACCTTAATGTAACATAGATTCAGATTTACACAGTCAGATTATATAAGCAAACCATATTAATGTTCCTCCTAGTCTACCACATTATCTAAAGAGCAACTTTCCTGTACCTTGTCTCTTCTTGCCTTTCAACTGACCGTAGGTGTCCCTCTGAACTCTGGCATCAGACAAGTTGATTTAAAAAGTTAACTTAGGATACTATCAATAAAATTAGGACACTATCAATAAAATTGCACTAAATTTTAAACATATAGCATAAATTTTAGCATATAGTATACTTATATGCTAACCTATGACAAAGAAAAAATAATTTGGGGTACTTGTCAGGATTTCAGTCATTTTAATTTTAATGTCAGAACAGTGACAGGTACAGTAGAGTGGTTTCACAGGCTTGGAGGAATGTAAGTCATGGAGAAGGCAGGAGAGTGAGGTTAAGGAGGTGGCAGATAGACAATGCTTAGTTCCACTTGAGGCATTGTCACCAGACCTGCTAGCAACTGTACTGAAGATCATTCTATGCTAGATATGGAAGGTATGGGGTGGCATGAGAGTAAAAGGGAGGACAACCCAGATAGTGAGGAAAAAATAAGAGCGTGCTGCCCATCAGCCAAAGGTATCTAATACTAATTCACCAGAGTTGTATGGATACTGCAAATCACACACTATTCTCAGGCATTCGTGGGGAGCAACAAAACCAGGAGTGTCATCTTCCAGAACCAGACACATGGTGATTGGAAGATGTAGCAAAAATAGAATATGCACCAACATTCAAGATGTTCACTGTAGCTACCACATGGATTCCATTCTGCTTTAGATGTCTCCATTGTATTTTATGGCATTATGTGGTATAAAATTAGAAAATTTCATTGAGCAACAACTAAGACTTATGAACTCATATGCTAAAGATAGGTAGATTTTGGTTAAGTATTTTATTTATCTAATAAGCATTAATTAAAGAAAGACACAGAATATATGACAGAATTGAATTCAATTACCAAGAATCAAAAGTTCAGAAATAAAGGTAAAATTTTTTCGAAACTATTATGTGAGTCATATGGGAAATTATTTGACTATAACAATTCAAGTTTTGTATTAGTTTTTAGAAACATATACAGCAAAGTTTACCTCCAGCAAAGCAGAAACACTATTTTTTTACTCCATTAATTTATAACTTTGGATTATTAAGAGTATGTTTTATTTCATAAAAAACATAATTTTTTTAAAAAGGGAAACTGATATAAATGACATTATCGGGAACATCTTGAGCTTAGGTAAGATAACATTAGTTTCAGGCACAATTAAAAATATCTCTCTGTGTGCACATATCTCAATAAAAACAAGAATTTATGTAGAAACATTACTTGAAAATTGGCAGATTAAATATAAAAGTTAGAAACAATGAAGTAAATTCCATACTTATTAATAATTTAATAATTGATTTTAAAAGGAGTAAGTCTAAATTTTGAAACTCAATGTTTTCATAATTTGGTTTTAACTAGAACTGTTTTAAAGTCATGCATTAGAGGTCACTGTTCTTTAAATGAACAAAACTGATAGATTGTGAATCTTCATTCCTGTCTAGGGGTGTCTATGTCTGCAAGAAAAAGAGCAAGTGATAAACAAACAGGTCTCTGCAGGAGAGCTCTACACAGGAACACTGCAACAATTACAACTCCTATTCTATCACTTAACATGGATCCTCAAAGATCGCTCCCCTTTTACTTAGTATAAAAAGATACACATTATAATAGATAAAGCCATTTTCTTTAAACTAGTTTGAAAACCAAACTTTTCATTAATCCTATATATCTTCCACCCTCTTTAATTACCCTCAAATCATTCCAATTGTATTTTCTGATTTTTGGTCTTAAACTGGAAGAACAAACTAAAAAGCATTTTCTAAGTGATATATCCGAAATTACTGGCATAGGTTAATGAAAATAAGATTGACTTACCCACAAATTTCATATAAACTAGTCCAAGTAATTGTGCTAGAGCTAAGATACTCAAACCTGAAATCAGAAGAGGGCCATGCATTGGTATACACGCTGTAAAAAAAAAAAAAAAAAAAAAAAAAAAAATTCTGTATTAGAAAAGCATATGAAACAACTTACTAAAAAACAGTAATAATCCCAAGATTTAAGAGTTATTCTAATGATCAAAAAACAAAAAGTATCCATATATGTTTATTAACTTAACCAGTAAAATGACTCAAAATTATTATAAGAACAAAGCCCTCCTTTGCATAACACATACCTTATCATATCAAGAAATGGGAACTAGTGTTTCAAGTCTAAGGCTCCAACCAATTTGAGCCCAGTTATTTTAAAAGTTCTTCCATAAATACAGGCATATCAGTTTGGGTGCTAGAACAATCAGCCACCAAGTCATATATACAGCTAATATCTTTGTAGCAAGGAGGAAAGCACTATTACCACTGGGGTAAATTGGAAGTTTAAAAAGAAAAGCTCAGAATGCTAAATGCTGTCAAGTATATGAATAAACAAAAACTCTTATTTATTGGTGGTGATAATACAAAATGGTACAGCCATTTTGATACAGAGAGTTTGGCAGTTTATTACAACATACTCTTAACATACAGTCCAGTAATTGCACTCCTTGGTATGTGCTCAAACAGAACTGAAAACTTATGTCCACACAAAAGTATGTATTTGAATGTACTTTCCACTCAATTTTGCCATGAACCAAAAACTGCAATAAAAAAAAAATCAAGTCTATATATTTTTAAAACGAGAGAAAGAAAAAGAAGAAAAAGGAAGAAGAGCTCTGTCCAAGAGTAACCCAAATTAGGTCTACAGAAAGATGACTCTTACCCGCAATACAGAGACTCAGTCCAACCACAGCGAGGATATAGGCTATCACCTGAATAACCAATATGGCAATGACGAAGGAGGTTAATCCAATCGCTGGAGGAAGGAAAAGGATGTAACAGAAGCGTGTCAAGAGTATTTAAAAAGCAATCACCTCCACTTGCATTTGGTATAATCAGGGATCTCCTAAGACCAAAGACTGTTCATTGTCTTTGGTCTTAGGACCAAAGAGCTCATTGTCTGATGGTAGATGTTAGCTCAGTGATCTAACCATTCCACACAAGTAGTCAGCTCCAAATTCACACATTCAGCAGCCTTTAATTTTCACAGTCAGCTAAGCTGGACTGGAAGTTTTTACCCTAAATCTTAGAACAATGCTGCTTTTACCACACTCGTGCATTTTACAATATGAACGGCTATTATGCATGGCTTCTCCACATGCACACAGAATTGCTCTTGCTGAGAGAACCATTATGCAAATCCGTGACTGTAAACATCATGCTCTCTATCTCTAGATCTGTCATTTTATAACAAACTAATACCTTTCCAATGTACAACAAGCCAGAGAGAGGCTCTAAGACCAAGTGTTAAATGTGACTCTTTAATCGTAATAACTAAATATGGTAGTGATCTACTTTCAAAATGCAGTGTAAATGATACTGATTATAGTTTGGATATCCATACCATCTTTTAAAACTACAGTATTAAGGTTTGCTAATAATTAAAACAAGTATGTTTCTACTATTTGTGATTCATAATTCCATTTTATAGAACCAGTCTTCTTAATACAGAAGCAGAAGCTTAGCAAAAGAGAAAGACTGTTTTGCATCCACTTATAACTTCAAAAAACTGAAATTAGAATATGAAAATAATCATTAAGAAATGATATGGCATAATGTAAAATTATGCTGATTGGCATCAAATACATACGAAAATCACTTTTTACAAAATAGCTAACCTAGAATAAACTTAAAGTTAATATGAATGGGAAAATGTCACTAAGAATAGCATGAAAAATCTTTTAATAAACCAACTTTTATTGAGTTGTAAAAAAACTATGAGTATTTTCACCAAAACTACTGTTTTGTAAATGAAAAAGGTAAAGTCATACTGTAACAACAAATACTCACCTGTACTAAACACATAGTAGTGAAGTAATATTAATATCCCTGTAGAAGTCACAATTAAACCAAGGCCAGTAGCATTCTTTAATGAATATTCACCTGTCAATAAATAAAAACATTTAAAATATTTTCCTGCATACTTTTTAAATGTACTATCTAAATTCTACACTTAACAACTGTGAAAATTTAAAAAATATACGTTTCCCTGAAAACCTCATACAAAGTTAGTGACTATTTTTTCATTAAGACCAAACTTAAAACATCTAAATCTCAACACTGAAGTTTCAACATGCTGAAACCATGAATTGGCTCTGCCTCCTTCTTAACTAGCTTACAGAATTCCAGATGAGAAACTGTGTATTCATCATTCACCGTTCCCTTCATTTGCTGTGTTCAGTATGTCCCAAAGTCAACTCAACTGTTCTTTCAAGTTGTCTTCTGAATCCACCTCCTTCCTCCCGTTGTCTTCACTAACTTCAGATACCAACAGAGCTGCCAAGCCCATGTTCCTAAGCATTACATCTGTACTGCATTCTTCTCCAGAAACGATGGTGTGCTATAGTTATCAGGTTGAGTCCCAGCTTTCCTTTGCTTTTCTTGTGCTACATTTCCTTATTTCCCACTCACATTCCCATTCTCCAAATGCAACTGCCAATTTCCACCTTCATTCCACTTTCATGTCTTGGCCAATGGAGTTTGCCTCTGTAGTGAGTTGAATGATGGCCCTAAAGTTATTTCTACCTCCTAATCCCCAAAACCTGTGAATATTACCTAATAAAGCAAAAGAGTGAATACTGCATTATATGGCAAAAGATATGATGAAGTTAAGGATCTGGAAGGAGGAGCTTACCCTGGATTATATGAGTGGGCTCTAATTCCAATGACAAATGTGCTCGTAAGAGAGAGGCTGAGGGAGATTTAACAAAAACACACAGGCAAAGACATAGAGGAAGGAGAAGGCAATGTGACCAGAGAGGCAGAGGGTGGAGTTATGCTGTCGCAACTAAGGAATGATAAACACCGTCATTCTTTAGCAAATTCCAGAAGCTAGAAGAGGCAAGAAATGGATTCTTCCCTAGAGCCTTGAGAGGGAGTATCGCCCTGAAGACATCCTGATTTCAGACTTATGGCCTCCAGCGTGGAGAGGGAATTGCTATTGTTTAAGCCACCCAGTTTGCAGTCATCTGTTCCAACAGCCCTAGGAAACTAATGCAGCCCTCCTCACCTTGGCATGCACTCATCTACCGTCTGTGTTCCTGCCTAGGAACTGCACATCTTACCTGGGACGAAAAGAATGGCTCCAACAATGACAATGACAGTGATCATCAGTCCAGCAACAAGTAAAGCAATCGTTTTCTCATCCATACCACCGGATCTATATTTAAGTGCTTAAAAAAGAAAAACAAAGAATTACATGAACTCAATCACAAGTGAAGCCATTTTAATAACTTATACAGAGACAAAGTGACAAAAGTACTATAACATAATAACTTCTGAGGAACAACTCCTTCATATCATCAAGTCACCTCACATCTCTTTCACAAGCAAATGGATACTGTCACAGCGTATAAATATGGATGGTGAATTTATAGGTGACACTTTATTTTCCTACACTAACAAATGAGGTTCTATACATCAGTCTTTCTCGGTTGATGTATTACTAATATCTTGAGCTAGATAAGTTTTCTGGGGGAGGGGGGACACTGCTCTGCATAATACAGAATATTTAGGAGCATCTTTGGCCTGTACATACTAGATGCTAGTAACTGGATGCCAGTTATGTCAGTCAAACTGTTTTCAGACATTGTCAATGTCCCCTGACAAGCAAAACCACTCCAGACTGAAAACACAGCACTGAGGTACGTAATACTAATGGGAAACAACAGGTTAATTAACAATATTGAGAAAAAGAGAATTTTGTTCCACCTTATATAAAATTAGTAAACCATCTGGAAATCTGGTTATTTTGTTTTGAAAAAAATGACAGAATAAAACTGGGCAAATTACACCCTTGTGAAATCCTGATGAAGAAAAAAAGCTTAAATTGTTCAACTAAAATATTTTAATAAAAACAAACTGCAAAGACTCAACAGGATTCATCATACATGTTATTGTTTCTGCTGCTAGCTCTACTGTCATGTATCTCGTACCTCCTCTGAAAGACAAATGGAATAGATCAATCTGCAAATATTAGTTCTTTTACTATATATGAATCTTTTAAATTTTGGTTAACATTGAAGTTGATTTTTTTCACTAAGGAAGTCGTTTAAGGTAACCTAAAAGCAAACTGAGTAGCAGAAAGAAACAGTGTGTCACTGAAATGCTTCTGTGTGTTATCCACATAGAGATATTCTCTATGCCAGTAATCAATGGGTGACTGTTATGAAGGGAAAAATATTTTAAATGTTATATTTAGCATTTAGGTTTTTTCTTCTGCAGTGACAAACATTAAATAAAGTAAAAGCAATAATAAGCCCCTAAATGATCATGATAAAAATCTATGTTTAAGGTATATGACAGGTACCTAAATATTTTTGGAATTTCTATCTACCCATACTTTATAACCTCAATTTTAGTCTCTTCACAGGGAGATAAGTCCTAAGCAATAAATAAGCAATAAATAACCAATTTATTAATGTGGATACTCAGAGTAACTGAAATCCACATTAATAAGAGAAGAGAATTCATATTAATCAGAAAACATCCTTTAGCAAGTTCCCCAAGTTTTTATTTGATTCGTTACTTCCGCCCAGCCCTGGGATTTATGTGCCTAATAGTCATAGCCTTGCCTTCTTATAAGGCACAGAGTTTTTACAGCTTCCCTATTTTCTAGGCTAAAATGCTGGCTAGAATGAAACTGAGTGTGTAAGTCACAAAAGGCGCACACACAGAAAAAGGAACTTTCTCTAGATATATGTCACATTTTCCATTTTAATCCCATATATATTGTGATCTAAATAGAGCTTGAAGGTTCTGCAAAGGGTTATAAAATAGAAGCTGTTTCAAACGCACCTCACAATCAATCAAACATTCATAAGAAACTCTTCCAGGTTTAAGTCAATGCATAAAAGAGCTACTAAGATCAAGCAACAAGAATTTGCCTTAGAGTACAGTATAATTTCATAGAAAAAGGTTGACTTACGTTCTTCTTCTATTTTCTTTCTCTTTTTTTTTTTTTTTTTTGAGACAGAGTCTCTTGCTCTGTTACCAAGGCTGGAATGCAGTGGCACAATCTCGGCTCACTGCAACCTCTGCCTCCCAGGTTCAAGTGACTCTCCTGCCTCAGCCTCCCAAGTAGCTAGGACTATAGGCACGTGTCACCACGCCCGGCTAATTTTTGAATTTTTTTTTTTTTTTTTTTTTTTTAGTAGAGACGGGGTTTCACCATGTTGGCCAGGCTGATCTCCAGCTCCTGACCTCATGATCCGCCCGCGTCGGCCTCCCGAAGTGCTGGGATTACAGGCATGAGTCACTGCTCCCAGTAACTTACATCCTTCTTAATAAAAATAAGAGTTTGAATCTCATATAAAATTTATCCTCTTTAGGCTTAGAAGAGCTGTTACAGGAGAAAACAGTGCGAACAATAGCAACAAAAATAGAACACCACAAAATACTACCATAGACAGGGTTCTATCATAAAATGGTCTGTCTCCCTTTGAATATAAGTACACTATATATTGGAAGTAGCTTTGGTTCCTGTTGATTAGTTCAACTACTACTTGTTTTCCAGGCCACCTTAACCTTTTCCTTAAATTAAGCGGCCATTTCCAACAAATACACACGTTGAGGATCCCAAGTGTGAAAAAATCTGAAATCCAAAACACTCTGGTCGCAGGATGGACACTCCACTGGTCTCTGTGGGGTCTACCTAATAACTACAGGCAATGAAAGAGTATCTCCAGGTTTTCTTCAGTGAATCTTCAGAAAGAGTTTCTTTTGGCTCATTTTCTTTGCTAGCATAGCCACATTTCAGCAGGTACCATGGCAAATGTGGGGTAGGTATCTTGTTGCTAGCCCAGTCGTCAAATTTCTCAGTGTAGCGAAAGGGCAAGGAATTTGATACAATAGATACCATAGAACCCAATAACCTCAAGGATCTTATTGATCTTTTCTTATCCTTCAATAAGTGGATTTATCCTTATTTACTGTATGTATCAAAACATTAAATGCAACAAAAAAATAAATTCAATTCTCCACTTAGTATTAAGACAAAAATAACTTAATGTGTTCTTAACAGCAGGCTCTTATCAAATTTCCTAGTATGATTTTCAGACTGCTTGGCAAGGCAATCTATGTAATTTTTAAAATCTGCGTGCTCTTAAGGATTCCCCTCAGCTACAGCTACTGAAATCAATACACAAAATAAAGTACATGAGAAATAATAGTAGTTACACGCTTAACAAAAAATTTATAACCTTAGTGCTTAGCCTGACACAGGAAAACCAAGTATCAGGGGAGGCAATATAACATTTTTGTGAACAAATTAGGTATTCTAAAATTTTCTTTTATATGTTCTATAAAATAATCAGTAACCAAAAGCAGGCTACTTCTCAGAAATCTGTTGGGTTGGTTCATTCGTTTGTTCTACAAATATTTACTGTGTACCTACAATGTACCAGCCCCTTCTGCTAGTCTGCATCAAGGAACAAGTAGAAGATTACTTAATTTGACAATAATTGATTGAGCACTATCAATCTGTATGACAATCACTATTCTAAATGCTGACGGTGAACATAAAAAGCAAACACAAGGCCTGCCTCAAGGCCCTTACATTCTAATGGGTGAGTGTGTGTGTTTGAGGGCAGGAGAGTGTGAGTGATGAGTATGTTACTCCCAAAACTTCTTTCCCAGTTAAACAGATGGTGAAGGCCTACTCTAGTCTAAGAAAATTCCTTTATGCATTTAATCTTTCAAATTCATGCAGATGAAGCAATGACATGTCCCTCTAGCTGCCTGAGAAAACAGCTAATGTTATGGATGGACAAGAAGGTGTTCTGATTTTGTGACTGATAGACAGCACATATAAGATAAAATGCAGGTTGTGACTGATGAAATCTAATGAAATTACCAAGTCAACTTGGGGATAAAATCAAGTCTATCATGTTAAGTTTCCATGACACCCCAAAGACTGGAGCTGACAAACCCATATAGGCTCACACAGACTGCAGTCCATCCAAGGAAACCCAAAACCCAAGAATTTAATGCCTGCCCAAAGACATGACATTTGGAGTGACTGGTAAGTAAGGAGAGAGACAGGAAGGCTTACCAGGCTGATGCGTATCAGACTAAGAATAAATCATAAAGAAAGATGGGTTTGATTTCATTATTATAGTGCTGTTTTCTGATAACTCTAGGAAAGTAATTTTAGAATCTTTTTCATATCTGTTGAGCTGTAAATGAATATTGTTTTCAGTGCAGAATAAAGCGCATCTGACACCTTTACACATAAAATTACAATTTCATTTTTTAAATTATTTAAATTTAAATTACTATTTTTCAAATATCTAATACACTTATTTAACACACACAAGCACACACAAATGAAAGCTTCTGAAACCGGTACTGGGAAAAAAATGAACATTAATACCAATTATAAACTGGTTACTTGACAGAAGGCAAGTTAAATAATTTTATAATAAACTCCATACACTATCCAACTTGCTCTGATGAAACAATTTTGTCACAATGAATACTGACTAGACATTAGTCTATAGGATAGAGATAAAAGAGCCCAGGCTTTGTGCATCAAGTACTTTGAACATAAAAGATGAAAGAAGAGGATGTCCAACAGACCAAACTTCCTTTTTTTCATTATCAACTTTCCCTGCCTTGTGGATTTCACAGTTTTAGAGTGTATGGAGAAAGCTGTGATGTCTGGATTTGGAAAAGGTCAAGGGATTTCTACAAAAGAGTAAAATGCTGAGCTATAGATTTGTTCAATTCCTCCTACAATAAAATCAGCACATAATCACATTAATAACAGAATGTGCTCATTATATGGACAGGACCAAGGGAAAGCACTGGGAGTTCAAGATTATTGAATAGAATTCACAGTAAGGGGCCAGGCACATGGCTCATGACTGTAATCCCAGCACTTTGGGAGGCCAAGGCAAACGGATCATGAGGTCGGGAGTTTGAGACCAGCCTGGTTAATATGGTGAAACCCAGTCTCTACTAAAAATACAAAAATTAGCCAGGCGTAGTGGTGCACACCAGTAGCCTACAGCTACTTGGGAGGCTGAGACAGAAGAAATGCTTGAACCCAGGATGCGGAGGTTGCAGTGAGCCAAGACCACGCCACTGCACTCCAGCCTGGGTGACAGAGAGAGACTCCATCTCAAAAAAAAAAAAAAAAAAGAATTCACAGTAAACATAATAACAAAGTCTTATTATCAGGGGCCATCAACCAGGTCACAGAATGATTCTTTGTGATAATATTTATTGTATATTTTACTTTCTTGCATGGAAATATCCTAGTCCAAGTTAGGATATGTCTTCACTTTTTCAGAATAATTTTTCTAATCTATGAAGAGATTTCCTGTTCCATTACTTATTTTAAATATGCTTTCATGGCCGAATTACTTTCATTATTAAGCTGTCCTCAAGTCAAAACTCAAGGACTTAATAGGATCTCAAGGTAGTATAATGAGAACTTTTTTCCTTGAATTTTCTAACAATGATTTCTACAGGAACATCTACTCAAAGACATCTGGGCCATAACCAAAATCTCTGTGGAATAATTTTGCGTAAGGTGGGGAAAGTTGAAAAAAATTAAAGATGCCTAGAATACACAATTTTAAATTTGGAATCAATTACAGCAGTCCTCACTTTGCACTATTCTGATAGGAATTCCAGTTACCATGGTTTAATCAAATAAATTCCTCACAAATAGTCCAAATTTCAATTACCACAATATATTAACTGAGTAACTGCATGAAGTACAACTTCACTGCTATTTCTTCAGTTCAAAAATAACTATGTAAACAGCAGATGCCCCATCATGATCAGTGGTCAATCATGTCACTTCTTTTGAAGACTGTTGGTGACTAGTCACTGTACATCTGACATTTAGGTCATGCACAGACAGCAAAGTATGGAGTTTTGTTACCTCCTTGTTTCCCAGTGATAAACCCATGTGACATTTTATAATGGAGAAATCAAAAGAGGAAACTAGGCAAGAAACATGAAAGAGTAAAGAAATAAAAACTGACAAATGCTGGGAGTGAAATTTGAATAGACCATAAACGGAATAAGAGAAGAAATAGCTGATTGTGGGAATGTTGACATTACTGCAATGCAAGAAACTCTAGAGACGAAGCCAGAAGAACTCAGCGAAGGTGGACTTACTGATATAAATGAGGAAAGTGAGGAGGATGTAACAAAAAGAATAAAGCTGTCCCAGAGGAAGTGACTGGCAATAAAATAAACTTTAAACATTCAAAAACATTAAAGGAATTCTTTCATGACATTGAGAGTGCAAAGGATAAAACGGTAGAAACTGATCCAAACTTAGAAAGGGGTATGACAATTCACCAAGCCATAGAGAAGACACTTGCTCTGTATCCAAAGTTATAAAAGAACACACAAGTGTTGTTCAAACTACTCTTGATAACACACTTTCATTCTCAATGTTTCTAATGATTTAATTTACCACATACTAAATACTAGCTTTACTATTTTTCATTTCTCAATGTCATTGTTATTGATAATAACAGAGTTTTTAAGGTTTTAACAAAAAAAATTTTTAAGGTCATGGAACAATACAATAATAGTTTTTCCCATTCATTGTGAAGATTGTTTTGCAGAGTTTCAGCTTACATGGTCATGTTTATGGTCTTGCAGTTTTGTGCGAAGCAAGTATTGCCTGTATAAGACACAGTTATAAAGGCAAAGAAAGAACAGACAGACCTATCTCAAAGAATTTCAAAATGTTAGCCAGTTCTTTACATACAGTTGGACCTTAATCCTGCAGGAACTGGAGCTGTAGGTGGACAGAACTTAAAATGATATCAAAGAGTGAGAAAGAAGAATCCTGAAAATCAGCCAGGAACTTAATTGTCAGTAGAGTGGCAAACTGAGTTGGTGTAGTTTTCAGAACACAAACAAAGCGTGTTAAATGCAATACTATCAGTTAAGGCTTGGTGTCTGATTCTAGCAATCTCAGAGTCGTTTGCTAAGCATAGAGATTCTGCTTAAAAGTTCCTAAGTTAAAGCTAAGCTAAAGATGAGGGTATTCAGGAACATTTCCCTGTGAGAGGCCTTTATCTTTGACACATGGTCCAGGGCTCACCAAGTCCTGGCTGGGCTCTGGGAGTTTAGGAGTCTTCTTGGGCTTCTTCCTCAGGAGGGCCAATGGCATCCCTGAGATATCATTCAAGATACAGCTCTGGTATAAAGAAACTCTTTCTCCTCAGTGAGCAAACGAGGGCATAACCTGCTGCCTTTACTGAGAGTTTAGCCTGGTAAAGGTCCAGGTTTTGTCTTGGACCACAGAGTCTCACATGCAGAGCTGGAAAAACCACTGAGAGAAATTCCCTGTAGCCAAGTACAGACCACAAATGGTAATCAGGAAAAGTGAAAGAGAACTAGAAATCTATAAAATAAAAGTCATGGGTCTGAGTTATTATGAATGCTTTAGGGGCTTTACCATACTGGATTCTAAAAAACATACATCGAAGCAGGTGGAAAATAGAGGTGCTTTCGGTTTCTATTTGGTGGAATGCTCAGGCCATCAACAGGAGGCACTAACAGAAAAGTTAGATTTGGATCCATGACTATCTCGAAGATGTGACAAAGGACAGGATGCACATACATACATGCCTCCCTGGCTGCAATGACTTAAATGTGGGTGCTACAAAGCCAGGGCAATATGCATGTCACACCCACATTTCAGGCATGTAGCTAGCTCGGTGCCCAGCAGTCGGCAGGC
The DNA here is from genome assembly GCF_047675955.1 of Chlorocebus sabaeus. Lineage (NCBI taxonomy): Eukaryota > Metazoa > Chordata > Mammalia > Primates > Cercopithecidae > Chlorocebus > Chlorocebus sabaeus. The sequence continues at coordinate 27,926,433 of NC_132925.1, forward strand.
ACCCCGTCACTAGGTATTTGCAGAGTAAGTAAACAAATTAGGTCAACATTCTGCTCTCCCAATAAGTTTTAACTACTCAGTATTGTGTGCTTAGATACAGGTTCACCCTTCATGGAAAGAAAATCCTCAAAATAAATGCAAAACGGGGAGGCAGCACTACAGTGCAGAGGTACACAGTACTAGTTCAAATCCTAGTACTACCAGGAAACGGCTGGGTGATTGCGGGCAAATTGCCTCATCTATCTGTGCCTGTTTCTTATCTACAAAATGGGAATAACAACAGTGCCTACGCCCATAGAGTTCCTGGGAGGGAGAAATGTCATTTCAGATACAGAGTACTTTGCACAGAACCTGTCAGGCAGAGCAAGAGCTCCACAAATGGCTAGCTACTATTATCATCAACACCTTTAAACGTGAGCGCAGGCTGGGTGAATCATGCATAGACATACCTCTTCCATGCACATACACACACATCTACCTGTTTCAAGACGAGCCAAAACAAAAAATTCCCACCAAAATATTTCTTTAGGTTTATAAGCACGTTCCTTAAAATATGACCAGTATAAAAAATATAAAAAAAGAACATTCCACCTTACTAACACAAAAATTACAATTAAAATAAGATGCTTTTTCACCCATCGAATTAGCAGAGATTTTAGAGTTATAATATCAGAATTATAACTGAGGTGAAAGACAGGTATTCTCATCTGCAATAGTAGTTGATACAAACGTTTCTGGAAAACATTTTGGCAGTATGTATCTAGAGTCTTAAAATATCTCTGCCATTTCCAGGCTTCATATCTTTAGCAGAGTTATTTTCATAGTATCAAAAAAATTGGAAACATCCTTAAAATCCATCAAGATGAGAGTTAAGTAAATTATAGTGCATTCACGAAAGTAGAACACAGGCAACTATAACGAGATTTCTGAAGACACGGGGGAAAATCAGAATGTACAAGCATATAAGCTGTATGAGTCCATTTATGGTTACCTTTTTAAAAAAAACATAACAAAAATGAATAGAAAAAGACAGAAAGGGAAATAGGAAATTCACTAGAATATACCAATAGTTTATTTCTAGGTTTGGGGACTACAGATGAGTTTTTTTTTTTTTTCCCCAATAACTTCCTACTTTGTATGAGGTGTTCTAAAGTGACATGTATTTTTTTTAAGTCAGAAAAAATATTGTAAAGCTCATTTTGTAAAAATACAGCCAACGGTGCACAAACTCACTCCTGGTATTTCACTAAAAATAATGTCACCAATGATAACATCTGGATCAGCAAACATCCATCAAGCCAAACTCAGAAAATCACACTATGTGAAATAATTTCATGATCTTTAAAAAACGCTGTTCCCTGCCCACATCATATGACTTAGCACTTAAAAAGCCTGGCTCTGCCAATGTGGTTAAAAGCTTTCCCTAATATCACTGATGTCAGAATAGGTCTTAATGCTATGTCAGTCCTTTTCTTGATATAAAAAACTAAGAAATTCTAGGAAAATTTCAAAAAGAAGTCTAGACACTATCTTGAAAGTAAAAGTTATTAAATGTCTTGACAATTGCCACTGCCACTCCTTTCTCCCCCTTTTTCCCTTTCAGACAAAAGTTGAGAACATTTCTGAAATCACTGAGCATTTCCAGAATGCCATACTTTGAGAAAAGTGCTTAAAACATATAATCAATCAGTTATCTCCCTTCCATGTTTATATATCACCATAGATATACACAGCTTAAACTGCTGAGTAAAAGTAAAATTCATAAAATATACAACTGGGCAATCCACTGCAATATTTTGCTAGCTTTTGTATGTTTAAAGGTTGCAGAATAAATTAAAGAAGCAGTATTTATTCCTTGCCTATACAAATGTTTACTGGTCTTCAGGATGCTACAAGGAAAGAAGGAATAAATCTTGTATTTAAAAAGCTTAAAAGTTTAGACTGTCACCTCTGAACTTCATTAATTTTGTAAATTTTCTTTACCAAAATATGAAAATATGGTTGATTAAACATTAACCATAATACATATTACCTATCTGCCTAGTAATGACAATTCGATATTGTTGAAGCTAAATCTAGTGCAGCATCAAGATCTGCCCTAGGAAGTCTGGTTATGTTACTATTATAGGAAAGCAAGATCAAAGAACATAACTCTTTGGTGGCTGCTTCTTTAGAGGCTGCAGAACTGCACAGAGAGGAGGACAAAACAGGGTTCCACTGGACTTTTCCAAGGGTGAACACATGTACACAGAGAAATTCAAACTGGGAAAATAAAAAGAGGGGAATCTAAATGCTCCAAAGTATAACATCCTATTTCAAAACTAATGCAGGCTGTCACCACCTGTTTACCAAATAACATAGTGTGTGTGTAGATGTTCTGTGAATATTAAAATGTGGCATGAGTTTCAGGTGTTGTTACTAATGTTCCCACTATCCATTCTTAAGAGATTAAAAAAAAAAAAACACCAAATGAAAACCACCTTCTTAGGAATTAAAAGTGAACTACAGCAAAACGTAGGCGACAACATATACTTCAAGGAGACTAGTATTATTCAAATTACATACTCATATTTATCATAATAGCACTTTTCCTAGTACAACTTTAAATATTTCACTGATAATGTCTCCTAGAAATAACTGTATCATCACTGAAGCATAAATGAAAAGTAGAAATAATACTTACTTTTAATACCAAACTGTCCCCAAAACAGGAGTATAGCAAAAATTGGGAAAATAACAATGAGAATATTTTCATTTGGAGAAAACCATGAAACTGGGGAAAAAGAAAACAAAAGTCACAATTAATATTTACTAAAACACTTTAAATCCTGCTAATGGTCTATAATACATGCTTTATTATGGAGATGGAAAAAAATTAAAACTGTGGCCTTATTTTTACATATATTTATTTATATACACACATATTTTATGTATACACACATATACGTAAAACAAATCACATATACAAGGTACTTACGTAAATTTTATTTATGAAAAAAAACTACACTTACTTAATTGTTTCTCACATTTTTCTTATGTTTCATGGAAGGAAGTAGTGCAGTGCAGTGGCTAAGAACAAGGCTCTGTGGCCACACTGCCAGGGTTTGAACCCAACTCTAACTTAACAGTCTGTGGAATCGTGACCACCACTTGACACCTCTTTGTTCTTCGGTGTCCTCAACTGTTACACCAGTATAGCACAGTACCTGTATCTTGAAGGACTGTTGTAACTACTAACAAAGTCAATAAAGTACATGCAAAGGGCTTAAAACAAAGCTTAGCACTCACCAAGTACTCAGTTAACTAAAATCAGTATGTGTTCATGTGCTGAGTAGCTGTGTATGTAAAGTCCCAAGAATGCACCTTCAAGTAACAATGAAGCATTCCTGTAAAGACAGACTCAGGGAAGCTAAGCGAGGAAGATGCACCACTAGGTGCTCTCTTCTCACTGTGGCTAAGATGGAGAGCGATGTGCCCGGTCGGTCTTTTCTCAAACTCACTCTGCAATTATCCATGCACAATTAGGCTTCACAAGGACTGTTTATATGTAAAGTAACATGAGTGGCTTTAGGGTATTCACGAAGCTGTTATTAAGTGGGTCACATGTTACTTTTATCATAAAAATATATCCACATATCCTATATAAAGGAAATTAAGATATTAAGACTTCAAATAAGATTTGTGAGAACTTTTAAAAATTAAGTTTAATTGCCTCTTATAAACCCCTAAGACCATAATTTTAGCCATGAAATTTCTGCTCTAACAATAAAGCCAAGTAAATGGACTGAAAGTATTCCGGAGTTTGCCTGTATAAGGGGCCGTGCGGTTGGAAGAGTACTTCTAATACTGCCTTAAGCAAGCACTGGCATTCCTCTGAAATCAACACTTCTTTCGAATTTGACCATGCACTACCCCTCAGGTCAACAGGTGAGGAATTTTCCAACCTTTTACTCCATAATGATAGCCACATGTTTCTTGTGTTAAGCTTATAATGCTATAATAAATCCTGGTAAAATGCTTATATCAATCCCCAGAATATAACAACATTATAAACTCTGTTTTACAGATACTAGCTTTTCAGAATCCAGCATTTTGTTCTATATGTAGTAGAGACTCAATATGTTTGCTGTTGAAGGTGACAATAGTCATAAGACAGTTTCATGAGTGAATGGAAGACCTTTTTTTTAATGCTTCTTTGGTTGTAGATCTCTACCGAGAGATGTTTTTGGATACTCTGAATCAATACCTTAATTTCCAATTGTATAACTGAGTATCTTCTTGTACCAAAGAAAAGTCACTTCAGTATAGCCTAAATCCCTACCAGGAAAACATTCTGGAGATCATGCTTGGATTTTTGTATCTAATCCCCAATGGATTTGGTAAAGCTGTATGGTCTAATAGCCATGCTTAATCGATGTACTTTTCCTTACTTCCTCTGTGCTTTTAATTGTGTACCTCAACTCAAGTCCTCACAATTATCATGTGAGAAATTATTAACCCCTCCTTATAGTCATAGAAACTGAGGAACAGTGAATTCAGGCTCTTCAGTTATCTTAACTGTTCAAGTTCCACACTGAATCCTGATATTGCCCTCAGCCCATCCTCCACAAACTCCCCCTCTCATTTTCCTCATTTCAGTCGTGGTGACCCCATTTCTCCAGTTGCTTGAGGCTGAAAACCTTGGAGTTACACCTGACTCCTTGATTTCTCCCACATCTCACTTTAAACAGCAAATCCTGCTGGCCAATATCTGATCTCATATTCAAGATGAGCTGACAATGAAATGTTCTTTCATTGGTCTCTGCCCCTATACACACAAAAAATTTAGGATATATTAATAGACTATTAATATACTAATATTAATTTGAATGTATTAATAAAAGAGGTGCCTTCGACCCTGGAGTGACCACTCATTTTTCACTTATTCCACGAACACTTATTGAAAGTCCACCATGGAGAGGAACTCCTCTAGGCTCTTGAAAGCCAGCAGTGAACAATGCAGGGGACCCTGAGTGTACAGAGTGGGAGAAGCTGAGGCAGTAAGGAAAGGCCTATAGGGAGAGGAACAAAACTAAGCCTAGAATGGAAAGGAGCCTACATTGTGAAGACAGAGAGGAAGAGATGCCAAAGTAACAGCAAGTTTAAGAAACCAAAGGATGGCCACTGTGGCTGGAATTCAGTGATGAAATCAGATGGGAAGAGTTTGCTGGGGCAAGACCATGTAGAATCTTAACAGCTTGTTGGGAGAGTTTGGATTTTATTCTAAGAGCAATGACAAGCGGCTGGAAGGCTTTAAATAGGGAAGAAAAATAACCTGACTTATTTCAAATCTTCTTTGGCAGCCACATGGAGAATGGATTACAGGGAAGCAGGACCTGTCAGAAAGTTACAGCAGCAGTAATTTGGAAGGGAGAAGGGTGTGACCAACAAATGCAGTCCTGAGCTCAGTTTTACTCATCACATTTGAAGATATAACAGGGAATTGCTCCAAAGGAAGATGACTAGAATGGGGATCCTGAAACCATGAGCAATGGCTAAAAGAACAGAGATTTTCATCACAGAGAGGAATAAACTTGAGAGAAATACTACAGCCCCCCCAGTGAGTGAGAATAGCAGCAAATTTTAGCTTGACTTAAGGAAGAACTGAAACTGCCTGAAAACAGACCAAGATCCTCTGGGAAGTAACAATGTCTCATCACATCAAGTTTTCGGTAAAAAATCTGAATCGCCAGCTACTTGGGATGTGATAGAAATAATTCGTAAATTAGATGATGAGATAGACTAGATGACTACTGAATGACTCCCAGATTCTACGTGAAAACAAGAAATATGAGACATTTCAACGACAGAGAGGAAGATTATAGAACAAAAAATACTGTCTAAATGATTCTTTTTTTTTTCTTTTGAGATGGAGTCTCGCTCTGTTGCCCAGGCTGGAGTGCAGTGGTGCGGTCTCAGCTCACTCAACCTCCACCTAGCAGGTTCAAGCAATTCTCCTGTTTCAGTCTCCCAAGTAGCTGGGATTATAGGCAGGCGCCACCATGCCCAGCTAATTTTTGTAATTTTGGTAGAGACAGGGTTTTATCATGTTGGCGAGGCTGGTCTCAAACTCCTGACCTCAGGTGATCCACCTGCCTCAGCCTCCCAAAGTGCTGGGATTACAGGCGTGGGCTGTCACCCCCACCCTAAGTGATTCTTAACTGGAACTTATCAGTTTGTCACTCTCCCTTCTCACTATTGTGCCAGGATTTTAAATTGTTCCCTGGTGTGTGTGGGGGATGGGGAGGGCAATCTATGGAGAAGGGCATCCATAATTCTCTCGGTTTGAAATCACTGTTGCACATTTCTGCTGGATTTGAGCTACAGTCACTGATGAACGGGTTCCTCCTCTCTCTAATTTGTTACAGTGGGAAAAGTTTGAGGATCACCGAATTAGATATTTAAGAACCAATTGAGATGCTGGGAGAAAAAAAAAACATTTTATATAAAGACACTTGCATGCCTGTTAATCTATTGATTTGTTATGGTAGTATTGTCAGATAACGTTAACTCTTGTTCCTCAAGGGGAGAGTGAGACATGATACTTCTTTCAGCTCTGAATTTCTATGCCACTAAGAACATAAATTAAGCTTAAAATGGACTAAGAACAATGTCAGATATTTTTCCATCACAAGATTAATAAAGGTAAGCCAAGAACATTCACATCCTTATTCTACCCAAGCTATGGCTGACAACTGTGTCTAGCACTCTCCTCCAATTCCTGGACAGGCAGAATGGCTTTCACAAAAATGAACTTCTTGCTAGTAGAGAGGCAAAGAAGTGATATTACAAGGGTGTAGTCTACGAACGAGTGTCTAATTTTTACTTCCAAGCTTAAGTGTTATTAAAACCCAGAAACCCAGGACCTCATTTGTCTTACCACTGTACAAAAATGAGACAACCTAAAAAAGTGAGGACACCATTTCTATCAACAAAGTGTCTCCTTCAAACCTCCACAAACACAGGGAACACCAGGTTACACACACACCCCACAGTAACATTTACAATACTAAAATGCAAACCAAATTTTTACTTGATGTTTCAGGATTGTGATGGCTTTTTTTGATGAGTTGACTTGCTAGGATACAGTCCCATTATTTATTTAATCAAACCCAGAATTCTAAGGTGGTCCCAAAACCACTGCCCTAGCCATGCATCTTTTATACTTCCCTCCCCTTGTGTGTGGGAGACTGAGACTGTGGATGTACTGGATTTCATTTCCGTGCTTATACCACCTAGCAAAAGGGAGTCTGCTGATGTAATTAAGATCCTGAATCAGCTGACTTTAAGAAAGAGAGATTATTTTTGAGGGAGAGAGAGCTGACCTAATCAAGTGGTCTCTTAAAAGGATCTGGGTTCTTCCTGGCAAAATAAACTCAGTATGTGAGAGGGATTCAACAAGAGGAAGATTCTCCTTTGCTGGCTTTAAATATGCAAGGGGCCAGGGGGCAAGCAATGAGGGCAATCTCTAGGAGCTGCTAGAATTCCCTGGCAGATATTTAGCAAAGAAACAGGGACCTACCTCAGTCTTAACAATCACAAGGAATTGAATTCTGCCATAATTATGTGAGCCTAGAACAAGACCCCAAACTCCAAATGAAAGTATGCCCTGGGCAACACCTTGATTTTAGTCTTTTAAGACCTTGATCAGAGAACCCAGTCACGCCATGACCAGGCTTGCCACCTACAAAACTGTGAACTACAAAATGAGTAATGTTTCAAGCTGCTTTATTTGTAGCTGTTATGCAGCACTAGAAAACTAATACAAAGATCTTGCAATGCCTTCATGTCTTCATCATGAACAGACCGTATGTCCTGTTGATAATAATGGAATTGGCAACTCTGTGGAACTTGAACTGACCTTTCTAAACAAAACTCTAATAGCTTAGAGAAAAATAAATTTTACGTTTTCAAGTTTTGGTATTGCTAATAGAATAGAAATATTAACGACAAATTTTATGATTACTATTACTTGCATTTAGTATTTAGTTATTTACAAGCTGTTGTCACATGAACCACATACTATGGTGGTAAAAATACTGGGTTTTGATGCCAAAGAGATCTAGGTGTAATTCCCGGCTATTACTCTGACCTTGAACAACCTTGAATCTCTTTTGCTTCCCTGTTTGTTACATGGTAAGACCTCCATCTATCTCCTAGAGTTCTTAAGAGGATAACAGGACACGACTTACATAAAGTATGTGGCACATGTGCAAATAAATGTTAGGTCACTTTACATATTTGTACTGCAACCACTTCCTTGAAATCAGCAATGATGTCTTCCTCATCACGGAATCTGTGATACCTAGCATGGTACCTGACGCATGGTAGGCACTTAGTAAAATTTTGTTAAGTAAGAGAGATATTATTTATATCTCAAACATTTCCATGATGGTGATGGCATCTTTATTGTACTAAGAAAAATTTGAGGGCCAGATAGGTTGAGTTTCTTATCTAACTTTTTTTAAAGCTATTAAACAGTAAAGTCTAGAAAACAGTGAAGTCTAGAAAACAGCTTTGTAAATTCAAGTCCAGTGCTCCTTCCAATGGACTACACTATACATAGGCACAGAGGTATATAAAACTATATCTTACAGTGTTTCCATGTATTCAGTCCTAGTCCTCTAAAAAATAAAAAAAGGCACAAAGAATGGTCACTATTATCTGCGTTCTATTAAGTATAATTCACTTCTCTATTGAGAAAATTCTGTTTCTCATTTATGCCTGTATTTGCAAAAATCACAACATAGTAAAAATGGTTTCTAATGCCTAAATCCTCAAAGTCCATAACAGGTAAGTATTCTTACTAGAAAAAACTTCTTCTCCATAGTAAGAGTCCTGCCCCATTTAACCTTTTTGTGCAGATAAGTTTTTAACTGTTTTTTGTTTGTTTGGTTGGTTTTTTTTCAGTTAAAAATGGTTACAACAGAGTGGTACCAGATACTGCTGAGGATGTGGAGAAACTAGATCATTCTTACAATGCTGATGGAAATGTAAAATGAAATAGCCACTCTGGAAAAGTCTGGCAGTTTCTTTAAAAACTAAGCATATACTTACCATACAGCCCAGTAACCATACTTCTGAGCATTTATCCCAGAGAAATGAAAATTGTGTCTACACAAGAAACTGTACACAATTGTGCACAGCAGTTTCATGTGTAACAACCCAAACTTGAAAACAACCAAAATGTCCTACTGTAGGTAAATGATTAAACAAACTGCAATATATTCATACTAGGGACTACTACTTAGCAAAAAAAAGAAAGGAAAAAAAAAAAACTATTGACAGACGCAATCACTTGAATAGATCTCAAGGGCATTGTGCTGAGTGAAAAAGCCCTCAAAACGTCACATCCTGTATCATTCCATTTATATAGTATTGCTGAAATGACAAAATCATAGATATGGAGGGCAAGTTGGTGCTTGCCAGGTTAGGGACAGTGGGAGGTGGTGGTATGACTAGTAAGAATAAGCATGAGGGAGATGTTTGTGATGATGGATAGGTCTATGTCCTGATTGTGTAGGTAGTTATGCAAATATACACATGATGAAACGAGAGAGAACCATTCACACACTGCACCATTGTGAATTTCCTGATTTTCATATTGTGTTATTGTCACATAAGAGGAAACCACTGGGGGGACCGGGTGAAGGGCACATGGAACCTATCTTTGAATCATCCTGTAAATCAATAATTATTTCAAAAAATTAAAATGGATGCAAAGCCAAATGTCTCAAACCTCTGGTAGAATTTTCTACATTCTCTATAATAAAACAACACCTTCTCCTTTTAATGGCCCCCAAAATAAGTCTAGTTCTTATTTTTATAGGATATTTTGAAAACAAACAAAGATAAAACAATCTTTCAATCACATGCAAAATTATTAACTGCTTTCTTCTCAGATCCTGGCATTCCTTTCTCTTCCATCTTCATTTCATCTTCTGGCCTTTCGAATCTCGTATCTTGAGTTTTCCAGTTTACCTCTCAGATGATCTAACTCCAGTTAGCTGCAGTGCATATGACTGACTGATTACACCCTTCCTGAAAGGTATACTTAACAACAACAAAAAAAGCTCCTTTGCCCAAATTAATATCAACAGTAAAAGCTACAAGGTAAGGGAGAGTTCTTAGCAGAAAGACCTTTCAGATTCTCCTTGCCTACTCGGAGCCATTCCCTGCCCATTCCTCACTGCACACAAATCCCTCTCACAATGTGACACCTTCCTTCACAAAATAAACATCCCAGGAAAACAACTAATGTTTACAACACACTTTGGTTTACAAAAAAACACGTTTACACGGGATCTCATGTGATGCTCATTAGACTATAGAATACATAAAAGCAAGTATCTATTGTCATCTCTTGGACATGAGGTCACTTGGACTCGGTTAAGTACCTTCTCAAGATCACACAGGTGAATAGTCAGTTGCTGAACAGGGGCTATAACTCAGACATCCTGATTCTCAATCCTAAGTAATGTCCAAACATTTCATCAAACCAAACACCCCATTCCTAATCTGGTAGCAGATGATTTTACAAAAGCTAAGCAAATAGTTGATCCAACTGAACAGAACTGAAGCTATCCAGAGTTAAGGTTCACAGAATGTGGTTAACCCATGATGGGTAATATGACAGGTAATTTTTTATTTTTTTGAGATTTTTTTAAAATTTTTAAATTATTACTATTATTATACTTTAAGTTCTAGGGTACATGTGCATAACGTGCAGGTTTGTTACATATATATACTTGTGCCACGTTGGTGTGCTGCACCCATCAACTCGTCAGCACCCATCAACTCGTCATTTACATCAGGTATAACTCCCAGTGCAATCCCTCCCCCCTCCCCATGATAGGCCCCGGTGTGTGATGTTCCCCTTCCCGAGTCCAAGTGATCTCATTGTTCAGTTCCCACCTATGAGTGAGAACATGCGGTGTTTGGTTTTCTGTTCTTGCGATACTTTGCTGAGAATGATGGTTTCCAGCTGCATCCATGTCCCTACAAAGGACACAAACTCATCCTTTTTTATGGCTGCATAGTATTCCATGGTGTATATGTGCCACATTTTCTTAATCCAGTCTGTCACTGATGGACATCTGGGTTGATTCCAAGTCTTTGCTATTGTGAATAGTGCCGCAATAAACATACGTGTGCATGTGTCTTTATAGCAGCATGATTTATAATGCTTTGGGTATATACCCAGTAATGGGATGGCTGGGTCATATGGTACTTCTAGTTCTAGGTCCTTGAGGAATCGCCATACTGTTTTCCATAATGGTTGAACTAGTTTACAGTCCCACCAACAGTGGAAAAGTGTTCCTATTTCTCCACATCCTCTCCAGCACCTGTTGTTTCCTGACTTTTCAATGATTGATTGCCATTCTAACTGGTGTGAGATGGTATCTCATTGTGGTTTTGATTTGCATTTCTCTGATGGCCAGTGATGATGAGCACTTTTTCATGTGTCTGTTGGCTGTATGAATGTCTTCTTTTGAGAAATGTTTGTTCATAACCTTTGCCCACTTTTTGATGGGGTTGTTTGGTTTTTTCTTGTAAATTTGTTTGAGTTCTTTGCAGGTTCTGGATATTAGCCCTTTGTCAGATGAGTAGATTGCAAAAATTGTCTCCCATTCTGTAGGTTGCCTGTTCACTCTGATGGTAGTTTCTTTTGCTGTGCAGAAGCTCTTTAGTTTAATTAGATCCCATTTGTATGACAGGTAATTTTAAACAGAGATTTCAAAACAGAAAGAACAGACTCATATGGGGCTGAAGAACTCAGCTAGCACAGCAGGAAAGAGCAAAGAGAGGAGACTATTCAGCTAATTTTACTACCTTCTACACTTCACCAACCCAAGTTTGTGACAAAAAGGGCAGAATCATGGTGCTATAATCAAGTCTGAATTTGAATAAATTAATTTGAATCCCTAGCTCTCTCATATTTTGGCCAAGAAAAAGAAGACCAAAGTAAGGCTAAGCACAGAAAATCTGAAGAAATCATCCATGATAATGTGATTTAATCTCCTGATTCTCCTCTACTCTCTCCAGAGGAAGCATGGCTGGGACTTGCCAACCCTTGGTCAAAGTGTAAGGTTAAAAAAAAAAATACCAGAAGGCTGAATAATTGGAAAGAGACTTTAAAATTAGACACAGGAAAGAAAGTATTTGGATGGCAGCAAACAGAAATGAAGAGTACATTACCCCAGGACCAATCACCCAAATAGAATGGTCCTTAGACCAAAAGTTTGAGAACCACACAATATACAAATTAACAAGTAATACAAATTAAATAGTAAATGTGTTTTACTGTGAAGAGTAGACTAACAAATAGGATAGAAATCACAACCTTAAACCTGCTAAACATTACATCAACATTTATTATTAATAGCCTGCTTTTTGATTCAAAGGAGTACCTATCCCCATTTGGCCTCCTCTCGAAAGAGGATCGGGTTGTACCAGAACAAATAAAAAAAAAGAGCTTTCATAGAAGTCTTACCAACACGATATTTTAGCTCAATGATCGTTTCACCTTCTCTGGTTAATTCTGTTACTTCACAAGTGTAGTTTCCTGTGTGTGAGACAGCATCACTCTTATCCAGCTTCAAAGAGGCATCTCCTTTTAGTAATTGTGAGACTTCAATTTTTGCACTACTAAAGTTAGCGGGGGCAGTGGACTTGTTTAGAGGTCCATCAAACGTGTAAATATCTCTTCCTTTAAATTTCCACTTTACATATACTTCGGTAGTGTTTTGTGCCTCCATATTAGTAACAAAGCATGGAATGACGACAGTGTCATTACAGAACGTGAATTCTACAGATTTTGTTTTATTAAATAGTAGCTGAGCTGATCCTGGAAAGGAAAAAGAAAAATATTTCATTAGTTATAGAAGTCTGTACTGTAAGATCTTAAGTTACAAATCCTTAGGATAAACAGCAACATTTCCATTGTTCACTTAAGTAAACAGTATAGCAACGAAGAAGACCTATTAGGTGAAACACAGAAACAAATTATATTTTAATATTAACTTGCACAGCTGGAAGGCATCATTATGACTTTTCTTTATTCATTCTCAATAATACAAAGTATACATTACACGCATCTTGGGAATAAATTCAGCAACTATGTTAGAACATGCAGGTGTAGCATCTGGCTTCCAGAGCTTTGAAGTAATCATTACTGCCTACTGATACAAGTAGAAAAATATTGTACTTATCAAGGTAAAATTTTGAACAGAAAATCAAACTAAATATTTTATTCAGTTTCAACTTCAATACACTGCTAAATAGAACTTGCTGAACTGATATGAAATTTATCTTTACCCTTATGCTGCATTTCCAAAAAAAGTGGCAGGTTCTACTGTACTTTAATATACAAAGTAAATAGGATGAATCAAATCATATCTTTCCACTAGGATGGAAAATCCTAAAACACTAATGAGGAAAAAACCCCAATATCTGTGGCTACTTTCCCATTGCAAAATATAGGCAGCAATAGACATTTTGTATGGGAGTCTTGAATGACATTTTCCCACCCCTACATTTCATTTACACTACAGAACAACAATCTCCAAATGTGTATTACAGGTATTCTTCCTCCAAGAAACCACAAAACAGTGAAAAAGCTAAGTAAGATACAAGTTGAAACCAAGAGCAGTTACTGCTAACAAGCATCCTTTCAACACTTCTCAATAGGATAAACTACCAGTTGTTGCCTTATAGAAGAGGGACTGGGTAAATAAACGTAATCACTCATTGTTCAACTAAAACGTACAAGAATGTGTAGGAATTATAGTTGTCTTCCATATTCTTCAGCCATTCAGCAATTCTTTTATCTAAGTAGCTACTTGGCCTTCCCCTCAAAATATAAACAAAAACAAAACACAAATTACTAACAAATATAAATAAAACATCAACTTTGTTAATAGTTCACAATTAAGATTTCCTTCTACATAAACTGGAATAAAAATCAGAGGCATAGAATGTTTCTATTGTAAGAACACAATGTTTATTCAATAAATACCCCATGAATTGAATGCAAGGATGCATAGTGGAATATGTACTGGATAATGTTCAAAACACCTGAGTAAAAATTCTATTTCTACCTCTTTTTAATATGCTGCCTTAAGCAACTCACTTTTCTATGCCTTGATTTACTCTCTAAAATAGGCAGATCTCTTAAATACGAAGATCAAAAACAAACACTGGGCTACTTCACAGAACTGTGTTGAGCATTAACATGGAAAATACAGCAGCAAGTACTCTCTAAACAATACTATGCTATAAAAACGTAGGGCGATACTATAAAAACTAGATAATCTGGCATTTTAATGTAATGATATGGACCTTCTTTGACTAGTCCAAATGGTTATATTTCTGGGAAACTGCAGTCTGAACCTACATTGTGGGCATCCACAGCTCACCTCTTCCCAGTTTTCTACATTTCTAGCTGCCCAAATATTAGGAAGCCCAAGGCAAAACCTGGACTTCTGTTGCATTCTTTAAAACTTTGGAATTGTGAATTCTTTCCCCTGAGAGAGAAACACTGAGGGAGAGAGAACGTAGTATACAAGAGAAGAAAAAGGTGGTGAAGATGTTCAAATTACAAAGGAAGGCAAGTATCAGAAAATATGGTCAAGATTTTGAAAGGGATACAAAGATTACTGGGTATTCTTTCAGCGAAGTGCTGGGCAATGTCTAACAGACCCTGTGGAATTACCTGACTCTATAGAAGCCTGCGTCTTTCACTGACTTTGACTGAGCTGTTTTACAGTTTCATAAGTTGTAGAAAACTGAAGGTAATTCAAATGGATTGGTGTCCCTAGAGATAAAAATAAATCGTGTTCTGCAATTGATTTCCACCTGGTGGAAGAGAGGACTCCAAAAGATTACATTTTACTGCCCTGAGGATATTGACCAATTTTGCATTTATTAGCAAATTCACTTAGGCATTCTTGATTGCCTATAAAAGTGTCTGTTTTTCCAATTTTCTTTTAAAAGGGTTTTGCCTTCTTGCTGGTTTGCTTGTTAATTAATAAGGAAAATAAAATCTTTGACACATTTTCATTTTATATTTGCATGAATCATGGTTTGACTTTTTAGAGATTATTCTTAAAAAAAAAAAAAAGAGGTACAAATGAACTCAGTCATCCTATGAAACTTTTTGCAAAGGCTTTAATTAAGTAAGAAAGAAGTAGTTGGTGAACAATCCACAATTTCATAAATGTTTAGAGAATGAATTTTCAAAGGAATACAGAAAGCAATAATTGCACTGCATTATTTGTCATAATAAAAACATTTTATAGCTGAAGCAATTTAAGTAGAATAAATGCTATTAGTAAAAATAACAGTAAAATTGACCTGGATAAACCATAATTTGAATAACCTTTGCACTAGTAATTAATAAATAAGGGCAGGCCAAAAATATCACTCTAGCTGTTAACTACAACTTCAATCTCTATACTAAGATGCATTAAAAAACTATTAAGCAGTAAAATTGTCTGACTTGGGGTTTCTTCCTTTTGCCTACTGCCTTCTCATAAAACAGCAAAGTGAAGAAACTATTTAAAATGTAGAGAGCAAATAAAGAAACACAGATAATTAACATGAATAAGAAAACTCTGAATAAACAAAATAATGCTTATAGCAGTCTAAATCAGATAGAAGTAGACAAATGTAACCAAGAGTAATGCCAGAGTTACAGATAAATTAGCAAATAAAATGGGAAAATAATTTTATATCAAATGCCAAAAGTATTAGACTTGCAACCTTCATTGGAACTGTACAAGTACTGGTGAATATAGACTATCAACCCAAACCATCTCAGATCAGTCTAGAAAACAGCTTTTTAGTGGCAGAGAAGACTCAATCCATGGTGGTCACAGCACACAAGTTCAGGTTAGAAATTTTAAAAATGCAACCAACATTTGCAACCAACCATCACAGAATTACCTGTGATGAAATATTGTGACAGGATGTGGGGATACAGCAATGAAAAAATATAGTTATTATCTTTTACGAGCTTACAATTCTCATATGGGCGATGATAAGTACTTTATATAATACAAGGTTACAAGTGTTATCTTCTCTGTATGGATAACGTCCTTATGGATGGGCAGAAGAGTAATCGGTCTTACAGACTTCTAAGAAAATTTGTGTTGCTACTAGGCAAAAACAGAAGAATGTCATAGTCCCTGCTCCTCCAGGCCTTCAATCTTTATCCTTTTACATGTTTCATGTAAATGTTCTCTTCTTTTTAACAACTCTTAAATTACTCCCTTTTGCCCTTTATCCCACACTCTCCAACAGTCCTGTCTCCCTATTTCTTAATACAAACTGAATCCTTCAGAGGAGAATCCTGAAGCTTCCAATACTCCTTCCCTATAAACTTACCTGCAACCCCAACTATCCACACTTTTTTTTTTTTTTTTTGCTTCCTTTTCAGAAATGAATCCCATCACCTGAGAGCTAGTTTCCATTTCTGCTCCATACCCATCAGTCTCCTCAAGGACTTCCCTTAGTTGATTATCAGTCTCCCACATCCCCCATTCCATTTACAAGGTGTTTTGTGTGTGTCTTTAAAAATTGCTTGAATATTCGCCAACTTAAAAAAAAAAAAAAAACCCTCATACTTGTTTCTCTCTTCCCTAGCATCCCAAATTAACAATCTAAAGCATTTCCTCACTTCCAATTCAATCCTTAAATCTGTTACCGGCCTCCACCCATTCACCCCTATTTCTTTACTACTACAGCTCTTGCCAAAGTCACCATCAATCCCTTGTGAAAACTCAAATATGCATGGTTCACTTTCTGTCTTGTCTTTTCCGCAGTTTTTGAGCCAGTGGGTGGTTTCTTTCTTGCTCTTCTCTCTTGGCCTCCATGGTATCTCCTGATTATGAATTTCCTCCTGCTTGGTCCATCCCATGCTAGTTTGCTTTCTTTGTTGAAATCTATTCCTTGACTCACACTAAATGTTAGTGTCCCTAAGGGCTTCCGATTCAGCACCCTGTGCCCCCCAGTATTTTCCCTGACTCCCATGGTTTTCTTCACCTGCAAACTTTTAAATAAAAAACTTAATCATGCACTGCCTTTCTTCTAAACTGTAGATGTTGGACAGCCAACTGTCTGCTGCGCACTTCCACTTGGATATAATACAGTTACTTCAAAGTCAGTATGTCCAAAAACTTATGTACCCCCTCAGCCTAAATCACTTTGCTAAAGCATTTTCTATCATCTACCAGTGAACCAGACCTGGACCTAAGAATCACGTTAGATTCTTCCCTCTCCTTAGCCATGGAGAATTCTTAGTAGGTTCAACCTAATTAATAATTCCTAAATCCAATGTCTGTTGAATGAATGAATTGGACACTTATCCTCTCCCTCGAACTACTGCCATACCCTCCTAACCAGCTCCCTGCCTCCATCCTCAAGGTTTCTCCATCCTGGCCCTGACGTATTTTCTACAGTTCCCAAAATAACTGTTCTAAATGCAAATGTGCACTCCTTTGCCTAAGATACTTTAACAACACCCTCAACCCTTTTCAGGCTAAATTCTAAGTACATTAGCATGGAATACAAACGAGGTCCTTCAAGATCCTTTCCAGCCCCACCTCCTGTACTCCCTCATTTCCACACTAAGCGCCAATCATAATGACCTTACTGCAATTCCATGACTATGCAAATGCACTCTCACCCCCATGCCTTAGCACATACTGTTCCTCAAACCTAAACAGCCTCTTAACTATCATACACTATTACCCCACTGAGTACATAGGGTGTGTAATAGTTAAGAGCACACATTTAGGGGTCAGACCCTGGTTTAAGACTCAGCTCATGCACTTCTTAGCTGTATAACTACAGGTAAGTTACTTACCTCTGCCTCTCAGTTTCCTCATCTATAAAATGTGAATACTGGTGGTATATACCTCATAGAGATATTGTTAAGATTTAATAAGATAATGAACATGTTCTTGTACCACCTTTCACATACACAGCAAGTATTCAATAAATGGCAGCTACAGTTGCTAACTTTTGCTCTTCTTACAAAGGCGCAGTTGAGTTGTTCAATCTTGTTTCCCTTCCCTACCATTACTCAAATGTATTCTTCCCCTCCTTATTGCTCCCACTGCCTTGTGTTCAAATGTTGTCACTGTACCTACTACTGTATAATTACTATTTTACTTAACTGATCTCTCCAGGCTCAGAAAGTAAGACATTGTCTTCATTTGGTATCCCAAGAATCTAACACAGGATCCACAAAGTAGGATTCAGTACATTCCTTGTGAATGTAAAAAGTTTAAAGTACAAATTCCATAGAAGAAAAATCTAAAAATCATGTGGGAGAAGATACACTTTTCTTCCATATTTCAAGAGAACCTGCCACTGCTTCTCACTTGTATAGACTTGATTATGAAATCATGAAGCTGCATATTTTCATGGAAAATCTCAAGTCACTTGTATGGTTGGATAGAAAAGTTCCTTAAAAATCACAAGAATGTGTCTTCCTAGAGGGTGAATGATCTTCCTAGAGGGTGATGTTTAAACTGGGTCTTAAAGGATGAATAACAATGTTATGGGAAAGAACAGGCTTTCTAGGCAGAGTAACGTGTACAACCAGAAAGTGAAGAACTGAAAGCAGAGAATTATTTAGGTGAGCTCTAGGAAATGAGGTTGGAAAAGATGATTAAGAAAAATTCTAAAGGGCTTCCTTGAATGTCATGCTGAGGTTAGACTTGATAACATAAACAATCGTAAACCACTCAGATTTAATTTCATTTAAAAAAAATAACATTGACAGCAGTGTAAAGGAAGGACTGAGGGCAGCAAGGGAAAAGAGAAAGGGAGATCCATTAAGAGACTATTGCAATAGTCCAGGTAAAGAACAACTGGAGAGAAGACCTAAAACTTACAGTAATCAACAGAAGTTAGTTGTGGAAAGCAGGTGAGATAAAGAGGGGAAAATTGAAATTGTTAACCAAAATGGTATGCATAGCTAGTTGAATGGTAGGTTAATTATAGAGAAAAGAGGCTTAAATATTTGTGGGGAATATCTTTCCATCTGTTAATGGACTACTGAGATCTGATGTACACTATGTTTCAGAAGTGAAAGAGAAAGAAGATGGCTTTATCAAGCACTTAAAATATATTAAGTGGCAGTGATTCTTTTACAATAAATTTGGCAGTGTAAGAAAGTAGAGAAGGCAACAACTGACAATGTGGAAGCAGGGACAAGGGCAAGGACATTTTGGTTCTTGAGGTTTTTTGTTTTATTTTTTAATATGGGGTAAAATTTGATCACGTGTGCAAGCTAAGGGGAAGGAGTCAATGGAGAGGGATGGATCTAAGATGCAAGACTGAAGAATTAAGCTGACTGAGCAGGTCTCCAAGATGGTATAAGTGAAAAGATGGTAGACAGGTTGTCCCTTCCTTGGAAAGGTGAGTAGGTTTTCTTCTGAAGCTGGATGAGGGAAGAGAATGAGATGAAGGTTATCTAAGACGTTATAGATCAGTTTAGTAATGGTGGGAGGGAAGCTGAGGGAGTCCAAACCACACACCACTATTTTTTGCGGTAGAGTAGGAAGTTAATTATCTGCTGGGAATGGATGTTCAGGAATAGGGTAAGAAGTCTCAGCAGCCTCTAAGGTAAAGAAGCAAAGATTACCAATAAAGATACATGCCAGAAAGGAATTCTACCTACTTTTGCCCTTGGACCTAGCATCTGGCTTGAATAACTGGAGTCTCTAACTAAATTGGGTTATGTACAGAAAGGATGAAGTCAGATCTCTCCTCAATGAATGCTAAAATAAAGGTCTGGGGGTAGAGTGGACTGTACACAAGTTGTACTTAGTTCTGACCCAAAGCAATCCCCCTAATGAATTTAAAAGTTGCCTTGGCTGGGTGCGGTGGCTCTCGCCTGTAATCCCAGCACTTTGGGAGGCCCAGGCGGGCAGATCACGAGGTCAGGAGATAGAGACCACGGTGAAACCCCATCTCTACTAAAAATACAAAAAATTAGCCAGGCATGGTGGTGGGCGCCTGTAGTCCCAGCTACTTGGGAGGCTGAGTCAAGAGAATGGCGTGAACCCGGGAGGCGGAGCTTGCAGTGAGCCAAGATTGAGCCACTGCACTCCAGCCTGGGCGACAGAGGGAGACTCTGTCTCAAAAAAAAAAAAAAAAAAAAAAAAAGTGGCCTTATAAGAATGGAAAAGACCAACTTAGAATTACAAGGGGCAGGGCAGTTTAAAGTCAATAACATCCAGAATTATGGTCTTATCAAGCACCTAAGTACCATCAGGGGATAAAAACAAGATATCCCTATGGTCTATATACTACATCTTAAGTCATTAAGAGATATACTGTCTGAAATTTGTCTATATGCCAAACAAGGCTTTGCAAACTGCTTGGTGCATAGCATAGGCCCATACTTGCTTGAAATGGAAAAAGTGGTTTTGACAGACCTTGAACTTGCCAAACCCCTTGCTTTACCTTTTAACCTACAGGTGTGATATATATTCAAATATGCACATTAATTCTCCTAATATGAATCTCAAACCATAAGACTGACCAGATTCTGAGCCTTATGCAACTGTTCCATGGATTTGGAATGAAATATTCAGAGGTGGGTATAGCTTGATTTCTGTTTCAACACTGTATAATCATGAAGAGGAAAACCCCAGATTCTATTGTCTTAGTCTAGATATATCAGAATCAAATTTCCTGGGTGCTCTGTATTTTCTACTTCAGTACTACAATGAGTTTAACAAAACTGATCCTACACTATTATTGTTGCTCTTTTTATCACAGAAGAATTATCTACACCAGTATACAAAGTGAAAGTAACTTCATGATAACCCAAGACAATATTATTAAAATCAGACTGAGATATAAGATATGAAAATAGAAATGTTTATCTTGTATAAAAAGGTAGGCAGAAACCTAAAAGACAGGGAAAGTGATTGAAAATTATGTCACAAAAAGAACATTACTATATTAAAAACAATGCCTATATACTAGCTATAGCTGAATTCGTATTATGAAATGTAAATCTAATTTTGCTAACATGCGTGATTATTCTGGATTTAGAATATGTAACAATTTGGGGGGAAGTCATCTATCTCTCATCTTTAGAACCTGGCCTTTCAAATCTCCATGAACAACTCAGTGGCAAAGATAAAACATCTGCCAAAACACAGATGACAGCATGATCAAGTGTCCTAATGGTAGGCATTTAGTGTAATGCTTTAAAAAACACTGCCTCTAGACTGCTGGGGCGGCCCCATAAATATGTACTTTTAAATAGGCGTTTACTTCCTTAAAATGGCAACTTGTATTTAAAAATAATATATTCTTTAAGTGAAAACATTTTTATTTAAACAAGCCGAATTACTACTAGACTTAGACAATGGAAAAAAATTTTATTTAATCATATGTACCCTGATTTAAAACAAAAAAAACCAACTCATTTTGAACAAAGAGAAATCATTCAACCACTAAAAAGACAGTTCACAACACCATCATTATTTATTTAAGGTTTTATTTGCTAGCTAATAAATACCACTGAAACTATGCACTTTTAAACAAAGTATAATTGGACATGAGTGGGGGCAGAGTGGAACGCAACATAGTAATTCATTCCACATCTCGCAAACCATTAAGGTGCCTTGCAGTTTGCCTGTAATTGCATGAAATGAGTATCTGAGATAACTTCTTTCACCACAAAGGCCACTAACACTGTAGAGGGTGCCAGGAAAGGTCCCTGATTCCTGGGGCTTAATTAATGAAACTGAAAACAAAATCAAACATCAATAGAAATGAATGTACAGATCCATGACTTTCTTACTCATTCTAGATTCTAAAGTCAGTCTCTCAAACCCTTGGTTTGCTGAGACATCTTTCTTCATACATGTCCCTTTCGAAGCTATATATTAAACACATACAAAAACATATTTTATAACAAATAGTATCACTTCCTGTTTTACAGTCCACACTTAAATCAATTGCATAATACCTGTATTTTGCGGGTTTTTTTTTCAGGTTAATATTAACTAAGTACAATAAAATACTATAAATTCTGAATTCTATGACTCTAGGGATTCGAAAACATTAAAATTGTGTGTAAACGAATGCTAATTACATGATATTAACTATTACTAAAGAAGGCCTAACATAAATCCTATCACTCAAAGTACCATTCCAACAGTTCTAATCTACTTGATTTAAATCTAACCTACCTGTTTTAAAAATAGTATACGGCTTATACTTTTTACTATTTAGGCAATTTGAATAAATGATACTGTATCACTTCATATCTGGATCAAAATGAAAGCGTTCTGAAATTATTATGCGATTATACAACACATCTCTGAAAGCAGTTTTGGCAATAATGATAGTAAAGGCAACAAGCATACTAAACGTGATGACAGGAAACACTAACAACAACCATTTAGATAACGGAAATGTTGATTCAAATGGTCAGCAGAGACTTAAGGGCATCTTGGAAATAGCTAAAGTCACAAGCCTTTAGGAAGGGCACACTGAGGCTAATAATCAGTTTAAAATTGAATTAATTTAGCATTCTAGGATAAATGTAACAGTTGCTGTTACTGGTACTCAAGCTGAATTCTGAATCTTACAAAAGTTCACAAAAGGCTCTATAGATGTGAAGTGTGACAGGCACTCACTGGAGAGCTACGAATGTTTCTATTCCTTGCTCAGTTTTTACAGACGAAGCACACGTTTTACAAAAGCGAAATGGATTCCAAAAGCTCGGGGTGGGGGGTGCCGGGGGGGAGGTTCTTTGGCGTCGAAAGACACCAAATCCCATTCTGTTGCACATGTTTTGACTGGAGGTTACTGTCTTCCTATTTCAGGCGAAATCCAGATTACTTTTAAAACGGTTCCCCCAAATAAAGTGGGAAAAACTTCAACGTACAATTTAGAATGTATGCAAGTGGCTGATGGGGCGTGGGGGTCACGAGAAGGAAAGAGTTTCCAGCAAGCTTATTTTTAGGATTAAAAACTACAGCAAAAATTACACGGCCGGAAGATTCTTCTGATTGAACGCTGAGTTGAAAATGAAACTTAATTGTGTCCTTTACGTCCTCTTCGCTCCTATGTTCATGTGGGAGGCAAACGGCAGAAACCCCTTCTCACCGACTTCGCCAAAATGCGCACTTCCATCGCAAGAGGCCCGGGCCCTCCCACTCCCTCCCTCAACCCCAAATGCGTCTAAGCACTGAGAAGGGAGAGGGGTGCGAAAGAAGGGGATCCCTGGCAGCTGCAGCCCCTCGCCTCCGATCGCGCCCTTTCTTTCTAGTTAATTTTTGCGCGAGGTGCGCGGTTTAGAGTCTTCCTCTGCGTGTGCATTTGGAGATGGAGAACCGGGTGGAGGAGATGAGCCCCGCTCTCACCCAGGGAGAAGACGACGACCAGGGAAAGGAAGGGAGGAAGAAAGGGGGCGCCCGATTCCCCGCGGGGCCCTCCCACGTCTGCACTTCGGGCGCTCGGGGCCCGAGCGTTCTGCGACCCGGCCACCCTCTTTTCAGGGCGCCGCCGGGCTGGCTGGGGCGCAGCCCACACACCCGCGGGGGCGAAGCGACAGCAGCCGCAGGGCTGGGAGCGAGGAGCCACTCACCGCAGCACGCCGAGCCCAGCAACAGCGCCGCTACCAGGGGCCACATCTCTGCGCCCGCCGCGGGGTCGCCGCCGCCGCCGCAGGTGTCTGGAGCAGCAGCCGCCGCTGCCGTTACAGGCAGGACCGACCGCCGCCGCCCGTCACAGGCAGGACCCACTGCCCAGGCTGCCCGGCCGCGCGCACGCGCGCTCCCACCGCTTCCCGCCCGCTCCCCCGCCTGCTCCCCGCCCGCGAGAGCCGCGCACGCGCACTCGGCCCCGCCCCGCAACCGCGGCTGTTGACGCGGCGCCCTCCCCAGTCGCAGGCTCCAGACCCGGGGCCCGCCTGCCCGCTCCACGGAGACCAGATGCCTGCTCTAGGGCGGTGGCACGCGCCGCGCTTCCTGGTCACGTCCTGTTGCACCTGCCCGCCCCTGGGGTCCGCGTGCTCTCCCGCCGCAGGAGTCTGAACCCTGTGTTCCCACGCTCGCCGTGGACCTCCTTGCACCCGTCCCTCTCCGCGGGTCTGTTCCTGCTTTTCGCGCGGCGCTGGGCCCCACTGTCCTCACTCTCTACTTTTTCCCTCTTTGCTTTCACTCCCACCCTCGCGCTTCAGGGGCCCGGGCCCGGCCCCGCCCGCCCCGCCGCAGCCCTAGTCTCTCCCTGGACCCGACGTCCGGCTGCGCGCGTGGACCCGGACGCCTTCTAGGCTTTCACCAGCACCCACTTCCACCGAACGCGGCCGTCTGGTCCCGAAGCGCACTCCGCGTGGGGGAGTCTCGCTGCTTCCAGCGCGTCCCTGAGCCCGAGGCCGCCACGCCCAGGGCAGGGCGGCGGCCCGGTCCTTGCCCGCAGGGAGCTTCCACTCGCTCCTGGCGGGCTCTGCGTTCCGCTCGTCCACTCGCTCTGCTGTTTCCTATGCGGTTCTCTTCCCTCTTTCTCACTTGGTTCTTTAGTGTTTTCATCCTCTGATCAGGGTTGATCAAACAAATTCCATTCACGGTGGTAAACATTGTTACCTGCGAACACCGCCACCACCGGGACTAGCGAGCATTGTCGCAAAAAGGCATTAGCAGCGTATCCAACACATCCCCACCAGCAAGATTATTCAGCTTGGTTTGTGACTGCCCCGTGTGCAGCCCTCTGCGCTGCGCTTGGGTTTAACATGCTTGAAAAATGGGTTCGAAATGTGGCCGCAAGCCACAATAGGGACAAGGCTTCCGAATTTATCGCTGAATCACACAGGCCACATCATTCATCCTGAAGCAAAAATACTTTTAACAGTATTTTTACTTTTGAAGATACTTTTAACAGTTGTTCTAACTGATGTACTCTCATCAAAAAGTCAGGCTCTGGTGGCTGCTGTAATGGGGTGCCCATCCTGTCCACCTCCTTGGTTGTTTTTCTCCTACCTGCTGGGAAAGAAAGCAATTTCCCACCACAATACCCCACTTCTCCAAATCCTCTACACAGTGCGGCTCCTCCCAAGCACCCCATTGCCACAGAAATAAAACCCAGCATATGAAAGTGGCACTGTCTATGACACTCTGTGCCAGTGTATTGTGTACTATCGAGCTTCTTCCTGTAATTGTTTTTTTGTGTGAACCTCTTCCCCACAGCATTATCAATTCTTTTAAATCCGAGAGCATTTAAAGTATTCCCTCCTCCAAGACTTTCCATTGAGCTCGGCAAACAGAAGGGGTTTAATAAATGTGTTGATGCGACTTGAGGCAAGCTTTGCTCTAGTGAAATTTGATTGCTTTTTTAATGATTAAAAAATAAAGAAAAACAATTGTCTGGCAGACATCTCACTAAAACAATGGTTAATAATTATGGTGGTAATGATTTGAATGGCAGCCTTGACACCCCGAGGCAACCAAAGGGACTCATCGATTCTCCTCCAACTGCTGCTTATGTGGATACAAAAGAATCATCCACCAGACTTTGAGCATTAGGGACATTGTGTATCACAGAGCAGCTGGTTGGCTAAATAAGGCTGTCAGCTGTCCCTGATATCAACCAACCCCCCTAAAGCTGAAGAGTGGCTAGAAAGGACTGTCCCCAACCTTCAGAGGTAGAGATCGGGTGATGTTCTGTTTTACACTGGGAGCTACTGAGCTATATGTTTAATGTCTTTTTGTGCAGAAAACGGAATGAGAGGCCACCTGGGTGACCACTGCTGCTCTTGGGAATCTAGCTGGGGTATGTTTTGGTGGTGAGGCAAGAGCAGGCCTCTCTCAGGAGAGACAGTCCAAAGCAGCCTGTCTAGGTTTGATTATCCTCTCCCTGAGATAACCTTAAGTTCTTTTCAGTATTTAATCATTTTAAAGGTTTCCCTTTTAACTTTTCGAAGCATTTTAATTTGGATGTTGAGCTCATCTGTATGTAAGGAGTTTCTTGGGTGGAGAGGGAGGGAGTAATACATATTAGAATGTTTTGAACACAGGAAGTACACATTAGATATATCACCTAAGTTAATCTTCATAACAACCTCAGAAAGCATAAATGTTATGATATCCCTTTTTGAGATGAGGAAACAAAGGGAAAGAGGCATGGTGAGCGCTTTGCCCACAGTTATACGTGACACTGCTCTCTCTCTTGTCTCTCTCCCTTGTTCTCATTTTCATCCTTTTTTCTTTTGACCCTGTAATATCAAAGTTGTTGCAGTTTCCCCTTTACAGATAAATAAACTTACAAAAATCACTCTTGTCATCTTTATAGATAAGGAAAGTGAGGCTTAGTCACAAGCTCAGGGTGGACTGAAGTCTCCCTGACTTTATGGCCAGCGAAAAAATTCACAAACTTTCTCTCTAAATGCATAAAAATTTCCCTTTCCCTCATTTCTGTCTCAAGGATACATCTACTTTTATCTTCCTCCCCACACAACATCAAGATCCTACCACATAGTAGGTATGGATATGATAGTATCTTTAAACGTTTACGTAGATACAATTGTATCCTTATTGTAACTTTTCATTCAGCAAATGTTTTGCCCCATACTGGTGTGTCATGCAACGACATGAGACAGTGCTGTCTCCTGGTACCCCCAGGGGTTAGCTTAGAACTGTATGTGCCTACCTACTCATATTCTGTGTTTTGTGTAGGGCCAGATGCATCTTTCAACATAAGGGAACATAACAGCAAAGGATCCCACAGTAAATCAGGGTCCAAGATAATGCCAGTATAAGTTAACTGCTCTTCTCTGTGTTTTAGTCTCACTTTGGTGCATATCAGTTACCGTCTTTTATTGAAATTATCTGTTTATATAGTTGTCTTCCTGTTCAGTAGCCTGGCACATAGTATGTACTCAACAAATGGTTGTTAAAAGAATAAATAGAATGAAGAAATGAATGACTGAATGAGTAAATAAAACTCTCGGGGTCAGGAACCGTATCTTCCATCAGTGTCTGACAAAGCACCCAGCATTAAAGGGCGTTCTGTAAATGTATGTGAATGAAACTATTGAACTAACCTTGGAGCTGACCTGACATATTAGAGGTTCTTAGCATCATTAAGTTCCTATTTTTGACTTATCAGTCATCAGCTGGTTGTAGTTTCTGAGTATTATCCCTTTCTTCTTAGTGTCTCTGAATATGTGCTTTCTTTTGTAATTAAGATTCTTCACTTGGTAATAATTCTGGCCAATGGAATGCAAACTAACATCTGTTGCATGGCCAGGCAACACTAGCAACACTGGATTATTCCATGCCTGGACTATGCAACTTTCAGGCTTTTGTGCTTCAATTACACTGTTTGCTCTGCTTCTCATAATTCTCCCTCATGTTTTCTTCTCTGCTCCTCAACTCACAGAATTCCAACTCATTCTTCAAGGCCAAGATCAAATATCACTTCCTCAAAGAAGACTTTCTCAACCCTACTTTTTCTCTTTGCCATGATTCTCCATCATTTCATAGTTCTAGTTATCTCTCCCATGATGCTTTGTTCATACACTAACAAAATGTGTCAGTAGATATTTGTTTCGATGTAATAGTTTCCTTTTCTATCACGTTAGCTTGGAGAAAATGAAATTTGTCCTGAGTATATTTACATGTCTGTATTAGGGTTCTCTAGAGGGACAGAACTAATAGGATAGAAAGATAGGTGGATTGGCTCATGTGATTAAAGAGGCTGAGACATTCCTCGATAGACCATCTGTAAGCCTGGAGACCCAGGAATGCCAGTAGCATGGTTGTCCAAACTGGAGGGCCTCAGAACCAGAGGAAGCCCTTGGTGCACCTCTCATTCTGAGGCTGAAGACCTAAGAAGCCAGGAGGCCACTGGTGCAAGTCTCAGAGTTCAAAGGCTGGAGAACCTAGAGTTCCGATGGCCAACGACAGGATAAGAAGAGTGTCTCAGCTCCAGTAGAAAGAGCAAGAGAGCCTTTCCTCTGCTTTTTACTCTATCCACACCCCCAGCTGATTAGATGGTGCCCACCCACGTGGAAGGAGGATCTCCCCAACTCAGTCCACTAACTCACATGCCAGTATCCTCTGGAAATAACCTCATAGACAGACCCAGAAATAATGGTTTAACACCTATCTCTTAATCCAGTCAAGTTAATACCTAAAATTAACCATCACAATCTCCAAAGTCAAACATAGTGCCTGGTTGGAGACCTACATGTGTCGAATCAATCAAGAAAACTCACAGTGTGGTGTGTAGTATACAGAGTTACTTTAACCTAGGTCTGAGTTATAACTCAAGTCACTTACTACCTGTTAACCTTGGACACATTATTTAACCTTTCTGAACCCTTGTTTTCTCATTTGTAAAGCAAGGATGATAAAAATAATATAAATTAACTTTTGAACATGGCTTGAGAATGTAATGAGTTAACACCTTTACAGTTATGTAGAGCAGTGCCCGAGGCACAGTAGGCACACAATAAATATTAGCCCTTATTTTAATAATCATCTTATGTAGTGAGATTGGTCTCCTAGAAGGGCAGTGAAAATATTATCAAAAGAATCACCAATTGCTGCTCAGGAGCATTGAAGGAGCACCCTGAGTTGGAAAAGTGTCAACAATTTTCGTTGAAGCTAGATGCGCATGTCTATGCCTAGTGGGTAGCCCTTAATTTGCTTTTTCTTCACATTTCATTGGCGATTCAATGCTGAGGGACCCAGGTTTCCAATACCTGGCTCAGAGCCCAGTCTCCTAGGATGCTATTTCAACTTGACCCAGCTATAAAAGCATAGGAGCCCCAGTCATCAAATAAAGCAGCAGAGCAACGAAGGTCTGTGCTGTCTGGTCAAGGGTTAGATTTGGATGGTTAGGGAGCTGGAAGATACTGGTATGGGATTGTGGGGTTGGAGAGATGGATTTGGCTTAGGAGAACGGAAGGAAGGCTCCAGCAGCAGGAAATCATTTTCTTGCTAGCCTGTGTTTCAGTTAGGGGCAAGTATTAGAAGCAGGAACTGCCTCAAGGTAGGAGATAATAGGACTGAGGGTTTTAGGTAAGGGATATCCTGCTACAGAGATGATAATGTGATCTGGTATGGGTTTTCCTCTGCATGTCAAATGAATAACAAGGATTCATTTGCTTTTGCCACAAGATGCACAACATTCTCTACTCCTCCCTCTGCGGTTGCTGCTGGAGGCCACTCATGTAGGGCACCCATATTCATGACAGCTTGAAAGCACTAGAGAAAGCCAGCTTCTATGTTACATTGTAAAATCACAGCAGGCTTATTTCTTTGAGAGCATGTACTGTTCTGAGTCCTGAGAAGACCCCTTTGTATCTTGCCTACCTCTCCTCTTTGAGAGCCTGTAACATACGTGCAGTGGGCATAGACCATGCACCAAGACTGCGCTGTGCTAGTGGATTTACTTTCGATTGCTAGTATAACAAATTACTACAAATTTAGGGGCTTAAAACAACACCCGTTTATTATCTCACAGTTCTGTAGATCAGAAGTCCAGTAGGTTCAGCTGGTTTCTCTGTTTCAAGTCTCACAAGACTGACATCAAGGCATTCGCTGAGCCGCTTTCCCTTCCGGAGGCTCTAGGGGAGAGTCCATTTCCAGGTTAATCCAGGTAGTGGGCAGAAATCACTGTCTGTAGGATTGAGGTCTGTTTCCTTGCTGGTTGCCATCTGGGCATCTCCCTTGGTATTTAGAGGCCTCTTTTGAGTCATTGTAGGTAGTCTCTGCACACCCAGAGCTAGGAGTGGCATATTAAATTCTTCTCACCCTGGATTTCTTCTGTCTCTGCTTCCTGTGCTGCATCTCTATGACAAACTCTTCTGCCTTCCACTTCTGCTTTTAAGTGCTCAAGTGATTAGATGGGGCCCCCTTGATAATCCACGATAATCTTCCTATTTTAAGGTCTGTAATCTCAATCATATCCACACTGTCTCTTTTGCCATGTAAAGTAACGTATTCACAAGTTCCCAGAGATTAGGGCTTGGAAATCTTTGGGGGACATTATTCTGCCTATCATAGCTAGGTTCTTTTCATATTTTTCTCCCATAATCCACGTAACAGCCTTGTAAAGGAAACATTGTTATACCCACGATACACGTATAGTAGCTGAGGTTCAGAGAGGTTCCTATTACACCTGATAAACGGGGAAGCCAGGGTTTGAATCTTGTTTCAGAGCTCACACTTCTTCCTTTGTCAGAGAGGGAGGGGTGGAAGCAAAGCCATCGTTTGACCTGCCACTCTCATTGCATTTCCCACGATTGTTTCACTAGAGCTGCTTCTCAATTTAGCAAGGTCGTCACTGTGTCCACCAAAGATTTCTAAGGCTCCTCCTGGGTGCATGGTATGTGTGTCTGCTGGGTCTCAGCAGAAAACAGATGGCATGCTCAAATGAAGTTATTGAGAAGAGATTAATAAAAGGACTGTTTACAAGGCTGTGAGTGGGGCAATGGGAAACCAACAAGGAATGACAGAGCACGTTGGCTAACAACAGCTGTTGCACCCTGCGCCTAGAGGAGTATGGGGAAGAAACAAGTTACTAGAACCCCGAGAGAAAGGAGAAACTGAAGGAGTTGCTGCCTGGCTGGAGCTGTGGCCTTCCATAGTGGAACACCGCTACAACCAGCCTGGCAGGGAAGTAGGTGGCAAACTAGATGACTTCACTCTCCTCACTCCCTCTGAACTCCCACTATTGGCAAATCTTAACCAGGAGCCAGAGGAAAGGGGAGTCTGTTTATGCAGTTCTTGAATTTTAACTTTCCAGGCTCAGAGCAGAGTATAGAAAGGTAGAGGGTGGATCTGAGATAGACTATCCAGTACTATGAGACTGTCCTTCCCTGTGCCATTGAAATCAGGTATGGCAGTGGGACTCACTCAGGCCGGTGTGTTAGTTTCCTAGGACGACCATAGCAAATTACCATAAACAGAAGGCTTAAAACAAGAGAAGTTTATTCTCTCACTATTCTGAGGGCCACGCCCTCTCCGAAGGCTCCTGAGAAAAATCCTGCCTTCCTAGCCTGGCAGCCTTTGGCATTCCTTAACTTGAGCTGCATCACTCCAGGCTTTGCTGCTGTCTTCGCAGGGTCTTCTCTGTCTCTGTGTGTTCTCCTGTTCGTATAAGGACATCCATCATTAGATTTAGGGACCATCATTAGATTTAGGGATCATCTTGAGATCCTTAACTAAATATACCTGCAAAGACCCTATTTCTAAATAAAGATCACATTCTAAAGTTTGGAGTGAACATGAATTTGTGGAGGGAGTTGGGGTGGATAATATTCAACTCACGAGGCCGGGCACTGTGGCTCACACCTGTAATCACAGCATTTCGGGAGGCCGAGGCAGGCGGATCATGAGGTCAAGAGATTGAGACCATCCTGGCCAACATGATGAAGCCCTGTCTCTACTAAAAATACAAAAATTAGCTGGGTGTAGTGGTGCACACCTGTAGTCCCAGCTACTCAGGAAGCTGAGACACGAGAATCGCTTGAACCCAGGAGGCAGAGGTTGCAGTGAGCCGAGATGGCACACTGCACTCCAGCCTGGCAATAGAGCGAAAGACTCCATCTCAAAAAAAAAAAAAAAACCCAGAATGAATGAATGAATAAATAAATAAATAAAATTCAACTTACGATAACCATGTATATCTGGACCGAAGTTTTTAGGCCTAGCTTGAAATTTTTTTCTTTTTTCTTTCCCTCTGCCATGGCAATCAGCAATGCTCAGACAGCAGCTGCCCGCTCAGCCTGGGTCCCAGAGTGAGGATGAGGCAGAGCAGAGCCCTAGGTGACCTACAAAGGAAACATAACATAAATAGAAATAAATGTGTCATCTCTCCTGAAGTATGCCACGTATGTACGGTAGTTAATAACCACAGCCCATCCCTTCAGAGATACTGCCGGCAGCCACGGTAACTCCCTACTTCCTTCCTTTCACACAAACACCCTTGAATTGACCGAAACCATTCTATAGACTCATTGTTTCTTTTAATCCCAACCCCACTGGCAACATTTTACTGCACTGGTATTCCTCTTTGGGGCCAAGGTATAGAAAGAAATAGATCTCCAAAGACTGCCTTTTGTATCCTTAGAGGGAGAAGTTTTGTAGAAAAAGAAAATGAAGGCTAGAGTACATGGGTGTTCTCTGAAATGAGCTGCAGAGTAGCTGTCTGCATTGCAGACTGACAATTTCAAATGAATCCTCCACTAGAAGCAGCCAGGAATGGCTGTTGAGAAAACTGTTTTCTGCCTACACAGGGCTCTCTAGGTGCACCCTTCTCTGCCCTGCTATGACCACTTGTGCAAAACCGCTTGAGAAACTGTGCCTCATGAAGTTTGTTTATTGATGCTACTACCTGAGCTCTCTGAGTTCCATCTGCCAATCTTCTTTTCTCTAATACTGATCTCATTGCTATGGGTGTGGGCCAATGGACTCGAACTATCTTTAGGGGGCCTTAAAAGCGAAATGGATAAACTGGGTTCGAACAGACGAGACAGACAGACATGTCTGGAATCATGAGAAAGGTTGCCTGATTCCAGGCCCCGCCCACCTCACTAATCCGTCTTGAACAGCCTCTGAGTTTGACTGCTCCCACATACTAACTGCTGCTGCAGAAGCTGCAACTTCCCTCATCTCTTCACCAACCACAAGCCCCGGGAACCACAAACGGTAGCAAGAAAGAAAGATGTTATACCAACACTGAGCTTAGAGGGGTGGTTCTCAAAGGGTGCTACTTGGGTTTACAGCATCTGCAGCACCGGGAAACTTGGAAATGCAAATTCTTGGGCCCAGCCCTAAACCTACTAAAGGAGACACACTGGAGTGTGGCCGAGCAATCTGTGTTTTAGCAAGTTTTCCAGGTGATTCTGGGGCGTGCTAAAGTTTGTGAGCCACTGGCTTAGTGTCCGACCTCAGAAGACAAGCGGCCTGCCTGTTCCATGATTTATCTTGGTAAAAGTATCACCAGTTCCTCTGTCCCCTTTGCTTGGTCAGGAGGGATCCACCTGTAGTAGACTGGAGAATCCCTGTGAACCCAAGTTGTATCCTGGCCTCCTGGGTGTTTTGTATTAGCTTCAGGTCACAAGTGCTAGTCGGGGTTGTGTAGCACCCAGGAGACAGGAGCAAGTCAGCTACAAGTGAAGCCTCTCATGTGGACAGCGGGGTCTCTAACATCTGTTAAAGCAGCACATGTTCTACCTTTGTTCTGATAGAAACCAATGTGTACTTCAAAGTGGCTTGAGGATCTCTTTAGTTCTATATTTGGTGAGTTTAGAAATACTTTAAGAAACTGGTTTCACAGTAGTTTACAAAATGCCCTTTTTGTGTGTCTATCAAAGTACTTTGTATCTGAAATCTTTGCTAATCTCTTGTGAGTTTCCATTTACAAGATGCCATTTTGATAAAATGCAGGAAGTGTCCATATGGTTACACAATTGTGTCTCTTTGTCTGGAGAATGAAGGAAACGAAACTGGGGTATCCCCTGGAGGAATGACAGATCAATAACCCATTTCACCAGGTGGCAAATTCAGTGGGTCCCATGAGGCAGTGTGTGGAGTAGGGGAGAAATGAGTCATACTCTATAATTCAAAAGAAAATGATACGTTCATTTTTGACAGCCATCTGGGCTAGACCACCTGGAGCTGTTTCTGGCGCACTAAGGTAAAGAGCTCATCCTAACCTGCCCTGTCCTCGAAAGCAGCGTTCTCTACACAGGACTTGCATCAGTGCTGCACTGGGCTCCTGGCAGACAAATCAGTCAGACCTAACCGATGAACTCCGCTTCTTCAGTAGTTTGGATAATTCTCTTAATTTTGTCTGATAGTACTGAATTGCCTGAGAAAACCCACTGGTTTCTTGCACAGCACAGTCTGTGAATCAGAATTTTTTTTTTGTCCTTTTTATGTGAAAAAGTTGTACTTCTTAATCTTGTCCTCCTCTCCACCTTCAGAGCTCTCACTGTGTTTTGGAGTGTGGTAAGTATGGCCCCAGGAGGCCAATAGAATCCTGTGATTTGTGCTCTAATAATCTGTGTCCTGCCTGCCTTTTTGGGGTCTATTAGTCCATTTTCACACTGCTGTAAAGACATACCCGAGACTGGGTAATTTATAAAGATAAGAGGTTTAATTAACTCACAGTTCTGCATGACTGGGGAGGCCTCAGGAAACTTACAATCATGGCAGAAAGGGAAGAGACACATCTGACATGGCGGCAGGCAAGAGGGACAAAAGTGAGTAGTGAAGAGCGAAGAGCCTCTTATAAAACCATCAAATCTTGTGAGAACTAAGTCATTATCATGAGAACATCATGGAGAAACCACTCCCGTGATCCAATCACCTCCCACCAGGTCTCTCCCTAGACATGTGGGGATTATGGGGATTAAAAGATGAAATCTGGATGGGACATAGCCAAACCATATCAGAGTCTGAGCCTTATGCCTATCTGGCTTCATTTTTCTTCCAAGAAATGCTTTGTGTTAATGGGACTGTAAGCTAGGCAAAAAGGTATCAAAGGGCTAAGGGAAATAGTATATGTAAGTGAGCATGCATATCACAAGTGACAGCTTTTTTCCATGGAAGTTAAGATGGTCTCAGTGTCCCTAATTGCCACCTGCATATCTGTGTGCACGCACACTCTGAGGGGGTCATACATGGCTGAACCCACCCTACAGAGCCGGAGTGGACAGTTGTCCACAGGCTGTGATTGGATTTTGCTTCAGGGACCTCTCAACGACTACCCCAGCTGGTTCAGGCCAAGTGCCTGTTGGAAATTCCCACAATCTTTGAAAGTTGGACTTAGGCATTGAAAGTTGTTTAAATGCAAATTA
This sequence comes from Chlorocebus sabaeus, assembly GCF_047675955.1. NCBI lineage: Eukaryota > Metazoa > Chordata > Mammalia > Primates > Cercopithecidae > Chlorocebus > Chlorocebus sabaeus. The sequence goes on from NC_132925.1 coordinate 27,961,321, forward strand.
CTTTCCACAAGGTAGAGACATTATTATTCATTAATATTTGGGCTTTAATGAATCTATCAACTTAGAAGAGAATGTGCCAGGGTCCTCTTTTGGTAATGCAAGTCAAAGAGATGTGTTTTAATAATGACAGTTCAAAGAGGAAAGAGTAAGTTCTGAAACGTTGTAGAAACTAAAGCCACAGACTTAAGGTATAGTATGAAGACACTAGTGATTGGTTAGACATGAAATGAAAAAAGGGAAGTGGGAAAGTGGAAGATAAAATGCCTTCATAAGTCCACAGGTCATTTCTGCCTATGGCTCCTAAGCACAACTGTTTGTGGAAACCCTTGCTGAGACACTGAAACATTTTACCTCTGCTGTAGCGTTATTGCTTCAAAGAATTTATTCATTTATTAAACACCTAGAGCATGCCTATACACCATGGGCGTATCAGGAAAACAAAACAGGCAAAATCCTCTGCCCTCATGGAGCTTGCATTTTAGTGGTGAGACAGGGAGAGACAACAGACACAATGAATAAGGAAAATGTGGTGTTAAATGGTGTTAGATGCTATGGAGAAAAGTAAAACAGTGAGGGGGCGCTGTTTTAAATAAGGTGGTCAGAGAAAGCTCACTAGAAGATAGCATTTGAGTATAAAGTGAGTAAAGGGTGAGCAAGCCAGGCAGATGTAGAGATCGTTTCAGACCCAGGGGAAGGTCCTGAATGCAAGGCCCTGCAACAGGAGCATGCCTGGCTTATAGAGGAAGATCAGGGACTCGGGGAGTGGTCAGTTTGGCCAGCCCAAAGTGAGAAAGGAAAACAGCAGCAGATGAGATCAGAGAGATCATGGCGCAGGGACGGGAAGGGAGGTGGGGATGGGGAAGTTCAGATCATACAGGGCCTTAGAAGACTTTAATGCTGAACGAGGGAGTTTTGAGCAGGACAATAATATTATTCAACTTACAATTTAAATAGGCTATCACAGGGGTTAGCAAACTTTTTCCATAAAAGGGAAGAGATGGTAAATATTTTTTCAGGCCGTGAGATCTCTTGCAACTCCCTGACTCTGCCATTATAGCACGAAAGAGCCACAGACAAGGTAAACTAATGAGTAGGGCTGTGTTCCAATACAACTTTATTTACCAAAGCAGTTCATAGGACAGATTTTGCCCATGTTGACCCTTAGGCTATTGCAATAATCTGGAGGAGAGATGAAGGTGTTTTGGCTCAGAATTGTAATAGTAGTAGAAGCAAGAAAGGGTCAGATACTGGCTGTATTTTGAAGGTAGAGCCAGCAGGATTTGCTGTCAGACCAAATACTCCAAGGTTTGTGGTCTGAGCAACTAGAATCACACTGTTGAAATGGGGAAAACCAAAAGGGGAGGTGGGTAGGAGGAGAGGTATAAGGAATCCATTTGGGACATGAACATTTGAGATTCCTTTAGGATAAAAGAATTGGATTCAATGTTCTGTAACTCCCCTTCTAGCTCTAATATTCTATGACTCTACAACTGTGAGAGAATGACGTCTACCCCAGTGGCTTCTGCTGTGATCGTGTTCTTCAGGGAGACCTTCCACACTGCATTACTCCATCCTTCCCAAATGCAATTGGTGATTATGTTGGCTAGAGATAAGTTGCTGGAAGGAAGAAATGCTGAAAGGGAGGCAACTTCCAGCTGAAACTAGCAGGGGGACTTGGAAGAGTGTCATAAACAGTATATGTGCCGGAGGAGGCTTTGAGGGCTGGAGGCAAGTTCCTGTGTATCTTAGTTTCTGGGAGGTTACTAGTAAGGGAGTGTTGTCAGTGGAGCAGGCTAATTTTTAACGTGTTTTCAGAAAAGAGCAATGTAACTTCTTAAACTTCACATTTACTCCATGGTCAAAATGGCCAGACTTCAGTAGTGCTCACCCTCTGTAGAGATGCCCTGGAGCCCTACATGGATTCCGATGGCCTCTATACACCTGCAGGACACAGCCGTGGTCTTTGTCACTAGCTTCCCAGGCAATTTCGTCTGTCTTCTCTCTCATCTCTCATCACTGGGAGATATGTCTTCTGTCTGCCCAATTTCTTTCCACCCAAAAAGTGGCTGTGTGCCAGTGGGATTGTTTGCTATATGGAGAGCCGGCAAACCACTTTGGGAGTGAGCTGATAGCAATATATTTAAAATATGAGCATTTATCAGAAGCAGCAGATGGAGGCAGCAGAGTGGAGCTCCCAGAACTGAGGGCAGGGAGTGTTTCATTCAAGTGTAAAGGCACACCATCTAGACTCAGCTGGCACCAGCTCATGAAACCAGTGAAGAGAAGGAGGGGAAAAAAAGGCCACCTTTGTGCTAGGTTCGGAAGGTCACAGCGTTCCCTGACCTTGAGTCCTCGGTGCCTCAAAGACAGCATTCACTCTACGACTGGAAAAAACAAAAACCTTCCCGGTTGCTCTCTTTAATATTTTTTACTTCCTTAAAGCCTAGTAAATAGAACAAAAATCCTGAAGCTCAGAACAAATGGAAATATAGCCCATTTCATTTATGCATGCATGCATTAATTCATTTGAAAAATGTTTGTTACATGGCTCAGACATGGCAGAATCTATGGAATACTCTGGGGCAGAGAACAGCAAGGCAGAGAGAGATGTTGTAATTATTAAAGATTAAACATGTTGAAAGCATTTTAATTTTAATTTTTTATCACTGTCTCCTAACCCACCCCTAAACATAAAAATATGTTCACAGCCTCTTCTACTATTTGAACTAAAAGAAGTATATGTTTCAGTTGTAAATTTCCTCAGGGTACAACTAACAAACTCAATGCATTAGTGGGAATAGGGCAACAATATTAATTTCAAATCACCAGTTTGAGAAGAGTACCATGATGGTGACATCCACTTGGAAAGGTCAGTTTTAACAGCTGATGTCAGGTCTGCAGATGTAGGTGTTTTGGATCAGAATTGTAGTAGTAGTGGAAGCAAGAAGGGGTCAGATTTGGCTGTATTTTGAAGGTAGAGCCAGCAGGATTTGGGCCCCAAGGAAAGGGCCCCAAGTCACCCAACAGAGGGCTTATACATTATACCCATAACAAGGAACCTTTGGGGAAATGCTTGCCTTCAGTTCTTTTTGAGAGACTTTGAAAAGTGCCATTAGTGAATAAATCACGTATATCTTCATATTGCCTTTATATGAGAGTTTCAAAATATGAATCTTTTCAAAATATGGAAGGTGTGGATCTTTGGAACTGTGTAGAACTGTCTTTTGAAAAGTTCTCCCCAAATCCCCTGGTCAAAATTAATCACTCCTTCCCTTGGTGCCACCAGGGAGGCATAAAGTCACATTTAACATTACCAAGTTATGTATGTAGCTGTTTCTCATGAGGCATTGTGAGTTTGCCAAAAGAATCTGTCGCTCAGTGCCTGGCACACAATTGACACTCGAGTATGTTGAATAAAGGAGCAGAGATTGCAGAAATTGTTGCCGTTATAATGAGGGAAAAATGAAAGATTACCAAATGTCCATTTTTATCATACTATCTTCAGGGTAAAATAGATATATTAGAAAACATTCCACTTTAATGGATGCCAATATCATATCTACATACTCTCACAGTTTTTCTTTTTACTTTTTTTAAAAGTCATTTATTCCACAATTTTTGTTAAACATTTACTCAGTTTCAGATTGTGATATCCTGGGAGGTACAGAGGTAATTAAAAAGCATTCCTGATGTAGTTAGTAAAGTTAAGAAGAGAAGGTCATATTGAAGTGGGGTTGGCCAGTATGATGGGTGTCCAGTATGACGGGTGTCCTTATAAGAAGAGGACAGACAGAGATGAGGAAAAAATGTCATGTGAAGATAGAGGAATAGAGTGATGCATCTACAAGCCAAGGAATACCTGAGATCACCAAAAGCTAAGAGAGAGGCGTAGAACATCAGCTTCTTCCCTAGAGCCTTCAGAGGGAACGTGGCCCTGCCAGTACCTTGATTTCGGACTTCTGGCCTCCACAACTGCGAGACAACAAATTTCTCTCTCTTCAAACCAGAGAGAGGGAAACTCTTGCTCTGCTAACAGCTGAGTACACTAAAAAGGACTGGGTTAGAACTACATTTAGGGGAGCTGGGAGAGTGCCATGGAAGGAAAGAACCAGGAAATCACCAGAGACGGAGAGAGAAAGTGTGTCACTCTCAATTGACTTCCTTCCTTCCACTGAGGCTTGAAGGAAGCTTTAGAGTGTGTCAGATTGTCTTAATTCATTTGTGTTGCTATAAAGGAATACCCAAAGCTGGGTAAATTATAAAGAAAGGAATTTTATTTGGTTCATGGTTCTGCAGGCTGCATAAGAAGCATGGTGCCAGCATCCGCTTCTGGTGAAGGCTTCAAGCCACTTGCACTCATGGTGGAAGGCAAAAGGGAGCTGATGTGTGCAGAGATCACATGGCAAAAGGGAGGAAGCAAGAGGGAGGATGCAAGAGAGAGGGGAGGGGGATACCAGGCTCTTTGTAACAACCAGATCTCTCAGGAACTAATACCAAGAGCTCACTTACCCCTCCTCCCCTAGGAAGGCCATTCATCTATTCATCAGGAATGAGCCCCCATGACCAAAATAATTACCAGTAGGCCCCACCTCCAACATTGGGGATCAAATTTCAACATGAGGTTTAGAGGGTTGAGTATCCAAACTATGTACAGGCAGACCAACATTCTCAGTAGGAAAGGCATTGGCCTCTCGGGGAGTTTGGAAATTTTAGGGGTCATTACTGGTGGTCACTGATCGCAGGACAGCTCTGGCATATGGTGGATGAAGGCCAGATATGCTAGATGTCCTGCTGTGCTATGGTTTAATCTTACACGACAAAGATTCATCCTGTATCCAGCATGATGTTTGAATGTCTCACGAGATATCCATGTAGGTGAAAATGTGGTTATAATTATCTGAACCTAAAACCTAACTCATGTCACATGTACACAAAGCATACTTTACACAATTTTAATGAAAGCTGCATTTTGCAGAAATATGAATCCCTTATGAATCAAAGGAATATTTTGTTTTGCTATCTTTGGAACTTTGCCAAAAGCAGTTCACCATCTTGGAAAACCACATCACCGACTATCTCATCGCTCATGGTATTTGTATGTCCAATGTAATACACCTGAATCAGTCTTGTATCTGTCAATCCCCAGTGATCCTAAGCAAACATCTCATTACTTTGTTATGTCTTTGAGTATAGTCATACCAACACATTTAAATAGAGAAATAGGGAGGGATAGCATTAGAACAAATACCTAATGCATGCAGGGCTTAAAACCTAGATGATGGGTTGATGGGTGCAGTAAACCACCATGGCACATATATACCTATGTAACAAACCTGCATGTTCTACACATGTATCTCAGAACTTAAAGTATAATTAAAAATAATAGAGAAATAGATATTTTATTTCGTATTACTTGTCTTTTTCAACATTATAGTGAAAGCATTATATTGAAGTTTTAAAATTATGAGTATAGATCATATATGTTATCCATAACATTTATTCCAAGATTGTAAAGGGCAGGTTAATGTCATTTAATATATGCCAAGGGGAGCAATGGGTCTATAAGGACGAGAACCAGTGAGATGGGCAAAGTAGAAAGGAAGAACATTTTAGGCAGCACTTTAAAACTTTAATGTGCACGTGAATCACCAGGGGATCTTGTTCCAATGTGGCTACTGCTTCAGTGGTTCTGGGGTGAGGCCTGAGAGTCTGCATTTCCAACAAGCCCCCAGATGACGCTGATGCTGCTGGCCCATGGGTCACATTTTCAGTAGCAAAGTTCTAGACAGCGGGGATTGAAGGTGCTAAGGTTTGAAGGTTTGGAAGAGTTTTTCTGGGAAACAATCAGTGACTTGGTATAATCAGAGCACAAAATGCAAAGCATTACATGATGGTTGATGAGACAGTCAAGGCAAGCAGGGACAGAGCACGCAGGACCTGATTTCTGTGTTTGGGCTTCATTTTGTAGACAATGGAGGACCCTGAAATGATTATAAGCAGAGTTCTATAATTTAGATCTCCCTGCCACCATGTGGAATGGCCCTGCTGGACACAGAGAATCCAGTGAAGATGCTTTTCCAATTATGTTGCCAAGAAGTAATAAGGACCTGAACTGAAGAAGCCACAGTAAGAAAGGAAGGAAGAAGACAAGCTCGTTTTTTTAGAGTTAGATTTCCTGAGCCTTGGTGATTGATTGAGTGTGAACTGGGAAGAGGAGGGAGGTCGAGCATGACTTATAAGATCCTGACTTGTGCTCTGGGTGTATAATGATGCCATTGACCAGCACAGGGAACACAGAAGGAGATGCAAGCTTGGGAGACAAAGTTCGGGGGGACTAGCTTTCAGACATGTGAATTTGAGATGCTGTCTTATCAAAAACCAGAAAGATATCTGTTTGAACTTTGATGTTAAGACTTTTATTAAAAGTGTATTGAGTTTCATCATAACAGGCATCACTCATATAGGTGTGTTCATTTGCCAGGCTTCTGTGGATTTCTGAGAGAGTGGAGGGGGAGCATGTACAATCACCACAAGCTCCATGGCTGACCAGCACAGGCATTAGGGTAAGAAGAAAAGGGGCAGTACTAACTTTTCCGTATGTTAAGTATTCACTTGGGGAAGCCGAGGCGGGAGGATCACCTGAGGTCAGGAATTCCAGACTAGTATGGTCAACATGGTGAAACCCTGTGTCTACTAAAAATACAAAAATTAGCTGGGTGTGATGGCGCATGCCTGTAATCTCAGCTACTTGGATGGCTGAGGCAAGAGAATTGCTTGAACCCGGAAGGCAGAGGCTGCAGCTAGCCGAGATTGCAACACTGCACTCCAAGCTGGGGAGCGAGACTCCGTCTCAAAAACAAAAAAAAAAAAAAAAAAAAGAAAGAAAGAAAGAAAAATATGGAAAGTACATAATCAGTGTGGTGTCAGAAAGTAGGAGATACAGTTGGAATCCTGCTTCCCAGGGTTGGTCTTTCTATCTCTGTCTTTTTGTCTGTCTCACTCACACAACACACACTCCACCTACACTGCTGTCTTTACTATACCATTGGTTCACAGATGTTTGCAGGGTGGTGAGTTTGAGGTGGTCCTATGAGACAACAGGCCTGGTGTCCCCATTTCGTGTACTTAACCATGTCAAACTCCACCAAGACCATGCGGCTAGTCTTCAGTGAGTGCTAGGGGCCAGGTCTTTGTCCATAATCATAAACAACATAGCTCTAGGAAGAAATGTTATAAATAAGTAAATGGAAGCTTATAGAGACCAGATAATTTGCCTCAGGTCACACAGAGAGAAGAAAAGGTGAATCTAGCCTGATCCCATTTCTTTTCTCACTGAGGCTACAATTCATTTCCTCTAACCTCTCCCAGTCCTACCGAAGTAAAGCTGTCTCTCAAACACAGCATGCTGGTTCACATCTCTGCACCTCAGAGTATTTCTGCTTGGAATCCTCCTCTCTGATATTTAACTGTCAAAGTCCTACCTAGTAATCTGTCAAAATCCTACCCAGTGATCACCACATCTGTGAAGACTCTTCTAAGCCTCCTGATTTGATGCCCAGTGCATATTTCCTGTCTTGCACGTTTCATGCTGCACTGTAACTGTGTGTTTACAAGTCCCTTTCTCTCTCAAGACTGTGGGCTCCTAAAGGGCAGGGACCGTGTCTTAGTCCTCTTCCATCGTTGTGTCTGTTCCCATAAAGACTTTTGAAGTGAACTGGTGTGCATAGTCATTAGCGGGTTCTCTGTAAATTTCATGGATTGTAATAATGCCTGGAAAGTATAAGCCAGTTTCTAAAGAAAGCAGATATTAGCAATGGACAAAAAAAGTGGCTTGGAAAATCATAATCTTTTAACACATTATTTACATACACAACTTTCTATAAAAAATCGGTTTCACAATGGACTCTCTTCCTCCTCCCTCCTGTCATCTCTCACCAGTAACATTAGGCTTAATTATTTAAATTAATTTAGTGGGAGTCAATAGTTAATTTAAAGTCTAATTCTTATTAGGATTTTAATAAATAACATTTAATAACTACCAATGACACTTCAGCATATAAGAACACTTAATTCTTAACATTATTAATTTTTAAATAGACTCTAATGGAAACAATTACTCCACACGGAAGTCTATACCTTGACCAAGTTTGAACCTTGGTTCTCTTTGTGTTGCTCATGTCTGTTGCTTTCTCTCTCTCTTTTCCTGTTATTTCTCGAGTGGGTTTTATGTGAAAGAAGATGGACTTCCTTCAGGCGTACAATAAAGTGAAGTGACACTGACTTAAGAAAAACAAAATATCATTTATGTTTATATACAAGAAGATATAAAATGTCTACAAATTAGCGGATTTGGGTTTGAACATTAAACTTCATCATTTGCATGCTGCATTGTTCTGTAGCATGTGTTTAATTTTGTCATAAATTATCAAGTACTTTAAAAAACATGTAAAATGCTGTTTTCTGACTTTTGTAATTCAGATAACATTCTGGAATGAGACATATACACATACACACACACACACACACACTCTCTCTCTCTCTCTCTCTCTATCTCCCTAAAACCACTGCATTAGTTAGGATCTTAAGGAAACAGTCACCCAGATAACGTAAAGTAATGTAAGTTTATTGTAAGATCATATGTCTCAAACCAAGGTAGCCATGTCTCAAGGGATTACATGGCATTAGCCAAAAATTATGGGAAGTAACTGAAACAAAAAATACGTCATGTCTCTCTAAATTATCCATTTTAAATGAATGCAACATTTTTAATGAAAAATAATACCAATCTCTCAAGGAGGAAAATGTAAATGGAATTTTGAAGATGAAAACAACATAAGATGGCAAAGAAATGCTAAGCTCGTGATAAGCCTCTTGGGCTGTGCCCCAGACTGCTAGTAGTACTAGCACCTCCTTTTCTTTTCTCTTCTTTTCTTTTCTTTTGTTTAGTAGAAAAGTCAGAAAAGTGTTGCATAAGATTCACGTAGAAATAAGGACAATAACAAGAGCTGCACAAGAGTTGATACTGGAGACTGGAATACTACTGAAAGAACAGAATTCCCCCAAACATGCGAGATGACCCCTAGCAACTGAATTATCTTGACATCACCTCAGCAGTAGAGTGCTGTTAGGTAACTCTGGCAAAGGTATACGTATAATCTGCTTCAATAGTCCTTATTCCCACCAACCAACTACCCTTCCTGCCCTTTATCTTTTGGTTACAGCTTTCTTATAGCTTTTGCCCACTTCTACTTTCAGTATACTCAATGGTTTTTCACAATATCTACAGCTGACTTTCTCTCTGGGTATTTTCCGCTTCCACTCCATCTTCCAAATGCTCAAACCTATTTGTGCATTAAATGTAAAAAAAAAAAAAAAAAAAAAAAAATTCACCCAAAGAAGGCATATCACTCCTTCAGTTAATCACCATCATCCCCATTTTGACAAAGATTTTGTGCTGTACTGCCCATAGCGTACTGGCCAGTCTACATGTTGTTTGCCTTTGAGTTCACTTCCCACTTTTGGCAAGGCTGGCTGTTGTTCTGTAGCAAGGTAACACAGGCTAAGAATTGAGATATGTCAACTTAAGGATTCACTGTGGTCAGGTTTCCTCCGCAGAAGACCATGGAAGTGTCATGGGCATTCTGACTCTTGCCCTCTTCAAAACAGCCCCGCTAACAGGTGTCAGAAACTGATTCCTTTGGTAGGATAAACAAATGGTATAACCAGATAAGGCTTTGAAGGCTTTGCAATGAACCCCAATTTGTAAGTAGTTGCACAGAAATTTAAAGAATGGAATCTCTGTTTGGATAGATGTCCTATATCATGCAGGTATCCTTTTTTATTTATTTTCCTTTCCTTTTTTTAAGTTTTGTATTTCAGCTACAGTGGTTTCAGTTAATCATACTTCTTAGTTCCTATTCCACCATTACTACTGGTTCATCACCTCCTTAGTCCTTTAGTGCTACTGTAACAAAATGTCAGTGGCTAGGTAATTTATAAAGAACATAGTTTTATTTCTCTCAGTTCTGGAGACTGGGAGTACAGGATACAGATGCCAGCAGGTTTGGTGTCTGGTAAGAACCTGGTCTCTATTTCCAAGATGGTGCCTGTTGCTTTATCCTCTGGAGCGGGGTAATGCAGTGTCCTCACATGGTGGAAGGGATGGGAGGGCAAAAGGGTGCTTCCTCCAACCTTGAGGTCTAAAGGGCCTAATGCTAATACTGTTTTTTAAGATGAAGCCCTCGTGACTTAACTACATCTTAGAGGCCACACTTCTTAATACTGTTGCATTGGGCGGACAAAAACATTGAAGCCCTAGCACCTCTGTTGATTGGTTGATTGATTGGAATCCTTTTCACAATCTCTGACAGGGATTTTAACCTACTGCTGGAACTTACTATCTCATAAGGGCGACAGCCTATTTCATATATTGAACTTGCTAATTCTCAGTTAATTCTTTCATACATTAAACCAAAAATAACTTTCCCTTAACTTTGCCCTAATGTCCTCAGTTTTTTCTTATAGAACCATATAGAAAATGTCTATTTCTTCCCCCAACACAAAAGCCTTTCAACCCTACAAGGTTGGCTATTAACATACCTGAGTCTTCACCTTTCTATGTGAAACATAGACTGTTGTTTCATCAATTCTTCATATGACGTGGGTTTAAGGCACTTTACTACCTAGTCACTTTCCCTTGGACACACTCTAACTTGATAATGTCTTTTTTAAATATACATATACATTTAAAAATAGATATGCTCTGCCATTGAAGAACATGGTGGGCACAACCTTGCCCCTCCCATCTCTCGTTTTGGTTTTTATTAATGCATCCCAAAATTTGTATCAGTTTTTTTGGAAATAATATCACATTTTTGACTCTCATTGAACTTTAAATCTTTTTCGAGTGAACTGCTGTCAATTCAGAGCTTTCCTACCTTATATTTAAGTAGTTGATTCTTTGAACTTAGACGCAGAACTTAACATTTAACCCTATTAAATTGTATATTGTTCATTTCATTCCATCCTTCTCCTTTTCCAAGGTCTTTTTCAAATTTGATTCTTTAATATTGTCTATCAGCTTTACCTCCAACTTTCAGCCATCTACAAACTTGATAGGCAAAGTTTTTATTGAAATTCACCCAATTCACTGATTAAAATGTTTAGAATTTCAGAATAGAAGACAAAGAATCACTTTTAGTAGTGGTTCTAAAATTTTAGTGTGCAAAATAATTACTCAGGACATTTGCTAAACTTGCAGATCCCCAAGTCCCGTTTCCGGAAATTTTGATTTAATAAGTCTGGGATGTGATTCCAGGAATGCGCATTTTTAACTAGCACCACATTTGATTGTGATGCTTTTTGTCCTGGACTACACCTTTAGACATATCTTCAAAATTTTCCTTTAGGTCTAAATTGACATTAACATGTTCATTAATTTTAATAGGGTGCTTTTTTTTAGTACAGTGTTGGACACATGATTAATACTGAATGAATGACTGAACAAAAGAAAGAATGAAGGGTGGAAGCAGTGCTCAACTAATAATTCAGCTACATTTCTTCGTTTTAGTCACAAAGTCAATATGATCAGCTTTTTCAAATGTTTGGTTGTAATTGAATTATATTATGTCTTTGATGTTTCCCACTGAGGGAAAAAAAGAGATGTATTTTGCATGACCTTTTCTTAATGAACATATGTTTTCTCTTAGTGATCATTGCTTTCCTTTCTAAGTGCTCACAAATCATGTATTTAACTCTTCTGTCTAGAATTTCATTGGAAATTAAAAGTGTGTTATATTTAAACCTGGAAATCTCCCGTTATGAATTCTTGCTTTACTTTTAAGAAATTAGGGCATAGGTGTAGTGTTTTACTTATTTGCTATGCTTTAGGCCATGTGAGTTGTCCTTTATGTCTTAATATGTTTGCAGATAAATAAGAACTCAAGTACTGGACACTTCGGCAAAAAGAAATGTCTTACTTTTTCCTAGAATTCATATTTATAAAAACTTTCAAAATCTGCAGAAAGACTCAAAGAATATTACAATGTTCTTAATCTAGAGCAACAATTGTTAGCATTTTGCTGTATTTGTTTTTTTATATCTAGCAAGATATATAGCTAGCTAGATTTTCCCTTCCCCACCTCCTGAACCAGTTGGCTGCCATGTTATTTAATCTCCTTTAGTCTAGAACAATTTCTCTGCACTGCTTTCTGCCTTTCAGAATGGATGCCTGAATTCTCTGATTATACTTCTTGGTTTTCTCTGTTTAGTTGAGTTTTGGCTTTTGAGCCATGTGAAGTTTTATACGTTCAAAAAATAAAATTAAAGAGGATTAAAAATAACAAATTTTAAAATTTGTTCCTAGAGGGGAACTGGGGTGGCACATGACCGTGTTCATCATCAATTTTAGGGAAGCCAGAGAAGGCTGATCCAAAGTACAGAAGAGAGGGAAGGAAGGCTGGGCGGAAGAATACTCGACCGCTGTGAAGGTTCGGGAATGTTCAGCAAGGTCATCGGGGATTTCCCCAGATAAAAATCAGCTATCAGATCAGTCTCCTGCTCCCAGCAAGGGGCCTGCCTCAGTATCCCCGCTGGCTCTGTTATCGGCTGGGAGCATCCAGGGCAAGGCGCGGCCTGCGCGGTGCAATGCAGCCATGGATTTCAGATCTCAGTCCGGGGGGCTGTGGGAGGAAACCTGAGGTGACTCTCAGAGTTGCCAAGTCAAGGCCCAGCCCCTTTCGAGGGGTGGCTGGGTGATTGATTGCAGGGATATCAAGGACCCATCTCTAGCCCCAAGTCAGGGAAGATGTGGTGGTCCCCACTGAGGCTCTGTCAAGATTTCATCGCAGCTCGACCTTTTGCTCTACTCTGCTCAATCCTGTTTCCTTCCCTTCGCTGCCCGTGGGGCTGATTTTACGTGCACCCCCTAATAAACCGCCTGCGTGCCCATCTGCAAGCATTGCTCCAAGCTCTTACTACCCTGTTAACACGTATGTAATCCTCACAACGCTGAGGTGGGTGCTGTTAGCATCTTCATTTTATGCATGAGGAAACTAAGGAACAGAGACTGGCTAAGTGGCTGCCCAGAGGAATTCATGCTCCTGGGAGGTAGCAAAGGCTTGCCTCAAACATAGACATGATGACTCCCTGCCGCCCCCTTATCTGCCACTCACTGCTCTTCTCTGTGACATAGAGATTGCTGTTAGCATACCCAGTATCGTAGTCCTATTATATTTCCCAGATGCTTTCCTAAGCAGAAATGTAGAAAAACTTCCTGGAGATTTAGCGTAGGAGGAGATGTGCCCTGATTGTGTGAAGGCAGTTCCAACCTCAATCTATTCATCCACAGGGCTTTAGCTCCAACCTGGAGAACTAGCTTCACCCTGTAAACTGCATTCCCCGGCACTCAGCTTTCCTCTGGCAACGTGATACACCTGCCACTCCCATTCTGCAAAAGGAAAGACTATGTACAGCACAAATACCGAAATGGGAGATAAATACTCTCCTCTTCCCTAAGACAAGAGCTAGTTCTTGTTTCCTGACCTATTTGACTGCACATTCAGAGCTTGTATAACGCAGCTAAACTAGCCTACTTAGCATTTATGCAATCTGCTCTGTTTTCCACAAGCTCTTTAAGATGTGACTTTAAAAAATCTTCTAAAAAAATAACGGCAAGGTCACAATAGCCATTTCTATAGGGAGACTGAGGAATGATCAAGACTCCGGTTGCAATTTAGGGTGGGGAAATCTTTCCACTCCGATGAGCTTTCCAGGTGTTGGAAGGGTCATCAGTTGTCCCAGTTTTCCCTGGGGCTGATAGGTTTCCCAGGACACGGGACTTTCCTCTCTGAAACTGGAAGAGTCACAGGTAAACTGCGACAATCAGTCACCCTACAATGGACACTTTAAGGCCTAGCATTGCTATGTTACAGAAATATCTGCCCCTCTACGGTAACTACTTTGTATTATTTCAAAAAAATACTGATTTTTTTTTTTATTGGCCTAGGAAATTCCCTATAGAAACTATGGAGATAAACAAAGAGAAAACTAAAAACCATTCAGTAGCTCATTATGCAGAAGTCAATGTTTAAACCCTTCAACATCTTCTGTGTTTTTCTTTGCGTGTGTGTGTACACATATCTTTTATACATCTAAAATTGTGCAGTAAGAACAATTCTGTACGCTGATTTTCACTTAGTCTAAGCATTTTCCCATATCAGTAAGTATTTTTTGAAAACACTATTGCTATTGATTGCATAACTTCCACTGAGGATGTACTACATTTTATTTAATCATTCTCTTATTGTTCAGCATTTAAACTAATTTTTGCTGTTAACGATAATTTTGCTGTGAAGATCTTTGGGTTTCTAATGGTTTCTTTTAGAGTGGTTTCTAGCACTTTACTGGATGAAAAGTTATGGGCTTAGTTAAAGCTACTGAATCCTGTTTCTAAAACGCTTCTGGAAAAGGCGGTAAGTCAGCAGTGTTAATGCCCACTCCACTGAACTCCTGCCAACACTGAGAGTTTTTTCAATCTTCACTCATCTTACAGATTTTTTTTAAAAAAAGTTATACTAGACAATCTTCATTTCTTTGTTTACTAATGAAGTTCAAACCTCTTTCATATCTTTCTTATTTGAATTTTCCTGGCAAATTTTTTGTGCATATATTTTTCCAGATAATTTATTGAGTTGTCGTGTCCTCTCAATTTATATGAACTCTTTACAGACTAACTACAATAAGTCTTTTTAGGTCATAATTGTTTCAAATACATTTTTGACTCACTGTTTGACAGATGTCTTAAAATACCCTAAAACCGTTTAAATGTTTATGCTCTTAAGTAGTATTTTAAGCCCTGCACTCATATACATACACGCTTGGTGGAGGTTTATGCTTTCCTTTAAAAGTTTCTGATTTTTTTCACTTTTAGCCCATCTGTGCTGATTTAAAACTATTTGGTAATATTTGAAAAGAATATGTGTAATGCATATGTAATCATAAAGATAAAAGGTAAAACAAAATTACATGAGTCCACCACCCAACTTAAGGAGTGGAACATACCTAGTTCACACACTAGAACATATACCCTGTGTTCCTCCCCAATCTCAGATCCCTAATTTTCCCAAGATGGAATTGTCTTCCTGCTTTTGCCTTTGTTATTTGATTGCTTTTAAAAAACTAGTTTTATTATATATATGTTTGTGCCTCTAGGCATATGTTTAGTTTTAATATTTTTGAGCTTTACAAAACTAGATTCTTCTTTTATCTCTTCATCTCAATCTTGCTTTTTTTCAGTAAGTACTGTGTATGTTTATCCATATTTTATGAGAAGATGTAGTTCATTCATTTTCAGCACTGGATAATATTTCATTTCTCATCTATATGTATGTAAGTATTCATGGTGCATATGTACAAGAATTTCTCCTAGAGAAATAATATATTATATTATATTCTTATTACATATATTATGTGGGAGTGGAATTGCTGGGTTGAAGTCGAAGTGCATGTTCAATTTTACAAGCCATTGCTAAATTGTTTTCCTGAATGGCTGTACTAATTACATTCCCAACTGTAGAATATAAGATTCCTGTTGCTTGACTTTCTTGCCAATACTTTGATATTTTCAAGTATTGAAATCTGGTAGCCATTTTTCACCCAGTAGAATTGCCCTCACTTTTAAGGCTTATTGGTACAAGTTCTTAAAGACTGAAAAGGAGTTCTCAGAAACAAATCAAACCTCTTTTATGTGGGCTTCTCGTTTCTCCTTGGGGTCAGACACTTAACAAGCTGTTCATAATATGCCATGCTGGGCCTAATGTTCAGCCCTTAGAAGAAAAGGCCGTATCAGCTGGGACAAGTGAACAGCAGACAGAGTTAGGAATTAGGAAGCTTGGGCTCTAACCTGTTTCTGTCACTGAAGCTTTGCAGGGCCCATGTATGAGTCATGTCCCTGCTCTGCATCCTATCTGCTCACTAGGCATAACAGAACTGACCTTCCTCCCAGCCCCGCCGTGAGGATGAAATCCTGTGTGGAGCACTTTGAAATCTTTGGATGAAAAGCGCGACAGAAGTGCCAAGTATGATTGTTACCCGTGCCAGCCACACTAGAAGACAGCATAAAAATAGGAAGCAAAGAAAATTTCATTTTACAAAAGCTTCAGTGAGAAAATTGGCTGGTCAGAATGTCATTCCCTGGTTTTGATTCACATACACGTTGTCTTTTATAAAATTAGAAGAAAAAAATAACTGTACACATTTTTAACTTTGCCGGGAAGAGGCCCTTTGATCACCACCATCCCTGCGACGCCAGGTGAGTCCCTGATGCAGAAGGAAGATCGATACATGAGGAGACCATGTGGAATCAGTTCTTTGTAGTTGCTCACCAATTTCTGTTTTTCATTGCAAGGAATCGAAGCCATAAAGTCTGAGGGGATGTTACAGGTTGAGGATTAGGGAGTGTCTAAACCTTGACGTCGTCACAACATAGGATCCGAGATACTTCCGGCTGAAATGGAGACTGTGCTTTCAGAACTGGCCCAGCACCCAGTCTCTACTCCAATGCTCTCAGGATCCGGCCCTTAATAGGAGAACATGAGAGTTGCAGATTTAAAAACCCAAGAGGGAACTTTGCAACAACCTTTGTCATTTTAGGAATCCCAAAATAAGGTGAGTCATGCCCGTTAGTGTGCACCTTCATCCTAAAAATGACTTAGCTGTAGTTTTAATAGCTTATGTCCATCTTGGTATAATGCTGTAAGTGAGTTGTGATAAGCTGCAATCACCTTTGCTTATAAATTGGATAGACTGTGGAAACAGTTGCAAACCACGGAAAAGACATTTCAAACTCTGAGCTTGCTGCCTGATATGACACGCAGAGAATTTAGAATAGGAGTTTTGGATGCTGTTGCCACGTCTTTACTGCCTGTCTTTTACACTGGAGTTTTAAAAAGTCAAAACCCGACAGGGTTGTTTGGTTGCTGCATCCCACTGAGAAGTTGAGAAAGTAAAAGGTAAGGGGGCGTAGCCATGGGCTTGTCAGGGGGACGTGAGTGACACGAGTCCACCCACAGCAACTGTTCCATGAAGTTATGAATCATATTGTACTCGACTTGTAATTTCCACCCAGGAAGGGAAAGCTACTGAGCACTATTGAAATGTTTTGTTCAGAAGTTTCTCAGAGGGAGGGTCTTCATAGTGTTTTACAGAATAATTTGCATTCTAATCGGCATAATTGAATTATTGCCATAGAATTTGCATGGTATGGCTCCAGTAGAAATACTTTCCATTAAGAAATAAATACTCTTTAGAGGGGAAAAAATGTCCATCAACTGTAGTATCCAATCACACGACAATCTCTATTTATTCCTCTTCATAACCCCATGAGAAGGGTCATCTTCACTGGATTTTCAATTTCTTAACTGAAGAAATTAGTTGAAAAGTGGAAATCCAGTATGCTGATAGTTTCTTTATCTGTCCACACCTCGTAATGGGTTTGACTGATTCTTCTATTTAAATTGACAGATTATTTACACCTCTGTGAATCACAGTGTTGCTATGGTCTTTCTTTCCATTTGTGTGTGTGCGTGTGTAGAACATCTGTAGTCAGGCTAAAATTCAGATCCCATCTTTATAATTCTTGTTTGTGTAATACGAATTTATCACAATGGCAGGATAGTGGATTATCACACAGCCTTGAAGTATCACACTGATTAAGACAGTGGAGAGCCATAGGGAAATGATGGCATGTTAAGTGGAAAAGAATATGAAATTATATCTTTGCCATGCTTTCAAGTACTTAAATTGTGCATATAGAAACATGAGCTGAAAAAGAAATATGGAAAAAAGAAACAGATGGTTGGTTGAAATTATGGGATCATGAGAGTTCCCTCTCCACCTTTTTATTCTTTTGTTTTCCATTAACACTCTTACAACATTGCCTGTGTAATAAACATGATATTAAAATTATTCAGCTGGGTGATTAACAATAGCCGAGATATGCAATCTACTTAAGTGTCCATCAACAGATGAATGGATAAAGAACATGTGGTATATATACACAATGGAATATTATTCAGCCATAAAAAAGAATGAAACCTGTCATTTGCAGTAACATGAATGAGCCTGGGGGCCACTCTGTTAAGTGAAATAAACCAGGCACAGAAAGACAAATACCACATTATCTCACTCATATGTGGAATCCAAAAAGTAAAAGGTAAGGAGGTGTAGCCATGGGCTTGTCAGGGGGCTTGAGTGATACGGGTCCACCCACAGCAACTGGAAGTTGCTGGAAGTAGAGTAGACTAGTGGTTACCAGAAGCTGGGAAGAGTAGGGTGGGGAGTGGGGAGAAGTTGGTGAAAGGGTACAAAGTTACAGTAAGGCAGGAGGAAGTTAGATAGGAGTGACATAGCAGTTACAGTCTGGGGGTGGTGGCTCACACCTATAATCCTAGAACTTCAGGTGGCTGAGGTGGGCAGATGGCCTGAGCCCAGGAGTCTGAGACCAGCCTAGGCAACATAGCAAAATCCCATCTATACAAAAATTAAAAAAAAATAGCCAAGCATGTTGGCACGTGCCTGTGGTCCCAGCTACTCAGGTGGCTGAGTTGGGAGGATCACCTGAGCCGGGGAAGGTCCAGGCTGCAGTTAGCCGTGATCACACACTGCACTCCAGCCTGGATGACAGGCTTAAACATTTTTGAAACCCCACCTCAAAAAATGAAAATAAAAAATAAGAATAGTTACAGTTATATAAGTTCTAGTGTTCCATTGCACAGTAGGGTGACTATAGTTAATAAAAATTTATTGTGTATTTCAAAGCAGCTAGAAGAGAGGAATTTGAATGTTCTCAACACAAAGAAATGATAAATGTTTGAGATGATGGATATGCTAAATATACTTATTTGATCATTAAACATCATATACAGGTATGGAAATATCACATGTACCCCATATATATGTACAATTATTATGTATTGATTAAAAATAAAAGAATAAAATTATATTTCAAAAAAGTACTTGGTTACAAGAGAAGATCTATCATAAAATGAATAAAGTTTAATAAACAAAGGACCTGAGTTACAGGTCCTTTCCCACGCAGGGCCCCTGTGAGAGCCTGGGTTGCTAAGAGTGATAGAGTTCCAGGTGGAGAGAGGAAGCCGGGTTACAATCAGGAAACATTTCTATGTCAGCATTTCGGGTAAATTGCTTAAAGCGATCTCAGAAGAAAAGGAACTAATTCTCCAGCACTCCTGTAATTTGTCATGATATAATTTCTCATTCTAAGTAAATATTCGCTTTCATGCCTAATTTTGTACTTGCAATTTTGCATTCTTCTTCTTAAAGAGGGCTCCCATAATTGTATAAGCCTCATGCCTCACAAAACCTGAAGGTGCCTTTGGTGAGGTGGATCATCAGAACACCAGCTGAGCACCTCGAAGTGTGAAATCTAGTATTGGATTCCATCCCTGACTTTTCCTAAGAATCACTGTGAATGCGCTGGACAAACTGCTGCTGCACCGGGTGCTCCCTGTGTCATCACACTTCCTCATTGTACTTCTGGGTCCTCTGAAGCTGTTCCCAGTGCTTAATCATAAGAAAAGCAGCTCCAAATACTAGTTTAGAAACTCAGGTAGAAAGAGATCTTAAAGGTCATGTCCAGTCACTCTTCTGATGCTTGGGTCTTCTCTTCAGGAGGCATCTGGGCCTGAGCTTGGACCTCTTGCCTCAGTCAACCTATTAGAAAGGTCTTTCCTTGTCTTGAGTCAAAACCAGTCCACTGCTACTGGCATTGCTCTGTACTTCCACGCTCTATAAAAGGTGTCTAACCTTTCAGATGAGAATGGCAGAGGAAAGCGAGAGGAAATTTTAGTTGTTCTTCAACTTCCCAATTAGGCACACCGTTAGGGATTTTTAATACGGTGCTTGATTTAATCTTCTCATTAACTTTCTGATGTAAGTATTATTGTTTTATTCTAGGGGTCCCAGATGTAGCAAATAAAAATAGAGGATGTCCAGTTATATCTGAATTTCAGATCAAAACAAATGATTTTTAAAAAAACGTACGCTCCCAAAAGTGTGAAATTAATTTGTCCTTGGACAAGAGATATGTAAATGTCATGTATTTTACCTGGAAATCCTGTTACTATGCCCATTTTTGGAGCTGAGAAAACTAAAGGTCGGAGCCTAGGTAAGTAGTGGAGCTGGAATCTAAGCCCAGGTCCTTGATTTCAAAGCACCACCCCATGGCCCACAATATCATACACTGATTTAGTATCTGCCTCCTACCTACCCCCAAGAAAAATGTGAAATTAATTTGTCTTTAGATAAGAGCTACCAAAGCTATAAAAACAAAAGAAAACAAATGTATTCACGACTAAGAGAAGACAATCTCCAGGAAACTACTGCTTCATTTATTTGATACTGGGCAGAATTTTTGATGAGAAATCAGCAAGATCATAGCCTGGAGTGAACACTGGAGGCATGAGATGTCCTTGAGAAAGAGGCTAGAACAGAGGGTGGAACACCTCTTCTATTAAAGCGGCTATTTTCCAGAGTCTCTGGAAAGCTCCCTCCTTTGTCGTGGCAGTGGTGGGGAAGGGCAGGCTGGGACCCTAATGCATGACTTTCCACCTGGGTGTTACTGGCATCTGATGTCCTAATCATATTTCCCTGTCACCTCTCAGTGCGGATTTACTTTCTCCTCCCATTCTACATGCTGCAGAACTAATTGCCTGCCTAATTGCCAAAACTAATTGCTGTGACATTCATTGTTCATCTGCTCCTTTCTCCGGCTTGAGCTCAGGCAGGTGGCTCCCATGAAGGCAAGGGTGGAATTATTCCTGCTTTGGGGCCAGGATGCTTCAGAGTGATGGCCCAACAATTATCTTCCTCATGGAGGCGGACCAAGGAATCACCTTCCTCACTGAGCAGGGGACAATAATTCCTGGCAGGGGTTCACCTTCTTCTGGTGTGAGATTGGGTAGCTTTGACAGATTGTGAGTCAATTAAATTGTACTTTTCAGGGAGTTCCTCTCTCCCATTTAGAGATTAGGATTAGATTTGTTCGTTAGGAAATTGACCCAGAGAGGTGAGATAGCTCCTTGCTGGCCACATAGCTCATTCATGGTGAAGTTGAAACTGGGGCTCAGATATCCCAATTCATAGCCCAGAATAATTTCTACTGCACCACACCACAACTGTTGCAGTTGCAATAATTACAGTTTTATATTTCCTAATAAACTTTTATTAAACCACTATCGAGTAGTATGTCCTCATTGGTAGCAAGAATAATAAATATTTATTGAGTTGTTATGAATATTAAGCCCACTTTTTTTTTCATGTAATCCTGAAAAGTAACATGACACAGATGCTCTCCGTATCCTTATTTTATATCAGGGAAAATGGAGGCAGAGGGAGGATGATAACTTGCCCAGGTCTGACGCCAGATCCCATCCTCTTACCCCAACAAGGCCACGTGCAGATTCCTCCTGACAGCTTCTGGATTCTGATACACGAAAGAACTTGTGAAGATGACTTGAAGGTTGGAGCTGGAGCAACGTGAAACTAATCAACCAGATTATGCAAATTATTATGTAAACTCCTATTATTGAGCCAGGATTCATGACAGTCCCTTTCTTCCAACACTGCTGAGACAAAAGCAAATGGATTGCAACACTAGCTTGGGATGAATTCAGGGAGCTTGGAAAGAATTCCTGGGATTTTCTGGGCAGTGGAAAAGACAGTGGGTTGGGAGTCAGGAAACTGAAGTTTAGTTCTGGGTCTGGCACTAGGTAGCTGCGTGGCCCTGGGAGGACCTAGTGCCTCAGTTTCTTCAACTGTGAAATGAGATAAGACTCCATGCTCTGGAAGACCCCTGCCATTCTAGGCATCTCGGATGGCATGTCCAAGATGGAAGCACACAATGACAGAGGCTTGTAGTGACCTTCAGGACAGCTTTCCAGTAGCTGTAAATAAAAGTCTTATTGTTTGGTTCTTGGTCTTTCCCCCCTGTCAGTGACAGGAAGAATAATAAAAG
This sequence comes from Chlorocebus sabaeus, assembly GCF_047675955.1. Lineage (NCBI taxonomy): Eukaryota > Metazoa > Chordata > Mammalia > Primates > Cercopithecidae > Chlorocebus > Chlorocebus sabaeus. Next base: position 27,983,354 of record NC_132925.1, read on the forward strand.
CAATGGCACTATTGTGTGAAATAAGTGTTTTCTCATCCAAAAGAAAACATGACATATACAATAGCAAACCATTTGCAAGCTGAAAAAGTAATTAATTGTATAAGTCATTGAACATGATAGGAAAAGTGAATTATAATAAGGGAGGACTGAGAGTTAACAAATGAAAATTTTATTTAAAAGTTTAAAAAGACAGTTTTTTTTAAAAGGAGAGCATTGAAAGGTGATTAACCTACAGAAAGAACTATTTCAAACACATTTAAAAAGGCACAATTAGAAGAATACTGGAAAAATAAAAAGAAAAATTCAGTTTGATCTGAGGAGGGGGAAAAAAAGCTGTCTTCATGAAAAACAGATTTTGAAGTACTTTTGTCATCAGTTTCCTTTCAATTCTTCTGGTTAATTTCATGAAGGCTGTGCGACCTCTCAACTTCCCAGTGTTTGTAGGAGGGGAGGGTGGTAAGGTGTGAGTGGGAAAAAAATGAATTTTCAAGGTATGGGATTTTATAGTAGAGACTTCCTTAGCAGGATGGACCGTAACAGGGTGTTAGTGATGGAGACCTTGGGAGGAGCAGGCAGAAGATATGGATTTGAGGCCCTGACGTACTCTGCCTGCTGTATGATCTTGGACAAGTTCGACCCCTCTCAGGGCTTCAATATCTTCTTACTTACATGAAGCGATGGGATTGAACACCTCTGTGGCCCTCTCTAGTCTATATGTTTGCATTTCTAACAGTATAGCATGATTAAAAAAAATAGAAAGTCAGTGGTCTTTAGGTTCCTAGTCAGGATGAAACTCAAAAAATCTATTTTTAAAATTGTGAGTATTGGGTGTGGTGAAAATATTCATATTTGGGGTCAGAGAGTTTTTCTAATAGAATCAACTCTAGAGTATTCAGAATTGCTCTCACTCCAAAGAGGAAGTGAAGGCAAGCTCTGCTTTCTCCTCTGCTGCTTTCTTTGTTCATGGGAGTGTGCAAATTTTTCTGGCAACACAGAAGACTGAACACAGGAAGCCTGAACCCCGCGAAGCCATAAGGCTTAGCATGGGCGTGGGGGGTGATCAGCCCTTCATCTGTCATTCAGAACTCCATGCTGCAACACAGAGGGGGTAAAAAACCTTCTGCTCTCTGTTTCAACCTCAAGGGCAGAGCACACAGGCCGAGTTGCTGTTCTTGTCTCACAATCTGGAGGCCAGAAGTCTGAAATCAAGGTGTCGGCAGGGTTGGCTCCTTCTGGGAGCTGTGAGGGAAGTATCTGTTCCCGGCCTCTCTCCTTGGCTTACAGATGGCTGTTGATATGGTTTGGCTGTGTCCCCACCCAAATCCCATCTTGAATTGTAGTTACCATAGTCCCCACGTGTCATGGAAGGGACCTGGGGGGAGGTACTTTAATCATGGGGGCAGTTACCTTCATGCTGTTCTTGTGAAAGTGAGTGAGTTCTCAGGAGATCTGATAAGGGGACTTTCCCCGTTTTACTCACTCAATTCTCTTCCTGCCACCACTTGAAGAAGGACATGTTTGCTCCCCCTTCTGTAAGTTTCCTGAGGCCTCCCCAGCCATGCTGAACTGTGAGTCAATTACACCTCTTGCCTTTATAAATTACCCAGTCTTGAGTATGTCCTTATAGCAGCATGAGAATGGAAATACAGCCATCTTCTCCGTGTGTCTCTTTGCATTGTCTTCCCTCTATACGTGTCTGTTTCTGTGTCCAAATTTCACCTTGTTATAAGACACTAGTCTTATTGGATTAGAGACTCTAATGACCTCCTTTAAATTTGATTACCTTGGTAAACACACTGTCTCCAAATAAGGTCACATTCTGAAATACTCGGGGTTGGGACTCCAGTAATATCTTTTTGGGGGGAGACACACCTTAATGCATAACATACTACAAGAGAAGGGAGCTGCTTATCATTGTCCATTACCTGGAATCGGTTCAGACAACCATCATCTTCCTACATGCAAAGGAGAAAACAGTTCACCTGGTCATTTTTGCTATGGCAGGAGGAAATGTCAATACCAAACCATTGGAGAAGGTAGCTGAGTCATTCAGTTGTGGCAGCAACCTTTCTTCCCTGCACCCCCTGGCTAGGCTGCTCCATGTTGGGAAGCAGGGTGTTCAGTACAGCCACCGTGAGCTGAGTGAGGGCTTCAGCTGCAGGCTGGAGTGACCCAGGGAGGAACTGCCGCCTATCAAACGGAAACACCTGCCACGGAAGGTTCACTGAAGCCCGAAAAAATAAAGGTCAACGGCTCTGGGCTGTGACCAGAGCCAGTCTCCACCACTATTCTGGGCCAGAATACACCTATTGGCTCACAATGCTTGAAAGAAAACAAGAAAGTCGTGATGGTGAGCACTGCCCTACAGAGATAATGAGCCACTGGAATAGTTCTGAGGCAGGAGCCAGAGGAGCTGCGACTTAGAGGCAGTTAGAGAGTGGGACTGGGGTCATGGGAAAGACTGGACCCAGTGGTCTAGTGGGTCATCTCATTCCAGATATGTGACCTAAGACCTGCATGTGTGTGCCTGTGCATGTGTGTGGTGTGTGCCTGTGCATGTGTGTGGTGTGTGCCTATGTGTATGTGGACGTGTGGATACATATATGTGTGTGCATGTGAGTATGCATGCATGTGCATGTAGGGGGTGTGGGTGACTAGATAGGGGGAGCATGGGGAAAGGGAGGGAAAAGAGAGGGTTAAAACTATGACAGGATAATAAGCATCTGAAATACTTAACTACAGCAAAATGTTCTGAGGCTTTGTACAGCCATATTTTCCAAACTGCAGGTTGTGGCTCAGCAGTCAGCTGAGAAATCAATTTACCCATGCAGAGGTTCTTAACCTGGGGTCTGTGGGCACTGCCCTCTCCCCACAAGAGGCCCAAGGATAGAATTGTATTTCAATATCATTGATTTCCTTTGTAAGCCTACGAGTTTTGCTTTATGCCTTTAAAAACACTCCAAGAAAGGATCCATAGACTTCATCACATGGAGTAGAAATGGCATGCACACACACACACACAAGCGCATACACACACACAGATACACATACACACACACAAACACATACACACACACACACAAGATTAAAAATCTCTAGGTCAAAACCAGCATTTAAAAAATTGTTAAGATAAATAGATTATAAAGAAATTAAAAAATTTGAGCTATGCATGTAATGAGGGTATTGTTTTGTGAAACTTTTGTTTTACATATACAAATACTTGTGTGTGTAAAATATACATATGTATATGTGTGTATACATATTTATACACACACATATTTATTTATTTATTTTGTGATGGAGTCTTGTGCTGTCACCCAGGCTAGAGTGCAGTGGCATGATCTCAGCTCACTGCAACCTCTGCCTTCCAGGTTCAAGTGATTCTCCTGCCTCAGCCTCCTGAGTAGCTGGAACTACAGGCGTGCACCACCATGCCCAATTTTTGTATTTTTGTATTTTTAGTACAATTACTAAAAATAAAAATTTACTAAAAATTACTAAAAAATTACTAAACAATTACTAAAAAAAAAAAAATTTGCTAATTTTTGTATTTTTAGTAGAAATGGGGTTTCACCATGTTGGCCAGGATGGCTTCGACCTCCTGACCTCGTGATCTACCCACCTCAGCCTCCCAAAGTGCTGGGATTACAGGCGTGAGCCACCCTGCCTGGCCATTTATTTCTAACTGTAGAACATGGGGCAAAAATTTGATAGCCATAGTTCAATAGCCTACTGGACATTAGGGTAAAAGATTAAAAAAAAATTTTTTTTTAAATTATGAGTGAGGAATGTAGTGGGCCATTTGTGTTTTGGATTGGAGGGCTCTGCTATTAAGCAGACATTTGACTTTTCACTCAGCATAGCCACATTCCAGCCAATCTCCCAGGGAATGGTGATAAGCTGGTCCTGACCATGCCTGTATGGCTACAGCCCTCTCTGCCTTGTTGAGGCCTGAGTTAATTTGAAGTGTTGTAGAGACATGTGTTGATTCCTGCGGCTACAAGGCTCCTGGAAGTGTCAGAGGCAGGGGTATTGTTTCCTGGGAGGGGTGTCTTCCTGTTTGCCGCTGGTGTACCACTAGTGTATGCCTGCCCGGAAGTTTGTTCTTTCACACTCACAAGGCCACCTGAAGAAACAAAGAGAGGGTCTCCCACAGAATGGGGCAGCAAAAGAAGTCAAGCAAAAGTGAAGAAAAGAGAAATAGGGGACAGAGAGGGGAGTTGTAACAAGTGTTCAGGAAAAGGGGGGTCAGATAGGAGAGAGAAGCACAGAGAAAACCGCAAGTGTATAAAGCAAGTGGCGGGACTCGCTGAGCCGCAGGTGTAGTAAGAAGCTATCGCACCAGCCCGTTAGCTCCCTGCAGGTTTCACAGCATCAAGGATGGTGAAACCGAAAGAAAGAAAAGGCAGTTCAGCAGGAAAGATCAACAAGGACAAATCCTGGGACGAATCCAAACTGCTGTTAGGATTGAACCAAGCAAAGATATGACCACCCATGATAGCGACCTGTTGCTTAGTTTATTTTAAATGAAACTCATATTTACTTGATTAATTTAGAAAATCTGAGATTCACTAGAGCAGGAACTATGCCTTCCTCAGTTCCTAGATCAGTATCAGTTACATGGTGAAGGCTTAATAAATATCTATAAAGGAATGTTAATGAATCAGCTGGCAATTGATATGTAAAATTGCTTGAAATTATAAAATAATAGTGACAACTAAAAGTAATACAGTGCATAATATAGAAAAGTATAGAAATCAACTTCATGGTTATCTCATTTAATCCTCACACAGTCCCATCAGGTATCACCATGATCATCCGCACCTTAAGATTAAGAAACTAGTTCACAGCCACTCTATGATTTGTGCCTGGGATTTTAAACAATATTCTCTGATGCAAAAGCCAACATAGACTTTGCCTCTTTGGGCATGTTGTGTATGCCCACTCATGACGAATGCTTTGTATATTTAAGTAGGCTTATCCATAGTAGGTATGGGTATCAGTTTGGATTCTCCAGGAAGCAGACACCCCGATGAAATTAGGAGTGTATGAAGAGGAGGGGGTCACACCTGGGAAAGATAAAGGGAGACTGATCAGGGTGGGGCAAAGTATTAGTCCATTTTCACACTGCTCTAAAAAAATACCTGAGCCTGGGCAATTTATAAAGGAAAGAGGTGTAATTGATTCACATTTCCACATTGCTGGGGGAGATCCGTACTTAGAATCAGGGCAGCAGACAAAGAGAAACCAAGGACCTTCTTCACATAGTGGCAAGAGAGAGAAGAGCCAGTGAGTGAGGAAGTGCCACACTTTTAAAATTATCAGATCTCATGAGAACTTTCTTACTACCATGAGAACAGTTTGAGGGAAACCTTCCCCATTATCCAATCACTTCCCACTAGGCTCCTACCTTAACACCTGGGGATTACAACGAAAGATGGGATTTGGGTAGGGACACAAAGCTCAGCCATATCAGACAGGGATGCTGATGTGCCACTTATGAAAGGAGAGGCAGAAGGAAGCAGGATGGAGCTGGGAGTGCCTCAGTCCATGATGTAGATCTGATGAAGTCTTCGCCAATACAATGGAAGTCCCATAGCAAGGACTGCCTGCAAAAGAGCCTCACACTGGATAGAAATGGCCTGGCCTGGCCGTGAATCTCCATGCTCAGGCAATGTCTGGGTCTGCCTAGGATGTGCATGACCTTGGCTTGAAAGTTAAGGTGCATTCTACAGGCAGTGTAGCTGGATGCTGTCGGCTAACTGCACATCTTGCAACCGGACAGCAAGTTCTTCCTTGAAGGGAGAAGCAAGTGGTGCACCTCATGACTATATATGTTTACAGTTTTAAAGACATGACATTTTAATACAATTCCCACTTAAATGCTTTAGCTGGCTGTTGTTTTCTTTACTATACCCTGACTTTCTAGTTAGTGAACTATAGCCAACATAGAGACCAAATGTCCCAGTTTGAAAATACTAAATTCCTACCTACAGGGTTAAGAGAAGAGAAGGGATTATGCTAGATTGAGCAATTAAAATTTGATACACTGGATCAAGTCAACTGTTACAAAAATACAGGTGCTGCCACTCCATTTTTCAGATCCGTGGCGGACTTGGCCGATTGATCATAGCACTCTTCCTTATGAGTTGTGTTGTCTGCCTCAAAATTATTTTCAACATTGTGATCCAGACAGCCATTCCCAATCTATCACCATTGGCACCTAAGATGAAACCAATTTATCATCCCATCACTAGGTAATGGGGGGAAAACACTGGTCTTGGAGCAGGTGTGTGTGCCCAAATGCTTGTAAGGGTGCTAATGAGAGTGTGAGATTGAGGGAGATATAATGAAAATAAACACTTGAAGTTGTTTATCAATTAGAAGGTTAGGTTTTAATTTTTTAATTAATAAATCTGTTTGAACCCAGAATACCTTTTTCCCAGAGGCAATATTACAAATAAGGATTATATACAGAAGTCAGCATCTAAATCTCTACCTATGTATATATAACTATTAGTGAATTTGCTTTTGGATCCTAACAATAAACTCAGTGCTCATTGACCTTAACAAATAGGGGTTTATTCTTTCTCCCATAAAACGAAATCCGTAGGTAGGCAACTATCAGCATACGTTCAGGCTTTTAGCAACAGATCGTTGTGATTCTGTTGTTACTTTCCTCGTAGTTACAGAATGGCTGTTGTTTCAGGCATTGTCTTCAATATTATTTGGAGGTAGGGTGCCCCTATTCATCAGGAAATTTAAAACTCTGTAAGTAGACTCCCCCAGAAGAATTCCATGTACATTTCATGTGCCAGACAGGATAACATGACTGTCCGTAGCTTCAAGAACAATGGGCAAATCACATATCTTATTTTCCAGCCTCTGTGCTGGGAGGTAGCAAGGGAGAAGGGGTTAGACATAGCTTTTAGATAGTTTGCCAATAGTGAATGGTACTTAGACCTAAAAATAGCAGTACTAGTTTTCTAGAGGTTAAAATAATACTCGATGTTTTTGGGCACGAGCAGAAATATCCTACGTTCACTCCTCTACTACTCACGTCCACTTTCTAATAAAAAAGAATTTGATAAATGTAATGAGCATGTCTGTATATTTGCTGGATGAGCATGGATTCTACATGTTTGTGCTTTAGCAAAATAATTCCTACTTTGAGTTTCAATAGACTTATGTCTTAAAATCTAGTCATTGGATAGCTTTAAGCTGAAATGCTGTTGATACATTATTATTCACTGTAGGATTAACCTGACAACCCACCACAATTTAAATGGGAATTTAAAAATTAAATTAACAATGAGTTATGAAGAAAGGTAAGAATGGTAGAAACAGAAATCTCCAGCCCACTCAGGATAACACTCAAAATGTATAGCATATTTACTAAAAATTACAGAAGTTCCAAACTATCTCCATGTCTCTAAGTGAGTCACGTGCCAGAATGAACAGTTCTTTGGTGCTCTGCAATCTTCTTAGCAGAGTACAGAATTAAGTCTTTGGCAAACTGTAATAATGTGTTAATTTTAGATCATTATGCCATAATGTAGTAATCCTTAGTAAATACTTAGTAAGTTACTAGAAAGTAGCTCTTCATCATATGCAAAAAATAAAATTGAAGACATTGCATGTCATTGGCTTCCAAGAATAGGAGAAAGGAGATTTTAGAGTCCGTTTCTGGTTCATCTATAAGACAGTGTGTTGGATCACATTGTAAAGAATTGTGATGCATAGATGAGAGCACTAGTTTGAAATCAACAGCTGGATTTGAATTTCCATTCCACCTATGACTATTCAGGACAAGTCTCTTAAGCCCTGCATAGCCCAGTTTCCTCATTGTTAGACTGGCAACTACTAACACAGAAACTATTCTACTTACAGCATGTTTGTAATTGAATCTATTTGTTGGAAATTCCAAAGTGACTAAGCTTGCCGTCACAAATGCACTTCCAGGAACAGGAGCATGAATCAGTTTCTCAAAGCTTTTAATAAAAGCTGGTGTGCTTGTTTATACGTGTTCAATGCCATGTCTGCCTAGGTGATAAAATAATGCTTGTACACAGAAGACACTAAAAAATATAGCTTTTGAATGAGTGAAGGACATTTTCCCCCAAATTGTTGTCATTTGTCATTTATCTCTGCTGGAAGTCTGTGGGGGCAGATAACTGTTCTCCTTGGGGATCTCCCAAGTGTCCTGAGGAGGTCCTTAGGAGCCACAGCCTGCATTCTTGTCGCCTCACCCCTCATGTGGATGTGAACCAGACTGGAAGAGGCGTTCCCTTTGCCTTCATGCAACAGTTTCAAGAGCAGAGTCTCTTCTGGCAGCTCTTAAACTTCTCCCACGCTAGCCCTCCCCAGAATGAACAGGAGGCTCCTCTGCCCATCTAGTGTCGAGGTGTCGACTCATGAAAAGTCATCCTTTGTCTTCGTCTTCCATTCTCTTGCTGATATTGTCCACGGGCACAGGCACAGCACTTCTGTATGTTTCATGATTTGCTCTTTGCCCTTTATAATCATTTCTACTATTGAATAATTCATCTTATATTGGTGTGAAGAGTTCCTGTGTCTCTCATCCCTTCTAGTTTTTAAAAATCTCTTCTGTTTCCATGGTAATTGTATATATCAACAAGGACTTTGAACACTCTCCATTTTCTTGGATTTTTTGAACCTGATGTGGTTAATAATGCTTGGGAAAACTTCTCAAAAAAAGACTCTCACAAACACAGCAAAATGCATTGATGGTGAACAGCACAGTTTGTTAGTTCAAAAGGCAACATATACATTCCATATCATCTGCTGGTACCATGTAGTATGTTCTCACAGGAGAGTTTGGGATATTACCTGTGGCTATCCACAGGTTGAAAGTTGGTAAGCAGAAGAACATCTGTAACTAACCTACTTTTTTCTGCAGTTTTGTTGGGATAAAAGTTAAAGTGCTCTAGTGCACTGTAGCCTATAAAATGTTATCCTTTCTGTGACTCGTGCCCCATTTCCACAGTGCCATGTGGGGACACAAGGAACAGATCTTTGTCCTCAGGAAAAGTGGAAACTCAGAGTTGAATTTCCTCCTTACTCCAAACATCACCATGTACGCGTGCGCGCACGCACACACACACACACACACACACACACACACACAGAGGCACACAAACTCCTAAGAGCTGGAGGCAGGGACACAGCAGGAAGGATAGTATAGACGAAATTCCTAGTTGCTGATCACTTGCTAACTCTCTTCATTTTCCCAAGAAAACACCTCCTGGCATTTGCTTAATGGAAGGCACCTTTCTAGTCAGTCACTTGACAAGTGTTCTAAATTGGATTTTAAAAGGACAGAGGTTGAGATTAGGGTTAGGGATTTTTATTACATCTCGAAGTGCCTGTATAAATTACACAGTGGGGATTTTCAGTTGAAAGCTTTTCCAGATAATAAACAGGAGACTCATGTATTGGCATTTTTGTAATGCTATAAGAATGAGGAAGTGTAGGTGCTGGCACGTATTCATGTAAACAAAAAGCGAGCGACAAATTTTTACCTTGAGTTTTAGAATCACACTCTTCTAAATAATTTACATATAAGGAGAGATCATAGAGATAACCTGTAGGAAAACAGAAAGATGAATTTTTTTCCAGCTAAACTTGTCTTGCTGCATAACTATCTTGGGCATATCAGATTTTATAAAGATACTTTTCCTCTTACATTTCACACTTCACTTTCACTATCGAGAAGCCAAGTGGAGGCATTTTCCCTGGTGAGTGGGAGTTGTAAGGACTAGCTCAAGAGTAGAATAGGCTTAGGCAAAACGATAATGTAGGTGAAATCATTCATGTAACCTGAATCCTCTTTTAGTGTCTTGAGCCTAAGCCCTGTCTTAATCCCCAGAACCCCAAAGTTCTGCAGACAAAAAGTTCCCCATAGAAGTGGCCTCATGATCTTTAAACAGAGCCCTGGGGCTTAATCTTCCTTTTGCTGCCATCTAACATTTAACAATTCTAGTATTCATTTCCTCAGGGCCTCAGCTTGTGGACAAGCTAATGTGTGCCAACATACCCAGAGTTCTTATGATCTAAAAGTGTTATTCTCCTGGGTAAGTGGTAAGTGGTTTGCATTTCAGCAACGATAAATAAATGCCTTGGTTCAAAAGAATGACAGGATAGGATTGTTAAAAATATTACTTCCTCCAGGAAGCTTCTGCCTCCCTCTACCCTCATGAATTAGAAGTTCCTGGGAAGGCTCCTAAGTAAAGCGTGCTTCTCCCGTCATGGTACTTGGCGCTCGTCATTGACAACACTTGTTTAATAAGCTCTGTGGGTTCAGCCCCATGTATATTCATATACATGTACTGTTATATTAATTCCCACCACCCGGCTCCCTGATGGAACCCTTGGAGGACATTAATAAATACTGTCAATTGAAGAATGAACAATGCTAAGGGTGTCAGGAACTCTAGAAAGATAATACAGTGAGGGAGAGAAAAGCAGATGGCTTTCACTGATGCTTCCTACTTGGTTATTTTATAACTGACAAACCTCTGAAAATAACACTTAAAAGTAATAGTTTTCAGTATCACTTTAAGTGCTTTAGAGTCACACTCAGCATTGGATGTAAATAGTTAAGGAGGGTAGCCTCGATCTGCTACTGCCATAGGTATGTTTAACATACAGAAATTACACTGAAAGTGTCACGGCTTTCTTGTTTTACCCAGTGAGAAAATCCACTGCTCAAGTTGAAACCAATGTGGAAATTACTCCTTCCATCAAAAGGAGCAGAGAATGAAAACAAAAACGACAAAATCTCCTCAGCTCCACAGTGATGACATAGAATGTTCAGATAAGAAAGAGAAAGAAGGCTTTGGGAAAACAACAATAAGAAAGTATTTCAATGGCATTCCAAGTAAATAGTGACTAGAGTTTTGGCTCAATGTACTAGCAACACAGTGATAAGGGCTCTCCTCAAAGTAAAGTGGACTTGGAGCAAGTGAACGAGGAAACACTGAAAACAGGGGTGGGCTGAGAAAAACGCATCCTCTCAGAGCATGCAGTGAAGGCTCAGCTGAATCAATACAAGGAAAGGAAAATTTACCCCAGACTGTAGATCACTCTGTTAACCTTTCTGATGGGAGTCTTCTTCAGTTGTTAGTGAGGGGGAGTTGTAGGTTTATATTAGATCTGCATTGTAATACAACACAGAGTTTAGCAATGCACTGTGGGTAAGACAACTGTGCAACCAACTGGATGTAGTTCTCAGTGATAGCACACTCGGTCATTTTCAATTCTGCTTTTCTTTCATTTTCCCTTTTTCCTTCTCATTTTCTCTCTCTCTTTCTATCATACTTCAAGTTAAAGAATCTCTTTATATGCTGCCATAGACAAATATATATGAACCACGTAGACCAAGAAACTAGGTAGTACACGAAGTGACCAAACCCAGTAAAAGCCTATAACTTCTACATGTTTTACACATACACACACACTGCACTCATTAATTCCCTCAACACCTCTACTCTGTAAAAATTTTATGCCTCCCCTGCTTTTGGATTAGTAAACAAATTCAGGTAGGCTCAGTCATTTGACCAATGACAAACAACTAGAACATGGAGGATGAATTTGAAGCATCAGAGTCGGTACCCTTTTCTCTGAATATCTTGGGAGATAATTGGTACGAAGTACATAAAAATCAATATTGTCATTATTGTGTACTTAGATAACAAAGCAGTGTCTTCATTCATAATGGATTGCGGCTCCCCGCTCAGAAAGAGGACATTTTTAAAAACTACAAGATACAACTGAGAGCTTGGAAGCTATCCATGCATAAGTTTTAAAACCCAGCAGCTTCATGGTTTCCTTCTTCCTTTGGCCTGGCCAGTGGACACAGTGGTCACGTTCCTGGCATGGAGATGTCATTCACGGCAGGTGTTCTTGAATTGGAACCTAAGGCTCCAGGATTTTTGTGGGTTCCTCCAGAATCCTACACTCCTTATACACTCCCACAGGGTGCCTGCCCAGGTGAGTGGCACGCTTCATGATATCCTTTCAGATTCTATCACTAATACTTCTCCAACCGTGACTTACAATGTAACGTGAGGCAGGATTAGAATGTTGGTATATTTTAATTTGCTCCTATGCCAAATCACAGTGCTTATATTTGCAACTCTGAGAATTGACGGGGGCAATAAACAGATTTACATTTCACATGTGTGAGCACCACGAAGTACTTTGAACTTCACTAAATGGGGAGAATGCAAGACATTACATTTAGAAACTGTTTAGGAGCAGTAAATGGAGAGAAGCAATACTTTTGCTTAAAAAAACAACAACAACATCACAACCCCTTCATTATGTGCAGCACACAATTTAACAGGTGTGTGATTTATTCATTTATTCACAGACTCATGGACCAACCATTCCATGACAGCACTATTGTCTGTGAAGCAAAACACATTTACAACAAACTGTATCAGCTCCTCAGACAGACTGAATTAGCCCATCTAAAAATCCTTTGCTTCCGATTGAAAAAAGGGTTAATAATCATCAAACTGATGTACATAAATAAACTTTACCTCAGTAAAGTTGTTTCCATCTTTGGATTTCTGGGTCATCTCGAATCAGTGCTTGATATGAAAGGGGGAAAAATAAAACGTATGTATTATTTTTAGTGGATAAATGAAATATAATTGTTTCTCCATGTGTATTTAGAATTACAGCCTGCTTGAGAAAAGTACCACAGCCCGTCCCTTCCCTGATCACTCATCTCTTTTCTTGGGAGAAAGATGGTTTTTCTGATTGGTGAGACTGGAGAAAATTTGATACTCACTCTCCCAAATTTCTTTATCTCACACAGTTAAGTGTTGATGAGTCATTTCTCTTTTTCTCTAGCTCTCTCAGACCCAAGTGTTACCAGTGAAGGGGTGTCCAGGTTCTTGGCACTTTGAACAAAGAACTGGACAAAACTCACAAACAAAGCAAGAAAAGAATGACACAACAAAAGCAGAGATTTATTGAAAATGAAAACACACTCCACAGGGTGGCAGTGGGCAAGCAAGCAGGTCAAGGGCCCAGTTACAGAAATTTCTGGGGTTTAAATACCCTTTAGAAGTTTCCATTGGTTACTTGGTGTACACCCTATGTATATGAAGTAGTGGCCTGTGATCAGTCTGATAGGTTGGAAGGGACCAATCAGAATGCAAACAGCTGATTGGTTGTGGAGAGTGACCAATTAATACTCCTATGCAAATAAAGACTTTTTCCACAACCAACCTGTGAGAGGGGACCGATCAGAGGTACTTTCATTTTTTCACCTGTGATGCAGAAAAAGGGCGGCAGGGGAGAGGTGTTGCAAAGGGAGTAGCCTCTGGTCCTTTTGTTACTTGAGCACTTGGGTGTGGGAAGTTGGGGTTTTCCTTTTGATTTAGTTCTAGGAAGTCAGCATGAATCAGCCTTAGATTCCCTGCCTCCAGACCCTCCTGCCTCACAAGTGCTCCTAGGAGCTGTACATGCCTCTCTTGTGTCCCCATGCGATCAGCTTGTTACAGGTGGGTCCTGCCAGGTCTCTCGTTCTTGTCTCTCTACTTCAAGATGGCTAGTAAGTCCTGGTCCAGTGAGTCCCCAGTGCAGACATAAAGCGGAAGGGAAGTAGCTCCGGTTGTATCTCCTGAAGTTTAATAAAGAACCCTGTGCTCTCTGTCCCATTACCTAAAGCTGATATTGTGCTTGGAACGTGCAGTGTTATCCAATCCAGCTTTACCACTGCTAAAGTTGATATCACTCTTTGATCCTCTGCTTGCTCATTTTGCCAAGTTCTTAACTGCATGGAATTGGAAGTTGAGGGCTGGATTATTGATTTTTCACCCTGCCCCCAAACTCCAACAGAAACCAAGGGTTCCTGAAGAGGGGCAGGGCAGCAAGAGGGAGACTGAAACTGGGGCACCAGAAGGGAATGTCTTTGAAGTGTGTGTTTGCCTAAGGTGTGTGTAGAAAGATAGCTACTTTTCAGTTTCTGCCTGCCTTTAATACATTACCATGTCCTAATTAAAAACATTTAAAAAGCTACATTGGAAAATGATCCCTGAGGCTGGAATGCTGTTGGCACAGTGAAAAAGATGCAATCAATAAGTAAACAGACAATGTCAGCCCGAAGACCTTTCAGAACAACATGTGTACTCGAGGGAAAAAAAATTAGAAGTCCCTTTAGCCTATTTAAATATTTTCCAAGATCTTTGTTAAATTTCAGGTAATAATATTTCTTCCTTTGAACAAGCATTGTATGTTTGCCTTTGACTGAGAATGGCCTAGGCTAGAGACCATTTGGTATTCAACCTGTGACTATTTTAGTGTGGGGCTGGACCCCAAAAATTCATGCTCGATGAAATGATTTTCACTTACTGAGATGAATTTACTTTTTCTTCCTTCAGCAGTTCATCAATCTAATGGAAGAAAGAGTAGCTCTCATAATAATGAGAATAGACTTCTAGGAGCATGAGCCAATGTCAATACTTTATTTAATAACACACATTCTATTACTATATATTTGGTCTCTATCCAAATTTGCTTTAAATTGAGTTTTCTTGCCATTGCACACTCCTATCTCTCTGAACACACACCACACACACACACACACACACCACACACTTGTTTTATTGCGTTTCATTTTATTGCACTTCTCAGAGAATGTGTTTTTTGCAAATTGAAGATTTGTGGCAACTTTGCATCAAACGAGTCTATTGGCATCATTTTTCCAAGAGCATATGCTCACTTCCTGCCTCTGTGACAGCATTTTTTAGCAATAAAATATTTTTAATGAAGGTATGTACATTGTTTTTTGGACATAATGCTATTGCACATTTGACTAAAATATAGTGTAAGTGTAATTTTTATATGCCATGGGAAACTAAAAAAAAGTGACTTACTTTATTGCAATATTTGCTTTATTACTTTGATCTGGAACTGAACTCACAATATCTCTAAAAGTATGCCTATATAGCTTTTCATAACACAGATATCACATTTTACCATATCCTATTGTTACTGAACAATGTTGGTGATAACATTGATGATATCAGTCACTATTACTGGTATCATTATCAACATATCAATAAACATTTTTAGAACATTTTGAAATTGTCAGCTGGGTTTTGGTTAAAGTAAATACTTCTTGTCTGATATATTATATTCCAAAACAATAACAGTAACTGAAACTACCAAAGAAGATATACTTTTCAAAGTAACATATTGTCATAATGTATAAATATCAAAATTTCATACTGTAGCATGACTGATATAAAGAACACTTTGTTGTTGTTGTTGTTGTTGTTGTTTTTGAGACAGATTCTCGCTCTGTCACCCAGGTTGGAGTGCAGTGGCACGACCTTCACCATGTTGGCCAGACTGGGCTCGAACTCCTGACCTCAGGCAATCTGCCCACGTTGGCCTCCCAAAGTGCTAGGATTATAGGTGTGAGGCACCATGCTCAGCCACAGAACACTTTTAAACCATTGAACTAGATAGAGGGGTTATAAAACTCTCATATTTCATTTTTTTTTTTTTTTTTTTGAGACAGAGTCTTGCTCTGTCACCCAGGCTGGAGTACAGTGGCACAATCTCAGCTCACTGCAACCTCTGTATTCCGGGTTCAAGCAATACTTGTGCTACAGCCTCCTGAGTAGCTGGGATTACAGGTGCGTGCCACCAAGCCCAGCTAATTTTTGTACTTTTAGTCGAGACAGGGTTTTGCCACGTTGGCCAGGCTGGTATCGAACTCCCGACCTCAAGTGATCTGCCCACCTTGGACTCCTAAAGTGCTAGGATTTCAGGCATGACTGACTTCACCTGGTCTATTTCATTCTTTATATGCAGAAAAACTCTAAATCTAGGGTTGGTGCTTCTGAGCAGTAGGCATCTATGTATTTAAGAATATTATGGAATCTTCTGGTTTCTCCAATCCCGTCCACCTACCTTCATTAGGATGTCCTGGGCATCTCAGGTGTTACTAGTGCCATTGACCCTTGAACAACACGGGTTTCAACTGCCCTGGTCCACTTGTACATGGATTTTCTTTTGCCTCTGCTATTCCTGCAAAACCAACCCCCTCCTCTTCCTCTTTTGCCTCCTCAACATGAAGATGATGAGAATGAAGACCTTGATGATTGATCCACTTCCACTTAATGAATAATAACTATATTTTATCTTTGTTGTAATTTTCTTAATAACATTCTCTTTTTTGAGCTTACTTCATTGTAAGAACTCAATATATAATACATATTATATGCAGAATATGTGCTAACTGACTGTTAATGTTATTGGCAAGGCTTTGGGCCATCAGTGGGGTATTCATAGTTAAGTTCTTGAGGATCAAGTTATACTTGGATTTTTAACTGCATGAGGGGTTGGTGCCCCTAATCTCCACATTGTTCCAGGGTCAAATGTGATTTCCCAGCCCCTGGGTCTCTGGTTTCTGACCTGCTACTGACCTATTTCCAACTTGTTCCTGACTTGGCTTTATAGTCTCCTACTTTATATCCCCCTTTATTCCTTGAACCAGGCCTTTGACTTTGGGATCCCTTCAAGAATGCTTGGCTCCTTCCCTCTTGGCTACACATACACATTGTTCGGAGAGATAAGCACCCCAGCAGGCTCTAGATGCAGCTGCTGTCCTAGTTTCTCTTGTGGGTGGATTTGGGACAGCAGGGATTCAGACCATAATGTGGTTGTTCCTCATCCTTTTTTACCTGTTAAGCATTGGATTTCTTCAAGGCATAGTGCTAGGGAAGCCTACTTACTCACTCTGTATGCTCTCTGAAAGAAGAAAAATCCACATTTATTGAGTAGTTAATTGAGTGGCTACTAAATACTGAGAACTATGCTAAAAGTTTTAAAAGCAACAAGCCATTTTAATACTCCCAACAGCGTTATAAGGTAGAGAATAGTATATTCTCTGTTTTAAATATATGCGAAATGTGGAGTATTTGAGTAATTTCTTCATGGTTGCACAGCTAGGAAGTAGCAGAGCTGGGCTGCAAACTGAGGTGGCTTCATTCCAGGACTCCTGCTCCGAACCACTACCTTATATTGGCATTGGTTTCTATGGAAATCTTTAAGTTATCTCATCCACACTTTTGAGTGCAGTTGCCATCAAAGCATTGATGACTCCCAAACTTCAGTTGCCTACTCAACATCTCCATTTGAATGTCTCAAAAACACTTCAAACTAACCACATTGAAAAGGGAACTCAGGTACCCCAACCCCTTCAAACCCGATCTTCTTACGTGTTTCCTTCCTCAGTGAAGGAAATCATCTTACATTAGTAGTATGAGCCAGATACCTCGGTGTCATCACTGGCTCATCACTCTCCTTCAATTCTGTACCCAATCCATTATTAAATCCAGTGATTAACACCTCTGAAATACGTTTCAAAGCAGTCCTCTTCTCTCTGTCTTCACAGCAACCACCTTTGTCCAAGCCACATTATCTTTCATCCAATCTAGTGGATAATGCTGTACTAGTTAGGGTTCTCCAGAGAAACAGAAACAATAGGCTATATAGACAGTCCTTGACTTTGGGTGGTTCAACTTAAGATTTTTTGACCTTACAATGGCGTGAACCTGTCTCAGTTTTGACATAATGCAGTAAGGTATTCAATAAATGACATGAGATATTCAACACCTTATTATAAAACAAGCTTTCTGTTTGATGTAGTCTACAGCCTCAACTGTAGGCTAATGTAAATGTTCCGAGCATGTTTAAGGTAGCCCGGGCTAAGCTATGATGTTTGAGAGGCTATGTGTATTAAATGCATTTTCAACTCATAATATTTTCAATTTACAAAGGTTTATCAGAACATGACCTCATCATAAGCTGAGGAGCGTCTCTCTATATAGATGTATAACAAGAGATTTATGAGGAATTGGCTCATGTGATTGTGGAGGCTAAGTCCCACATTCTGAAATCTGCAAGCTGGAGGCCCAAGTCAACCAGTGGCTGAAAGACCTGAAAACCAGGCCAATGGTTTAAGTCCCAGTCTGAATCTGAAGGCCCAATAACTAGGAGCACCAATTTATGAGGGCAGGAAAAAATGGATGTTACAACTCAAGCAGAGACAGTGAATTTGTTTTTTCTAAAGGGGATCTCAAAAAATTAGATGATGCCCACCTATGTTGGTAAGGTGATCTTATTTACTCAGTCTACCCACTTAAATGATCTTTTCTTTTGGAAATGCCCTCAAAGATACACCAAGAAATAATGTTTTCCCAGCTATCTGGATAGCTTTTAGCTGAGACAAAGTGACACATAAAATTAACCATCGCAATCCCTGACTGGTCTCCTCCTATACAGCCTTGTTCCTCTTCATTTGCTCTTTACACTTAGTCTAAGTAATCTTTTCAAGATGCAAATCTGACTATATCAACTCCTGCTTCAACTCTTCAATGGTTCTCATTGTTCTTAGAGAATCTGCTTAGCATGAGACCTTGCAAAGTTTGGCCTCTGCCTGGAGCTCCAAAACCATCCAAATCTGTTCTCCCTTGTTCTGCGCTCAGGCACAGTTGCCTTCTGTCATTTGGACCTCTTCAAACCACTGCAGAACCTTTGCACATGCTATTGCCCCCACTGTTTGTAAGGCTCTCTAACCCTGAGTCAGGTTAACTTTCACTCATTCTTCAGTTTTTAGATCATCTATCAATTCTTTATGGACATCTTTCCTAGCCCCCTTGCAGACTGGGTTAGGTTTTCCCATCATATACCCTCACAACATCATGAACCTCACTGTCATAAAACTTAGTACAGTTTGTAATTACGCTTTTATTTATGTGATTATACAATGGCTGTCTTCTTCAATGGAATATAAACCCCATATGGGCAGGGACCAGGTCAATGTCAGCTAAGCATTATATACCCTGTAGCCTTTGGATAAATATTCATTGAGTGAATTACTTTAAAAACACAACAAAGTTAATTTAATTTAATTTTTTTGAGACAGGGTGTCACTCTGTCACCCGCACTCAAGTGCAGTGGCATGATCATAGCTCACTGCAACCTCAAACTCCTGGGCTCAAGCAATCCTTCCACCCCCACCTGCCGAATAGCTGAGACTACAGGCATGCCCTGCCATGCCTGGCTAATTTTTTAAAAATTTGTTTTTTGTAGCTACAGTGTCTCACTATGTTGCTCAGGCTGGACTCAAACTCCTGGCCTCAAGCGATCTTCCTGCCTCAACCTCCCAAAGTGCTGGGATTACAGGAGTGAGTCACTGAGCCTGACAGTTAATTTTAAATATAAGAGATTAAAGGGTAAACACTAAATCTATGGTGAATGATAGATCGTATATTAAATTTTAAGTCAGTTAAAGTGTTTCTCCATTCTATTGTGAACTTCTTCACATGCTCTGAATATCTCATTGTATAATCCTTTTAATTTTCTCAGTGGCATGTGACAGAAGGACATGATCCGGTTTTTTCCATCCCTGGGTCCTGAGACTTGTCCCCACTCTGATCTGTGTAGGGAGAGCGGGCTGCTCCAGGACATTGGCTGGCTGCCTGCTTTCCGTCACACTCAGGACACTTCCCTGCATCTCTTCCTTCTGGTGTTCCCAGCCAGCTTCCTGCCTTGATGTCAGAACTGCTTGCTTGGGGCAACTCCTCAAACTCTTCTTTCTGTTTTTTTTTTTTTTTTTTTTTTTTTTTTGTTGTTGTTGTTTTTGTTTGTTTTTTAAATTTTATGTTCCTATAGGTTCAGCAGAAGTCGGGAATTGGGGGTTGGTGGGGGTAAAGGGATGGTGGTGGTAATACCAATGGCTGGGCTAATTCCTGGGTCCTGGCAGTAGGAGAATTTGTGAAGATCTGACCTGAAATCCAAACTGTCTGGAAGAAGGGACAGGGAGTTTGGGATTGCATGGAAGAATGAGATGCTGGTAGGAACCACAATTTTCAGTGTGTTTTGGGAGAAATGATTAAGTGGCAGGTCTACCAACTCTCATCCTCTGAGACTAGCCCAGAAATCTGTATCTTAATCTGCATCCCAAGTAATTCTGAGGCATTTGGTCCCTGTACTGCAGTTTGAAAAATTACTGGCATAGAGATACCTTTGGCTGGGCATGGTGGCTCACACTGATAATCCCAGCATTCTGGGAGGCTGAGGCAGGTGGAACGCTTGAGCCCAGGAGTTTGAGATCAGCCTGGGCAACATGGTGAAACCCTGTCTGTATGAGAAATACAAAAAATTTAGCCAGGTATGGTGGTGTGCACCTGTAGTCCCAGCTACTCGCCACAGCATTCCAGCCTGGATGACAGAGTGAGACCTTGTCTCAAAAAAGGAAAAAAAAAAAAAAAAAAAAAAAAAAGAGAGACAGATATCTTTTATTCAAAACAACATTAACCCTTATTCTTAAAAAAGCCCTGCTATATTCTCATTTCTAATGACTTGCTTGGAACAACATACACA
This sequence comes from Chlorocebus sabaeus, assembly GCF_047675955.1. Lineage (NCBI taxonomy): Eukaryota > Metazoa > Chordata > Mammalia > Primates > Cercopithecidae > Chlorocebus > Chlorocebus sabaeus. The sequence continues at coordinate 28,003,790 of NC_132925.1, forward strand.
GATGCCATCATATGGGCTGATCCACAGGTCCCTTCCATTACAGTATCATTATAGTACAGTAATGGGTATCATTGTATTTTTGTGCTAAGAAGCATGCAGGAGCAATTACCTGCTTTTCTTTGTGAGTCTCAGGAACACCTGTAGACTAACACCTGGTGTTTTCTGTAACAGGTGTATGCTAGAGCTAGCAATGGTAAAAGAATCATATGATGTTAGCCTACATTATAATTTGCAGCCTGTCTCTCCTGCCAAGTGGGTCAGTTGAGATAGAGACCACAATTTGAGCAGATGTATATTAATAATTAAGGGAAGCATCACAATTTTACAGTATAAGAATATGGAAGGAATGGGAAAGGCAATTTTCAACAGTTCAGGAAATTAGTTTTCTTCCTTTCCCTCCGTAAGTTTTCATCCCTTGCTCTACTTATCCACAAAGCTTTAGCTCCTCCCAAAGACTTTCTGAAGGAGATGAAAATAAGAAAGTTGTTTGAACAAAGGAAAGCAGTTGCAAAAATGATGGAGACACATCAGAGTTGGAAGGACCTCAGATAATCTGGTTCAAGCTCTCCATTATATGATGAGGAAATGAAGGCCCAGGGATATTACGTGACTGAGCCAGGAGATAGGCAACATTATCTTTTATTCTGTTTGGAACCCAAAGCAGGACTGGAGTCCAGGTGTCAGATGTGCTTCATTATTCTTTCCACAGTACCACAACACATTAACTCAAAGAGCATTAGGTAAGGGAAATTGTCGATGATATTCTCTCTACTACAATGGAAGTTGTATAACAACAGACACCTTGCCTATCTGGTTCACCACTGCATTTAAAATAGTGCTATGCACACTTTTAGTGCTTGGTAAGTGTTAAGAAGGCCTGTGCAGCTTCCACTTTTGTGGTTTTGAGAAACTTGAACTGCTTGTAAGTTCTCTCTCTGATGGAGAGTCCATGTAATGACCACATGGAGAGGTGCACTGAGCTGAATAGTATCCCTCCAAAATTCATGCTCACCCAGAACCTATGAATGTGACCTTATTTGAAAACAGGATCTTTACTGATATAATCAAGTTAACATGAAATCATACCAGTTTAGATAAAACCTAAACCTAGTGGCTGGTGTCCTTATGAGCAGGCTATCTGAAGACGCAGACACACAGAGAGAAGGCCATGTGATGACGCAACAGAGATTGGAGTAATATAGCTGCAAGCCAACGGCATCAAGGATTGTCAACAACCACTTAAAAAGAGACAAGTGGGGATTCTTCCCTAGAACCTTCAGAAGTAGCATGACCCTTCTGATACCTTGGCTTTAGACTCCTAGCCCCCAGAACGGTGAGAGAACAAATGTCTGTTGTTTTAAGTCACCCAGTCTGTGGCATTTTGCTATGGCAACCCTAGGAAACTAATCCAAGAGAAGAAGGGATGAAGACTAGCTATCCCAGCATTCTGGTTAACCTTTCAGGTGACTCTAGCGCCAGCTGCTGTCTGACTACAACCATATGTGAGACCTCATAGAGACAAACTGAACTCTCAAGGACTGAGGGAATTCCAGTATGCAGAACTTTTAAGGGGGCCTCAGACACATGAGTGTGCTGGCATGAGACATCTTAGACATTCCAGCCCGGAGAGCCCCCAGATGATTGCAGTCACAGCTATCAACATGTGAAACAGAAGAACCACCCCACTGAGTCCAGCCAACCCACCAATTGTGATGACAAATATTGTGAGAAATAATTAAAAAGTTGTTTTGATCACTATATTTCACAGTTGTTTATCACACAGCAACAGATCACCAAGGCATTTGAGCTCTCCAGAAGCAGGCTCTGAGATAAGGAAGGGATTTGTTAGGACCTGTCCTCAGGGAAAACCAGAAGCATCGTGGAGTATCGGGACAATAAAGTGAAGCAAACCAAGTAAGTGTGTTATCAAGCAAAGTTCTAGGGAGGGTAAGTTTGATTTAATCCTGCAGGGAGTTTTGGAAACAGTGTAAGTCATAACTCAGCACTACCCAATCAGGGTCAAAGGCACTAGAGTACCTAAGCTCCTTTAACTGTCAGTCATTGGTTAAGGGCTGTGTCCAGGACACAAAACTTGCAGTCACTTTAGAGAAGTGTATCCCTGGGGAACAGTCCCCATGGCCCACTCACTGGGGAGTAGCCACAGGGGCATTTGGCAGCCTAAGGGAAGTCTTCCAACAAGGAGACACAGGTGTCAGTCTTTGGGAGTGAAGGCACAGCCAGAGGCAGTCTGTGTGACAACGGTAAGCTTGGGTGACCAACTTGTTCTGGTTTCCCTAGGACTGTCCATGTTTAAAACGGAAAGTTCTGCATCCTGGAAATTCCCTCAGTCCTGAGCAAACTGAACAGCTGGCCACTCTAGAAATGGATCCCAGGGGTCACAGGCAGAGCCTGATAATATCTTCTACAGCCAATGCATGAATATCTCCAAACTAGAGTAAGTGGGGACCACAGGATCCTCTAGAGGCGGGTCTGTAAGAGGCCAAGGATGTGGGAGGTTAACAAGCAGGCAAGAACTCTTTTAATGATAAGAGCCTGTGATCTATGACAGGGATAAGCAGTTTCACACCGTGTCAAACACTGCAGCAGAGCTAAGGATGATCTGAGTGGGAAAATGTCTTTTAGTTTGGCAATTAGAGGCATGAGTGAGAAAAGAGGCACATTGGTGCTACTAGGAGCTGGGCTGGAATAGGAAGCTCAAACAATGGACACATGGACACAGCATCATCCTCAGACGAGGATATAAAGGGAACCAGAGCTAGGCTAAAAACTGGGGCTAGAGGAAGGATGGGGGACAGGAAGAGGTGAGTTTATTGTTAGGATTTTGAAACAATTTTCTGTGCTTCAAAAGTATCATTTTCGGATGTTTTCTGAGAGAAAGGAGTTCATGGATAAAAATGTAAGTAAAAGGTAGTCCTGGGGTAGTGAGGCTGGTGGCTTTGTAGAAGGAAGAAATGGAGGCCTAGTCACCCCAATTACAAACAAAGATGGTTTCATTTGCATTAAGGTTTATGTAACTAACAGGATGGAAATTAAGAATTTGTTAGCAGGAATCAGAACTCTTCTGTGAGAGAAGACAAAGGTAACAGGGAGATTTCATTAAGGTTTATAGGTGTATTAGTCAGGGTTCTCTTAAAGGGACAGAACTAATAGGATATATATATATATCCTATTATATATATATAACATATACTATATATATTTCGTATCCCTGGCACAGCACCTTATATATCTGTATATAAAGGGGGAGTTTATTAAGTATTAACTTACACCTTACATGATCACAAGGTCCTGCAATAGGCTGTCTGCAAGCTGAGGAGCAAGGAGAGCCAGTCTGAGTCCCAAAACTGAAGATGTTCGAGGGCAGGAAGCACCCAGCACAGGAGAAAGATGTGGGCTGAGAGTCTAGGCCAGTCTAACCTCTTCATGTTTTCCTGCCTGCTTTATATTTGCTGGTGGCTGATTAGACGGTGCCCACCCAATTAAGGGTGTATCTGTCTTCCCCAGCCCAGTGACTCAAATGTTAACCTCTTTTGGTCAACATCCTCACAGACACACCTAGGATTAATACTTTGGGTCCCTCAATCCAATCAAATTGACCCTCAGTATTAACCATCACAATAGGTTAACAGATGGTTCAAGGACAACAAACACAAATTTGTTCATTTGACCTCAGAATATTAGATGAAAGGGGTGTTTTGAAATTAAGAAAGAAATTTGTACAAGAGAATCAAAAGGAATACCATTTTATTTAAATTCCACAAGTAAATATATGGAAAAGGCTATGCTAACAAGGCCTAACACTTAAGGCCTAACCTGTCTTAAACAGGTTCAAGACAGGTTTGAATAAATTAATGAGTGCAGATCAGTACCAGATTAACAAAGAAAGGTGCTTAATCTTTACCTGTTAATGAGAACACATGGACACAGGGAGGGGAACATCCCACACCGGGGCCTGTGGTGGGTTGGGGAGGGATAGCATTAGGAGAAATACCTAATGTAGATGACAGGTTGATGAGTGCAGCAAACCACCATGGCACAGGTATACCTATGTAACAAACCTGCACGTTCTGCACATGCATCCCAGAACTTAAAATATACTTAAAAAATTAAAAAATTTACCTGTTAATTTTTTCATTTGTATTTTATTTAGTTTAAATATTTAAGAAACGTAAAAGTCTAGGCAGTGGCAACTTGCTGTCTCACATTTGTCCCATATCTGCACAGCCCCTGCCTCCCCAAATAGAAATTACTCATATGGGTTTCTTGTGTATTGTTTCAAAGATTTTTAAGCATGTATCTAAAAGCAAATAGAATAACCTCTTTGAAGGCAGGACGTTAGGTCTATTTTCTCCACTGTGATATCCCCGGTAGTTAGAATGGTTCCTGAGACACAGAAGATATTCAGTAAATATATGTCAAATGGTTAAACATATTTAACCCCACAATTTTAAACAATTAGTATCATCTGATATAGTTTGGATGTGTGTCCCTGCCTGAATCTCATATTCAAATGTAACCCCTAATGTTGGAGGTAGAGAAGGTGGGAGGTGATTGGATCATGGGGGTGGATCTCTAATGAATGGTTTAGCACCATCGTCCTTGGTACTGTCCTCCTGAGAGTGAGATCTAGTCATTTAAAACTGTGTATCACCCCTCTGTCCCTCTGCCCCCTTGCTCTTGCTTTTGTTGTGTGATGCACCTGCTCTCCTTTTGCCTTCTGCCATAATTGGAAGTTTTCTTAGGTCTCCTCAGCAGATGCCGCTATGCTTCCTGTACAGCCTGCAGAACCATGAGCCTCTTTTCTTTATAAATTACCCAGTCTCAGGTATTTCTTTCTTTTTTTTTTTTTTTTCCTGAGACGGCGTCTCGCTCTGTCGCCCAGGCTGGAGTGCAGTGGCACGATCTCTGCTCATTGCAAGCTTCGCCTCCCGGGTTAACGCCATTCTCCTGCCTCAGCCTCCCTAGAAGCTGGGACTACAGGCGTCCGCCACCACGCCCAGCTAATTTTTTTGTATTTTCAGTAGAGTCGGGGTTTCACCGTGTTCGCCAGGATGGTCTCGATCTCCTGACCTCGTGATCCGCCCGCCTCGGCCTCCCAAAGTGCTGGGATTACAGGCGTGAACCACCGCGCCCGGCCTCAGGTATTTCTCTGCAGCAATGTTAGAATAGACTAGTACAGCATCCTATACACACTTGAGTGTGTGGATCTTGCTTTATTTACTTACCATTATATCCTTGAAATTGTTCTTTATTGATACATAATTTTATTTATTTATTTATTTATTTATTATTTTTTAAAGCTGAGTTATAGTCCATTGTATATACACCACAACGTATTCAACCAATCCCTTATTCAGGGCTGCTTAGTCCATTCCCAGGTGTTTTTTTTTGCTATTACAAATATCACTGCAATGAATTTTCTTGTATGATTTTTGTATCTGTAGGATAAAGTTTTCAGAAGTGCAACACTAGTTTTTAGGAAGTCAGGCTATCCCACAAATGTCTCAGATGATGGTGACAGAATTCTTGATCAAATGGACCACAACATAGGCATGACACTGCCTATGTTCTTTCAGTGGTTATTGGGATTGCTAATGCCAGGTGTTTTTGGCCTGCTTTTTAAAAAATGCAGAGAGATTTTGCAGAATGAGAAATAGTGACAAGCGATGGAAGCAGTGAAATTGACACATGTATGCTCACGGTGATGCTGAATGATCAGAGCAGAATCAAATCTAAAATCCCAGTTCTTGTGTGGCCATGGCTCGGATCTCTAAGCTGGCTGTTTTAACTGTGAGGTTTAGGTTTTAATTGCCGTAGTATACTAATACATATCTGTGTTTTAGATATTTTTCTAAGAACATTTGAGTACCCAGGCCTATGCATAATGGCTTCTTTGCCCATCTCCCTTTATCATGGCCTTTCATTTTCATCATAGCCTTAGGGCTTTGATCTTATTACTTTTGGTCAGACTCTGATACTGGGGACATCAGGCTGAAATGACAGCACCCCACGTGGTTTATCTTAGCGTTGTTCCTTGTGGGGGAGGGCAAAGCCGAATCAGACATGGGCGATGGTGCTAAAAGCAAACAGTCTGATTCCTGAACCCAGACACACAGGGCTCTGCTTCTTCTCACTGCCTACTTCCATCTGAAACGTGAAGATAATGATACATGCCCCACACCCTTTGAGGTTGTGGTGGGGAATATTAATGAGATAAGCTTCAAAATGCAGTTTGAGCCTTCAGGCCTGAGGTCCTTGATAAAAATTGGGTTATAGAATTAGTGATATAAAGGAGCACATTCAAACCATGACCATTTTTCATTAAAGACTACCTTGACAACTGCTTTAAGCCTTTAACTCCAATACAATACCTAGGAACTTTCACTACAGTGCAAATGTATTTGTAATACTCTGCTTTATCTTCTTATGTACTAACTGCCAAAGACAGTGGGTAGTTTATCCATTTAGCAGATATGTTTTAAACGTTCACCTAATTCTGACGGAGTCGTTGGTCTCAGAGAGAGCCTTGGGCTGCCAGCAAGGCAGTCTGCTTTTCTCTGGCTCCACCTCAACCATCTGAATGGCCTTGAGCACTTTAGCTGAGCCTCAGTTTCCTTTTCAGTACATCAGGGTAATCAGAACTTCTGCTCTTTGTGGATGAATGGAAAATTTCAATGAGAATGGATGTACAAGGTTGCTCAGTAGAATAAGGTCCATTAAAAATTAATATTACTATGAACGTCTACACAGGTTACTTTTCAAGTTGAAAAGAAAACTGAGATGTTGGGAAACAGGCCGGTATACTCCAGGTAAAGGCTTCCTATCAACTGAACCACAGACCAGTAACAAATCTAAATTTTCTACTGTGACGTAGCAAAATCATGTAGGCCTAATATATATGCATAAAACGTGTAAAAGATATATGTAAAATATGCACATATGGGCATAAAATATAGGGATAATAGTTCAGTAATAACAACAACAAAAATCTTTCCAGCCGGTGCACACTGAACTGGCCTCTGCGGGGACTGGCTTTCTGTGCCCTGGAAGAGTTAGGACGTGTCAAAGGGGCCCAGTGTCAAACCCAGAGCCCTGCCGGCATGCATTGCATCCTTGGGGTAGTCCCATGGCCTTTGGATGGTCTTGGGAGCCCAGTACAGAGTGTTATTACGAGAGCTCTAGGGACTCGATGAGAGGAAAACCACCTGTTGATCTTTTATTTTTCCCACTGAAAGTGGATGCCAACATGGAAGCTGGTGATGCTGGTAGCTATGGTGATGATTAGAGTCCAGCGGGCAGTGAGAATTCTCTAGATTCCACTTAAATGCCATCTGGACAAAGTTGCTAATGCAGAAGAGTAAAGCAGGTGAGATAAGGATTCTTATAACCCAGGGTCATTATATTTAGTATTCAGAACTGCTACTGATGGTCTCATTTCAGGAAGACAGTAGGGAGTGGTGAGGACTGAGGTACAGTGGAGAACAGTGGTCTGCTTGATCTGATTTTCACAGGTGGGAATGCAGGCTTTGCATTGTGGCATCTTTTGTTTCTTAGGATATCCACAATCTGGATTTTTATGTGAAAGTCTCTTTTATGAATGTTGGTGTGTGTATACACATACCCATACCTTTACAACCACAGATCATGACATGAGGCAAGCTGGAGTGGTCTCCTCGGGGACCCTTGGGTCCTCTGGTGGTGGAGGGGAGAGGGTGGTACCAGGCCAGGAGTGGAAGATGCAATTTTAGCTTAGCACTGCAGCAACATGATCCTGAGTTCCCACTTCCCCTGCTCTCCTGGAGCTCAGCCCAACCTCCAGGGTGGAAGCAGAGAGGCTTCTGGGCCAAGAGGTAAAAATGTGTCACCTTCCTAGGGACTGGCAGCTGAGGAATGCTGCTTTAGAATTGTTTTAGATTTCCCGTTTGGTGTGTCCAATATCACGGGTCCTCTTGGCCATAGGGAGTTAACATGTGGATAATGGAATTATGCTTTGGATGCCATGTGAGTTTCTAAGATAAACTGTATGAGCTGTATTACAGGAAAGGTGGGTCCATGAAGCGGAACTAATGGTGACTCCAGTAATCATAAACACCAGCTACTTCTAATAAGGGGGAGGGTAACAGGCCAGTGATTCCCACCTTTGCACTTGTAAAATGCACTGCTGGGGTATAATAGCTAAGCAACAGACATCTTCCACATGATTCTGGGGAACTGGCTTGCTCCAGAATTGGAAGGATAAGCAGCATTAAATGATTCATTATCTTGCTTCTTTCCACTTCCTGGAATGTCCCAAATGGTAAGCAATGGGCAGGAAAGTGTTGGCCAGGGCACAGACTACAACTATGAATTTGGAGACGGCACTTCTGCTCAGCTGATTATTTCAATTTTCTCACACATAAAAGGGTATAGTCAAAGAGCACCTTTTCAGTACACTGTGAAAGCTGATTTGAAAACCAAAGGCTTGGTTCTTTTTTTTTTTTTCCTCTCACTGTTAAGCCTGTATGTAGAAATCAATTGCACCCAGTTTAATCAGACTTGTTTCTGTTTTGATGATAAGATCAAAGGACTAATAAATGAAGGCATATAACCCCTGGGAAGGGGAGAGTGGGCAGTGATGCTGGGGTGATGAGAATTAATAAGCATTTGAACACCAAATAGGTGCAGTTACCTACATTATCCCATTGAATTCTCACAACTTCCCCACGAGGGAGGCATCATTACCTTCTTTTTCCAGAGAGGGCAGTTTTCTTTTTGAAGGTTTGTTCCAATTACAAATCAAAACTAAAAATAAATGAGATACACGGGAAATGAGGGAAGGAGAGAGGAAATGTTGGAAACTACATTCTTCTCCATTGCCTTTAACTTCTCTGATGAATCTTCCTTAGTTTGCTTCCTCTGATCAGTCCTTAAGGGGAAGCATTTCCAAGTCTTGGTCCTTTCCTCAGCCTCTATTGCTGACCCATCTTACCCACTCTGGGATTGAAGCATAGCTTCCGGGTCGATGATTTCCATTTCTAGCTCTGATTCTACCCCAAGCGCCAGAACCATGCCAGCCTGGCCCCCTCCTGGAAGGCCACCTGAACACATAAATGAGAGGGCTCAACTGCTCATGGCCAACCAGTGTGTGTCAGGCAAGTCCCTCTGGCCTCTCCAGAATCCCAGGAAGTTTAAGACTAAATAGCGTCTGCTGAAACTAAAATGTCATGAATATGACTGAAGGGGGCGCCTCTGGATCAGCACGCCTTTTGGAAAGCTTGTGGGCTGCTGAATGGTTTCTGAGAGCCACATAGAGTTTTCCGATGTCTCAGACTTCTTGGATCCCTTCCAAAAGTAGGGGAATCTCACTCAGTATCCTTACCTACTTGCTAGTTCCCTACCAGCCTCAGGCGCTCGAAAGACTGTATCTTTCTCTCATTCTCTAGGACCTGGCATTACTCAAAGTTTAGTATTTGGTATTATACCAATACCAACTCTTCTGCCCTGATCCCTGGCTTGCTTGCCCCAGATTGAAACTCTAGGACTGCCACTTCCTCATTCCTAACTGGACGAAATCATGGCATCCTTGGACAGACTTGGTCTTTACCCTACTGGCCTCCTCTGAAGGAATGGAAGCTTGGCCTATTGCTTCCTATTTCATTATAGTGTCTGGTCCGGTTGCCCCACCATTGCTTATTATAAGATATTCCCCTACCAAATGCTCTCTGATGCTATTTTCAACGGACTCATTGAGCATATCCACATGGACATCTCCAATATGCTTCAAATTCAACAAAATTCAAATCTAGTAGGGTCTCCCTCTTGACCCCGAATCAGAAACTTTTTCTGTTTGCATTATGTAGGAAGGGTCAATGGCAGTAGGCACAGAATAGTGTAGTGGTCACCCATAGCTTCCGAAACTTCTTCGCTTTTTTTCCACTGATACTGCTCTGAAAAGTCATGACTGGAGTCCTCTCTCCCACCCTTCACCAGATCCCTCTGCCCTTTTCATATAGGAGAAATTTCTAGCTTTGCTACTGACTAGGTGACTTTGGTCAAATTTTTTCTTCAAGCTATTGATTTAATACACATACAAAGTTCCTTGCAAAATAGTAGCTGCTCAATAAAGGGTATTTACAATTTTAAAAATTTTACATAGCCAGCTTGACTTACTATTGTCCTCATGTATCATGTACCATTACATTTCTCAGGTTGACGGTTTTATGGCATAATGGATTCATATAAAGTCCACTATTATGTGGCCTTGGGCATGTTACTTATCTTCTCTGGATCTCAGTTTTATATCAGTAGAATGGAAATAATACCTCCCTCAACTGCAGAATAAAAGGTGATCATATAGACAGGATGCTCAGCACAGGGCCTGACACACAGAGTGATAATAATGGTCATCGATACTATCTCAGTGCCTTTGCTCATGTTAGTTCTTCCTCCTGCTGCTTCTCCTCTTTTCCATTTTGAAAAATTCTAAAAGACCTGGCTCAACATATTTTCTCAACTGTGCTCCACTGTGCATAGTTTTGTTCTCATATTTTATTGTTTTATGCCTATTTGCATTGCCCACTTTTCCTGCTTGACTCCTTAGCCTAGCATTCAAAACCCTCCACTTTATCCTTCTTTCTCCCAGTGTTCTTCTAATTCTTCCCCTCCACCACCTGACCCCTTGATGCCCTTCCAGACCTCAGGACTTTGTGTCTTTTTCTCTGCCCAGAATGGCCCTTCCCATTTTTCTTTGCTACCAGGATCTTATTCATTCTTCAAGGACCAACTCTATTAATTCTTACTTTCCTCCATGTTAGAATTCCTACTTCACCCCCATTTCAATAATAGTGTGTTTATATCTCTATTATTAAACTCACCACTATAACATTTTAATTATGTACACAAACATTTCCCATTAGACTGTGAGTGTGCAGAGGGAGGGATTGTGCCTTGTTCATTTTTGTTTCCCTCAGTACCCATTACTGTGTTCAAAATATAATGGGTAGCCATCAAATGTTTGTTGTATTTGCATGACATAGATGTACTATGTTACATCTGCCTAAACCAAGAGGCCAGAAATGTTATTAAAAGTGATGCTTCTGGGTCCACAGCCCTCTCTGTAATGCTTGTAGGCCACTGAATGCTTTCCAAATTCCAAATGAAAAGGTCTAAAATGTATCATAATCTGTCTGAAATAAAATATCTAGTCACAGCTGGGCGCAGTGGCACAAACCTATAATCCCAGTACTTTTTGGGAGACTGAGGCAGGCTGATTACCTGAGGTCAGGAGTTTGAGATCTGCTGGCAACGTGTTGAAAACCCATCTCTATGAAAAATACAAAAAAATTAGCCAGGTATGGTGGTGTGCGCCTGTAATCCCAGCTACTCGGGAGGCTGAGGCAGGAGAATTGCTTGAACCCAGGAGGTGGAGGTTGCAGTGAGCCAAGATCATGCCATTGCACTCCAGCCTGGGCGACAAGAGCAACACTCCATCTCAAAATAAATAAATAAATAGTCACAAACATAAGTATTGGCTAACACTTAATGACTAATGAAGTTCAGGAAGCATAAGAGAAATTGGGTCATATGTAAGGTAAATAGGTCAGCAAAACAGAGAAAAAACTGTAAACTCTGGCTATGATATCTAGTCCCTGGGTATTATGTAGAATCCTTATTGAAATTTATGGTTGTGGAAAACTGGCCAGTTTCATTTTCAGCATGGTCAGGTCAGGGACATTTCCTCTTATCAATAGGAAGCTGCTATACAATTAAATGGATCAATGATGCAGTGAGCTGAATTAGTTTTTTTATGGTCATATAATGGGACTAGTTGTGCATTCTACATTGTTTCAGTTGTACAAACATGATATTTGAATCTATTTTACAGGACGATGCTTGGGCTGCTTTAGCATATTGATTTGAGGAGCAGTAAAAGGAACTGGTGATAGGAAGGCAGTAAAGTAATATCAATAAAATTGTGCAGGGGATGCACATTTGACACACTGAATAGCTTTATGTAGACTTAATGATTTTTGAGAATAATTTACAAATCTGCTCTAATTCAATTAGTACTATAATAATCTACCTTAAAATACGGTGGGGTGTTCTGTTATGTATTTACTGCATTTGGTTCTGGTCTGCGGAACATTATGACACTTGTTATCAGTGGCATGCTGGTAAACTGGCTCTATGTTTTGTTTTGCTTTTTAAGACCCTGATTTCTAGTGTTTTCCTACTTCCATGGTATAAATACAGTACTCTCATAAGGGGCTGGTTTTAAGATACCAACAGTTTAACATCCAGCTTTCGACGTTTCTGAATATGTGACAGTTTGCTTTTTGGAGATGGTTAAGAGTGGCCTCCAGCACACCACCGAAAGCTATTGTAAATAAGATAGTCTGCTAATAATTTAAAATCCCGAAAGTTTAGGACTAAAAGCATTCAGAATATTCTAGTCCTACCCCTACCTTTGTAGGAAAAAAAGATTAAATTGAAGAATAGTGACATCCTAAAAGTCATGCAGAAAGTTAGCTTGTGATATAAGAAATAGATATTTGGTCTTTGTTCCAGGTTTCTGGTACAAAACTCCTAAAACCCTTGTAATTTCCTGAGTGACAGGGATTAAAGGAGCATCAGTTGTTATTCATAATAAGCCTCTTTCAAGCATACTTGAGTTTAGGCTGATGAGGTAGCTCTTGGAGGATAGTGGGTTGAAGAACCATGTGATTAGACAGTAGGAACTTCTACACCACCCTCTGACCTCTGGGGAGAGGAGAGGGCCTGGAGATTGAGTTCAATCATCAAAGGCCAATAATTTAATCAGTCATCCCTATGTCATGGATCCTCCATAAAAACTAAAGGATTTCAGAGAGCTTTCAGGATGGTGAACACACGGAGGTGCTGGGACAGTGGCATGGAAACTTCATATTCCTTCTAATACCTTCCCCCATGTCCCTCTCATCTGGCTGTTCATTTGTATCATATAAACTGTCAAACATAGGTAAAGCGTTTTCCTGAGTTCTATCAGCTGTTACAGGAAATGCTCAAACCTGAGGAGGTGGTCATGGGAATCTCCAGCTTACAGCCAGTTGTTCAGAAGTGTAGGAGCCCTTGACTTGTGATTGGCATCTGAAGTGTCTTGCGGGATTGAGCTCTTAATCAGTCGGGTCTGTGCTAACACTGAATGTTTAGTATCAGAAATGAATTGTTGGACGCTCAGTTGGTATTCAAAGAGCTGGAGAATTAGTTGTTGGTGTGAAAAAAACCTCACACATTTGGCGTCGAAGTGCTGTGAGTACAAAAAAAAGGTGTCTTTTTTTTTTTTTTTTTCCTGTTTACTAGCAAATTTGGGATTGGAATCAAGGTGTCTGGATTCCCAGTGTATTCTATACACAAATCTTCACATAGGGAGGATAAAAGTCACTGGACATGAATGAAAACATGACTGTATAATCTTGACTTGAAATATGGATGGGACAAGGTGGGTGACAGGAGCTGTGGTCATGAAGTTCTCACAGGGCTGCTCCAAACTACACTGAAAACCATTTAGGAAACCATGCAATTGGTTACCCTGCTCTTTGGTTTTCTGATTTAAGTGATGGTTTTTAATATCAGTATGTCCTAAAGTTCAGTGTGTATTAAGTCATCTAGGGTATTTATTAAAAATCTGCCAAGGCAGGGCTAATGTTAAGGCAATCCACAGGCCACATTGAGAATCCCTAGTTCAGATCCTCTTTAAAGACCCCTTCTGAGCTAAGATGCTTTGTTTACACAGAGCCAGGGAAAAATTCTAGATTGGTGGCTCCCTAAAGTGGTTCTTAAGTAAGCTGCATCAAAGGCACATGAGAAGCTTTTTAAAATTTCTGACCCCACCCCCCTCATTTCTACCCAAGCTGATGAAATAAAAATTGAGGGGAAGGGAGCTGAGAAATTGTATATGAGGGACTTGAGCATATATGCATTTCAGTAACCTCCGGGGGTCCTGGAACCAATCTTCCAAGGACACTGAGAGGCGACTGTATATATTTGTAAAAAATAATGGGACATTTGCTGATTGCAGATTCACAGCGTAGATAAGAAATAGTGAAGAAAATGAAACAATTCTCAAATTTCCTTGATTACACAAACTTTTGTTTTTGCGTAAAACTCATGGGAAGTGCTGACCTAGATAAATTAGAGGGCAGTAGAAAAATACTTCCTTAGAATTGTCAAAAAATTGTTCTACTTGGCCAGTAAACCAATGACTATAAAATTATTAAAGTTGTGTTCAATGTACCACAGAATTTTATTGAGAGTGAAATCCTATTTCGGTAAGTTGATTAGCTATTTGATTCAGGGACAGACTGACTTCCATATAGAGCACATAATCTTTAAGAAATATCATTTTTTAAACTATTATTTTGAAATAATTTCAGATTTATAGAAAAGTTTTTAAAAGTACAGTTCAGTATTTCCTGTTCCTACATTCCCAAAATGTTAGCAATTTCCCACATTTTTTCACTATCCTTCTCTCTGTATATGTATGAATATACAAACACACATACCTTTTTTTTTCCTGAACCATTTGAGAGTAAGTTGGTGACAGGGTGCCTCTTTAGAATCAAATAGATGTGTGTATTGTTAAAAGTATATTCTCTTATGTACAGCATAAATATCAAGAAATTAACATTAATACTATTATCCAATCCACAGGCTGTCTTCAAAATTTTCCTGTTGCACCAATAATTTCCTTTATACCAGGGGTCCCCAACTCCTGAGGTCATGCACCAGTGTCAGTCCCAGTCCCTGGCCTGTTAGGAACTGGACCTCACAGCAGGAGGTGAGCAGCGGGCCAGCCAGCAATGCCGCCTGAGCTCTTCCTCCTGTCAGATCAGCAGCATTAGATGATTAGATTCTCATAGGACTGGGAACCGTATTGTGAACTGCACACGCGAGGAATCCAGCTTGTGTGCTCCTTATGAGAATCTGACTAATGCCTGACGATCTAAGGTGGAACAGTTTCATCCTGGAATCATCCCTGTCCCCTTGCCCCTGGTCAGTGGAAAAACGGTCTTGCACGAAAGGGGTCCCTGGCGCCAAAAAAGTTGGGGACGACTGCTTTATTATATATGTATAATATATGTGTGTGCATGCACATATATATGCTATATATTATATATACACATATACACAGACACATTAAAAATATTCATATGTATATATTTTTTCCTTTCCTGGCCCAGGGTCCAATCTGGAATCTCCTCTTGCATCTAGCTGTCTTATCTCTTTAGTCTTCTTTGCTCCGGAACTGTTCCTTAGTATCTGTTTTTCATGACATTTTTTGAGGAATTTAGGCTATTTTGTACAAATCCCTCAGTTTGGATTCATCTGATGTTTCATGAGTAGATTCAAGTTATGCATTTTCAGCAGGAACCATGTAAGTGTGTGCTCTTCTCAGCAGGCCTTTGGTCTCTATTTGTCCCATTACTAGTGATATTAACTATTATCACCTAAAGTGGTATCTACCAGGTTTCTATACTATAAACAACTTTTTCCTCGTAAAGTGTCTTACATAATTCAAGACTATGTAAATACCCTGTTTCTATCAAACTTTCACCTACTAATTTTAGCATCCATTGATGAGTCTTGCCCTAAACAATTACTACCATGGTAGATGCCATGTGGTTATTTTCTAAATCCAGCATTCCTTTTACATGACCAGGAAGACCTTTCTCACCTCTCCATTCATTCATTCATTCATTTATATCTGTGTGGACTTGTGGTTTCTTATTCCATGTGTTACTATTCATTACTATGACGATTGACTTTGATGCTCAAATTGTCCCAGATTGGCCGATGGTAAACCCTCAATCTGCTGTGTCCTTTAGATATTTCCCATCATTATTTGAGTACTTCCTTTCTGGCAGAGCAAGTATTTTAGACTCACCTTGTGCTTTTCCTGTTGCAACCCAGGAATCAGAAATCTAAGACTTCCTTTTTTTTTTTTTTTTAAAGAAGAGAATTTAGATATCAAGATCTGAGTGTCCACAGTTGTAGTTGGGCTGTCACTGCTACTAGGCTCCCTCAGAGGACAGAACTAGGAAATATGTGTGTGTGTGTGTACCTGTATTTCTACATTTTAAATATTTCTATATTTCTATTAATCTATACATACTTAAAAAAACCCATGAATTCATACTGATGCTTCTAATTCTAATCCAATACCATAGGAAAAGAACTCATTGTTTTTAATCACTCTCTTGAAACTATACCAAGCATGCAGGCTTAATGTCATTAAACTCTTCACGCTATAGAATAAGAGCTAGAAGGTATCTTGGATCCACATAGTGCCAGTCATCTACTCATCCATTTACTAACTTAATACATTTACTAGACACTTTCTATGTGCTGGGCACCTGGCAAGGAATATGGAAATAAAAGATTTTGTACTATCCTAAAGTAGATCAATTCATTAGGTAGGACAGAAGAAAATAACAATATAGTATAATAAGCTCTTTATTCAAGGTATGCACAGTGTTCTATAGGAAGAGAGGAGGAGCATAGAGGCCAACCTGAGTTAACTGAAACATTTCAGAGAAGGAGGTAAAAATAGGAGGCTTATACTACTCATTGGAAGAATTTTTAGATTTTTACATGTTTGCATAAATAAAGGGTGTACTTTGCTTCTGACAGAAATGCATTTTAAGGAAAGTTCTGATTATCTAAAAGTGTTCTCTGCATTGATTGAACTCATCAAAAAAACTGCTCAGCCATGACAACAGTCATGCAAATAAATTCCCAGGACCAAAAGTTATGTTTCAGTTTTTGTACTAGACTCCTCCCAAAGACCATACAGGAAAAAAGCAACTTCAGATTTTTAAAAATGCTTATTTCCCCATGGTGGGTTTTCTGCCTTCTTTTTTTTTTTTCTTAACAGATTAAATACACTGGCTTATTTGTCATTGTATTGATGGTCATCCTCTTGCGTAGTTTATGTACACTAACTTTCTCCTATCTAAACTTATCTTAAACTAAAGAGAGGTCTAGTAAGGAAAGGGAAAGATTCACGTATGTGAGCATGTTGCAGGATACATCTAGAAAGTAAAAGCTAAGAAAAAAATAATAATATTCAGTGGAGAAAAGTATTAGGGTAAAAAATAACTTTTTAAAATTATTTTTGTTGTCCTAAACATAAAGCATTCTTATCAAATTTTACTACCACTGCTTTTGAAAATTATTTAAAAAAAATAATGCAGGCTGTCTCCTGCTTTGTATTCCCCTGGCCAGTTTTCCCCAGTGTTGTCTGGCACTCTAATGCTGCTTTTTTCACCAGTTTAGAAAGCCTAGCCTAGGAAGTTGCTCAGGAAGATGCATAAGTAAAGATCATCAGTACTAGAGGCTGATCTTCATGCGACCTGTCGTCGTTCCTTCTTCTACAAAATGGTCCCCTAGTATAGCTGATACCACAGAAAAAGTTAGAAATTGAGACATGCATATGCACCTTCTCTTCATTCTAAGACCAGAATCAAACACGACTGACTTATCATCATTCATTTATCCTTTTATTTAGTGGCCTTAGATCCTAGAAGATAGATTCCCTATAAAATCATTTTAGCCATGAAATATTCATAAGAAATAAACTTCAAATGTTAATGAGGATACTGAAGTTTTTTTTAACTTAAAAAAAGTGGCAATTTTAGGCAGCCATAAAGCTGAGGCAAAGGTAGTTTGGGTTCTTGGAAAGAATCCTGCCTACCCATCTTTAGTGGCCTCTGGGCACAAAGCACTTATGATCACTGCAGAGGTGGAGCGATGCAAAGGACTGTGTCAGCAGTCCATGTTGTGACAGCAGCAGCATCTACAGAAAACATAGGTCATATACCTTGGCTTACACAAGGAATGCTAAGAAAAATGAGCCACCAGGTGGGAGCTTTAACATAGGAAAGATTAGTAAAAGCTCCTTAGAAAGTGAGAATTTGTAATTACTTTATTAAACATTACATTCAGTGTAAAGGCTTTAACCATCATAATCACCATGATATAATATGTGAGTATGTACATGTAAAAAAAAACCCTATGGAACATAAAATTATGTTTTGAAATCTATGCAACATGAAATATAGTCTGATATAAAAAACCCAACTAATCAGAAACATGAAAACCAGTACGTTTTAATAAAAGCCTGTTGCTGGTTCTGGAATAACTGTGGCATGCATGTTCCTAGTCATGTTGGACTTCTCCTTCAGCTTTGATTCGAGTAGTGTGTGTTCCACAATGCCAATTCTAATGTCCATCTCTACAGTTTCTTGTTTCAGTTTTGTTAAGCTCTGTTTAATCTTCACCAAAGGAGCTGCAGAATGAAAATAACATGAAATGAAAATGTTCATTTGGAGTATCAGTGTATTACAGAATTGTATGACATTTTCCTCACTTTGTCTTAAGCCAAAAATAGGGTTAAAAACATAGCCAAAAACTTACTGACATTCACACAGTTTTGCTGTGGCATTTTAAGCACCTGAGATTTTTTAGGATGAAAAATGATGTAGTATTTCATGTACTGAGACTAAACTTTCTTCCTTTTCTAGGGGAAGAGCTGCTAAACAGGTGTTTAAGGATGTGTTCAAGATGATTTTATGAGCTAGTATATTTGTCTGTAGGAAAAGGAAATACAAAGGGGGAAAAGGGGAAGAGAGAATTATCTTTGAGATGTAGATAATGGGCCCACTTAAAACATATTGCAAAAAAAAAAAAAATCCTAAACATTCCCTTTTGCAAGATCATTCGGTATATATCAATAGAACTCTAGAAAATTTTTCTAGGGCATAGAAAAGCCTTCAGCAATCACTACTGGCCCATATCAAAGTAACCCGCTCACAATGGAGGATGATTACCAGAGGATGATTAATTCTTCTCTATTTGACCCCTGCCCAGTCAGTTCTACTGGGGAGGAGGGAAAATAAATTAAGGGTTATCACATCACTGCCTTAGTGTCATTTGGGCATATACTTAGTGCCCTTTTGTACATAAAATAGAAAAAGTGAAGCTCATTTGATGAAAACAGAACACAATATTATTTTTTAAATTGGCATAACAAAGTACATATTTAAATACTTCCCACTCTTTGAATCAATAGTTTGAAGTTTTAAAACCTCTAAATTATAGTAAAAAAGCCTACCCTTCTCAGCTGATTTGTAAGACAAACAGTATGCTGATTATCAGACATTTTTGCACAAAGAATCTCTCTTCAAACAAGCAACAAATAATTTGTTTTATATATTAATACTATTTTGTTAAGTAGGTTTCTTGAAGAGCTATTTTTCTCTTGCTTAGTTTTTTCCCTAAAATGAGCATGTACTTACCACCATCAGTCATGCTGCTGCCCTTTTCTTCCATTTCTTGTTTTACCTTTTCTAATTCTTCCATAACCTTTCATGAAAACAAGTTTTCATAAGCATTACATTTTAATAAACTTTCAAAATTTTTGAATTATGTATTAAGAAAATGTAATTTAGATATTAGCCACACATATAGAAAAATACAGACATTAGGAATATTTTGGACATAATTCAAATAAGATAAAATATGCAGATATACAAAGCTTTTCAGTTTTTCAGAATGCTCCTAATGATAAACTTCACCAAATGGCCGCCACGTCCATTTTCTCATGTTGCAATATACTAAACACAATCAAAGTTGTTTTAGTCACTAGACACTCAAACCTCGCAATTATCTCATCGCATATACTTTGAAATTCTCTAACAATTGGTTATTAATTAAAATAGTATAAACATTCTAAAGAGATTTTAGATTTCTAAAGGTTTTCTGGATATTTTTCTTAATATTATAGTTCTATAAGACATTATGTCACTTTTTCCTCTATAGGACACTAAAAAATGTTTATATCGGCCGGGCGCGGTGGCTCACGCCTGTAATCCCAGCACTTTGGGAGGCCGAGGCGGGCGGACCACAAGGTCAGGAAATCAAGAACATCCTGACTAACACGGTGAAACCCCATCTCTACTAAAAATACAAAAAATTAGCCCGGCGCGGTGGCGGGCGCCTGTAGTTCCAGCTACTGGGGAGGCTGAGGGAAGAAAATGGCGGAAACCCGGGAGGCGGAGTTTGCAGTGAGCAGAGATCGCGCCACTGCACTCCAGCCCAGGCGACAGAGCAAGACTCCACCTCAAAAAAAATAAAAAAATAAATGTTTATATCATATGGCTATGTATAAGAATATTCTTATTGCTTTATCCAAATCATGAACTCCAAACTCCAGGAGGCATACTTTGCTGTCACACTTGTTCCTATCTGCACTCTATTTGGCGATTATACTACCATAGCCTCTATTGTTAGCAAAATTCCAAACCAGCATTAATATAAGTAGAAAATACCATCTTTAAGAAATTGAAACATTTTACATGATCTACAACTAAGCTATAATTATTGTGACTTAGTAGGCTTTATTTTTATCATACTAGTGAGTAAAACCTTCCCTGGGAATGAAGTGCTCATCCAAGTAAAGCAAATTAATTTTTTCAGGCACCTGAAACGTTACAACTGGGGATAACTATCTACTCCAAAAGAAGTAAATGGTTCCCTGGACTCCCTTCAAGTGTTAATTTACCTAACATAAGTGAATACTTTACTTCTACATACGGTTTTATTTGCTTAGAAGCACCACAGGATTAGAGTCTAAATATTTCTAATGTAATATTTTTAGTGTTTTAAAATAACTTTATTCCTCAAATAATTTCTATAAAAAAGGCTTAATTCTTTCCTGTCAAAACAGTAAAGTTTGTTCCAATTATACTGGATTGTAACCAAAGATCATCTTGGATTTTAGTCCCAAATAAACTACTGACCTTTTTCCAAGGTTTTTTCCTCCTTTGGCTCTTCATTGAAAAATGGGAATATATATCAGGTCCTGCCTCTCTTGCAAGATCATAAAAATAAATGCAACTATTTATTTTTATGCAAATATCCTAAAGGAGGAGGTTATAAGCCACTCCCAATTGTGGACAGAGAAATACACTCAGGATCACACACAAGTTATCAATAACAGTTACTAAAAATAAACCTTATATCTTGCAGACTAATGTTAAAATTTGTTATAGATTCCTTAAGTCAGTGCTTTACCTATTCATCTCCATGTTAATAATAATTATTATGTAAAAATGTTGAGGAAAATTATAAGTGTGCTAATATTATGAGCAGGTTTTTTGTTGAATTTAATACAGAAACTTCAGGCATCTTGTGGAAACAAGAAATGTATCAATTATTGATTCAGTGATAGGAAAATTAGGGATTATCTACTAAAGAAAATGATTTAAAGGCACAGAAAGCAACTGAAATTAGCAGTGTTAAACCATCTGTAGGTTCTCAATGGCTGGGGCCCAGCTGACAGGTGAGAAGCAGGGCAAAAGCATTGGTGTGTACCTCAGAGAGGAGTCTGGTTCTTTCCGTTACTCCTCCGTTTCCCTGTTGGTATCGCTCCTTTGCCTGAAAGGAAAAACATTTTGTTTAATGGCAAATACAAAGCAGCAGAAGATTAAATACGACTGACCTCTTTGTGTTTGCAATTTCTGCATGTCATTTTATGACAACCCCCTCCTTGTTTGTGAATACATTTGTGAAAGTGACATTTAACTGTAGCTGTTTTATGTCCCTAATAGGCACCATGTATTTAACTAAAGCACTACAAAATGATGAACTACCTTAACCTTCATAAACTGACTGTGTACCTCGCATGGGCATGGTTCACAATAAAAACTGTCCTTGGTCATTCCTAAACAGTTTAGGAGAGCGGCTCTTGGTCAATCTAATTTGCATGCTATGCAGAGAAAATCAGTTCTAAAACAAAAAATCAATCAAAGTAGAGCACGAAGCTCAGCAATTAATAAGGATTAACATTCAGTAAGACAGTACAATCAATTGGAGTATGTTAGAAACAAACAATCAATTATACAATATTAATATTAGACAAATACATGGTGGCTTCAATCAGAGAGTTTTACATTATTTCAATAGTTAAAATATTCATAAGTAATTGTGTATATGAGGGAATACATTAAACAAATAATATAATCGAAAAGTATAGATTTCTATTTGGTCTTTGAGAACTTCTGAAAGTATAGAGGTATCTCAAATTTATTTCTACTTTTTTCTCTTTCTCAACTTTGTCTGCTAAAGACAAAAAATATGCCTTCGACTGATGTTTACAAGTGTCCTTACTAGTCTTCTTTAACATCAGAAAACAGAGGGCATAAATCCCAAAGGAAAGCTTTTAGATCCCTACTGCTGGGACAAAGAACTGGTGCTTTCAAAGTCTAGTGATTTTATTTTTTGGTTAAAATTCTAAAACTTTGAAAGAATGAAAAATTTGTCTCATTTTATTAATTAAACTGCTTGTCTCTGAATGTGTCTTGCTTTCACCTTCCTTATTATGTGGTTATAAGCCAGAATGGCAAGGACTGTCTTCTTCCTTTGACACATGTAAATGCATACTATTCTTCCTCCTATGCCAATGGTAAATTAACAACAGACTTAGAAACAAAACCAGGTGTCCTGATTCTCTGTTCCTAGTTTTAAGTTTTAAGCTATGTTCCCCCAACAGCATATGCCTTCATTTACTTAAATCAAATGAAGACGTGCATTTAAAGGCTTCTAGTAGAAAACAACTTCTATTACATGTAAAATGGAAGTAAGTTCACTTGGCTCTCTTGGCTTCCTAAAGTGGGCAGAAAATTGATGTTTTGCTGTTTATGAAAAGTATTTCATGATTCTCAAATGAACAGTATTGTGTCAAGTTTAGGGTTTAGGGTTGTTAACTTGAATAAATCCCTGGAAATAATTCTTAAATTACCTCACTCAGCTGGGCTTGAGCTGCACGATATTCTTGAACCAAATTCTCAAGCTGATTGTTGATGTACTTTTCTCGGCTGCCGATCTTTTCCAAAGTCCTAGTAATTTCATTATGGAGTTTGTCCAAAAATCCCTAGAAATTTCATGGAATTTGCAGACAGAAGAACTCACAAACATATTTTTTCAAAAATAGTTAAAAATGGGTTAAATCTCAATCTATTCAACAAATAATCAACCACATGTGCAAAAGAAGACACCTTGAAATTTTCAATAGCATAAAATGTCTGTGATGAGAAATATTTTAATCACACTTAGAAGAATTTTAGAATAAAAATGCACCTGCCAGTGTTACTCAATTCATTTGTCATTATACATACTATAAAATTTATGTGACTATAATTAGCATTATATAATGTTCACAATCAAAGTAGGTAAGGGAATAACATGAGTTTCCTATAGCACAATTCAAGGGGGACTGAAATATTCCAGATGGAAATAGATCCCTAAGCCTATAGCTCTAGCCTGGGACACATAACTTCTCAGTCTAGCTTTGCTTCTTTGTGACATTCTCCAAAGTCCCTATTTTTGGCAGGGCAACAAGCCTGCGGAGGCTGTAAGTTCTAGACATTTCTGGCCTGGTGTTCTCTCCTCCCTTAAGATTCAGAGAGGAAAGAATGATGAAATGTTTCTAATATATGTATCATCTATATATTATTCATATATATCTTATATATATACATATATAGCTTTTATTAACATGTAAGTTAGCTTTCTTTAGTTGGCTTAAATGTAAGGTCAGTTGAAATGTAATACGGTATATTCAATTAGTAAGTTCCTTAAAGGCAAAAATTGTGTCTTTTTCTTCTTTCATGTTCTCTTATAACAGGTGTTCCACAGATGAGTAAATGTACATTGATTCACCTAAAGTAATTCATATACCTTGGTCTCCTTTAGAGCAGATTCAATTCCACTTTTGTGCTGGTGCATTTGGTCAACATGGATTCTCCAATCCTACAGGCATAGAGAACATAGAAATAACGTAAAAAATACTACATTTCCTTCTTTCCCCTACTTCTTGTGAAGTTGTAACCTTTAATTACTTTGGTTCCTGCCCTATTTCAGGTGGGACAGTCCTATTTATAGCTTCCAATCAGATTATAAAGAAATATGTGTAGAGCACTTTAGGATAAAAGGTTCTAAATAAATGTAAATTATTTTACATGTTCACAGAGTGATGTCTGACAATTTAAATATAAATTATTCCTGCACTGCTGGTGGTTAATATTTATGACTACCCATTAAAATGAAAAAAAAAAAAAATTCTAATTACTAGAAAAGAACTACTTGTTTAAGCAGTTACAATTCCGTTTGCCAAAAGCAATTCTGAACTCAAATATCATATATCAAAGATTAGTTTGTCCCTTGGAAATGAAAATGGGGCCCTCATCTTCATGAAGCCTTTTGAGTCTCTTTCTTAATAAAGGAAGTTTATAATAATTACTGGAGTTCATGTATTTTAAAATACTATCTATTACTATTAGACTGATCTGAATTAGTGTGCAAATCTGAAATCTACATCAACATTTTAATTTCCTACAAAATATATTAAAAATATTTCAGTTTACTACAAAGTAATAATTTTTTATTTTATTTTATTCTACTTTAAGTTCTGGGATACATGTGCTGAATGTGCAGGTTTCTTACACAGCTATACATGTGCCATGGTGGTTCGCTGCACCCATCAACCTGTCATCTAGGTTTTAAGCCCTGCATGCATTAGGTATTTGTCCTACTGCTCTCCCTCCCTGTCTCCCATCCCCCAACAGGTCTCGGTGTGTGATGTTCCCCTCCCTGTGTCCATGTGTTCTCATTGTTCAACTCCCACTTATGAGTGAGAACATGCGGTGTTTGGTTTTCTGTTCCTGTGTTAGTTTGCTGAGAATGATGGCGCCCAGCTTCATCCATGTCCCTGCAAAGGACAGGAACTCATTCTTTTTTATGACTGCATGGTATTCCACAGTGTATATTTTCTTTATCCAGTCTATCATTGATGCAGATTTGGGTTGGTTCCAAGTCTTTGCTATTGTAAATAGTGCTGCAATAAACATATATGTGCATGTGTCTTTATAGTAAAATGACTTATAGTCCTTTGGGTATATACCCAGTAATGGGATTGCTGGGTCAAATGGTATTTCTGGTTCTAGATCCTTGAGGAATTGCCACACTGTCTTCCACAATGGTTGAACAAATTTACACTCCCACCAACAGTGTAAAAGTGTTCCTATTCTCCACATCCTCTCCAGCATCTGTTGTTTCCAGACTTTTTTGATTACCACTCTAACTGGCATGAGATGGTATCTCATTGTGGTTTTGATTTGCATTGCTCTAATGAACAGTGGTGATGAGCTTTTTTTCATGTTTTTTGGCCACATACATGTCTTCTTTTGAGAAGTGTCGGTTCATATCCTTTGCCCACTTTTTGATGTTTTTTTTTCCTTGAAATTTGTTTAAGCTCCTTGTAGATTCTGGATACTAGACTTTTGTCAGATGGATAGATTGTAAAAATTTTCTCCCATTCTCTAGGCTGCCTGTTCACTCGGATGACAGTTTCTTTTGCTGTGCAGAAGCTCTTTAGTTTAATTAGAGGCTATTTGTCAATTTTGGCTTTTGTTAACATTGCTTTTGGTGTTTTAGTCATGAAGTCTTTGCCCATGCCTATGTCCTGAATGGTATTGCCTAGGTTTTCTTCTTGGGTTTTTGTGGTTTTAGGTTTTATATTTAAGTCTTTAGGCCATCTTGAGCTAATTTTTGTATAAGGTGTAAGGAAGGGGTACAGTTTCTGTTTTCTGTATATGGGTAGCCAGTTTTATCCCTGATCAACATCAATGTGAAAATCCTTGATAAAATACTGGCAAACCAAATCCAGCAGCACATCAAAAAGCTTATCCACCACAATCAAGTCGGTTTCAGTCCCAGGATGCAAGACTGGTTCAACATACACAAATCAATAAATGTAATCCATCATATAAACAGAACCAATGACAAAAACCACATGATTATCTCAATAGATGCAGAAAAGGCCTTTGATAAAATTCAACACTCCTTCATGCTAAAAACTCTCAATAAACTCGGTATTGATGGAACATATCTCAAAATAATAAGAGCTACTTATGACAAACCCATTGCCAATATCATACTAAATGGGCAAAAGCTAGAAGCATTCCCTTTGAAAACCAGCAAAAGACAAGGATGCCCTCTCTCCCCACTCCTATTCAACATAGTATTGGAAGTTCTAGCCCAGGCAATCAGGCAACAGAAAGAAATAAAGAGTATTCAAGTAGGAACTGAGGAAGTTAAATTGTCTCTGTTTGCAGATAACATGATTGTATATTTAGAAACCCTTATGTCTCAGTCCCAAAACTCCTTAAGCTAATAAGTAATTTCAGCAAAGCCTCAGGATACAAAATCAATGTGCAAAACTCACAAGCATTCCTATATGCCAATAATAGACAAGTAGAGAGCCAAATCATGAGTGAACTTCTATTCACAACTGCTACAAATAAAATAAAATATCTAGGAATACAACTTACAAGGGATGTGGAGGACTTCTTCAAGAAGAACTAAAAACCACTGCTCAAGGAAATAAGAAAGGACACAAACAAATGGAAAAACATTCCATGCTCATGGATAGGACGAATCAATATCATGAAAATGGCCATACTGCCCAAAGTAATTTACAGATTCAAAGCTATTCCCATCAAACTACCATTGACTTTCTTCCCAGATTAGAAAAAACTACTTTAAATTTCATATGAAGCCAAAACAAACAAACAAAAAATCCATACAGCCAAAAAAATCCTAAGAAAAACAACAAAGCTGGAGGCACCACGCTATTTTGACTTCAAACTACACAAGGCTACAGTAATCAAAACAGCAAGGTACTGGTACCAAAACAGATATATAGACCAATGTAACAGAATAGAGACCTCAGAAATAACACCACACATCTACGACCATCTGATCTTCAACAAACCTGACAAAAACAAACAATGGGAAAAGGATTCCCTATTTAATACAAAGTAATAATTTTAAAAGAGAAATTGAGAAATACCCATTGTAAAAGAAAAATATAGTAAGTTAAAGTAAGTGATGCAACTAGGCTATTTCTTCATCGCATATATATGTTTGTATACCCTGATGCTCCACCTTGCTATCTACACTATTTTGTGAGTAAAAGGATATTTTGTGAATAGTCCCATTCTACTATGACTTGACTTTGAAATGGCCTAGTGACTGCCGGGTAAAAAACTACTTGGGTACTTCAAATGTAACAATTATAAAATTATAATATATTAAAGCTGCAAAGAACCTCAAAAAGCATCCAGTCTCAATCTTGTCATTTCACAGATAAGCAAACAGAGGCCTGGTGACAGCAAGGGGAACACCCAAGGCCACATGGCTATTGTTGCACCTGCACAGAAGCCAAATGTAGTCATTTCCACACAACACATACTGGCAGTTTGACGTACAGAAAAGGGGCAACTGGCTACCTGATAGTGAAGGTGCTAGAGTAGAAAACAATCAGCACTTTCCTTTATCCTTAAACATTTTTCTGTTTCATGAGCAAAAAGTATCTCAGAATTGGAGAGCTGAAAAGAACCTTAGAGATCTACTTAACAATCATCTAGTGTAACATTTTCATTTTATAGTTGAGGTGACTATTCACCACCCATGACTATGACTACCCGGAGTTGGCAACGGAACAAAGCCCCTCCAAGTCAGCTAATCAACACTGGAATAGAGAGAAGGGACAACTGGCTGGCCTCCTGCACCTGGACCAAAAATGGCTAAGCCTCAAAATGGAAACCTACTGAAGCCCAAGTTAGCATCTTTATGAAAGAAAGTGAACCTAACATGCATCATTATATTATCATTAATTGTTTTGAAAAAGAACTCATTCTGCCTGGTTCCAAAAAGAATTTCAGAGGCCTTAATAAACACCAAGCTCAAGTATTTACATTGTTTCCCTCTTCCTAACAGTCTCTGTTTCTCTTTGCCTGCTTCTCTCCTTATATATGTATTTAGAAAAATGCATACATACATACATATACAAATATATATTTTTATATATAGCTTTATTATAATGGATATGTTAAAATAGTTTGTGTTCTGCCATTTCTACCCAGCATTATTTATAAATATATTTTTGCATGTATTGACATTTAAAACATTTTGAGAGAAGCAACCATGCCTGACTCATCTAGGTATAACTATGACAGTGTACACTGATGTAAAACTCCATGGAGGGGTTGGTATTTCTGTGGAACCTTGAAGCATGAGTAGCATTTCAACAGGCTGTAAAGATGTGGGGAGGAAGCATGTTCTTGGCTGAGGGAGTAACATGAACAAGGAAAATACATGGAGACCAAGCAGCCTAAGGCTGGCTAGCATGGAAAACACAAAGTTCTTGGGGTGGGCTCGGGAGGATGGATCACAAGAAAATAAAGCTGGAGAGGGAGGTTCAATTAGATCAAGGGCTTTTCTTACAACAACTAAAGAGTACAGATTTTATTATGTAGATAATGGGGACCTATCAGATATTTTTGGTTTCAGTTTTAAAGATAAGTGTGTGTTTTGAGAAAGTAACAGCATAAAGGACTGATTAGAAAAGCAAGAGACTGAAGGCAGGTAGGAACCCAGTTAGGAGGCTAATAGTTCACATGACATAGATTAGCCAGGTCTGAATTAGAGCAGTGCTTGTGAGAATAGAAAGGAAGGGATGCGTTCAAGGGACATTGTAGAAGCAGAAATAGCAAAACTTGAAGACTGACTAAAGGGAAGTATGCACATGGGGTGACTGAAGATGGAGTAGTAGAGAGAATGTGTCTTTAAGGTTTCCAGCCTGAGGAACTGTGGGGATATTAATACTACCGTGTGACAAGAATAGCATAGATTTTAGGGAAGTCAAAAATACTAGCAATTTGTGTTTGCACTTAAGTTTAATAAGCTACTGGGACATTCATGTATTTATAAAGCCCATTAAAGTGTTGATGGGCCAGCAATGATTTGTAATTACCTGTGAGGCAAATCTGAATATTTGTTTTATTAAAATCTTCTACATGGACACATTCCTGATATAAAGTTAAAAAAAGTCAAAAAGTATTCTTACCCTAACTTTTAGAAATTGTTCTCACAGAAATAATTGGAAATACACAAAGATTAATGTATAAGTTCTTGATGAAAGTAAAACAGCAGAAAACTAAATATCTAACAGCAGAGGACAGTTTAATTTTGTAATATTCATTCCACTACTAAAAATAATGCAGTATGATACTGTTTTTATAAATCTGGAAACCAAGTAAAACTCAGTGATGCTCTGTTTGGAGATACAAACATATGCGAACACACACACACAAAAGACACTGTACACAAACTTGAGGATAGTGATTATTGTGGGTGGGAAGAGGCAGCAGCAGAGGAGCACACAGCTAACTTCAGGTGGTAATGGTCTAGTTCTCAAGTTGGGGGTGGGTTTATTACTGGGCTTCATAATTAAAATTGCTTCTCAACTTAAGATGGGGTAAAACCTGACACACCCATCATAAACTAAAAATATCCAGTCAAAACTGCATGTAATACACCTAACTTTCCGAACATCATAGCTTAGTCTAGCTTACCTTCAATGTGCTTGAAAGGCTTACATTAGCCTCAGTTGGGCAAAACCATCTAATACAAACCCTACTTTATAATAAAACAGTGACTATCTCATGTAATTTATTAAATATTGTACAGAAATTGAAAACCAGAATGGAGTTCTGGGTGCTCAAAGTACAGTTTCTACTGAACGAATATCACTTTTGCACCACTGTAAAGTCGAAAAATTGTTAAGTTGAACCATGGTAAGTTAGGGACTGTGTGTATGTGTGTGTGTATATACACATATATTATATACAGTAATACTAAACATTATATAATATTTAATACTAAACATAATATATGTATTATGTTTAGTATATTATATACTAAATTATATACACATATATTATACACAGTAATACTAAACATTAAAATGTTAAATTCATGTTCTCAAAAAATATTTAATGAACAGCAAACATGCATGCTAACAACATACATTAAAGTGGAAAATACAGTCTCAAAAAGGGTATTTTCATTAGGTGTCCAATTTAGTAAAAATTAGTATTTGCGTATATTTGAGTGTGTGTGTGTGTGTGTGTGTGTGTGTGTGTGTGTAAGACAGGGATTTGAATATGGGTACTTTTAAATTTCTTCTTTACTATTCCAGAATTTCCTAAATTTCCTACAAGGAAATTTTATTACTTTTATAATCAGGAAAAAAAAGACAAAAACCTTCTAGATGCCCAAGAAGTTCTTGAAAGGGGTTTAATATAGTTATAGTGGAAATAAATATAAATGATTATAACTGTGGCATTTTAAAAACATGAATATAAAAAGGCAAAATGTATATCTTTTGAAAAACTATTAATACAACTAAGATAGTCAAAAGCTTTACAAAGGTTTGTGTCAAAATGAAGAAGAAGACATGGGTTTTAATGATATGTAAGGACTTGAAATCTATCTGGATCCCTGAAATAAATAACATTAAAAGGAACTGTTAAACGATAAGAGTAATTCTTACATTAGCAGAGAATCCATTAGATTACAATGCACTTTTATATGACTTCCTTTATTTGAGACTCACAAAGGTTTGGAGAGATTAAGTAGATATTGTCATGTCTTCTTATACTTCTACCTTCCCTTTAAGAGGGTTATGAGATTTGCTGGCTGGTTGTGGGATGAGTTCACTTTCTTGCTTCATTGATGCTGATCTTGACTATGTGGTTCTCTTTAGTCAGTGGAATGATGGTGGACATGGTCTATGCCAGGATTGTGCAGAAGCTGTCAGAAGCATCCATTTCCCTGCTCTCTTGCTGTTTCAGACATGATAATAATAAGCATGCCCCACATAGGGACTATCCTTTCAGCCTGGGTCTGAGAGTAAGAAACATAGAACCCAGCTGGCGCAGAGCTGCAGCCGAAGCAGGTATCAGCAGATACGTATTGTACATGACAATAAATGTGTTATTGCAAGCCACTGTAATTTGGGGGTTGTTATGCAGAAAAATTAACTACATATATGTGTCTTATAGTGAGAAAAACTAAGAATCAGATAGGCTAATTGACGTTGGCAAAGTTTTATGTCCGAAAAATGGAGTGCGATCTCAAAACAGCGTGTTTTCTACATATTACATAATGCTTTTTTGGGGGATAAAATAAACTACCAAAGAATTTATAAGGTAAACCAAGAATTCTTTTTGCTATTTATCAAGTTCTTGCTGGGGTCTACTGGTCACCTATTCTAAAGTGCTCTAACGTGTTCATTTGGCATCATTTCTCCTCTTGATTGAAGATGAATATTTCACTCGATTTTGCATATTTTCTCTCTCAATGGAATTGAGAACACTAATACTACAGTATATCATTTCTTTAGAATTTCTATTTTTCAAAATCCTCTCATATGAAATCACATGTATAATGCTATCACTTATTAGGTAAATAGCAAAGGTATCAACGTAACCATAGATCCCCTTCCCACTCCAAATTCTTTAGCACTAAATTATAACATCTATCTCCCTTCTTCAGAAACTGAAAAACTGTGATGAAGTATCTGGAGATGGTGATTCATAGTACTCCATAAAATCAAAAAGTATGAGATCTAGTTGCAGCTGTTAAGGTGACTCGCAAGACTATAAGGATCTCTGGGTTTTACTTCAACACAATGACACCTGAAAGATTTCCTTTGCATATGCAGAGACATTTTCTTTGTCTAGATTTCCAACTCAATGCTTAAAGCTTCTCTCTGAAACTGCAGGAGAAAGAGAAACTAAATCATGAGCTACAGCTAGAGATAGTAAATGGAACTTACATCTGTGTATAGGTTTCATTAATTTACAACTTGTAAAATACCAAATCCTCTTTTTTTTCAAAAAAAAGTTGACTTTATGAGTGGAGAGGCATAGTGCTAAAGAATTATTGATAGAAAAAAGCCAAAGAAGTCACCTTCCTGTGTGCTGGGATGCTTTTTCCTATGCTCAGAAAAAACCCACGCCAGACCACAACTGACCATAGCAGTTCATGGAGGTCTATTCGCACTTTTTGCTTCTCCCTGCAAAAAAGCAAGAGCAGAGCTCCAAGGCTCTGATGTGTGTTGAATCATTTCCCATCACAAAAACATTACTTATATTCTGACATTGCCTCTACCCTTCCCTATTTTCACTGCCCACAATTATAAAGGTAATTACGATTCCATTATAATTACCGGTGAAACCTTAATTCAATGTTCTGTTTTGCACTTTTAGTGAATATAAAACTATTTACAAGGGGGATTATAGGCTCCATTTAAGACATCTAACCGCATTTTTCTCAGGCCATTGTTTCAACACAGAATTCACTTTCTCCAGAGATTTTCAAGATCACTCTAATGTATGGGAAAGAAATCCTATACCTCCATTTCACAGATCGGGTAACAAATTGAGGTTGTGTGATGTTTTAACACCACCAATCACAAAATGAACAAGAAACCAAGTATCCTTTCTCTCTCTTATAGGTTTTCTATTATATCAAGCAGCCTCCTTCATTTCCTTTCTTTGTTACCCAATTTCAATAAGAAGCACAAGAAGTTCTTATAACTCTCAATTCAAAGTCTGCACATTAAATGAATGTTTATTATCCTGGTTGTTTTGCTAAAGCATGAACACTAGGGATGCTTGCTGCTTCTAATCTTCTGCAGACAGACAATCCAGATAAAATAACCTTGCTAGAATCATCACTAAAACAAGGATAAATAAGTCCCAAAGAAGGATTTATAGGACTCTCCTGCAAACAAAATGCATAAAGCTTCAGTACAATTTCTTTTGTGGTATCTACTTTAGTTACTTAGAAATTTTTAATCTCTCCTTCCTTGGGTATGGAGTAGTACCTCAACAGTCACATCCCTCCAGGGATCTTTTTAAATCTAATAATGATAATTATAATGTTAACATTCATGGAATGCTTAGTATGTGTCAGGCACTATGCTAAGCACAACTGGTATATCAACACATATAATTCTCTTAAAAAGTCTACTAAGATGAGGAAATTGAGACTTAGCTATTTTTAAGTAGACTGTAAACTCACACAGGTCAATCCATTGGTAGAGCCCAAAGTTGCAATGACCACTATATCATAACATCATTTTCCTTGATAAAATGCAGTAAAGTATACCTAAAAATTTTAAGTAGATAATGGTTAGGGGAGACTTCAGTTTGCTTGTAATATCTGAGTTCTTACAAGAAGGTTATTCATATGTTAATAGTGCAATAAAAATGAATTGAAAACATTCTTAGGATAAACATATGTAATTATCAGTGTTATCAGAAAAAATATCCAGCCCCCAGATGGCTTCATTATCTTCCCAAACATTTAAGAAATAATTAACAACCTTATACAAACTCTACCATACAACAGAAAAACACAGACAGCAATTGCCAACTTGTTTTATGAGACCTGCATAACATTATACCCAAACCTGACAAAGATCCCTAAAAACAAACAAAAATTACAGATCAATACCTTTTGTAATTATAGACATAAAAGTCTTAAAATATTAGCAAATTAAGCCCAGTGATATGTAAGGAGGATAATATATCATAATCAAGTTGCATTTATTCCAAAATGCAAGGTTAGTTTAACACCAAAAAAAATCAATCGATATAATTTAACACAAAGCGGGGGGCGGGGGTGGAGAGGAGACAAATTGTATAAATCATTTCAATCGATGAAGAAAAAAGTTATTTGAAACAAAATTTAATGTCCTTTCATGACAAAACCTCTTGCAAACAAGGAACAAAAGAGAACTTCCCTAATTTACTACAGGATATTTCTAAAAGACATAAAGATAATATCATGCTTCATGGTGAAACTGAAATACTGAAAGCATTCTCCCTGATAACACTGCTTACAGCCAAAATAAGACTACAGTTCTTAACCAGTATAACAGGCAAGATAAAGTAAAAAGACAAAAGGCTCACAAAGAAAGGCGACTGATGTTATTTGCGAATGACATAATTATAAATCAGAAAAGGCAAAATAATTTACAGGCCTACTGTTAAGTTAATTTAGCAAGTCACACACACATACACACACACACACAAACACATACACACACACAGCTAGATACAGATATACATAAAAAATTGTATTTCTATATACCAGCAACAAATAAACATAAAATATACTTAAAAGATACCATTTTCAATAGTATCAAATAACAACAAATAGACTAAAGTGATAAGATACAGAGTCCAGATACAGACCCGCACATACACGCTCACTTGATTTATGACAAAGCAGTGTACTGGTGAAAGAATAACCTTTTCAGTAAACTGTCTGGGTCAGTTGCATAGACATATGAAAACCAAGTAAGTCTTGAGTTCCACCTCACAACCATACACAACAATCAAACTTAGATGGACTGCAAATCTTCTGAAGGGCAAAACAATAAAGCTTAAAAAAGAAAACAGTATGAGAATATCTTCATAATATTGAGGTTAGCAAAGACTTCTTAAAACATAAGTATTAGCCATACTTACTCCCTCCAAAAAAATCATTTTGAGGATATTAACATTAAGTCACTGTTTATCATAATACACAAAGGAAAAGGAGAGCTAGAGTAGATATTTGCAGTACACGTATCTGACAAGGGATTCATATCCTGAACACATAAAGAACTTCTATAAATCAAAAGGAAAAGGAGATGGCCCGATGGCTAAACATAAAAGAAGATATCCAAAAGCTAAATAAGCATATGAAAAAGTGGCTCAACCTCGTAAGTCAACCAGGAAATGCAAATTAAAATGACAATGAGATATCATAACATACCTACCACGATGATTAAACTAAAAAAGACTAAAACACTACTGAATGTTGACAAAGATGTGAAGTAACTGGAAGTTCACACAGTGCTGGCAGGAATATAATTTTTTTAACCACTTTCAAAATTTATTTGGCAGAGTCTACTACAGCTGATCACATGCCTACACCATGACCTAGCAATTCCACTCCTAGCAGAAATTCCAGTAGAAATGTACATAATGCTATGAAAGTTCTTCTATATGCCAAAACACATATAGAACAATTTTCATAGCAGCATTATGTATAATAGTCCCAAACTGGAAATAACTCACATATACTCAGATGCAGGAAGGACAAGACCTTGAGTTACGCAAATCTGCCACTGAAAGAGTGGAGAGCTAGAGGCTGTCTGCTGACCATACTTTCTGCGGCTGGGCAGCAAGGCCCTGGGGGATCTGGATAACAAATCCCTATTTCAACCACAGGGAGAGACTCAGTTATTAAATTTTTTAATTTTAGTTGCAGTGGTAGAAAGGTAGGGCCAAGTGGGAGTTATATTCCAAAAGTGACAAGTCTTGAGATTTCCTATGACATGTCTAAAAACTCATCTAGGGTCAACAATTCTTTGCAAATCTGAATGGCAGAAAATCTGATTAAGTAAAAGGGGCAAGGAAAATATTGTGATAGAAGGAGGTGCACATATGTAAGTTTACTCTAGGAAATACTTCTCAGACAAAAATCTATAAAAATCTATATTATCATGCTTTCTGCAAGGATATGAGCAGCATATTTCTTTCATTCACAGAAAATCCTTCCTTCCCTAATAAAAGAACGTTATCTGTATTCTCTTTTTGCCACTCGGCACAAGCAGATTTGCAATCTCTTCTTGTTCTCATTCTCAGAGTTATCCGTTTCATTACTGCACCCATTTGTGTATTTATTTGTGTATGTGAGTGTATGTGTGAGAGAAAGAGAAAAAAAGAGAGTGAGACTGTCTATTCAATTAAATAACTTTTAAAAAATGAGACTGAATAACTTTTCTAATGAAAAATGCCCATTAGGTTACAGGATAATTATAGAATGTGGCTTTCCTGAATTTTTAAATCTGACATTTTCTTCCATTGTCAGCAGCTTAAAGTCTTCTATGGTACACTCTTGTGGTGTAAAAGCATAATTTTTATTTTTATGTGTTAAAGAACTACACACATGACTTAAAACGAGTTAAGTGGCTATGTGTGGTATATATTGTGCTAATAAGGGAGGAGACCACCCCTCATACTGCCTTATGCCCAATTTCTGCCTCCAAGGGAAGAAGTAAAAACTAAAAGGCAGAAATGAAATCCATAGGCAGACGACCCGGCGCCGC
Source organism: Chlorocebus sabaeus (assembly GCF_047675955.1). Lineage (NCBI taxonomy): Eukaryota > Metazoa > Chordata > Mammalia > Primates > Cercopithecidae > Chlorocebus > Chlorocebus sabaeus. The sequence goes on from NC_132925.1 coordinate 28,039,902, forward strand.
ATCCTGGGCCTGGTAGTTAAAGATCGACCCCTGACCTAACTGGTTCTGTTATCTATAGATTACAGACATTGTATAGGAATACACTGTGAAAATCCCTATCTTGTTTTGTTCCGATCCAATTACCGGTGCATGCAGCCCCCAGTCACATACCTCCTGCTTGCTCAATCACGACCCTCTCACACGCACCCCCTTAGAGTTGTGAGCCCTTAAAAGGGACAGGAATTGCTCACTCGGGGAGCTCGGCTCTTGAGACTGAAGTTTTGCCAATGCCCCTTGCCGAATAAACCCCTTCCTTCCGTAACTCGGTGTCTGAGGAGTTTTGTCTGCCGCTCCTTCTGCTACATTTCTTGGTTCCCTGACCGGGAAGCGAGGTGAATGGTGGATGGAGGAGGCATCTCCTTAGGCGGCTTAAGCCTGCCCTGTGGAACATCCCTGCAGGGGACTCCGACCAGCCCCAGCGAGCGCATCCTGAGAGCGCTCCCGGGTAGGCATTTGCATGGGGCGCGTCACCAGAGCAGTGTGTGGCAGGCCCCCTTGGAGGATCAACACAGTGGCTGAACACTGGGAAGGAACGGGCACTTGGAGTCTGGACATCTAACTTGGAGTCTGGACATCTAAAACTTGGTAAGACTAGTCTTCGAAACTTGACCACTCTGAGTGGAAGCATGGCCTGATCACCCACGGTGTGCCTTTATCGGCACTTTGGTTTTGGTTTTGATTTAGTTTGAATTGCTTGACAGGACTGGTCTTGGGAACTTGTCTACTCCATTTGAGTGGAAACGTGGCCTGATCACCCATGGTGTGCCTATACCGGCACTTTGGTTTTTGTTTTTGACTTGACTTGGATTGCTTGATACTTTGGTTTTGGTTTTGACCTGGCTTGGATTTCGGATACTCTGATTTTGGTTTTGATTTTGGTTTGGTGTAAACTACAAAGTGTATGTGTGCCCTTTTTACTCATTGTTTTGTGGTGTGCGTGTGGTGTGAGCGTGGTGTTTTGTCTAGAGGAAACATGGGTGAGGCACAAAGTAAGCCCACCCCACTAGGAACTATGTTGAAAATTTTCAAAAAAAAAAGGGGGGGGGGCAGAATTTATATAAAAAGAGTGTTATATGGTAAATTCTTGTCCTGAAATAAATTAACTGGTTGTTTAAAGAAAGAAATGTTTGTAATAAGCCAGAAAGTTAAGGCATGTCAAAAAAAATTGCCTGTAAAAGTCGTGAAAGAAAAAAAGGTTATAAAAAAAGTGTTTTAAAAAAAAAAGAATTTATGCAAAAAATGTTATATAATTTAAAAGTAACTAGGCCTCCTGAATGTAAAACTATAGAAAAAACAAAAAAACAAAAAACAGTTTATGTGCAAGGTGTGTAAGAAAAGCAAAATACACCTTTGGTAAAAGGATTATAAGAAGGCATAAGAATGTACATTTTTATCTACATTAAAAAGTTAAAAATTACTATTTTGAAAGTTTAAGCAAGGTTTAAAATGTTAATTGTAAAGAACATTCTGTGTGTAAACATCCAGTTTTTCTGTGAACTGGACATTAAAGTAAAAGCATAACAGGTTTTTCTTAAAGCACCAACCTGCTCTTTAGCAAAAATTGTAAAAGATTAAAAAGAGTCTATAAAATCTTACCTTATGGTCAAACATTAAAAATTAAATAAATATGTCCACAAGGTTTTATTAAAATTAGGTTTAACATTAATAACACACTAATATAAAGATAAAATTTAGCTTGTCTGGTATAAAAATCATATGAGAAGCACTGTTAAATGTAAAATGGTATTTGGCTTTCTTTGGTTTAAAAACTAATAAAAATAGGCGCTAAAGGAAATTTCTCAGTAAAAAGGCACTAAGGACTATAAAGTCCACTGCCAAGGTCCCCACATTTAAAACAAAAGGTCAGTTTCTTAAAAATTATATACTTGGTTTATCTTCCACTTTCCTTTCCCGCAAAAGAAAAACAAAAACAACAACAAAAAACCGAAGTCTTTTAGCACATGTACCACCCCTAGAATTTCCAGTAAACCAACACCAGCCTGAAGATCACATTCTCATCAAAAGGTAGAAAGAAGAAAAACTCGAGCCAGCCTGGGAAGGACCCTACCTTGTGCTGCTAACCACCAAGACTGCTGTTCATACAGCAAAAAAAAAAACAAAAAACAAAAAACAAAACATGGACTCATCACACCCAAGTCAAGAAAGCGCCAACCCCTCCAGAGTCATGGGCCATAGTCCCAGGGGAAAACTGTCATGCGCGTCCGTGTGAAGAGACCACCAAACAGGTTTTGTGTGAGCAATAAGGCTGTTTATTTCACCTGGGTGCAGGCGGGCTGAGTCCGAAAAGAGTCAGCGAAGGGAGATAGGGGTAGGGCCGTTTTATAGGATTTGGGTAGATAAAAGGAAATTGCAGTCAAAGGGGGGTTGTTCTCTGGCGGGCAGGAGTGGGAGTCACAAGGTGCTCAGTGGGGTAGCTTTTTGAGTCAGGATGAGCCAGGAGAAGGAATTTCACAAGATAATGTCATCACTTAAGACAGGGACCGGCCATTTTCACTTCTTTTGTGATTCTTCAGTTACTTCAGGCCATCTGGGCGTATACCTGCAAGTCACAGGGGAGCACAGGGGATGTGATGGCTTGGCTTGGACTCAGAGGCCTGACAAAAACCCTACTAAAGTAAAGCTAAGAAAAATTTAACTCTTTTAATCTATTCTATTACTCTTTCTTCTTTCCTCATTCTATTGCAGACCATCTAGTTATTAATATAACCAAGTCAATTTCGCCTCAAACTATTGCATTTGATGCTTGCTTTATTACACCCTGTGAGGACTTGCCAAGTCAAAGACAGCTTTCTACTTCAGAAAAGTACTTCTGTCCCTCCTGACTCTCCTCAGACTAGACATTAGTAAACTAGGACCATTTAATCTGGGGAGATTTCGATAAAGACCCCAGTGCCAACCAGGAGTGTTGCCCGCCGATGTACAGCTTTCATGCCATAGTTGGTCCAACGTTCTGTGGACCACTAAAGAGCAAAGATGGACTGCCCCAATTGGTTTTTGTAACTTCCCTAAAACCATACATTCATTTTACTAGAGGATCATAGAAGTTAAAGACTTAAAACAAACTTTAGCAATTAAGACAGGATACCAAGATGCAAATGCTTGGTTAAAATGGATCAAATATTCCATCTGCACATTAAACAAAAGCAATTGTTATGCTTGTGCACATGACAGGCCAGAGGCCCAGACTGTCCCCCTTCCACTAAGGTGGTCCTCCAGTCGACCAGGCATAGGCTGCATGATAGTTCTTTTCCAGGATTCTACAGCCTGGAGTAATAAGTCATGCCAGGCTCTCTCTGCTATATCCCAAAGTCCCTGCAGGTCGGCCCCCGAGGGCCATCCAGCTTCTGTCTCCCAACACTAAGTTCACTTCGTGTCTCTCACGGCAGGGAGGAAACTTAGGATTCCTTGGAGACTTGAAAGGATGCAGTGAGCTTAAGAATTTTCAAGAGTTTATCAATCAGTCAGCCCTTGCTCATCCCTGAGTGGATGTGTGGTGGTATTGTGGTAAACCTTTACTAGGCACTCTGCTGAATAACTGGAGTGGCACTTGTACTTTAGTCCAATTGGCTATCCCTTTCACCCTGGCATTTCATCAACCAGAAGGAAAAATAATAATAATAATAAGACATCATAAAGCGAGAGAAGCCCCTTATAGGTCTTTCGACTCTCATGTCTATTTAGACACAATTAGAGTCCCACGAGGAATACCAGATCAATTTAAAGCTTGAAATCAAATAGTTGCAGGATTTGAGTCAATATTTTAGTAGGTGACAGTTAATAAAAATGTGGATTAACCTACATCTATTACAACCAATAGCAACAAGCTTTTCATGAGTTAAAAGAAAAACTCATGTCAGCCCCAGCCCTGAGGCTACCTGACCTGATAAAACTCTTTACACTCTATGTGTCAGAAAGAGAAAAAAAAATGGCAGTTGGAGTTTTAACCCAGACTGTGGGGCCTGGCCAAGGTCAGTGGCCTATCTCTCAAAGCAACTAGACAGAGTTTCCAGAGGCTGGCCCCCAGGTCTAAGGGCCCTAGCAGCAAAGGCCCTGTTAGCACAAGAAGCAGATAAACTAACCCTTAGGCAAACCTGAATATAAAGCCTCCCCATGCTGTGGTAACTTTAATAAATACCAAAGGATATCATTGGTTAAAAAATGCTAGATTAACCAAGTACCAAAGCTTGCTATGTGAAAATCCCCACATAACCACTGAAGTTTGAAACACCCTAAACCCCACCACCTTGTTCCCGGTATCAGAGAGCACAGTTGAACATAACTGTGTAGAGGGTGTTGGACTCAGTTTATTCTAGCAGGCCCAATCTCCGAGACCATCCTTAAACTTCAGTAGACTGTAAGCGGTACGTGGATGGGAGCAGCTTCACCAACCCCTGAAAAGTGACTCTGAAGAAGACGATAAGCCCTGCTCCAGTCACACCCGGAAGCTGACTGGTCCACGCACGGCCGAAGCATGAGGAAACTCATCGCGGGACTCATTTTCCTTAAAATTTGGACTTGTACAGTAAGGACTTCAACTGACCTTCCTCAGACTGAGGGCTGTTCCCAGTGTATACATTAAGTCACTGAGGTAGGACAAAAGGTTGTTACGGTCCTATTATTTTATAGTTATTATAAGCGTACTGGAACTCTAAAAAAAAAAAAACTTGTTTGTATAATATTATTCTATACAAGGTATGTAGCCCAGGAAATGACCAACCTGATGTGTGTTATGACCCATCTGAGCCTCCCATGTCCACAGTTCTTAAAATAAGATTAAGGACTAAGGACTGGTGGGAGCTCATAAATGATATGGGTAAAGTGTTAGCCAAAACAAAACAAAACAAAAAGGTTGCCCAAACAAGTCACCTTAAAATTTGATGCCTGTGCTGTCATTAATAGTAAAAAGTTAGGAATAAGGTGTGGTTCTCTTAGTTAGAAAAGAGGCTAAATGGCAGAAAATAAGTACATCTGTCATAAATTAGGACTGTGTGAAAATAAATGTAAATACTGGTCTTGTGTCATTTAGGCCACTTGAATAAAAGAAAAAAAATGATGAAGAGGATCCAGTCCACCTTCAGAAAGGAAAAAATTGCCCTTCCTGTACTAAGGGACGATGTAACCCCTTAGAGTTAGTAATAACCAATCCCCTTGATCCTCGCTGGAAACAAAAGGGGAATGTGTAACCCTAAAAACTGATGGAGCTAGACTAGATCTTCAAGTAAATATCATGGTTTGAAAAGAAGTTTATAAATGCTGTCCTGAGCCAGTATCAAATCTTCTATAATAAACTAAATGTGCCAGTACCAGAAATTCTAGGAAAAACAAGAAATTTGTTTTTGCAATTAGCTGAGCATGTAGCACAGTCTCTCAATGTCACTTCATGTTATGTATGTGGAGGAACTGTAATAAGAGATCAATGGCCATAGGAAGCCCGAGAATTAGTACCTACAGACTCAGTTCCTGATGAATTCCCGGCTCAAAAGAATCACCCTGATAATTTCTGGGTCCTAAAAGCCTCATTATTGGACAATGTTGCATAGCTAGAAAAGGAAAAGAATTCACTCAGCCCGTAGGATGACTTAGTTGTCTGAGACAGAAACTGTGTAATAGTACCACAAAAACAGTCACATGGTGGAGTTCAAATCACACAGAGAGAAATCCATTTAGCAAATTCCCAAAGTTGCAAACTGTGTGAACCCACCCGGAGTCCCACCAGGACTGGACAGCCCCCACTAGACTGTATTGGATATGTGGGCATAGAGCTTACGCCAAAGTACCTGACCAGTGGGCAGGTAGTTGTGTTATTGGCACCATTAAACCATCTTTCTTCCTACTGCCCATAAAAACAGGCGAACTCCTGGGCTTCCCTGTCTATGCTTCCCACAAAAAGAGAAGAATAGCTATAAGAAATTGAAAAAATGATAAATGGCCCTCTGAGAGAATCATACAATATTATAGACCTGCTACTTGGGCACAAGACGGCTCATGGGGATACCGGACCCCCATTTACATGATCAACCGAATCACACGGTCACAAGCTATCTTAAAAATAATCACTATAAAACCGGCAGAGCCTGGACTATTCTGGCCCAGCAAGAAACTCAGATGAGAAATGCTATCTATCAAAATAGACTGGCTCTCGACCACTTATTAGCAGCTGAAGGAGAGGTCTGTAGGAAATTTAACCTTGCTAGTTGCTGCCTACACATAGATAATCAAGGGCAAGTAGTTGGAAACATGGTTAGAGATATGACAAAACTGGCAAACGTGCCCGTGCAAGTATGGCATAGATTTGATCCTGGGGCCATGTTTAGAAAATGACTCCCAGCGCTAGGAGGATTTAAAACCCTTATAATAAGAGTTATAATAGTAATAGGAACCTACTTACCGCTCCCTTGTTTGCTACCTGTACTTCTTCGAATGATAGCGTCATCGTTACCTTAGTTCACCAAAATGCCTCAGCACAAATGTACTATATAAATCACTATCGATCTGTCTTGCAAGAAGACATGGGTAGTGAAAATGAAAGTGAGAACTCCCACTAATAAAATGAGTGACAGTCTCAAAGGGGGGAATAAGGGAGGAGACCACCCCTCATACTGTCTTATGCCCAATTTCTGCCTCCAAGGGAAGAAGTAAAAACTAAAAGGCAGAAATGAAATCCACAAGCAGACAGCCCGGTGCCACACCCTGGGCCTGGTAGTTAAAGATCGACACCTGACCTAACTGGTTCTGTTATCTATAGATTACAGACATTGTATAGGAATACACTGTGAAAATCCCTATCTTGTTTTGTTCCGATCCAATTACCGGTGCATGCAGCCCCCAGTCACGTACCCCCTGCTTGCTCAATCATGACCCTCTCACACGCACCCCCTTAGAGTTGTGAGCCCTTAAAAGGGACAGGAATTGCTCACTCGGGGAGCTCGGCTCTTGAGACTGAAGTCTTGCCAATGCCCCTGGCTGAATAAACCCCTTCCTTCCGTAACTCGGTGTCTGAGGAGTTTTGTCTGCCGCTCGTCCTGCTACACTGTATTTGTTGCAGGCAATGTGGGAATAATCATGATCACTGGAAATATGTGTTTCCTCAGGGATATTCCTGCTTTCTAGAAATTCCTCTTGTTGTAGAGAAAAATAAAACGTTGTACATCATCGGTAAGGAAGACGATGATAATCACTGGTATTCTCACACCTACCTATCACATAATTGAAACTGGAGATCTATAATCTCTAAATATAATACCTTTTAGTGAAATAATTATATTTCTAACATGCTCAAAGACTATCTTTACTGAAACTAAAGAGTTTTCATATGTTGACTCAGACCTATTATTCATGCTTACTCCATTAACACCCCCTTTCATATGGCCACATTGATCTTCTGAGTGACAATTTCCAGGCTTTAGAAGGAGTTATAAGCAAAGAGAAGAGATTTGGCAAGTCAGACAGGGAGTGAATCAGGCCTCTGTGAGAATGTGGGAACACCCAGAGGCCAAATGAGAATTTAATTATTTTATAAGATGCTGAGCAACTACAGTGGAACACCAGAACAGGTGACCCCAATAGTACTCCCAACTTCAGGAATGTACGAACCAAAACTTGGATCTCATACTGATAAAACTCCCCACTTCCTCCCAGCTCAAAAAACCCTAAAAACAATAGAGGTTTCTCCTGCATATTTGAAAAACCAAGAAACATAAATTGTACTTGGTAGAAGAAAACAAAATCACATTAATGGGATAAAAACCATAGAGGTAAAATTTGTTAGAATATTAAGAAATTTTTAATAAAACTCAGTGATAGAACCACTTTAATATAATTGATTAGAAAAATGAGTCAAGCCAACAAAAAGTACATTTTATAGGAAGGTCCATATGACAAAGGCTTTATGCTTCAATTCATAGTTCATATTAAGCAATTTTTAAAAAGCATTCTTTGCAATAATAAAATATTTAGGTAGTCTAGAAATTTTAATTATAATCAATGTGTATTAATTCACTGCTTTCAATCACAAATGTCTAGTTCAGGTATATCAACAGTGAGGCACCAGCAACTTCCCTCTGCAGTATTTATATAACATGGAGTCTATTGGTTATTTCCTTAAAACTGCTACCACTGTTGATACTCTTTAGTTACAACGGATGATAATCTCTAAAGCAAAAACAGTCATTCTCTTATTTCAACTTGTGATAAATGGAAACTTTCTCTGATCCAGTTGAAACATTTATCACACTCAGGGTAAACAGGAAGGAAGGAATCATCACCTATCTTTAAACACAGAATATCCTGAATGTTCAACAAGACTATGACAGAAGCAACTACAAATCTTTTTTAGTTGCTTAAGAATAGCTGGGTTTTTCTCCAACCCTTTACTGTATTTTTACATGTATAATTTTAAGCACAATATTCCCACAACTTTGATCTCTGTCCAGGATCTACATGAAACAAACAAACAGCTGACCTTGCAATACAACTTTAAGTCCACAAAATAACACTTGTTTACAAATACAACAGCCCAAAACAACATTCTGTTTTGTGTAGTCTCTTAAAGAAAGCTTGTCTGTGAAAGTCCATCAGTGAATAGTTCCCCTCATTCTCTGAGACGTCATGGCAGTTGAGTAATCATACAAGCTGCTCTAAAAATGTATGTGTGTCTAGTTAATTCAGGCTGTTTATTTTGATAGCATTCACCTCTTTCTGATTATAGCAGGTGTTTTAAGAATACATTCGCTGAAAATTGTATTTTGTTTAAACAACAGCAGCATGTACATTTATGGCCTTACTATATTAAACAGCATTTATTGTCTGGCAGCAATAAATACAATTATAAACATTTGTGACAGTAATTGGAGCTATTATTCCTGCATCGAGCCACATGGAGACCGACTTATTGCCACCTGTATTTACATTTGTTACTGGTAATTGTAAAAGCTATTTTTTTTTTATTTGGCACCTTGTTTTTCTTTAAATTACGTGGATATTTCTCAACAGAAGGTCTACTAGAAAATCTGTAAGAATTATAACTGTAGTTTCTCCATTATTCAAATAACAGGCAGAGTCACATTTTAATAACAATTATATACATAAAATGTATTCCCATATTCTAGGCCACAGATTATATATAATATATACATTATTATATATTATATATATAGATTATATATATATTTTTGCTCATGGATGCAAGAAACCTACCAACATATCCTAACTAACAACCAGAGTATAAGTCTTAACAAAGACTCTTTATTCCTAAATTATAACAATTTATAAATCCCTGCAGGTCAAAAATATTTAGAGAAGCTAAATTTTATTAATACCCACTTATACTGCATCCATGGCAGAAGGTCAAATCAAGTTACCCTCTCCACTGCTTTGGAATGAGAGGGAAAAATCCTCTATTGTTTCTAGAGGATACAGATTTGTCTATAATATGAGAAAGCCTACCATTGTAACTTTCTCCAGGATTTGGCTTCCAATTCTAAGAGACTTAGATCTAATATAGCAATTCTGTGGTCCCTCCAGGTTCATTCAAATGGAATTCTACCTGCTGATTAAAGGAGGCCTCTCTTCTCTCTCTCCGGTTTTGGCTCTCACTGTGACTAGAGAGGCCCAGGGGCTCAATACTATTGCAATGATTCCATCCTTAGCACAATGACTCTTCCAGAAATGTTTCCTGCTGTGAATCACTCAAGGCAACGCTTATACAGTTTATTTATGTTAAAACAAAATCCAATGGCTTAGAGTTGAAATTTAAAGTTTAAGGTTCTTTTTACAACTGCACTCTAAGTCAGACACTAAATGAATAGGTAAGTATTAAAAAGCAGTGCAGTAAATCAAAGGTTTGAGATAATTAGAAACACATGCTGTAATACTTCCAAGGCCTTTTAAAAATAATCTCTTTATCTAAATTCCTTGTAATGAATCTGAAGATTTACATAATTATTAATACTAGAGACATTTTGGTGGAATGAAGGGGATACCTACCCAACTATCTTTTAAAACAACAAAGTAGGAAACATTTAATTATAATTTGGAAAAAATCTACTTAAGTCATTAATCAAAATTCTAATTACAATATCCACAGGGCATTAAAGCATGTTAGAACATTTTTTCATTGCATTACCTAATATTAAATCACTATAATGCACAATCGTTTAGTAATAAGTACTGCATAATTGAAGAAAAGGACCTAAATAGGGTTTAGTTGAAAACTGATTTCACACTTTCTAGAGAACAGGAATAAATATTATTAATGATTATTTGTTTTCCATTGTGATTTAAAAAAAAAATTGCCTTGAAAAAAATCATGCTCTTGATAAAGACTAATAGGATTGATGATTTTAGAAGCCACTTTCCTTTGGGTCAATACATGAAGTTGAGACACTAATTGTACAAATAAACAACAGACAACAGCCAGCTCATATACAAATATATAACTGTGACCCACCATCTGCAGCAGCCAGACCAGGAAGCAAAACCACAGCCTCTGTATCAATCAGCCCCAAACAGGGTTTAATCAATGACTGCTGGCTTTTCCACTTTTGCGTGCCACCCACTTCCAGTGTAGGACCAACCAGACAAAGCCAAATATCCTCCCCTCCCTTAACCAGCCAGTCACATATTATATCCTGCTTCTAGTTTAGCCCACCTGAAGATTACCAGCCATATCTGAACATATAGTAAATCTTCCCTTTTTTCCACTAAAAATCATTTAAATTTCCCTACCTGCTTTTGAGTCTTTGCCAAACAGAGATGACGGTGGCTGACTTCCTTGCTATGCAGTAAGCTCTGAATAAATAGCCTTTGCTTGGTCTCACTTGGGTGGTCTCCATTTATTTTAACAAAGTCAAAGGTTTGCTTTGTATAGTAAAAAGAAAACTCAAAAAGATAGAATATTCTTCCTCAAGAAACAGTATTAAATATTTCTTTAGCAATTTAAAATCAAAATTACAGAAAGTGAAAATTTATATGAATATGCATTCACCTTTTCTATTTCTCCAGAAATATGGAACATGGAGAATTCTTTGGCAGCTCAGCTTCAACTTTTGTTATATTCAACTCAGCAACTTTCAATTGATTCACTTAAAAATTTAAAAAGTTTGTATGTTACTATAAGGAATTTAAAAATTTTTAATTATGTAGGAAAATATTATCCTTCAATAATTGTCCTAAAGCACTACTCTAGTTTAGGTATCCTCAGACAGTCAGTTTCTAAGAAATTGACTCCTGAGCTGCACTCATTAGGTCATAACTGAGGCATTACTAAAGTGGCATGAGCTAGGATTTGGCTGATTTTTACTCTCTTAGCAGAACTTCTGGCTGCATCTTTAGCCACATTATTCCAACTTGGGGCAGATCTGAATTGTTCTCTGGATACATAACCACCCTAGAAGTGCAGTTGTCCCTTGAACAACACTAGTTTGAACTCCATGGGTCCACTTATATGCAGATTTTTTTCAATAAATACATACAAAAAAATTTCTAGAGATTTGCAACAATTTGAAAAAACTTGCAAATGAACCACATAGGCTAAAATATCGAAAAAATTAAGAAAAAGCTAGGTATGTCATAAACACATAATTTATACATAGATACTAGTCTATGTTATTTACTACCATAAATATACAAAAAAACTATTATGAAAAGTTAAAGTTTACCAAAATTTATGCACACACAGACTGTACATGGTGGCACCATTTGCAGTTGACAGAAATGTAAACAAAGGTAGATATGCAGTATTAAATCATAAGTGTATAAAATTAACTGTAGTATAATCTGTACTACTATAATAATTTTGTAGCCACCTCTTGTTATTGTGATGAGCTCAAGTGTTGCAAATATTGCTTAAAATGTGTGAGGTTAATCACGTCCAAGTGAGCAATTAGTCTCTATAATAAATCATGTATCACAGTAAAAAGTTATTTCTTGAGGTTTTCATGTACTTTTCATGTTTAGTGCAATATCTTCAAGTATTTTTCATGTTTAGCGTAAACCCTGAATAACACCATGGGACCCATACAAATGTCACCTGCAATGCTGGAAGTGCTCCCAAGAAGCAGAGAAAAGTCCTGACATTACAATAAACAGATGAATTCCTTGATATGTACTGTAGATTGAGGTCTGCAGCTGAGGATGCCTGTCATTTCAAGATAAATGAATCCAGCATAAGAACCATTGTAAACAAAGAAAATTTATGAAGCCATCACTGCAGCTATGACAGCAGGCACAAAAACCTTTTACTTTTTGCAAAATACTTTTTCTCTTTTACTGAAAATGCAGCTTTTATGTGGGTGTAAGAAAGACACAGCCTCCATTATGATTCAAGAAAAAATGAAGTTATTATTATATGACAATTTAAAGCAAAAGGAGGGTGAAGGATCTAAAGCTGGAGAATTTGATGCCAGCAAAGGATGGTTTGATGATGTTTGAAAGAGGTTTGGCTTTAAGAAGTGTCAAGGTAACAGGAGACTCAGCTTCTAATGACTAAATGGCAGAAGATGAGTTCCTAGGTGCCATTAAGAATATCACTGTGGAGAAAAGATATCTGCCTAAACAGGTTTTTAATGCAGACTGAAGTGCCCTGTTATGAAAAAAATAAGTGCCACAAAGACATTTATTAGTAAGAAAGAGATGTGAGCACTAGGATTTTTTTTTTTTTTTTTTTTTTTTTGAGATGGAGTTTCGCTCTTGTTGCCCAGGCTGGAGTGCAATGGCGCAATCTCAGTGCTACCTCCCCTTCCCGGGTTCAAGCGATTCTCCTGCCAGCACTAAGATTTAAAGCAGGAAGGGATAAGCTAATTCTACTGTTTTATGCAAATGTAGTTGGGTTTATGATTAGGGCTGCCCTTATTTATAAAATGCTAACCCCTGAGCCTTGAAAGGAAGAGATAATCACCAGCTGCCAGTCTTTTAGTTGTGCAAGAAAAAGGCCTAGACATTGAGAACCCATTTTCTGGAGTGGTTCCATTGATGCTTTATCCCTGAAGTCTAGAAGTATCTTGTCAGTAAGGGACTGCCCTTTAAAGTTTTTTGATATCGGACCATGCCCCTGGTCACCCAGAGCCCCATGAGTTCAACACTGAAGGCACTGAAGTGGTCTAGTTGCCCCTAAACACAAAGTCTCCAATTCAGCCAGTAGATCGGGGGTCAAAAGGACCTTTAAGTCTTATTACACATAGTACTCTATGGAAAGAACTGTCGACACTGTGGATCCCCAAAAGAGGGAACATCATAAAAGTCTGGAAGGATTATATCAATGAAGATACCATTGTTGTTACAGAAAAAGCTGTGAAAGTCATCAAGTCTTAAAAAATTCCTGCTGAAGAAAACTGTGCCAGATGTTGTGCATGGCTTCACAGGATTTATGACAGAGACAATCAAAGAAATCATGAAAGAGAGTGTGGCTATGCCAAAAAAAAATTGTTGGTGGGGATAACAAATTTCAAAATATGGATTTTGGAGAAATTCAAGAGTTAATAAACATACCAGAGGAAATTAATAGGAGATGACTTGATGGAGATAAGTGCTTCCAAACCGTGCCAAACAATGAGGAGGAAGACAAAGTAGTAGTATCAGAAAACAAATTTGATACTGGACAGTCTGGCAGAAGGGCTCTGATTATTCAAGACTACTTTGGACTTCTTTTATAACGGGGACCCTTCTATTAAAAATTAAAGCAAATTGTGAGAGAATTGGTACTATACAGAAACGTTTTTAAAGAAATGAAAAAGCAAAAAAAGCCAGAAATTTGAACGCATTTCCGTAAAGTTATACCAGTGTGCCTGCCTCTCCTGCCTCCCCTTCCTTTTCCTCCACCTCTTCTGCCTCTGCCACCCCTGAGACAGCAAGATCAACTCCTCCTCTAGTCCCTACTCCTTCCTCAGCCTTCTCAATGTGAAGACAATGGAGATGAAGACCTTTATGATGATCCACTTCCGCATAATGAATAGTAAATATATTTTCTCCTCCTTACGATGTTTTTAACATTTTCTTTTCTCTAGCTTATTTTATTGTAAGAATACAGAGTATAATACATACAACATACAAAATATCTGTTAATTGTTTATGTTATTAGTAAGGTGTCCAGCCAACAGTAAGCTATTAGTAGGTAAGTTCTGAAGTAAGAGTTAAAATGCACAGGGGTTGGCATCCCTAACCTTCATGTTGTTCAAGGGTCAACTGTAATTACCAGGAACATTATAATCAATGCCAAAAAAATGAACCATTAATATGGTCCATTCAAATCAGCATAAAACAAAAATTCTTTATCTTCAGCTGTGAAGCATACTACTTGTATTCTTGGCAACATTTACTTTCCTAATTGTATTCTGTTTAAGCTAATATTAAAATTAGTTTGCATTCTTTGAGAACTGGCAATAGTAGCAAGTGGTGCCAGACAATAGGGATAGGCTAGTTTTGCAATAAAAACCTTGTTGCAATATTATGGTGAATATACAAAATAAAATATTGGTATATGATAATATCTCATCAAAGCACATACATTAAAATACATAAAAAGAATAGAGGAGGAGATTTACTTTTCTGTAATTTCCTGCTAGGAAGCATAAAAAGAATAAATGTGTGAGAGAAGGCTGCTCTGCCTATGGAGTAGCCATTATTTTGTTTCTTTACTTCTCTAATAAACTTGTTTTCATGTAAGTTAAGAAAAAAAAAAAAGAGGAGTGTCTGAGCCTACCATGGCTCAGAAGGCTGCCCAAATCAAAAAAAAAAAAAAAAAAAAAAAAGGCATGAGAGAAAAAAGCAAAACACATATTTGATCCAGAGCCAAATAAATATGGGACTTATTTACTACCAAATTTAAATAACAGAGGTCCTTTACTACTTGTCTCTCTCACCTCTAAACCACTTCAAAATTAATCCAACACTGACCAGTAAAACCCACTGACGCCAAAATAATACATTTCTTTTCTTCTCTTTTCTTTAAAACACACAGGTGAAATCTCTACATGTCCTGGGTAGCCTGTGTTGAGTGAAAGGTTATTATTTTGGCCAAAGGGAAAAGAAAGGTTTTGATTTTGGTAGAGTGAGGAGTGGAGAAGGAAAAGGTCGACCATGATGCTGGAGTACACCTCTTCCGGAGGAGAATGAGTCTGTGAGAAGAGAGCTCATATGTAACCAGATGGTTTATTTTTATTTCTGAGACATGAGAAACTTTTCATTAGCTCCTTATTTTCCCAAGCCAGTATATACATTTATTTTTAAATAAGCTAAATAAAGAATTCACCTGACCCTAAAGTTGTATTTCCCAATTGCTATATCTGAAAGACTTGAAAGAAAGAGGAGTTTGTAAAATACTAGATACAAAGATCAAACCATCTAAAGAAGAATTCTAAAAAAGCAATCAAATATGACTTTAGTCAGTAGTTTTTACCACAAAGATCTAAATACAAAATGATATCTACATATTCTAAAAAATAATGAAAAAATCCTTTATCTGATACTTTGGAATGCTGACCATAAAACTTAATTTTATAATTAAAATTAATTTGACAGAATATATCCTCATAAGATTAAGGCCTACAGAATGGCACGAGAATAAGGGTTCAATTTTCAACTCCTTAATTCTTTCCCAAATCAGAAGGACATTGATTATTTAAAAACTCAGGATTCTGATGATGGCAACACTGGTCTGTTATAGAATTTGACCTGTACATAGTTTTGTAGAAGAGTATGTGTTAGCAGCTACATTTATATTCTTACGTTACTCCTATTAATGCAAAAATCAATGACTGCAAACTAAAAAATTTCTATTAGACTTCAAATGAGATGTCTGACTTCCAGGGTTTACTTAGCTTGAAAGTAAACAAATTAAACTTGCTTCCTTGTGGGATTAAGCTGTACTTGAGAGTTTCCAACTGTACAATTATTTTAACACATCATTCTAACCAGAATCACAATAATAGTGATTTTTAATTTTATGAAAAGAATTTGTTCTGACAAAACCAAAAAATCAGAAATCACATTTTTGCAAATGAAGACTTTCAGAAGATTTCACTTAATCAGTGAAGAAGAAATTCTTATTAATATATTTTTAGACATGAGAGCTATACAAAGAATTCACCTGCAATGCAATCATTTAATAGTTGTCCTCTATAACAAGTAGGTAAATGGACTACAGGATTTGTCCACTTACCTTGAATAGAGTTTGTTTACAGCTGTTCACAGTGTAGTAAGACCTCTGTTGTTCTCGCCCTATCCTGGGACTGTTCTAGGAGTCTAGCTTACTTCCTACCTGCTCTAAGACAGTTGTACAAGCTCAAATCCAGACATTCTAAGAATAAATTAGTTTCTAAGGCATTCTGAAAACAGCAATGTTTGTAAGATTTTTTTGGGGGGTGGGGGGAAGCAGACACTGGATCACGCTTTCAGAGTGATAAGCTTCTCTGGAATCCTGTTGCATAATGCTGAGGGCTTATGTCGAACCTTCTCCAAGGATGAAAATTCTCCTTCAGTCTTTTCATCTAGACGTCTCTTTAGCCCCTTTTGTAGAGATATTTACACTACTACTGGAAGAATATTGCCTAGTTACCTATTCACTTATTCTGAAGTCATTACAGTTGACCCTTGAACAACGCAGAGGTTGGTCGTTAGGGGCACCAATCACTTTGTGCAGTAGAAAATCCATGTATAAGTTTTGACTCCTTAAAAATTTAACTACTAACAGCTTACTTTTGACTAGAAATGATACTGATAATATAAACAACACGTATTCCCTATGTTATATGTATTATATACTGCATTCTTACAACAAAGTAAACTAGAGAAAAGAAAGTGTTATTAAGAAAATCATAAGAAAGAAAATACATATTTACTACTCATTAAGTGGAAGTGGATCACTAAAAAGATCTTTATCCTCATTGTCTTCATGTGGAGTAAGAGGAGTGGTTGGTCTTGCTGTCTCAGAGGTGGCAGAGGCAGAAGGGGAAGAGGAGGTGGAAGAGGACGCAGAATAGCAGGCATACTGGGTGTAATGTTTATTGGGAAGTCTGCCTATAAGCGGACCTGTGCAGTTCAAACCCTGATTTTACAGGCTACTAGGGAGAAGGGACTTGCCTTGTCTCAGATTAACCTTGTCTTTGGACTTGGACTTTTGGGGTTAATGCTGGAATGAGTTAAGACTTTGGGGGACTGTCGGGAAGGCATGATTATGTTTTCAAATGTTAAGGACATGAGATTTGGGAGAGGCCAGGGGCAGAATTATATGGTTTAGCTTTGTGTCCCCACCCAAATCTCATCTTGAATTATAATCCCCAAGTGTTAAGGGAGGAACCTGGTGGGAAGTGATTGGATTATGGGTATGGTTTCCCCACGGGGTTCTTGTGAAAGTGAGTGAGTTATCACGAGATCTGATGGTTTTATAACTGTCTGGCATTTCCCCTGCTCACTTCTTCTCCTTCCTACGGCCTTGTAAAGAAGATGCCTTGCTTCCCCTTGGCCGTCTGCCATGATTGTAAGTTTCCTAAGGCCTCCACAGCCATGCTGAACTATGAGTCAGTTATACCTCTCCTTTATAAATTACCCAGTCTTGGGCAGTTCTTTATAGCAGTATGAAAACGAACTAATACAACAGTATTTATCAAATTGTAACTAGAAAGGAAGTAGAAACTTGATACAATGGGTGAATTAATCTGGTCTAATCCCTAAATCTTATTAAATATGACTCCTTGATTATTTTAACATTTTATTTATTTATTTAGAGATGGAGTTTCGCTGTGTCATCCAGGCTGGAGTACAGTGGTGCAATCTTGGCTCACTGCAACCTCTGCCTCCCAGGTTCAAGCGATTCTCCTGCCTCAGCCTCCTGAGTAGCTGGGATTACAAGCGTGTGCTACCATGCCCAGCTAATTTTTGAACTTTTAGTAGAGACGGGGTTTCACTGTGTTGGCCAGGCTGGTCTTGAACTCCTGACCTCATGATTTGCCCACCTCAGCCTCCCAAAGTGTTGGTATTACAAGCGTGAACCATGGCACCTGGCCAGCATTTTACTTTTAATCACGTGTATTGAATAGATTATCTAAGAGCACTTCCAGGTTGCTTTCTATTTTGCCATGCAGCAGAGCTCTGACCTATCTTATAACTCTAATCCGTTGGTATGGTCATGGAATTCCTATTCATCTAAACATAATATGATTTCCCAGAAAATCTTCTGAGAAAATACCCCTCAACACCAGGCAAATATGATGTCTTCCAAATCACTCTTTTAAAGATCTTTGCTTCGCTTTTTGGACCAGATTACATTATTCAGTTATTCAACAACAATTTGTTAAATCCTTATTAAGACAAAAATGCTGAAAACTGAATCCTACTGCCCTTCTTTAATAATTTTTATAATTGGGAGTACCCCTAACCCTGAAGTTTCCTTATAACTTTTTTTTTTAAGATAATGTGTTCCCTCTTTGATACCTTATTGTCAGTCCTAATCGTGACTTTCAGTTGCGGTAGTACACGTTCCACTTCTAGGCTCCATTCCGCAGCATCTGTTGTGGATTCCAAAATATCTTCTTGTTTGGCAGTCTCGTTCATATCCTAAGAAAGGAAAGATATCACAAGATTGAGAGTTTATAAAAAGAAATGGTAAAAATTTGAGGCATTTTAGCAGTACTGCACAATTTAAATCAAGAATTGGTAGTGTTAAAATTATAGTGGAAGAAGAAATTCTTTTCTGTCTTCCTACAATGTTGAAAGAAAATAATGCACCAACCTGGTAGAATAGCAAAATACATATTAAAAAAGAAGCAAATATATGATTCAACTATTTTTACAAGGAAAAATGTTTCTGAGACATCAGATTGAACTCAACAGGGATACCATCAAATGGACCAACAAGCCATTTAGGTATGTTAATTGGTAACAGTAGAAAAGATGTTTGGTAAGAAAACTCACTCATGTTTGGTAAGAAAACACTTAAATCAGGCATGGTGGTGGGTGCCTGTAGTCCCAGCTACTTGGGAGGCTGAGGCAGGAGAATGGCATAAACCCGGGAGGCGGAGCTTGCAGTGAGCCAAAATTATGCCACTGCACTACTCCAACCTGGGTGACAGAGCAAGACTCTGTCTCGGAAAAGAAAAAAAAAAGAAAGGAAGAAACACTTAAATTTATTATACTGAAATACAAACCCCAAATCTGAAAGACAAAATATAAAAAAATTCCAGAAGGAAAGAATTGCTATTTACAAAATTTGTATTCATAATTGAAGTGATAATTTATTAGGTCAAATTATAATATAGCTTAAAGTGTAATTTAATATAGACATACTGGAACTCAAATAGGGAGGGGGCCAAATTTCTGCATTTGGTTTCTGCATTGGAATAACAAAAATCCATCATAATTGTTTTTGAATTACAACAACAAAAGGCCCACTCTTTTCTTTTTTCCCACCCCTTCACATTTCAGCATTATGTATGGATCTGAAAATATAAATAATGTAGATTAATGATTTAAAGATAAAATCTAAGGCAGTAATTTTAGTACCAATTCTTCCCTTTAACTCTCTTAATAAATTATAAGTAAATCTAAAGAAAAAATTAAAATATCAATGTTTATATAGAGAAAAAGAGACTAAAGAGATATAAACAGACATAAAATGTATGAATTTTATATGAATTCTAATTTTAATAATCTATAAAAAGTTATTTTTGAGACAATCAGTGAAGTTTTAATATGGGAGAATACTGGATGATGTTAAGAAATTACTAATTTTATAGGTATGACATGACATGGTTTTGTTTAAAAAGGCCTTATAAGTTAGAAATAAATGCTAAAATATTTACTGATGAATTGACAAGATGTCTGAATTTTACTTTTAAATACTATGAGGCAAAGAAAAAAAGGGAGGCAGCTTTAAATAAAACATGATTGACAAAATGTTAACAACTGTTGAAACTGGATAATGTGGCATGTTCATTATCTTATTCTAATTTTGTATACATTTGAAACATTCCATAATACAAAATTTAAAAATAAAAACTAGGTGAACAACCTCATGATGGAATTACATTCTCAATATATATTTATGTCACTAAAATCACATTTCTTAAATGAAAGCTCATTGGATTAGTCTTTCCAATCAGATGTAACACTAACCAGAAGATTAATCTTTCATTAGGGTTTGTATTTCTGTGGGAGCCTGAGGTCTTTAAAGGCTTTGAACTCACTCCCAACTAAGACTCTGGAACAGTGCTAACATAAGAAAGCCTCTCCTACCTCCTAGCTCATAACAGCAAGTCCTGTTTAGACTCAGAGCCTTAAAGCCTATACTGCTTTTTGTTCAGATTCAAGGGACTATATATTTTTAACTTCACCATTTGAGAATGGATAACTAATACACGTTTTTACACTTTATAATACGTGGTCTGAATGTATTCCATTTAGAAAACCAGAAGTATAAAAAACCAAAACATTAAGTAAAATGTGAAAAAAAAAAAAGCTCAAGATTCTACTTCAAATATCTAAATATGGAAACATTGTATTATTTAGAGTACTTAATGCTGTATACTTCTATATAAATTGGATCTAGGGTAGCACAAGAGTATCATAGCTGGGGAAAGAGGTGCTTCATTCACAAAGTAGATACGTGTGAAGTTACATGAGACTGTGTATGACGGCAGGAAAAGAGATAATGGGTCTCTGTGTCAAAACCTAAAGCAATAGGGAAGGTTCTCTGCCATGTAAATTCACACTGGCATCAATAAGATGCATATGTTTGGAAGAACTAGGCATATGCACATTCACTGGCACATCTGAGTACCTGTCTTAGACTCCACGAGACCCAATTTCTCATTTTATATACCACACAGGATAAACTAATGGGGGCTGGGGTAGGGAGGACATATGCCTTGCTAGTGGTATATGAGCCCTGACCTCAGGGCATGTGTGTGGGTATACACACAGGCTTACTCCTGCCAAGGTTATGGGCCCCCACATCCCAACCCTGCAAAATCAGGCTGCAACAAGACAGCATGCCCTCTCAGCAGCAGTTTTGAGTGATTCTTAATAGAATGTAGATACTGCATCAAATGATAAATTCAGTAACATTACAGGGAACAAAATCAATATATAAAAATTGGTATCATTTCTACATGCCAACAGTAAACAATTTGAAGTAGAAACCAAGAAAGTAATCCCATTCACAACAGCTAAAATAAAATACCTAGGAATAAACTTAATCAAAGGAGTGAAAAAATCTTTAGAATGAAACTACGAAAACACTGATGAAAGAATTGAAGAGGACACAGAAAAGGGAAAGATATTCCAAGTTCATGGACTGGAAAAATAAATATTATTAAACTGTCCATACTACCCAAAGCAATCTACAGATGCAATCCCTGTAAAAATACTAATGACATTCTTCACAGAAATAAAAAAAAAAAATTCTAAAATTTATAAGGAACTACAAAAGACCCAGAATAGTCAAAGTAATCCTGAGCAAAAAGAACAAAGCTGGAATCATTGCATTACCTGACTTCAAATTATACTACAAAGCTACCATAACTAAAACAGCATGGTTCTGGCATAAAAACAGACACAAAGACCAATGGAAAAGAACAGAGAATCCAGATTTAAATCCATGCATTTACAGCCAACTCATTTCTGATAAAAACACCAAGAGTATACATTGTGGAAAGGACAGTCTCTTCAATACATGGTACTGGAAAAACTGGATATTCATATGTAGAAGAATGAAACTAGATGCCTATCTCTTGCTATACACAAAAATCAAATCAATATGGATTAAACACTTAAATCTATGACATGAAACTATAAAACTACTAAAAGAAAACACTGGGGAAATGCTCCAGAACATTGGTCTAGGCAAAGATTTCTTAAGTAAGACCTCAAAAGTACAGGTAAACAAAGCAAAAATAGACAAATGGGATCATGTCAAGCTAAAAAGCTTCTGCACAGAAAAGGATGCCATCAACATAATGAAGAGACAACACAAAGAATGGGAGAAAATATTTCCAAACTACCCATCTGAAAGGGGATTAACAATCAGAATATATAAGGAGCTCAAACAACTCAGTAGGAAAAAAACCCAAATGATCTAATTAAAAAATAGGCAAAAGATCAAAAGAGACATTTCTCAAAACAAGTCATACAAACGGCCAACAATTATATGAAAAAATGATCACTAATCATTACTAATCACCAGAGAAATGAGAACCAAAACCACAAGACACCATCTTACCTCATTAAAATGGTTTTTATCAAAAAGACAGGCAATAACAAATGCTGGCAAAGATATGGAGAAAGGAGAACACTTGTATACTGTTGGTGGGAAAGTAAATTAATATAGCCACTATGGAGAACACTTTGGAGGTTCCTCAAAAATCTAAAAATCTATCATATAATCTAGCAATGCTGCTGTGGAGCATATACCCAAAAGAAAGGAAATCAGTATGTTGAAGAGAAATCTGCATTCCCATGTTTACTGCAGCACTATGCACAATACCCGAGATAGGGAATCAACCTAAGTGTTGATCAAGGGATGAATGGATAAAGAAAATATGGTATATATACACAATGGGATATTATTTAGCCATAAAAAGAATGAAATCCTGTCATTTGTAGCAACATGGATGGAATTGGAGGTCATTATGTTAAATGAAATATGCCAGGAACAGTAAGACAAATATCACATGTTCTCACTCATATGTGGGAGCTAAAAAAAAAAGTAGATTTCATGGAGGTAGAGAGTTGAATGATGGTTACCAGAGATTGAGAATGGTAGCAGGGAGGAGGGATAAAAAGGGAATGGTTAGTGGATATGAAAATATAGTTATTTAAAACTGCATTAGTTATATAGAAAAAATAAGACCTAGTGTTTGGTAGCACAATAGGGCAACTATAATTAACGATAATGTATTATATATTTCAAAATACCTAAAAATGTGGAATGGGAATGTTCTTAACACAAAGAAATGATAAATGCTTGAGGTGATTGATATCCCAACTACCCTGACCTGATCATTACGTATTGTATGCCTTGTATCAAAATATCACATACAACTCATAAATACGCACTATGTATTCATAATAACTAAAGATAAAAAAATTAAAAAATAAATAAAAATAAGTTTGATTTATGGAGTACCACTGGGGTGAACTGAAGCTAGATGCTGTTGATTAAATCCCAAAGCCAGGGCTCTCCAACCCTCATTTCCACCCTCATTTCCAACCCTCATCTCTACCCCCTCTTTCTTTCCTTACAAGATTGAAGTTCAGAATCACCAAACAAGACAAGGGGTCACACCCATCCATACTCCCACTTTCTTCAGGCCTGGATGCGGGATTATTCAAGTTGTGAATAACATACTCAACATGTTTTACTGAAGGAAGGGCATTTTTCATAAAGGCAGATGGGTCTGCAGTGGCCGTTTGAACTAGACCTAGAATCTGAGGCAGTAGGGTACATAAAGATCAAACGCTGCATTAAGGCATGCCAGTGCATAAGCTATTTGTTTTTACGTTGGACCCTTTAGTAAGTTGCATTTACCCTTACTAGCTTATTATTTGGTTCCCTTAAGCAACAATTTGCTAACTCCCACTCCCAATGTCCTGAAATGATTTAACGTAGGAGCTCAAAAATTTTCACTCACTCGTAGGCCATAATTAATATATAAGGGGAAATGGCCCAGTTACTAAATGAATAAAGGGCAAAAAGAGAACATTAGATTTGGTGGAGCAGCATTAACTTATTCAAACTATACAGTTTCTTTCTACATCCATGTTTGCATATCTATTTCATAACCTCATTCCTCACTCAACATTTCTTAATGCCTAATAACTGGATACATTAACTGAGCAAGCCCTATATATAAAGTATAAATCATTTTAAAACTATACTGTGCCTTGGTTATAATACTTTGAGAAAACTTTTCTTCCCAATTGTTTTTCCATTTAACAAATGGTACTTTATGTGGGTTACCTGAAAAAGAGAAATAAACTGCTGTTTCTTTTAATCAAAATTTTACATCATCATGACAAAGTCCCTCTCTAGGATAACTAGGATAAAGCATTGCTTTTGGGAAGTTTCATTTTCCAGTTACTGCTGCAGAAGAAACAATTAGAAGCTCATAAGGCACAAGTTATCTAGAAGTCTCATTTATAATTAATTAATTAAACTAATAATCCATTTGTTAAACTCCTACAACATTCAAGGTAAGAATTCAGGCACTGTGCTTGGTGTGGAAAGCTAAAAGGATTTAATTGCTGCCTGCAAAATTTGCAGACTACTAGGAAGAGCCTGAGGCCAGTTAATGGGAGTAATAATTGGTTCTAGGTAAAAGGAGAAACTGATGAGATGGGAACTGATCCTGACTGCCAAAGGAAGAATTGAAAATAACAGTCTACACTATCCCATAAAGTAACCTTGGGCTCAAACAGCGGGGCACACCATGGAAGTCAGTTCAAGAATCAAACATACAGTGTTAAAAGCCTACGCAGAATCCTGTTCCAGTAATTCTCTGGTCAAGCATCAAAGAAAGGCTATGTTCTGTAAAAATAAACATGAGATGGCAACCTCATGGATATACTAGTGTCCAGATTCATTTGAAGAACTCAAATCATATACCTACTGAGAGGGTGTTAAAAGTCAAATTAACTCTCAAGATTAAATACTCCTAAGACTCAAGGAAAAGGGAACTAAGTTGTCTTAAGAGTCACAACAGCATGGTGTAAATGTTAAGAGGGATGGGTTTGGAATCACATCTGCTCAAATCCCACCTCCATGACTTACTAGCTGTTGGTCAAGTTACGTGACCTCTCTAAATCTCAGAGTACCCATCTGTAAAATGAGAATAACAGCACCTTCCTCATTGGAAAGGGTGCTGTGAGCATTAAATGAGACAATGTATTTAAAAGGCTTGCACAGTGTATAATACATATTAACCCCTGGTATATTTTAGCAGTTATTATCATTATTATTACATGTCAAACATGGTATTAGATACTTTTACATATGGGTTAAATGCCCAACAATAACACCATGAAAAACGGAGTCTTATTACCATCTTTTAAAGTGAGGAAACTGAGGCACAGAATAGGTAGGTGACTTTTTCAATGTCACATTCAGTGATTGGTAGGTCAGGCAGCGTTACTCTAGAGCACAAGCTCTAAAACACTTTACCATATGTCTATCAACCCTTTGTCACCTAGGCTATAATCATTTTTCTCCAGTTTGTCACTTGTATTTTAACTTTATGGTGTTCCCCACTCTGCTTTCCCGTAATATAAAGTTTTAATTTTTATATATTCAGATTTGTATTTTATGTTTTTGATTTTCTTGTCATGCTTAATTATGCCTACTTCAAACTGTAACACTTGTCACTCCTCATGTTTGGTGTGTGAGTGTGTGTGTTTTGTTTTGTTTTGTTGAGACAGGATCTCGCTCTGTCACCCAGGTTGGAGTGCAGTGGCATGATCTCGGCTCACTGCAGCCTCTGCCTCCAGGGTTTAAGTGATTCTCCTGCCTCAACCTCCCAAGTAGCTAGGACTACAGGAATGCACCACCATGCTAGGCTGATTTTTGTATTTTTAGTAGAGATGGGGTTTCACCATGTTGGCCAAGGTAGTCTTGAAATTCTGGCCTCAAGTGATCCACCTACCATGGCCCTCAAAGTGCTGGGACTAGAGGCATGAGTCACTGCACTTGGCCTCATGTTTTTGTTTTATTTTTGTGCCTTATTATTTGTTATTGTGATCCGTGTGGAGTTAATTTGGGTGTAATGTATGAGGGAGGAATCCAGCTTTTTCTATAAATGGATTAGCCTATTATCTCTTCACCATTTAATTGAATAGTTCAGTTTTCCTCACTGATTTGCATTGCTTCATACACTAACATGACCACATATTTGTATTATTTTATAGATTCTATACTACTTTGTTAAATTCTGTGTATATTTTCAGACTTATAAAAAATTGCGTCAATATTACACAAAAAATTTCCATATACCCTTCATTCAGATACCACTTCCAAATGTTCTCATCTTACACAACTTTGGGCTAATTACGAATAAAAGGGTACAATGTTTCTATCTGGATGCTGAGATTTGGGAAACTTTTCACATTTTTCTTTACACTCTTTTGTTCTTTCATTTTTTAGAAAACACAAGGAATATATTTTACTTTAAAAAAGAATAAAGTTTTTTCAATAAGCAGGTAAAAATAAAATCTGATTAACTTCCAAAAACCAGCTGGTACAGGTGGTATGCTATAGGAGTCTGAATGAGAAAGACAAGTATGTTTTAATGCAATAGTGAGTTTTAAGTTTAGCCTTGCAAGAATGTATGGGATATAGACAAGCAGAAAAGAGACAAGCCAAGTGTTTTCAGTGAGGAAAACGGCATAAGCCAAAAAACTGAAATAGGAATGAATATAACTTGTGAAGATCAAAATGAGAAAAGAGTCTAGGGGCTTAAAAAGGTGAATACTGGCTGGGTGCGGTGGCTCATGCCTGTAATCCCAGCACTTTGGGAGACCGAGGTGGGCGGATCACAAGGTCAGGAGATCGAGACTATCCTGGCTAACATGGTGAAACCCCGTCTCTACTAAAAAAATACAAAAAATTAGCTGGGCGTGGTGACGGGTGCCTGTAAGTCCCAGCTACTCGGGAGGCTGAGGCAGGAGAATGGCATGAAACCAGGAGGCGGAGCTGGCAGTGAGCCGAGATCGCGCCACTGTACTCCAGCCTGGGGGGACAGAGCGAGACTCCGTCTCAAAAAAAAAAAAAAAAAAAAAAAAAAAAAAAAGTGAATACTGGAGAGGAAAAAAGAATTAAGTACATTGTGAAAGACCTTGAAATCTAGGGTAAGGAATATGAATTTTGTCCTCCAGCCAGAAAAGAAGCCAAGAAGTTATAGGCAAGGTACAATTACTGTATTTATTAATACTGATCCAACAACTATTTATTTAGTGCCCACTATGTTCCACATACTGCTATAGTCCAGGAATAGTGACTACAACAACAATCCTCACGAATAAAACATGTTAGCTATGTTTTATAAAGATGTATGGGTTTTTGTAGATTTTGGGGTTGGCTATGGGACTAAATGGGGCAAAGTGATAAGGGAAGTGTCACTGAGGAGATAGAAGAGATAGCATTTGAGCTGAACCTTGAACATTTGAGTCAGGTAGAGAGACAGTGGGAAGGTATTTTAGAAAAGAGATAATAGGAAACAGAAGCATTGGATGGGAGCAGATATGCTCACAAGGTATTTGAAAGCCTATGAGGGCACCCATTTAACCGGAATAAAGGGTTTGTAGAAGAAAATGAGGTTAGCTGTGTAGACAACAATCAAATTGCTAAGGGCCTTGAAAGTCAGATCAAAATTTTATTCCTCTATACTCTATATAAATGGACCTGTAAGCAATGAAAGCCATCAAACGTTATTGAATTCAAAATGACCTGTAATAGTCATGTTTCAGTAAGTCAGACAGAGAAGCAGGGTGAAAAATATTTTGACAAAGGGTGGGGGTGGGATTGAAAGAGGAAGACCAAAGACTATTTAGAGCATTACTGTTATATAGTCCAGACAGGCAATGAAAAGAACATGGCCTTGCAAGACAGCTGAAGGGATGGATATAGGAAATGTTTCAAAGGCAGCATCCACGGGTCTTAATGACTACATAGATAGCCTGGGTAAAGATGAATCAGACATATATTCAAAGCACTAACATTGCCAGGGGTGAGTGGTAAGTGGCGATCAGGATTTGAGAGATGGGTGGGTTTAAAAAATACAAACTTGTAGAAGACTGAAAAAAACGTATACAGTCTGGTACCCATTTAATATATTGAATTATATAATAAATATCTGCTACTAGTGTTGATGGAAGGAACTATAACCTACCTATTTATAGAATGACAGCTCTCAAATAATATCTTTAAAAATCATTATTTTATTACTTTTCATCAGATCTCCCTGAGTCATTTCTGTAGGAGAGATCTTGTGTGACAGCAAATTTAGTCTAGTGGGCCTTCAATAATAATCCATGTGACAGATTATGAAAATAAAGCCATGGCATCACCAGGGCTTCCCAATTTACATAGAAATGCAAGCTTCTTGATAACTTATATCCTATGTAAGTATCTTACTCAAAAATACTCATGGTAATCTAGGGGCTCATTTGTATTGAGGGATTGGGGCTTTTTCTAGTCTTCTATGGCACATAAGAATGTTGAGAACTAATTCCAGTTTCTAGGAAAGGTAAAAAATTATAAAAAATAAGAAATGCATGAAGCGCATACTCTATGCCCGCACAATGTCAGGTACTGCCCACAGATTAGGTTTTAATAATCTCAAAACAAGACTGGTTAGAATTATTTGCGTCCCATTGCCAGATAAGAAAGCAGAGTCACAGTAGTTAGTTAACTTGCTATGGTCATGTGGCAAGTGACACACAGTAAGGAATTCATCTAAGGCTGCTATTTCTGCCATAGAATCTACCTTGAAGGTATGGACTCAGATCTGGAAGGGACCTTGAAAAGTCCTTGCTTCCTACTTTTTCTAGGCCTACAATGAAAGCAAGAAGAAAATAAGGATCTCTCTTACTTCAAAAGTGGGTGGAAAAGCTACACTGTAGATCAAGCAAAATTCGAACTGGGTGTCTTTTACACCCAGCAGGAGCTGCCATTTGAGCCTCCACTGAGCAGTGAGAAGCAGAACTTTTTCTCTAGTCCACATTTCCTATTCACCTCCAGATGTAAAACTGATGGGGGTGGTAAGGGTTAGTTACCAGAGAAATAAAAGCATTTACTCAGTCATAATGTGTCCCATCACACTGAAACATGTGGCATTTTAATTTCTCCTGTGAAATACCAACCACAGACTTCTCTCATAACACAGATAGGAGGTCTACTAACACTCAACTGTTTAGGAAAGCAGAAGAAAAAACATTCTCCTTAAGCAGGAATCAAAAATTAATGGCAACTGATAGGGCAAGCTGTACATAGAACAGTTTTTTCTCCTAGATTACTTAGTAAGGATATTTTGTCTAAAATAAAAACATAAAACATATGTAAAACTTAAAAAATTAAAGTATTTAAGATATTAACCAAAAAAGATCCATCTTCTTCCTCTCTTTGATTACAATACTGCAGTTTTGCCTAGATGACACTCTAAACCTGAAATGACATTTTTACTCTAAGCTCATATTTTTACTTCCTTTCACCTTTTGCATTTCAAGCTAAAAAGTCTCTCATTCTTACTTGGTATCATGAATTTCTTGCTAAGTAATTAAAAACCAATTGTGTTTAAACCTTTTGAGATACTTGGTTTTACACTGTGTAACTCAGGATTTGGTTTCCAAAACCTCAAATTTAGGATCTCAAGAAAGAATAGTATCTATGGCATGTTTAAAAAAATGTTTTGAAATGAGGTGATGGGCATTTAAAAATAGAGAGTGCGTGGCTCCCTCTCCTCTTTTTTTCACTGGGGGAGGAGAATGACACATCTGCATGATGCTGCCAGAAGTCTGTTGCCATGATTCTGTGGAGTTTCACAAGGGTGAATGGAGATACAAAGACTACTCAAAATTACAGCATAGCCACTGTGAACACGCAAGCAGTGCCCAATTGACATATGAAAATTAGAAATGGAAATGACTAGCACACCTTGGTACCACCTCATCACTAGAGTCTTCCTTTCCTGCTCCCACTCCCTACAGCTCTGAATAGTCTACTATACTCCTAAACATCACAGGCCCAGTCCAACTGTCAGAACTTTAATTCAGCACCAGTGTCCTTTCTCATGGCCACTCTTAGGGTAACTTTGGCTAAATTTCAGATTTCAAGAACACTCAGGAATCAGAGGGACATAAAGAACATGGAATTCTGTGGACTAGCCTTGAAGCCTAATATCCGTTCGTAATGCTTTCCTTCTAAGAAAAGTTATCTCAAAATTCAAGTAATTAAATTACAAATGAAATTGTGGAAGATGAAGCAATGCCTCACTAATTACAGTTGTCGGCAAAATCATAATTGGGGTAAGGGAATTAGAAAGGAAAATCACACAGAATGACTTTAAATGTATTTTTTAAACCTTAAATAAATGTTCTCAAAAGCAACTGCTTCCAAAACAAACCAATGTCATTGTTATAAGCATTCATCATCAGTAGGAGGAACATATCTTTTTCAGTGTTCATGAAACTACTGCTGTGTCATGATCGACTTAGGCAGATGTTTAAAGTTTAGTCAATGGGCAGATGGTATCTCTTTACAAATTCTTCAAGTTAGCAGTTACAGGCTTCAACTATGCTGTGGTAGTTAGGAAGATGGGTCACCAGGACCTCTTTCAAGGAAGATCTTGCTGCTGAGCTTCAGAGAATGTGGTTAGCAGACAGCCTCCTGCTGTCAGCTCCTGCAGAGAGCCATTTCACCTGGGAGTATGCCCTTCCCAGGGCAACTGACCTTCAGCAGGTGAGCTAAGCAGGCAACACTTGGCTCTACCAGGTTGGCCAATCTTTGTCAGGCCTGTATGGCAGCATGACTTCTCCCTCTGCCCAATCCTACTTTCCTCTCCCCTCCTTTCACATGTGTCTATTTCTAATAAACATCTTGCACTCCAAACTGTCTGTGTTTGCATCCAGAGAACACAACCTGCTTATGACATGTCTTTTTCATTTGCATTCTCACTTCATTTTACTGCAAATCTCAGGAATATGCTTGTGTAGGTCCAACTCTTAGAATGATCATGATACTTAAAGAGCATGCTTTTCAGTGTCTAGATTTCACTTTATTTAATGAAAGAAAAGAATATAGGTAGATTTCTCCCTGCATTATCCCACATGGTACACAGAAGAGGATATAATTATTGTCAATAAGGTCTTTATGAAAATTGCCTATAAAACGATAAATGCAAAAATAGCACACATTCAGGCATGTATTCCTACAGTATTATTGATTATTGAGCAACTTCTACACACAAGGCACAGGTGAAAAAAGCAGTGAAAAAGCTCCTGCTCTAGAGGAGTTTGCATTCTAGTGGTTGCGACAGAAAAAATAAATCAGTAATTAATAAATGTAATGCAATACCAGGGTCTGTGAGGAAAAATAAAGTAGGGTAGGTGAGAGGATAGAGAATGATTGAAGAAGCATCTTATTGTCTTAAAACTATAGACAGCGAGGAAATGCTGCAATCCACACACGGCTGGGCTTGCACAGTCACATATACATTTAGAAAGTCACTTTCCTTGACAGTATGTATCGTTTTTGTTCCAGTGAAGAATTCATCATGCTCAACTTTCCTAAAATAATATTTCCTCTGCATTGTGAGTCCACCTGCTGCATGAGACATAAAATCTTAAATCTATGATACTAACCTATATAGCAATTTTGTCTTGGGGAAAGAGCAGCCCGAACCATCATAAGCTGTAGTCAGACACAGCTGTCTCAGGCAGATGGCTTTAGTGGGCAATATCATGAGCTTGCCAGGTTTTCTAAAATATGAAAGGGTTTTCTGCCTCATTAGTACTCCATGGTTGACCATCCACAAACACCTGGCGTTCACGCTTCTTCCTCTTGTGGAAATATCACTACACATAGTCTTAGGTCTAAAGGATTTATGTTATATAATTTTTGCCCAAAGAATCTAATACTTAGATAATCCACAAAAACACCATTTGGAAAAACCCTTCCTCATGTAGTTTGAGATGAAAAATTGAAATCAGGACCGATAAGGAAATGGTGTAGTGGAAGAAGCACATTAAATTACTTTGCTCCTTCTCAGTACTCAAACTACTTTGTCCAGAAGGAATCCCAGGTGGCCTTCACAGTTCTCTGTTTACACCATCAATATAAGAATGAATAACACAAACAACAGTTTCTTTCCAAGAATAACTGTGTGCATCTCTACTTTTTTCTTCTCACACTCGACAAGCACTTTGTCATCATCATCTTCAACACATACATTAGGTAAACACCAACATTACCAATTACAACTTGCTAAAGGCAAGAATCATAACATATCTACACCTTGCTCAACTCTTGTTATGAGGTTAAGCGGAAAAAGCAATAGACTTGGAGTTTGGAGAAGCAGTTTAAAATCAGGTACTGTGATTTATTAGCTTCTTAAAAGATTAAACTGTCCCAAGGTTATAAATTTCAGTGTTTATATTTGTAAAATGGAGATAACATCCACCCAAATACTTTACAAGGTCAGTAAAGAAATGTGTTTTAAAGTATTTGAAAACTACAAAACGATCTGCAAATGTAAGGTATTGATATCACTGGAGTTTAGATTTAAATTTTAACATATTATTCTGATATAATTTTCAATTGATCAATAAAAAATACCTTCATTTAAGAGGTCTTTATTCACTACCTTCTGTGTTACACTATGGGGAATATTAAAAAGGATAGCTATCTATGTTATCAAGGAGCTTACAAATCAGATTTCAGAAGGGGAAATATGGAGGAAAGATGTGGTTTTGGTTTTTGCCAGTACTGAGTACTTTCTATGTGACAGATATTATTACAGTGTTTTACATGTAGTAACTCTTTTAATTTTCAGAAACCTACGACAAAGGTAAAGGTAATATTTTTATCTCATTTACAGTTTAAGAAGATGAGGCACAAGAAGTTTGGAAACTTGCCCAAGTCTGAAATCCTAGTAACTATTAGAGTTAAGTCACACACTCAGGCAAGTTGACCACAATGTTACATTACATCTCAAGTTGGGCAGAAAACACACACACATATATGCATCATTAATAATAACTAATGAGGATTAATAATACTAAGGCATCAATGAGGATCAATAATACTAAGGCAGTATTGATGCATCAATACTGTATCAGTACTGCCTTAGTATTATTGATCCTCATTAGTATGATAAATACAAAGCTCACCCTGGGGAGGGGTAGTCAAGGAAATCTTCATGATATGAAACCAAAACTAGATCCAAACTTGTTTTGAGGATTCAGATAAGAAAAATTAAATAAAGGACTAATAGAGTATCACTTTCCATATGTACTTTTTGAGGGTACAATAGGTATATATCCTTGATTAATATATAACATATTATATAATATATAAATTATATAACATTACATAATAAAATATACTATAACATATAAATTATATTATTTATATATTTAACATATATTTATATATTATATATTTATGTTATATATTAATATATTATTTATAATACATAACATATATTACATAATTCTATATTATATATTATGAATTTATTAATATATTCATAACATATGAATATATATAAATTATTTATAACATATAATATATATTAATATATTATATATGGAGAATGTAAAAATACCATATATATCTGAATATCTCATTGGATATGTACTTTTATAGACTAGAGTTATTTCATAATTAAAACAGACTTAAAGCAATGTCTGATTACTTATCCATATACCTACCAGTCTTAATCCATTTTATTTAAAGAGTTACAATTTAAATATTTTCCTATAATCAAGATCATTAAATCTTGGCCTATTAAAATGGAAAATAACTTGAAATAGAATACTTGATGTCTTTTCATAATAAAAAATGCCACCAGGCAAATTATTTTCAGTCTGCATGAGTAGCACTGTGTCAATTTTCCATGATACAGACAGGAGGCTGCCTCACTCACTCCTCTGGGTTTTTATATTTGCTATAATTACAACATTTTATATATAGGAAAGCAATTTTGAGAGCTATTTTTCAAACGGCATACAAAACAATGGCCTCATTGAAATTTCCAGCAGAACATGTACATTGATTGCTTGTTGGTCCTGCATGTAGCTGATGAAACTTACCAAGTGATATGTCTGGGCCTTTAAAACGTTGAGATCAATAAAGTTTTCTTCATTATCTGTCTCTTCTTCCTTAGAAAATAAACAAATTTTTAAAAAATTATTAAAAACTATAATTAAACAATATATTTCCAGTTTTCACCTACATGCTATACTAGGCTATATTAAACTTGATATAAAGACTAGTGTAGGAAAGGGTATTTAAAAGCCTAGTGAACGTGTGCATAAAGTAGGGCACAATATTATTAACAGTTCATCTGTTTTTTGAGGTTTTGATGGTATTACTACTTAAATAGCACCATTTTTCGGTCAATAAAGAAAGGCAAAAAACGGAGGGAGGGAAAGGAAGGGAGCCATTGCTATAGAACTACAGATAAATATAAAAACAGGGCAAGAAACAAACCCAAGTGGCTGGCAAATTTGATATAAATAGAAGGAGTTAATGGATATTTTTGAGCAATAAGACTGAAATGGACAAAAATGAGAGGTTGACAGACAGAGAATATTCTCATTTGCTCCGACCAATCACATTGATACATATTTTTGACATCTCATCTCTGGTATGTTCAAGCTTGATAAAATAATGGTTACCAGTACTGGTTGGTCCATGGTACTTAAATCCATTACAAAGGATAGTTTAGGTGGGTGCCAAGCTAATCCTAATCTGTAGACCAACTGGATGTAGAGGGCAGGGGTAGAAAGTGACCCTTTGAGAACCAACTCCCTCCCCAGTATGCAGTAAATATGGAGTCTGAGCAGGTTCTATGAGCATGTAAGACAAAACATGAGCTCCTCTTTTTTTCATATGTCTTTGTGGTGACAAGTGACATAGTAAGTAACAAAAATTTAACAAGGATATTTCAACCTCAAGGACACAATAAAGACAATGGAACTGGGCCCTCAAGTCATGATTTTATAAAGAAAAAAGAGAATGTCAGTTGGTGAACACTTCCATATGTAGAACTGTACAAAGCTGTAGTAGATTTCAAAGATAATCCTTATCTTCAACCATTTATAAATATATAAGATACTGGTTCTCCAAGTGTGGTTCTGAGAGCAGCAGTAACAGCATCACTTAGGTATTCCTTAGAATGCAAATTCTAAGGCTCTATCCCATATCTCCTCAGAAACTATGGGGGTTGGAACAACGAAGGTAAGGTATGAGAACTATGCTAAACCTTGGAGAACCAGAAACATTTTAGTAAAATAAGAAACAACATAAATGTAGATTCTATACACTCCAGTGACGTTTACTTTTTTTAGAGTGGGGCAGTAGAACAGAAATGCAGACAAAAGTGATCACTTTATATCTTAAAACTGAAGCAGAGGTATACACTTTTGACAAATGGCTTAGTCTAGTCTGTGTTTGCACTAATAAGAGTCTACTTAACAACCAGAGTAAATGAGTGAAATGTCAATGACTCAATGCCCATGGGAGAAGAGACAAGTTTATAATGCTTTTACAATAACCTGATCAGTACTGTTTACATAGGCAATCAATAGATACTTGTTGAACTATATTGGACTGAACACTAATAGGTAAAAAGCTTTAATAGTAGGTACTAGAATGAATCAGCAACCAATATATGGTGCTGTTTCTCCCACAGCCAGGATTTACAGGTCTAGGAATCAAGGGGTGGAAATGGAGTAGAATCACTTGCTATTACCCCTAGTAGCCCACTGGCAAAATTCTTGCTTCCTGTTCCCATGATCTTATGCTTTGCTGGCTTAGAGGTCTTAGTTCCAAAAGGAAGAATTCTTCAACCAGAAGATACAACAACGATTTGATTGAACAGAAATTAAGACTGCCACCTGGCCACTTTGGGCTCCTCATACCTCTGAATCGACATGGCAAAGAAGGCAATTACTGTATTGGCTGGCATGACTGATCCTATTAACAGGACACTGGACTACTCCAAAATCGAAGGAAGAGTATTCTAAAATACATGAGATCTTTTAAGGCATGGTATTATCATGCCCTGTGATTAAAAATCAACAGAAAACTACAACAACCAAATCCAGGCAGGTCTACTTAACGGCTCAGACACTTCAGTAATAAAGATCTGAGTCACCCCACCAGGTAAAGAACTATAACCAGCAGAGGTGCTTACTGAAGGCAAGGGGAATACAGAATAGGTAGTGAAAAATGGTAGTTATAAACACAACTACAAGCATGTTACAGAAATGAGAATTGTGATTGTCATGAATATTTCCTAGTTGCTATATCTGTATGTGTTTTTGTTTTCTTTACTCTTATTCCCTTATCATGTAACATAGATGTACTGACTTTATATTATAGTATTTAAGTATTGTTACTTTTGTAATATTTAAGTGATATCAGGGAGAAGAGTAGATATCACTTATGGACTTTATCTCCTCTTCTGGAGAAGGAATTAGAGCAATATCTGTTGTATGTAGAGCAGTTACATTCTATTAGATGAAATTATAACCATGCTATGTATGGTCTTTATTTGAAGATTATGGTTTAAGAAGATGTATATGGGTGGTAAGGTGACAAGGGGTCGACTTTTGATGGTTAATTTTATGTGTCAATTTGACTGAGCCACAAGGTGCCTTGGTGTTGGTTAAACATTATTCAGAGTGTGTCTGTGAGGGTGTTTCTGAATGCAATAAATAATTGAATCAGTAGACTGAGTAAAGCAGATTGTCATCACCAATGCACATGGGCTTTATTCAATCCACTGAAGGGCTGAATAGAACAAAAAAGCTGAGAAAGAGAATTTATCATCTTTGCCTCATTGTCACTGAAGACATTAATCTTCTCTTGCCTTCTGACTCAGACTGAAACAAACTATCAGCTCAGCTCTCCTGGTCTTCAGGCCTTCAGACTCAAACTGGAACTACCATCAGCTCTTCTGGGTCTCCAGCTTGATAACTGTGGATCTTGGGGCCTTCTCAGCCTCCATAACCATGTGAGCCAATTCCTTAGTCTTTTTCTATACGTGTGTGTGTGTGTACATCCTATTGGTTCTATTCCTCTGAAAAATTCAAACTAATTTATAGAAAAAGGATTAAGTTACTAAGTATTATTAAGAGAGCATTTAAGAGGAATTCAAATGTAAACAGGCTTAGAAAATTGTTTTGTAAGCTATTAGAATACATGAGGATTCTAATTTCAGTAAGTCAGAAGGCAGTCAAAAATTTCCTATTAGTCTAATATGCCTTCTTAATTCTGACTGCCAATTACTATGGATATGATTATGTACAATAGGTGGGAATATTTTGTGTTATTGACCCCAACATATTTATAAAAATAATTATTAACGTGTCCTAGCTTGATATGGGCAAATTAAAAGTTTCTAGTTTCTAGATGATTATAGGAGAACTTTGACTGTGAGAAATAGTCTTTTTTTTTTTTTTTGAGACAAGAGTCTTACTCTGTTGCCCAGGCCAGAGTACAGTGGTGCAATCTTGGTTAACTGCAACCTCCAACTCCCGGTTCAAGCAATTCTCTTGCCTCAGCCTCCCAAGTAGCTGGGACTACAGGCACACACCACCACGCCTGGCTAATTTTTGTATTTTTGTAGAGATGGGGTTTCGCCATGTTAGCCAGGCTAATATCAAACTCCTACCCTCAAGTGATCTGCCCACCCCAGCCCCCCAAAGTACTGGAATTACAGGTGTGAGCCACCACACCTGGACAACCTTTACCATCCTTGAGCAACGCCACAAACTCAGACAACAGAATCATGTAATATCCCATCATCAAAAGGCTTCCTGGTGGTGACCCAGTCCTCCTTAAAGAGAAGAGTAGAAGTAACAGAGGGCTCCTTAGAATAATATGATGACAATAAAGAAGAAAAGAAATTAAAGAGACATGATGCAAGGGAATGAAGAGCTTCAGGGCCAACCCCTTTGAGGAAGGCCTTCAGTTTGCTCTTATGATAGTAGAAGGTCTTCACCTCATGGCTGGGAAGAAATGTGTGAAGAGGCTGCTTTCCAGTATATTTCTCTAAATTCACACCCCCAATAATGGTGCCTTGAACTCTAAAGGGTTCCCAATTTAAAATGAGCTATAGTTTCTAAATGTTACACAACGATGTGCTGACAGTTTGATTTTATGGTCAAATATTTAATGAGTATGTACTATGCACCAGGCCCTGCACAATAAGCTGGACACACAACAATAAGAAAAATTACACATAGTTTCTGCCCTTGCGGATATTTTTCTTCTGACTAGTGGGTTTTTCTTTATTCCCCAGACTAGCAGTTTTTAGCTATATGCCTTTGAAGTTAAATATTAATGTACTAGAACCAGGTATCTGTTCATAAATTATTCATAACTATTAAATAGTTATTAAGAAGATGAGGGAATAAATAAGGTGAACAACTGGGGATATATGAGTACTTAATTTCTGAGCTTGAATGGAAAGATCTGTTACACAAAGAATAAAGTCTAAACTACTTTTCATGCCCAAAAGAATCTGAACTTGGTCTATCTTCCAAGTTAATCTTATGCTACCCACCCCCTCACATAGGAACTCTGGCCATAGTAGTTTTCTCTTAGTTCCTTGATGATGCTAAGCTTCTTCCTGCCTTCAAAGCTTTGGCACATGCTACACAGCCAGGGTCTTGCCCACTGCCTGCTACATAACAAGTGCTCAATAAGTATATGCAGAATGAATGAATATATCTTTGTCTTGACTTTCAAAATTCATCACATTAAAAAGTATCTTTCATATTGACAAGTTTTACAATGGTCTTTTTCCTTCTGTAAATAACAGTCATCTTTTTTTACATATATTGTTTAAATAAGGTTTATTTACATTGCTATTAAAAATACATGTTAAAACCTTAAAAATGCAAAGCATAGAAAACAGTCATTCATAATTCTCCTACCCATATATAATGAATGCTAATATATTTATTTTTTTACCATATTTTACGTAATGTTATAACATAAAATTTGGAATCCTCTCAGTTAATTTTATAGCATATAGTATAAGTTACATTCCCATGTCAATAACTTTGTATTTTTCTTCGTAAACTTTGTAAACTTTTTTTTTGTAGAGACAGTGTCTTGCTCTGTCACTCAGGCTGTAGTGGAGTGGCATGATCATGGCTTACTGCACTTTCAAACTCCTGGGCTCAAGCAATCTTCCCACCTCAGCCTCCTGAGTAGTTAGGACTACAGGCATGCATCACCATGCCTAGCATTTTTTTCTTTTTTCTTTTTGGTAGAGATGAGGACTCACTACATTGCCCAGGTTGGTCTCAAACTCCTGGCCTGAAGCAATCCTCCCACTGCTTCCCGAAGTGCTAGGATTACAGGTATGAGCCAGCATGTCCACCCAACAATTTTTAATGGTGATATACTTTGGATATATATGTCCCCTCCTTTGTCTCTGGTCCTTCTCCCCTCCTCTGCTCCTTCTCTGGCCATGTGAGATGCCTGCTCCCACTCTGTCTTACCATGGTTGTAAGCTTCCTGAGGCCCTCACCAGAAGCAGATGCTGGTGCTACACTTCTGGTATGGTCTGCAAAACTGTGAGCCAAAATAAACTTCTTTTCTTTATAACTTACCCAGCGTCTCAAGTATTCCTTCATAGCAACACAAAATGGACTAATACAAATGGCTTTATAATATTCTATTCAGATAGCATCTAATCTATTTAATGGTTATTTTTCAGCATTTGCTATTAAAATTTTGCAGTGATTAAAACCTCCATAGCATATACTAACTTAAATACTATACTAACCTCAATGGCAAATTTCAATTACTTATGTTAAACTAATTATCTATTGATTTTTAAAATTACCCAAAAATTTTAATTGATTTATGACAGCAAAATATAGTTGACCTTTGAACAACATGGGTTTGAACTGCATGGGTACACTTAAGCACAAATTTTCTTTCATTTCTGCCACCCTTGAGACAGCAAGACCAACCCTTCCTCTTGCTCTTCTTCTTTAGGCTACTCAATATGAAGACAGGGAAGATACTTTTATGATTATCCACTTCCACTTAATAGTATATATGTTTTCTCTCCCTTATAACTTACTTAGTAACATTTTCTTTTCTCTAGCTTACTTTTAGTGTAAGAATACAATATATAATACATATACAAAATGTGTGTTAACTGTTTATGTTATTGGTAAGGCTTCAAGTCAACAGTAGGCTATTAGTAAAGTTTTTGGGAGTCCAAAGTTATATGTGGATTTTCAACTGTGTAGGGGCTGATGCCCATAACCCCCACACTGCTCAAGGGTCAACTGTATACTATAAAGTTGTTTTTTTCCCCACCATTTCTGCTTGAAATCACATGTATACTCCCTAAAGTACCAGCGTCAGTCTAATTCAAGTTCTGAGAATTATCTTGAGAAAAAGTTCTTTTGTCTCTGTCATCTTTAGCTGCACACTATGGATGGCATGTAAAACATGTAAAAAGGCGCAGATTCTCCCAAACAACTTAAATAATGTTGATTATTTAAAAGCATTAAAAAAAAAATCCTATTCATCCTAATTGTAGACGAATAAAGGAATTCCTTAGAAATGAATGGTATGCATATAAAGCAGAATTTATTAATCCCAAATTCTTTTGTTCTGTTTTAAATTATTTATTAGTCACAGTCTACCTAACATCATGAAGGGTTGTTATTAAAGTATTTACTCATATAACTAGTGGTATATATTTCCCTGAACAGTTTAAGAACCTCTGCTAAAATTCAGACCTCAATCATTAGAGAATACAAA
Organism: Chlorocebus sabaeus; assembly: GCF_047675955.1. Taxonomy (NCBI): domain Eukaryota; kingdom Metazoa; phylum Chordata; class Mammalia; order Primates; family Cercopithecidae; genus Chlorocebus; species Chlorocebus sabaeus. The sequence goes on from NC_132925.1 coordinate 28,080,460, forward strand.
CATTAACTTAATCAAAAGTCCAAATGATGATACTCGGCACTGTATTTAAAAGCTTTTCTTCTTTAGAAACAATGAAATAAAATATATTCCAGATAATGGAAGTCTGGGGGAAATTAAGAGAATGGAAAGTGGCCGAAAGGTGAAAATGAACAGAAAGTTCAGCTACACACATACCACAAATTCTTCATCCACTTTATTTAATGTTAATTCTGCATCATCTTCTGCAACAGTTTCTTCTTCTAATTCTTCTACTGGGTATATTGGCCTAAAATAATAAGGTTAAACATGAGATGGTAAGTTTAATATTTAGTAAGACAAAAAATCATAATGCAAATATTATCTCTTCTATGCCAGGTTTTGTCCTTTTTCACTCCACTTCCATAATCACTGTTAAATGTTTCATGTATTTTTCCTAAAACTTTCTATGTAAAAAGCAAAAGTGGTTATCTTCAAATTTATAAAAAAATGAGATGATACTACGAATGGTGTTACCCAATTTAATGCTTCTCACCAATACACCATATTTAAATACATATGTATTTCTCATTATTTTTTACATACCTGTACTGTATTTCATTGAACAATCAATACCATAATTAATGTAACCAGCAGCCTATGACTGAACGTGGAGGCTTCTAATTATTTTGCTAGACAATATTGCAAAGATCGTCTTTGTACATTTATCATTGCACATACCACTCAGAATAAATTTGTTCGAGTGAAATAGCTGGATAAACAACTTTGTACATGTTATTGTTTTGCTATATACTGCCAAAATTGGCTTCCAAAATGTTACCCTAATTTAGACTCCAAACAATACTGAAGGAGAGTGACTCTATTTCCATATATTCACCAATATGATAAATAATACAAACTTTAATTTTAGCACATCAACCACGTGAAAAAAATCTCATTCTTGTTTTAACTGCATTTCTTTGGCATGAAAGTGATTGAACATCTTTTCATATTTTCATTGGTTATTTGCACTTCTTTTATGGTGAAGTGTCTATTTATGCTCTTTACTTTTTGGCTTTTTGTATATTAAGAAAATTAATGTTTTGCCTAATCTCTCAAAAATTATTCCCCTAGTATATTACTTATAAGCTTGGCTATTCAAGATTGTTACAGTTCTTATTAGATAGAGTTGGTAACCTTTTCTTGCACAGACCCTCGCTTTAACATCATATATTTGAGGCTGTCTGTCATACTACAACCCCTGTACTCCTCTGGTCTTTTAATACTTCTATAGTTTTACTTTTCACATTCACACCTTTGATCAATCTGAAGTTTATTTTAACACAGGTAATAAGAAGGATTCCAGCTTTCTTCTTATTTCCAAAATGTAAAATTAGTGGTCCTAACATTAAACTTTGAAAAATTATGTATTCATCAAGATTAATGACACATATCCTATATTAAAAGTACTCAAATGTATTTGGGTTTATTTATGAAAAATTTTTTTTTCTTTTTTTATCCAGTAACAAAGCTAGAGAGAAAACTTGTATTAAAAACTTCTACCTGGCTGGGTGTGATGGCTCACATCTATAATCTCAGCACTTTGGGAGGCCAAGGCGGGTGGACTGCCTGAGACCAGGAGTTTGAGACCAGCCTAGGCAACATGGCGAAACCCCGTCTTGACAAAAAAACATTAAAAATTAGCTGGGAGTGGTGGTGTGCACCTGTAGTCCCAGCTGTGCAGGAGGCTGAGGTGGGAGGATCGCTTGAGCCCAGCAGGCAGAGGTTCACCCCAGCCTGGGCGACAGAGTGAAACCCTGTCGTAAAACACGAAAACTCACGCCTCAATCATGTTAACAGAATACAAAAATCAACATTTACTATTATGCAAAATACTGTGAACTAAATCAATCATCTTAAATAATAAATTTCCTAATTTTTCATTAATTAGAAAATATCTCAAAGGCCATGTTCTTCCAGGATTCATTTTGACATTTAGAGATATAAAAAATTCATCTATATGTAATGTCTATCTCATTTACATGTTACATAGCTGATATATTCTCTAATGTTGACTACTTTTCAGCTCCCTCCTTTTATTCCTCATTTAAACATAGTCCTTATAAGTTATCCAAGTCACAGTCTCTTCAATAAATGGTGCTAAAAAACAAAAAAAGAAAAACAAATAGTAATGGGAAAACCGGATATCTACACGCAAAAGAATGAAACTAGACCCCTACCTCTAACCACTTATAAAAACCAACTCAAAATGGATTAAAGACTTAAATATACAATCTGAAACTGAAACTAATAGGAAATGTGGGAGAAAACACTTCATGACTTTGGTCTGGGCAAGAATTTTTTGAATAAGACCTCAAAACCACAGGCAATAAAAGCAAAAATAGACAAACACGATTACATCAAACTTAAGGAAACAATCAAAAGAGTGAAGAGACAGCCCACAGAATGGGAGAAAGTATTTGCAAACCACGCATCTGACAAGAAGTTAACATCTAGTATGTATAAGAAACTCAAGCAACTCAATAGCAAAACAACAACAAAAACTAGTCCAATTTTTAAAATGGGCAAAAGATCTTAATAGACATTTCTCAAAAAGTACTATAGAAATAGCCAACAGATACATGCAAAAATGCTCGACATCACTAATCATCAGGGAAATGCAAATCAAAACCACAATGAGATATCATCTCAACCCAGTTAGAATGGGGATTACCCAATCCCTCACCCCTCAAAATAACAAAGCCTGATGAGGATATGGAGAAGGGGGTACCCTTGAACACTGTTGGTGGGTATGTAAATTATTAGTACAGACACTATGGCAAACACTATGGAGGTGCCTCAAAAAAACTAAAAGTAGCACTACTCAATTATCCAACAATCCCACTACTGATTATATATCTAAAATAAATGTAATCGGTATGTTAGAGATATCTGCACTCCCATGTTTATTGCAGCACTATTCACAATACTCAAGATATGGAATCCAACCTAAGTATCCAGAAAAGGTTGAATAGAAAAAGAAAATGTGGCCTATTTTCACAGTGTAATACTATTCAATCATAAAAGAGAATGAAATTCTGTCATTTGTAGCAATCTGTATAAGCATGGAGGACATTATGTCAAGTGAAATAAGCCAAGCACAGAAAGACAAGAAGTAGAGAGTATAATAGTGGTTACCATAGGATGGGAAGGGTAGGGGAAAGGGAGGATGGGGAGAAGTTGGTCAAAGTGGGTGAGTACAAAGTTACAGTTAGAAGGAATAAGTTCTAGTGCTCCAATGCACAGTAGGGTGACTACAGTTAACAATATTATATATTAATTAATAATATATATTTGAAAATAGCTCAAAGAGATTTGGAATGTTCTCACCACAATAAAATGATAAACATTTGAAATTATGAATATGTTAATTTCACTAACTTGATCATTGTATATTGTACACATGTATCAAAACATCACATTGTACTCCAAAATTTGCACAGTTATGTATCAATTAAAAACAAAACTAAAAAATAAATTATCCAAATTACAATACATAGGCCAGGAATAAGATGTGCTGAGAAACAAAGGAAGTGCAAAATAGAATAGTGTTTGAGATATTACACCACAGCTTCTGGTGAATTTAGAATATATTAGGCTATGAATTTAGTAGTTTTTTAAAATGCTAAATACAGCAGCACATCTCATAACTTATTTTCTCTTGAAATTTAATAAAGTATTATGCACCATGTAGTCATTCTTTATATTGTACTAAATAATAATGTTTGGATTGAAGCATATGAAATTGCCATTGTTTTAGTTTAAAAATAGATGAATACGAGTAATTTCATATGGCTCATCCCAATGATAACCTAATTCAAGGAAGTTATTAAACTTAATAGGGAGATTATACCTAAAAGAATATAATTGAATATACATTAAAATGTTAACAGGGAATTTTATATATATGTGTATATATACACACACATCTTTCTACAGAAGTTAGTTCTAATGAAAAAAAAAAAAAAAAATCACTGCTTACTCATAATTTACCTGAATAGTGCCTTCTACATTCTAACCTATTAAAAATCCCAAACTGCAGAGCATAAAATTTATGTTTTCTAATTATAATCTCTATAAATTGAGTTTCCAAATGTTCTATTTCATCTATATGCTCAATATCTATTAAAACATCTAAGACAGACCAAGCATTATGCTAACAGAGTACTTGTGAAGATTTCATGATTTCTAGCAAGAACATCAGAATAGTAAAGAACAATTTTATACCATATGATAAATATAATAATAAATATAATAATAGAAATAAACAAAGCACTGTCAGGTTGGACACAAAAGCAATGAACAACATCTAGGAGAGTGTCAGGTAGTTTCTTCAGTATTATTCTTGCCCAGTAACTACTAGCAAAGGAGAAAATCCCACTTAAAGTACTATATTAATTTCAATTTTTTCCTTAAATCTGTAGCTATCAGTTCCCTCTGTGTATATATTATGCTTATGTGTGTAAACACATGTACAAGAGACTTTAAAAAAAATGTTCAGAATTTACAAAGATACATAGTCACAGTTAAACCTTCAATAATTACATATTTGAACAGGGAAGGGGCACAATAATATGTAACACATTACTTCATAATTAGTTTTGAAGACATCAGACATTCTAATTTTGTCTATACTGGTTTTTCTTAATTATCTGTGGCATTTTCAATTTAGAATAGTCAAAAGGAAATAATTCTTTTATGTTCAATTAAATAGCTCTGCACCCTCAGAGGAAAATACTCACATAAAATTACTATTATCAGGTTGGGTAATTTTTTACCTTTTCCAGGTGAAACCAATATATTTCAATGCCTCTTCAGCTAAGCAATCAAGAACATAGCATACATGTTCTCCATAACCTGACTTCAATTTTGAAGGAGGAAAATCTGCAGTTCTCCCCTGAAAAACAAAAGAAAAAACAAAAGAAAAAACAGGGTATTATTTGTCAGTTATACTCCAAATGTCAAAATTTAAGCAAAGAACTGCTGAATGGATGTATCACTTTTCTTTCAAATGATTTACAATAACTGTAATTACATTGCTTCATAGAAATCCATTTCAAGTCTTTGTAACCTATTGATACATAAAAATACTGAAAATAAAGATTTTTATTGTTAAATGTATCAAATTAAAAGGCAGTAACATTATAGCAGAACAAATTATTGATCTTATTAGAGTGAAAAGAAACCAGTAAAACTATTTAAATAACTATGTTAAGGACAGAATGATTCACTTGTCAAAAATTAATAACATTTGTACCAAAAATATCTTACTGCCTGCCCAGGAGAAGTCAAAAATGAAAAAGCACAACTGCTATCATGGTCTTAAGTACAAGTTCCCTTTCAGAATATAAAGTGTTTTGACTTTGTAGGGTATATTTTTTAATTATCATTTTTTACATCAAGAATTAACCATTCCAAAATTTACCTCTCAGATATATCAAGACTTAATATATATATATGTATATATTACTTTGGGCTAATAAAGAGTATATACTGAACATTTTCAGAAGTGACATTAATGTTATAATACAAACTATTTTAAGGAGGTTTTACCTGAAAATAAATTCATAATTATATTTACAGAGGAGTCATCTAAATGGCTAGCATTTGTTATTAAATTATCAGTGTTAACATTCATAACTTGAGAACATGGAGAAAGAAGGGTTGTTTACACTTACAAACGACCGAAGCTCGGATAGTATGTTAGATATCGTGGCATTAGGGTCATCATATTCTTGAGGCTGCTCAAAGGGACGTCCTGCTTTAGTAATCAACCAAGCGGCAAGAGTACAAAACATGTAGAACTGTTCACCAGGGTTGGTAGGCAGTGCAAAATAGTGTCTGTTTCAAAACAAGGAGGAATGGGGGTGTATGTGAAATAATGCAAATAAGTCTATAATAACTAATAGGGCCGAATTCACAACTGTCCAACAATCTTTCTTCCCCCCAATGATCATCAAATCAAAAGGCCTCAATAATTCACCCTTTCAAGTTTCCAGTAATCCACAGCACTCACATTAAATTTTTAAATCATCAGGATTAGTGCAATTACTACTGTACCCAAAATATTAGATCAAAGACCTTACACCCGGGAAATGTAGTGCCTGTTAGAGCACAGAGCATGTAGAGTTTTTGCCAAAATGATTTAAGTGTCAGTAATAATACGTTAGTACCTTATTAACGAAAATGGTAATCTGGAAGAACCTCAGAGTTTAAAAGAGATCTCAAAAGATTACTCATTATGCATTTTTACTCTTTCTAACCTATCACCTATGGTAAACATTTGTTTTTATCTTGGCTGCATATTCAATCACCTGAGGAGCTAATAAAAATACTGGTACTTGGCCAAACATTGCTTCTTCCCTCATGAATGAATTAAATCAGAACTTCAGTGAGTGTAGGCCCAGTATGGGGTATATTTCAAAAGCTTTCTACATGTTTATAAGGTGTAATCAGGATTAAGAAACTGTGAATGTCACATCACCAATCTAAAAAACATCTGTGGGCTCTTGCTTAATCCCCTGGTCTACTAAACACAGTTCTACGAGGATCAGTATGATTTATACCTAAACATTATGGGAATAAAACTCACTAGCAACAACATTCAAGTCAGTTTAATCAAAGATCTTATTTTTCTTGTTCATGTGTAGCTATCATTATTATGTTTGCAATGTATTTACAACTATTATAATCATTGTCATAAAGATCAGTCGTGTACTCCTTCATGTTTCTCAAACTTTATCCTGCAGGATAAGTGTAAATGTTCTGGAAGATAACAGAAAGTTGGGAAGAAAAAAGGCCATGAATTCCTTCCAGGTATATGCTCACTATCCTTTCAAAGCACCCACCCACCAAAAAGTCATCTTTTCCTTATTGGCAGATAACTCCTCTAGGGCACAGGAATGAACACCAATAGATACTGTAAACCTAGGACAGTGGTTCTCAAATATTAGTGTCCATCAGAATCATCTGGAAGACTTACTGAAACAGACCACTAGTCCCCATCCTTATAATTACTGAAAAGGTAGATAGACCTGGGAAATGGCCTGAGGCATTTCAGTTCTAGTAAGTGCCCAGGTGATGCTGATGCTGTTGGTCTGGTGATCACACTTTGAGAACGATTAGACTAGGATATTCCCACACAAATCCATGATTCAAAGTGTCCTGCTGAACCCCTGAAGACACAGAGATGACATCAACAGAACCTTAAGGTCATTTTCTTTTCATTTGAAAAATACACTTGGAAAAAAATGCATTTTTATTAATACAGGAAATGTTGGTTGTCTATACTATCCTGATCGATTCACTTTAATAATCCCAGGACTACCTTTTCTAATATGGATCAAGCAACACTACTTTTTTCCTTTATCTTTTCTCCGACTATGGACTAATTTAATATGAACAGTTTACATAAAGCCTACATATCTTTCAATTCAATTTATTGGAAGAGAGCAGTGGAATGAGATTAAAACTATCAAGGGAAATTATTTGAGCCTGGCTGTAGACATTAGTACTATAGATTCTTAATATTGATTGCCTTTTATGGAATAAAATAAACGTAAGTATTAAAGTGAAAGAAAAGCTATAAAACTGATTTACCTGGCTACTGCTAAGCTACAGTGATTTGAGGAGAAGGTCCTAGCCGACCACTACCCTCAGCAAGTAATGGCACTGCTTTCAGGATATGTTGGACTTCTCCCCCACCGGAACAAGGGTAGAACTTTAGGTTCTATGATAGGGGACAATTCAATAGTTGTCATTCGTCTTTTCCACTTTTCAGTTTCTGAGAGTATGGTTATTGCAAAGGCAGAAGTCTTTTAAACCACAGCAAGTAGTTAACAAATTTACTAGCCGCATTTAAAGCGCTCCTTAACAGGGTCGTAAGTACCCACGGTCCCCAGTTGTATAAACAGGGTCTTAAACAATAACAAAAAAAAAAAAACCCCAAACTAGAAAAAAAAGCCTTAAGTGATAATGGCATTCCTCTCTGGAGACGAGATTTTGGGCGGTTTTATAATTTTTCTAGACATTTTCTTGTGTTTTTCTGAGTTTTCTACAATGAGTATTTGTTTTATCTTTACAATCATAAAATACAGTTTGTGTTTTGTGGTAATGCGTGTGTGTTAAAACAACAACAACAACAACAAAAAAACAGGCAAGCTGTCTTCCAATCCTTTCTGCCGTTCCAAAACTTATTTATTCTCTCTACAAAAACACCAAGTCAGGGCTGCGTGAGCTCCACGGACCTCCCCGGAGTTTGGAGTGAAGTGCCCTTCTCTGGCTAGGCAGACGGAGGCAAGGAATTGCTAACCCGCTCTCACGGAACTGGTTCCCAGCAGGACCAAGGAGGGCATCTCCCTGGAGGCTAGCAGGCACCCAGGCGCTTGGGGACACCGGCACCCACCTGGACGGGGCCTTCAGGTTGCTCTTCCGGAGGAACTCCTCCTCGTAGCGGAGCAGCTTCAGCTTCTCCACCAAGTCCTCCATCACCACGAACATGTGGTAGGCCGCGCCGGGCCCCCGCTCCACGACCACTTCCCCGGTCCCTTCGCCACGGGACCTAGGCACCCCATCTTCCAAACCCGACGTCGTGACGACGGCCAGGGCAGCAGTCATCGCAGGACGGAGAGAGTGCAGCGTGGGCTCAGGCCCACAGACCTCTGCGGCCTAAGCCGCCAGCCCTGCAGCCGCCAGTACAGCCACGACCGGTTACCAGGCGACCACCGGACAACCCGTCACCAGGGAAACTAGACTCCGCCTCCTTCCCTCCAATCAGGGCGGCTTTCCTGAAAGACGTCGCCCGTGGCGCGCCTCTTGCCCTCCCTCTGCGGAAATGGTGGTCGGGAAGCAGCGCCGCCCCTCATGGAGGCGTGGCGTTCGCGCCCCACCCCCCGCTGCCTCTCCTCCCTCGGCTTCTGGAAGACTGAGGAGAGGCGGCTAGTGACTCTGAGCTGGCTTGAGGTGTGTTGGACCTGGTGGTTGCTAAAGGCAACTAAGCGGGCATCTGGGTCAGCTAGTAGCTGTTAAAAGGATTAAAGGGAGGTGAAGACGTGCAGTATTGAAGGCTGCACTGGCACACTGATACCTTTATTTTCTCAGAATTGAGAAGTTGTTCGTAGTTGTAAAGATAGTCAATACCATAGGTTTCACTTTTACTGCAGGAACTTTCCAACAAGAGGTTTCTCTCGTTCTTTCTTTTTTTAATTGTATCTTTCTCTCACTAGGCAATGCTGCACATAACAGTATACTGTAAAGCTTGAAGTACTGTATTGCATTGCCTGGCTATTACTCCAGTGCTAGGAAAGTGGTTGGAAGGATGAGGAAGAAGACAACGAACAAAAGGAGGCATTTGGGAGGCTTTGTTTTACTTCAAAAACAAGAATACTAAGCTTCCAGCCTGCTGCTTAATCTGTTTCAAACCCATTACATGTAGTATAAAGTTTTTGGGTACTTCGTTAAATCCAGCAGAATAGAGATGGTCTTAAAAGGAATTTCCCTGCCCTAAAGCTGTAAGTATGGCTAAAGATAGGGTGTTACTGCTGTATTCTGCAGTTATTGACCTAGAAAATTCAAGAAAAGGTACATAACTGACCACAGAAATGGCCCAGCTTTACAGTTTTCAAAAGGATTGTGTATCGGGCAATTTTCTTAACAGTTGCAAAAAATGAGGTAAGTGGTGGATGCCTGGCAGTTTTTTGGAAGAAAACTTAATACAAGAGATTGAACATATATGTTCGTGTTTATAACGTGACTTTCAAGGGCTCACTGATCTCTTGTGTCTGCCACTACAAAGTATAGAAGGGCCACATTTTTGGATAACTGAAATTTGAAATGTATCTACAATATCCTGTTTTTGTTAGAAAAATGAGAACACACTTTTCATTTTAATCCATCTACAGCTAACTTGTTTCTGATACTAATAAGGTTATCAAAGTGAAAAGTCAGTAGGGCAAATACCATTTGCCCTATTCATTAAAGAAAGGAAGTACTTAAAATTACATTCATTAAAGTATTCATTAAAGAAAGGAAGTACCTAAAATTACATTCATTAAAGTATTCATTAAAGAAAGGAAGTACTTAAAATTACAGACTTGTGTAGAGAATAACCTGAAGCGGAGCCCACTGAGAATTGCTTTTTAAATAAATAACATTGCTTGCCTAGCACAAGTCATGAGCCAGCTGCTTTTAATAAAGTTGAGTGAGAAAATTGGGTTTGATGTTACCCCACTACCAAATTGATCTTTCCGGGTCTTTGCCTTTTTGGAACAGTGATTCTCCCCATACGTCCATACCCCAACCACCAGCACGTGTGCAGCCTGGGGGTGTTATCTGTTTGTATAACAGTCACAGTAGTGTAAGATAGATGTATGGCTTTATAAGACTGAAGAATGAAAGCTTACATATATGTTTTGGGGTCCTAAGTTAACTAACAAGCAAACTGTGGCTTTTTACATGACTCTGAAAAAGCTCTCAGACTTGGGAAGTAAATTTATTACACTCAGGGAGGGAGATGTTCTTGCCAGGCATGCTGCCTACTTAAGATATTCTGACATTTTCAGGAAGTTACGTAACACTGTATGAAATAGTCAAACGTTGCTTTTTAGCTGATAAATCCTCCAACAACATATGTATTTTAACTTGGGGGAAATAAAACGACTCCCAGAGTCTTAGCCATTTCCTTCCCAGGTACAATACTAACTCAGCCTGGCTTGAAAGTAGTATCAAAGAATAATTTCCCCCACTTAACTGTGAAGAATAAAAAAACCCGAAAATATAAAGTATTTCCAGTAATCGTGGCACAAAGAGAACAAAAAAGCTAACTGTTCAACACTGCATGTTTCCCCAATAAAAAATTTTTGAAAGAACACTGAAATTTCATTGTTCATTTCAGAGATTTTTGCTGATTCCTTGTTTACCTGTAATAGTTTGTAACACATCAAAAGGTCTTTTCCTTGATAGTTTTCTTCAAGTGTGTGAAAATGCACTCAAATCCTCTTGTAGCTGTTTCAGCCACTTGGAAGCTTTGGGGAATACATTTATATTAGGTTTTTGTTGTTTTGTTTTTGCAGGACTAGCTTATTTGTTGACTAAGGAGTTAGAGCTTGAAGAGAATGAACCATGTTCATTCTTCCTGTAAAATATCAATTTCATCCCTGGTTTTATTTTATTGACCACTATTAATAACTGGTCTTCTGACTTTGACTTTTATTTCTTACATACTATCTGTGAGGTCATTGAAGGAATTTTTTTTTTTTTTTTTTTGAGACGGAGTCTTGCCCTGTCACCAGGCTGGAGTGCAGTGGCACAATCTTGGCTCATTGCAACTTCCGCCTCCTGGGTTTAAGCAATTCCCCGGCCTCAGCTTTTTAAAACTCTTGGATCTTTCTGTGAAACTCTGAAAACTAAATAGCATTCCAGGCCGGGCACAGTGGCTCATGCCTGTAATCCCAGAACTTTGGGAGGCCAAGGCAGGTGGATCATTTGAGGTCAGGAGTTCGAAACCATCCTGGCCAACATGGTGAAACTCCCGTCTCTGCTAAAAGTACAAAAATTAGCCGGGCGTGGTGGTGGGCGCCTGTAATCCCAGTTACTCAGGAGACTGAGGCAGGAGAATTGCTTGAACCGAGGCGGCAGAGGTTGTAGTGAGCAGAGATGGTGCCACTGCTCTCCAGCCTGGGTGATAGAACGAGACTCTGTCTTAAAGGAAAAAAAAAAAAAAGCATCCCAGTCAAAGCCAATTTAAGCTCAGTGGATTTCCCTGAAAGGTGCTTAACAAGGATGGAGGTGAAAAGGAGGCAGATTGTAGACTGGAGGAAGGCTGTCCAGCCGCATCTTCAAATAGAAGAGCAAGTCCTTCAGGCAAACTTTAGGCTTAAAGAACAAAGCTGCGCTGTGTTATAAATGGCTTAGTACCACCCATTTGGGTTGTTAAAAACTTAGAAAATCGCTAACTGAATAAATCTTCCTTGAAACTATAGAAAAGGAAAAACTTTTTCTGCCCTCTTTGGAAGTAGCTGTGTCTGTGAGTTAAATGAACATGAGACAGGTAAACAGGAAGAAAGCACACAAATTTTATTTAACATTTTTACATGCACATGGGAGCAAAGGAAAAATGAAGTTGATAGGGCCAACAGTTTACATGCCTTTTTTTTTTTTTTTTTTTTTAGGAAAACAAAGAATGATACATTTGTAGGGAAGTGACAAGACAAAGGAAAAGGGATTTAAGCTTGACAAACTGTAGAAAAGTGACTAGGAAAAACATGGGTAAAATTAGCAGAAGATAAGGAATATTTTAACAGGTTTGTTTCTGCAGACCCATTTTAGCATTAATTTCCAGTCTCCCATCATAAAAATGTTATTCTTTTCCTGGTACAGGGATGGCTTCTTTCTCATGGGAAATTTTATGACTTGCTTTTAAGTAGAAAGGGGAAGGTCAGAGAGCCCTTCATATATCTGCTGTATCGCAGGTGCCTTCAGATCACAATAATCAATATGCAACAATATGCAACAATAATCAATATGCAGCATATTTTGGGGTGGCATGTTCTAAGCCCCATTCAACCTCATCAAAAGTATCTGCCAAAAATCTAGAAGGAAAAAAATCATATTTATATGTAAATCTTTAAAAGCGATGCCTTGTAAAGCAATGTGAAGACATTACCTCTTCAAAACTGTCCTATACATCAGAACCATGCACTCAGACAACAAAATAGGAGTAACTATTGCAGTTGCTGTGATTAATTAAAATATCCAAGAGAATCTACAGACAAGTTTTAAGACAGCTCAGCAAGTTTGCCATATATGAGATCCAAACTAAAAAGAGTTATTGGATGCATAGTATTCTATTGACTATTTGGAATTAAAAGCACTTAAAACCCCAAAAAGTTACTGGAGATGATAGTTAGAAAAAGAAACCTCACAATAAGCAACACATAGCACCCAGGAACAAACCTATCGTTATCTTTATAGAGAAATTGTTAAACTTTACTGAAAGTTTTGGAAAAATTCAAATAGGAATACAATGTTTATAATGAGAAAAAATCAGCATATTTGCCCAATCTATAAATTTAGTATAATTTCAACTACACTTCTAGGAGGGCTATTCTGAAATTCATATGTAAGCATAAATTTTATATAAGTATGAGGAAAGAATTACAATATATCAGCAAGATTCCTAGTACAAGTATAAATTAATGATATTATCAGAATATATACAAAATAGCCTGAAAGCAGATGAGCATTCATATGGAAACTTAATGTGCAGCAGAATCAGTGTTACCTCCTAGTGGAAAAAAATCAGCTATTCACAAAATGCTATTAAAACCATGGGCTATCCATATGGAAATAAAATTATATCTATGACTTCCATCACATAAATTTCAGATGAATTGAAGACAAATGTAAAACATTTGTAATGTGTAGAAGAAAGCAGTATCTTTAATCTCGATGTAGAGAAGGAGTTCGTAAAAGAAAAGATTTAAAAAGAGAAACTTATAAAAATTTAAGAACCCAGATACAAAATAGGCCTCTATAAACAGTGAATAAAGAAGATACTTGTGAGTCATATAATATCAATGGATTAATCTCCAGGATACACAAATAGATCACTGCAAAGGCTCTGCCATTCTAGAGGATTGTAGGTATGTTAGTCTAGGTTGGGGTTTCTCATTCTAAGCTCTATTGTGATTTCAGGCTGGATCATTGTTGGAGGACTGCTGTGTGCATTGCAGGATGATTAACAACATCCTTGGCCTCTACCTACTAGTTGCCAGTATCACCACCCCTAATGTTCTAAAATGTCTAACTAAAAATGTCTCTGGACGTTGCCAAATGGCCCCTGGTCGGGGGTGGGGGTGGGTGGCGTGGGGTGGGGGTGGGAGGGCAAATCACCCTGATTGAGAACCACTGCTCTAAATTCATGAGTGGAAATTGCAGATACCTTTATAAGGACCAGGCATGTAAAGGTAAATGAGTGACGTGTGTGAGAGACCTATGGGGACCCTGAAAATTCCTGCACCATCTCGAGGAGGGGACATTTTTGTCAGGCAAGAATGCAGCCCAACTTTGCCATGTGTTCTGATTTTGCAAGGATCTGAAGTTAGATTTATATGTCAGTGTGAGATCCTAATGCTCTTGAGGGTGACCTTTTTGCACAGAAAGTATTTCACAGGCCGCTTTAGTTAAAGATATTTATTAATGCATTAAATTTCAAAATTTAGAAGCCTTGTTCTGAACTTTTTAGTTTGACATTCAAATCTTATTCAATTTATAAATGTAGTAAATTTGTTACAGCTATTTAAGGGGGGGGGTTACAATTTAAATTCCTGTAGAGGTTTTACTTGTTTATAAATTCATTATATTCTCTTTAATGGCTGACAAACCATTCCAGATACTGATAAATTCCCTAAATCTAAAAGTAAAAGAAAAAGAGGTGGTGGGGCAGGGCCGGGGCGGGGGTGGGGGGGGATGGTGGTGGGCGGGGGGGCGGGGGCGGGCAGTGCAGTGGATTAAGCTCTAGTAAATGTTCCAATACTGTTTGTAAACATAGCTTTCAATGTAAAACCAAAAGTCAAAGTTATTCAATTACATGTTATAAACTGGAGTCACAAGTCAGTCTGTTTCTTTAATAGGCCAAAATTTCAACCTTTAGATACTTAAATATCAAATATGCACAAATTGTTCTTCAACAGAATTATCACTGCTATGAGTTTACTTTCATCATTGCTGTACTTCATGTCAAAACATTCCAGGGTTAAAATATATTCAGCCTAGGAAAGAATTATCCCAACCTAAGACTAAGAAGTGTCCCCATACAATGAATACCACAAGATTCCTGAGCCAAGCATAGAAGGAATTCTTGTCTAAACTGCAACTACTTTTGCACTGACCTAATAGTTAACTGCTTCAGCTGACTTTTGCTCTCAAGGTAGAGAAATGCCATCCAATTATATTGTACATATTACAAGGCTTCGTTTCACTCCATGGTGTCATTTTTTTCAGAGAGAAACAAAATGTATGTGTGAAGTGACTTCAGTTTAATATCCTTGGGTAGGTGATGAGGATGATTATTGAAAGATTTTAAGCAGGTATGTGCTGGTGGGGGCTGGGGTAGATGACATTCAAATTTGCATCTTAGAGTTCTGGCAATAATGTAGAGAAGGGACTATAGAAAGGTGAAAATTGATTCAGAAGGTGATTTGAATAGTTCAATGAGAGATTGTCCTAAACTGGGATGAGTGGCAATTAGAATAGTGAAAATATAATAGTTAACAGACTTTAGGAAGCAGATTCAACAGAACTTAGTAACCGACACCATGAGATATTCTCCAAGGCATGAAAGGCACTCTGAAGTTGGCCCACTTTGGGGCAAGAAAGGTAGCCTTTATACCTTTGTATCACTGGAAACTCTGAGCTTCCCCAGGACGTCTGTGGTTGGGGTGTCTCTTATTGGCCAAGGGTAATTTTCTGGAAAAAGATGCAGCTGTGAATGCTGAACAGCCAATACTCGTAGCAGCTGGAGAGTGAGTACATCAGCCTGATGAAAGAGGAATCTGGGCAGACACCAGCAGCTTTTGCTACAGTAGTTGACATTAAAATACAGTTCTTCTGAATTTCTTTATGTGGAATATGTACTGAAGTAGTGAAACTTAGATTAAAAAAAGAAAGGTTGCTAAAGGTACAAACCATACAAACTGTCAGATAGGAAAAATAACATATAAGTAACTGCAAATACTGAAACATTCAGCCTAGTTTCCTGATAAGAGTTCTATTGCATCATGTATATTAGTAACACTTTGATTTGATACATTTTGGGTACTAACAAGAAGGATTGATCTGATCTGTCAGAGTTTTGAAGGTTAAATAGAAATTGGTTTATTCTTCAAGGGCTAGATTTAAAAGATTCAATTTATTTTACAGTCTGGGACAACATTCTTCCCTTAAGGAAAAATTAGATTGAAGACAGAGAGTAGTGTTAAAAATAAATGTCACAGGAGAAAGCTCTCTTAATAGGGCTCCCTAGAGCCTAACAAAAGCAGAATCGGCTAGATGCTACCTCCTGTGGAATTATCATACTTTGATGGTACAACTCTGAATTTCAATGCACAGTATGCCAGACTTTCTGATGGCCTGTTTCACAAATAGTTATTGGCACCTTATCTTGAGGTTTTGGAAACGGTTGCCCAAACCATTACACGGTAATAAAATGTTAAGTCCAAATGCCTTATTTTTATTCGTAGCTCCTTCCTATTTGTGGAGATGAATTCCTACTCCACACCTGTACATTTTGCTTCTGAAGAGAAAAAGTAATCCATTTTGCATTTGCATCTAGTAAGATTTTAATGAGAGATTCTTTTCTTTCTGAAGGTGAGAGTGTGAAAAACCAAACTAATAGATCCAGGGATCAGATTTTGGCTTTTTGGCAACCACAGAGAGAGGGAGAAAGTATTTTCTAAGATTTATGTATTTATTTATTTATTTTGGTACAACCAACACTTTAGCACACATAATATGTTAGGCACTGGGTTTTGGATGGTAATGCAAAGACTCATGGGCCTGGTGTCTATGCCCAAATAGCTCGTGCTTTAATGCAAAGACGCATGTACTTGGCAACTGAAAGGTAGTATGATAGAGAAGTAGAGAGTGTTTGGGATGAAAGCTTTCCAGACATGTATTTAACCCCTACTAAAAACAGAATTGATTTCTTCCCCTTTGTACCCCCATAGCCTATGGTACTTCCTCTCTCTGGAGTCTCATTTTTCTCCTCTGCATGGAAGGATCAGGAAGAATTAGGCAAGAGAAATTAGTAGAAGAAGCAATATATTTGAAGTAAGTATCCTGCCTTGAGAGGCAAACTTCAGAGCAAAGGTGATGGTTCCTTTCTTTTGTGTCTAATGTGGAGGCTGGTGCTGCTTACCATTTTGCCTAGGTATACAGGGGTATAAGTCGACTCTCTTTGGCTAAGAACTTCAGTAAGGGGTCTGCCAGATATAGTCATATATTTCCAGGATCTAGAAGCACATGTCTATCCACTAAGAATTCTAATTGGAACGTGTTTAATTTCATTCCAAAGAACTCACCCCAAAAAAGTCCTAAATCAAAGGCATAAACTAAAATATTTTTAATGACTTTCTAACAACTTATAATTTTCACTAGATATGTGCCCAGTGTATACTTTTAATTGTAACTATGGACTTCAGAGGAATACTATAAGCTCTGTAAAAGACTTTTCTCCCTTCTACCCAGTACCACAAGGCAGTGCATGGATTTATAATAGCAACTTTCTGAGGAAGAGTAGACAATTGAATGTAGAATTTATGGTTGTCTAAGCCCCAAGAAAGAAGGGGAGATCCTCCCCATAGTTTACCCATAAAGTAGAAGTCAATAATGATTTTTCTTTTACCTCATAGAGTTGTGCAAAAATGGCTGACCATCTACCAGCTCATTCTTTCTCTATTAATGTGAAATGTTTACGCTTATGCTATGCTGTTAATATTTGTCCCCTCCAAAAGTCATTTTGAAATTTATTTGCCATTGTAATGATATTAAGAGGTAAGACCTTTAAGAGGTGATTAGGCTGTGAGGCTTCATCTTCATGGGTGGGATTGGTGTTGCTATAAAAGGATGAGTTCAACCCCCTCTTGCTCTATCTCTCCATCTCATTTTTTACTATGTGAGGACACAGCAAGATGTGTCAGATGCCAGCACCTTGATATTGGATTTCCTAACTTCCAGATCGCTGAGCTAATGAATTTCTGTTTATTATAAATTACTCAGTCTCAAGTATTCTTTTAGAGCAGCACAAATGAACTAAGACAGCTTACATGGTCCATTTCTAGACTTCAAACTTCAGACTGACTTCAGTAGATATTTTTGCTTATTTTTATGCCTGCTAAAACTGTTTTTGTGGCTTTAGAGTAATATTTGCTCTTTGGTAGAACCCACCTTTTCCTTTCAGTCTTCTTGATTACTATACATTTATTTTTTTAAGATCAACTATAAATGTATTTAATGTTGAAATATATACTCTAAATATACTTTTAAAAAATAGTATTGAGCATATCATCCAGGGATACAGTGTGTACTATTTGAGTCTCTTATTGGGCTAAAAAGGTCACAGAAGAACTCTAATTTTTCTTATTATTGCACTGACATTTTATTTTAAAACAAATACTTGCTATTTTCCTTATGCTAGTAAGTTAGCACTGTTGAGTATGAAAATTTCATATTTTACTTTCTGAAGGCAAGAACAAACTATTACACTGTGAAAGATTTTAATCTCCTCGGCTTCTTGGTGGAGGAATAATACTTCTGAAATGGGAACAGGGAGCTTTTAAAAGTAAAATTAGAAATGCCTCAGAGGATCTTGCTCTTTCAAAGGAAACACCGACTCTTTTTATAAAATAAAAAGCAAAAGATCTTTATTCTTGCTTGGAATACAATGACGGCTTCCTTATAGTTTTCCCCCCAGATCTAACCCTCTTTCAGTCTTTTGTCTACATTGTTCCCAAAGTAATCTTCCTAAAATGCAAATATGGACATGCCTCTGTACTACCCGACATTCTCACATGGTTCCCCTATTCAGGACAATATTCAGTTTTCCTAGCTTGCTGTGTAAATGCCAGGGACAGATTCTGGCTTTGTGGGCTTGAAGCTTATACAGTTGGTGGGGGTGGGGGGTGGGGGTGGGGGAGGCAATATTTTTAATAAGAAATACAAAATTTTGAATTTGAAATCAGCTACTGTACTTTGGAAGGGAGCATGCAAGTAAAGCTCCCTGGAACATAAACTGCACTACTCTCTTGGTACATCTGCCTCTACTGGGGAATTGTTTACCATCTGAAATTAGGTGAGGTTACCAGATCAATAAATAATGACCAGGATAGGCTGGGCATGGTACCTCACACCTGTAATCCCAGCATTTTGGGAGACTGAGGCAGGAGGATTTCTTGAGCTAAGGAGTTCAAGACCAGCCTGGGTAACAACCAGTTAAGACCAACCAACTCTGTCTTAAATAAATACATAATAACCAAGATAAAGTAACTATCCAACAAGCTGACATTGATTATAGCCCAGAGATCTCTAACTAGAATTCAAGAGTTAAGGTGGCTGCATATAGGCAGGATGGTGCTTCCTTTCAAGACACAGACTTGCTGACCCTTTATTATAGTCACCATTAAAAGGAGATTATGCTCATAGTTTTAAGACTAAATTGTTTTCATATAGGTTCAAGTTTGGCCCTTAAATCACCTAATTAAATAAATTAGTTAAATTACTTTCATGTGATTTGAGATTGCAACCCCCCCCCCCCCCACCACCACCACCACCACCACCAGGCAGCAACTAACTTCCTGTATTAATCCTTTATTATCTGGTTGAAACATTTATTTAACAATCTTCCTGTCTGGCTGAGTCACAATTCTTAATGATATTTTAATGGTGGCTGATTGGATTCTGTATCTTTTACACCTTTGTCTGGCTCTGCAGTCAATACCATTAAAATCATGCTAATGGCACTATGATTAACTCCTCATGCCAGACAAGGGGTCTTCCCCAGTTGAAACTGGAGAAGATTTAGTGATAGGAATGCTACACATATTCTATTGTCATTTTGGCCTACCCTATATAATCGTCCTCTCTTCATATTGTAAATTTTAGTCCTCCCTTTTTTTCTTCTATAGCCTCTTTTTGGGATTCCTTATTCTTTTATCTTTTGTGACCTTTCTCAAAGTATTTATGTTAGGTTGGGTCCTCCAAGAAGTAGAGGCCAAAATGGGATTAGATATGTAAAAATTTTATTAGGCTATTTGCCTGGAATAGAACATGGGAAGGGACCACAGTCAGATCTTGATACAAGACTGTTCACAAGTGAAGAGTAAAGGGAAGCAAGGTTGGGTGAAAGTGCTCGCTCTGTGCTGCCATGCAGTCTAAGGGCCGCCATTTAAAGCCGGCAGCCTTCTGCATCATCCTATATATGGGCTAGATCAACATTCTTAGGTTTGTAATCTGTTACCTCCAGAAACCAAAAAGGCTTTCAAAATGCTATGCTTCCTTCCTTGTGTAGGAGATGCAAGATACAAGTTTGTCTTTTATTTTGGAGAGGTTGTCTCAGCAGGCCCCCGATCGCTGAATCCCCAAACCTTAACTGAAGTGATTGCACCTAACTCTTCGTTGGTTTAATTTCTCATCCTCTAGAGTGCATGCATCTTACCAAGACCTCCAGCATACTAATCACCTCTTGCTCCCACGCAATCAGCATAATGTCACAGATATAAGGGGCCAGTGTCATGTTCTATGGAATGTCCTGGAGGTCCAAATCTCTTTGAACGCTGTTATGACAGAGGACAGGACAGGTAACATAGCTCTGAGGAAAACTTTAAATAGATATTATTGTCTATTCCTGTGAATGCAAACTGTTTCTGATCCTCTTTCCTGACTGGGCTTAAATAGAATGCATTCACTAGATCAGCGCCTGCATAATGTGTGTCTGAGGACATATTTGTTCTATCAAGGATACCACGCTGGGCACAATAGCTACAAACTAGGATACTTCTTGGTTGGCTCTGTGATAGTCTACAGTCATTTTCCAGGAGCCATCTGGTTTTTGAAGGAGCCAAAGTAGCAAATTGAATAGAGATATGATAGGAACCACAATTCCTGCATCCTTCAGATCTTTAATGCTGTCACACATATTTGCCTTGCCTCTCCAGGTGATACTATATTGTTATTTGTTTACTGCTTTGGGATGGCAGTTTCAGAGGTTTCCATTTGGCTGTTCCCACTGTAATAGCTCTTACTCCACAGGCTAGAAACCTAGTGTGGGGATTACTTTACTTGCCAAATGTATCGGTTTTATTCATGCATTCAGGGACTCTGTTGTCATGAAGCATAGTTGCTGTGGTGAGGGAGAGTTCTTCTCCTAAGGCCCCAACCCCTTCTTTAGCCTTTGGGTTACAGCTGTGAACGTTTGTTGTGGTCTGGGAACTGACCAAGCAAGCAATTGTGACATTGTTGGGCAGCCACCCAGCATCCTGCTCCTCCATTCTTGTCTTTATTTCATTGTAGTGTTAAGCAGCACCCTTGTAAACTGCCCATCTGTTTTGCCCCTAGAACTACGATGCTCTATTAACCATCTCCACAATTCCTTGTGGGTCAAGCAGCCTTGGCTGCCCCCTGTTCTTGCCAGTCATTATGGTAATTACAGCCTCCTGCCTTCTGATGATAAGTGCTGCCATCTGGCCTCTATTACGTCAAGGTCCCATCATCTTAATGATATTAATCAGACCAGCTATGTGACTGCCTTTAGTATCATCATCCCTTGCCTCCAGAGAAACATCACAGAGTTCCTTAGTGGTGTTGGTGTTCCTATCACCAATATATTCCCGATGGCCTTGGGGAATGGTGTGTTCTCTAGGCCCTTCTGAGGAACATAATCTTCTGGTGGGTTTTCTGGCCTTATGGTGTATATCCATTCCACATGTCTGCTTTCCTCAGCCTCAACTCCTTCATCTACCTACTTCTAGGGCACCTCGAACATTCCCACTTTATTGAGAATTGGCTAGGCTTCGAGGAGCCACACCAGCTGTGAGTTTACCCATCCCTTGAGGTCCTTGCTAGGGTGTTAAATCCTTGGTCTTGAGAAAGTGCTCCCAAGTCAATGAATTCTTTTTATGCAGTTGTACTTTCTGGCCTCTTTGATCAAGCACTTCCAAAATCCACTTTTGAGAGGAATTCACTGATTCCTGCTCATATATGCCAGCTCATTCACACAATTCTTTGGGTATAAAGTCTCGTTCCTTCTTTATAAGGCACAGCACAGCCCCAGGTAGGTAACACTGGGATTTAACCCTAGTTATTGTCCTGGAGCTAAGGAGAGGTAGTAGAGGTAGCCTTCCAGGGCATCATCTATTGCCTTGTATGGGCAAGACTCCTGCTGTGCTGGGAGATGCTCCAGAAGTACTAGTTCTTACTAAGGAAGGGTGGGCTACCTCTGCACGCTTACAGGATCTGGAAGGTTGCAGAGTCAACCTCTTCAGAACATTCAGTCTCTTTTCTCAGAGTTCCAGGTTTTCTCCATCAGGGAACTGATGCTTACAAAATTGACTTGCCTTAGCTGAGCATTAAAATATCTCTGCCTGCTTCAGGGTAGTGAGACTTCTTAGGGCTTCAGGTTTAAGCATTACAGTGAGAAAGGAACATCATTTGTGATAGCTTCTACTGTGTTGTATTGCTCATAAGCCTACTCAGCCTCAGGAGGAGGGACCAAAAATACCTTTTTTAAAAAACGTGAAGGTTTGTTACATAGGTAAACACACGTCATGGGAGTTTGTTGTACATTTTATTTCATCACCCAAGTATTATTGTGATAACGCAATAGTTATTTATGCTTCTCTCCCTCCTCCCACCATCCACCCTCAAGTAGACCCCAGTGCCTGTTGTTTCCTTCTTTGTGTTCATAAGTTCTTATACTTTAACTCCCACTTGTGAGAGCATGCAGTATTTGGTTTTCTGTTCCTGTGTTAGTTTGCTAAAGATGATAGCCTTCAGCTCCATCCATATTCCCGCAAAAGACATGATCTTGTTCTTTTTTATGGCTGCATAGTTTTTCATGGTGTATATGTACCACATTTTCTCATCTAATTTGTCCTTGAAGGACATTTAGGTTGATCCCATGTCTTCGCTATTGCGAATAGTGCTGCAGTGAATATTTGTGTGCATGTGTTTTTATGCTAGATGTGTTCCCTTTGCTCCACTAACTCACCAGCATCTGTTACTTTTTGAGTTTTTAATAATAGCCATTCTGACTGGTGTGAGATGGTATCTCATTGCGGTTTTGATTTGCATTTCTGCTTCAGCCCCCTGTCACCTTAGACACTTCAAAGCCTGAAGGCTGGAATGGCTAAGTTGTCCAAACAGCAAAGACAGTGGCCTGCTCCTCCCTCTGGAGCTCCATCCCAGGGAGGTTACAAATCTCTTTCAGCCGGAGAACACCAACAGGGGTGGCTAGAGGCCCTGGTTGGGAGGTCCCACACAGTGAGGAGGAATGGGATTAGGGACTCGCTTAAAGAAGCAGTCTGGCCATGTTTTGGTACAGCAGCTGTGCTGTGCTGGGGGATCCCTTCGGCCCCTGGTCTGCTCAGACACTGCAATGCCCAAAAGCGGAAACAGTTAAGTCTCCCAAACAGCAAAGACAGCAGCCCACCTTTCCCTTTGGGAGCACTGTCCCAAGGAGAATTCAACCAGTGGGGGTGGCTGGATTCCCCAGCTGGGAGGTCCCACCCTGTGAGGAGGAACAGGATCAGACACCCACTTAAAGCAGTCATCTGGTCACATTTTGGTGGAGCAGCTGTGCTTTGCTGGGGGGTCCCTTCCACCCCTAGTCGGTTCAGACTCTTCAAAGCCTGAAAGCTGGAATGGCTAAGGCACCCAAACAGCAATGATGGAGGCCCACCTTTCCCCGCAGGAGCTCCTTCTCAGGGAGGTGCAATACAGCTACTGGTGGGTGGCTGAAATTCCAAGACAGTGGGTCTGATCTTCTGAGGCGTGATGGAAGTTCAGCCTGCAGGCTGTTACTGCTCAGCCCTCTGGATTCAGCCTTTCCCTCTGTATGTACAGGGGTCTACCCTCCCATTTTGCCAGAGCTGCAGCTACTTTTGCCAGAAAGTCTGAGTATTTAAGGCTCCAGGGTCTCCACACATACCTGAGCAACTGCTCCAAGATTCCACATAGCTTTGTGTGTCAGACTGAAGGCCCTGGTGAGGTGGGCTCACAAAGAGATCTCCTAATCCAAGGGTTGCAAGGATTCATGGGAGAAGTGTGGTTTCCTGGGGTTGCACATTTACTCAACACCTCCCTGGGCAGAGGCGGTTCCCCTGGCTCCATGTTGCTCCCAGGTCCTGTCTTGCTTTTCTTTATTTTCCATAGGTCAAATTGTTTTCTTGATTAGTCCCAATGCAAGTACCTGAATGTTTCAGTTGAAGGTGTTGTATTTTCTGGCCCCTTCCATTTCTCTCCGTGAGAGGCACACACATTAGCTGCTTCTAGCTGACCATCTTGGCCACTCCCTAATCCCTAATCCCCTTTTGATGGAAGGAATACCAAATAATTTCGTGGCCGTTTTTTTTCTAAGCTAGCACAACCAGCCAACAGGCTTCCTGTAAGGAAGGTTTAGAAAACCTGCAGCTTGAATGGTTGCTTCTCAGCTCTCCTTCCATTGCTAGCTTCCTGGATTTATACTCATCATAACCATCTTCAATTTGTATTGAAGATACAATATTATTGTATTGTATTGCCTATTTACTTCTGTTTCAGTCTTCCTTCTTTCCCTGTGCCTGGTACACAGGTGCTTAATAAGCACTCAATTGACTGTTCTTCTCTTAAATCTACTTTGGACACAAAATTAACATATATAATAGTGTATAAGGTAGAAAAATAAAATCTAAAGTTCATGTGGCCCAAATCATATTAACAGAGCTAGGTTTTCTTGGATCTCTCATCTATTATAAATTAAATCCAGGTTAATGAAATCCAGGAATTATCCAAATAACAAATTATAGGGAGCTGTTTCAGGATTCTTTCTTTTTCTGAAGTGGTTGATAAACATTTTAACAGCAATCTGACATATAATTCCAAAATAACAAAACCTCAACTTGCCTCCAGAAATGGCCTTTCTGAACTGGGAATTAGGGAACTGAATTCTTACCCAAAAGCAATTAAATGGCCTTGAATAGGTAAGTTATGACTTCGTAAGGGTGTTCTCAGTGCAATCAAGAGCCATGTGTTTAGCATAGTAAGAGAACTGTAGGAGAGTTGGGAAGAATGACAACACTTTGTCCTGAAGGATGTTCAGAAAAATTATTTCGCCTTTTACTAGTCATATCTCTCTCTAAAAATCTTACCAAAATGTAAATGAATATTGAATTATAAAATAGATTATTTAATTTCTGTCTGCACAATGGTTAAAATGCAAAGTAATAAAAGAAGCAAAGGGAAATGAATGAAACTAAAGCAAAATACATCTTATGGCTATATATCAAATTACCCTTGAGTTTGTTTAATCTCCATATGATTTATATATGAAGAGCTAGCTAATTTGTGATATTGTTTGGAGAACTCAGAGGTATCAGAATGAAACCAGTTTTTCCAAACTAAAATAAGTTGGGAAGATAAGAAAATCCACCATTTAAAATAAATTGGCTCAGGGACTAGCTAAAACTCAGGACAAAGCTATATCACAATGAAATCTTTATTGGAGACTTAGCTTTGACCTATCAGTAAATACAAAATTCTCATTTTAGTCCTTTGCAGCAATAGATATCATTTATTTATCAAGTTGATTTTGCTGTGACAGTTTGCATAATTCAATAATTTAAGAAATTTACACAATTTTAAAGACAAAACAAGGATGTATTAAAATTAGACAAACAGATTTTCTACCAATCTGTGCTTTTCGTAATTGATTTAATAAAGCAATAGGTTGGCCTTCAATTGCGTAGAATCTAATTATTGGATTTAGTCCTGTAATTCTTAAGATTGGTGGGATTACACCTTTATCTTCCTCGTGTTCCCCTTGTTTTTGTAGTCAGACTAGGACAGAGCCAAGTGGCTTGCTATCTCTATTATCTTCCTATCTCACTTCTGGCAGGCCTAATCAAAGAGAGAATATATATGTGGAGATGGGAGATAATAGCTCTTTTACGTTGCTTTAGCGTAAATTCTAGTGAGTTGAAAGCTTAAAATAATATTGAAAAGTATTATGACTCCAGAAAGCATCTGGTTGGGTAGCTATATACCAACTAGGGGTCAATTCTAAGAATTATGGAGAGAGGGGAAGCAGGGCAACTATGTCTGACATCAATTAAGGTTGCAAAAATAAAGGGTTTTTTTGTTGTTGTTTGAGAAACTTACTGAATTTGCCCGTCTTAGAGAACACAATCATTCAATGTATATTCAGAAATAAATGTATTTTGTGATACCTATTTATCCTTAGTAGTTTCTAGCTATGAAGCCCATGTCATTAATTGAGAATTAACCCTTTTAGGGAACGAATTTAACATTTGATAGGAATCTTCTCAAACACACGGTGTAAGTGATCCTGGTCCATTGAAAACCGGTTCATCAAACAGCAGCTGTGCTGCTACACAGATGCCCGTCCTCCACCAACAACGGCCTTCTGACTTAGGTGTTTGGATGGAGGCTGTACGTCTGTATGTTTTAAATTTCCGCCATTGACTCTGAAATGCAGCTAGGAGTTATCCTCTGAGGAAAGTCACTGCTCATAGCTTGCATCTTGTTGCTATGGATAAGAATTCAGAACCACCTTATTTCTATTTCACAAGCTACTGCTTGTCAGATTAACTACACTTCCCTGTGACATTTTGCAATGTGAATTTTGCTCCCATAGTTTTCACTTCATTCCATTCATCCTGGGCTTCGACTTCCTATTCATACCGTTCTACCTTACAGTAAAGATTTTTCTCGTTTATGAAGAGAAAATAAAATCAAAATTAAGCAGTTCTACCTTCTTTCACTTGATGACTTTTTAAAAATATTTTTCAAGTAGTAAAGTCTATTCTGTCTTTATTGCTGTCTTTTTCTGCAAAGCTAGTTTCAACTTCCTGAGGCAGATCTTTATTGTTTTTTGTTATATCCTGCTCCCTGAAACTATAATCTGAATAGTTGAATTTGTTTACATGTTTCTCTTTTTTCTTTCCTCTGTTACCTGCTAAGTGATTCGGGTGCCAGAGTTTAGTTTGAGCCTCCCATCAGGACAGAACTGTCTTTCACAATAACAGACTATCTGGCATTTCAATGTTCTGAATGTTTTGAAATAAACCTTTCTTATATCTGGCACATTTTTCATCATGTGCTTGACATTCTTTTCTTTGGTTATAATAGATTGTGAGGTGTTTTCACTTTCTCCCAAAGTTTCTATTACTTCTACTTCAAAAAGCATTAATTTATGTTGGTCAGAGTGGAATTAATTCAAGGGGAACAAATGCTTTCTCTCAAAAAAACAGCTTCTTAAAATCTTGCTTCGTCCTTTTCTAAAGGATTTGCCAGGCAAATCAAGAATTTTAGAGTATATTCTCTTTTTTTTGATAGTCCCTCTATACAAACATTTCTATATCAATAGTCAACTCAGACAAGGTTTTATGTAAATAGAATTTTTAATTAGTTTTCATAATAGAAAAAAAATTGGAATCATCTAATGTGTCCAGTGGTCCATATCAATATTTAACAGTATATATGGGTGCTAATTTAGGCGACATTGAAAAAGGGGTTTTGAGATATGACATGGAAAAATACTTATGTAACACAAAAGTAGATCTGAAAATTGTGTAAACAACATGTTCTAAAAATACATGCATACAAAAATCAAACTTTTTAAAAGTTATTTTATTATGATTATTGCATTATGTTTTCTTCTTTAATTTTCTGAAGTTTCTATCGTCATATACTATTGTAAAAATAAGGAAAATTTATTAGATCATTTTTATCACATACACATTCTGTCAATGAATATCTGCCTGTAGTTGCACCAGACCAATCTGCTTCAACTTTTATGTAACAAAGTTGTAAATTGTTTTTCGGTTGCCATGAACTCTTAGGTCACATAACCTTAGGTTGTATGCCCAGATGAACCAACTGTGCAACCACAGGGAAACCTAAGTGCATAAAGAGTGGGAACTGAATTAAGAAGCTGACATTGCATAACAAGATCTAGGATCCAATCAGATAGAGCTCTGGCATCATTCCATGGCAGGATCCAGTCAGATCATGCCTCCTGGCATCACCTCATTGCAAGACCCAATCAGGTCACAGTTCATTATCCTATGCTTATAAAACTTGACCCAGCCCCCGGCTTGGGTGAACATTGCTTTGAAAATTATCACCAGTGTTCTCCTTACTTATTACAAGTCATAAAATCCCCTTGCTAAATCTTCCATCCTTGTGGTCATTGGGTTGATACCTGCTAAGTGTCCAAACCCACCCACTATGTAGGTAACAAAATTCTGGTGACCCAGATGGAACTGGGACTCAGGTCCTGACCCCAAATTCCTCAAAGGCTCCTTACAAATGAAACAGTAGACAGAGGCAGCTTGCCTGGAGTAACCGATTTACGCTGCCTGAGAGGGGTTGGGTGCCATTCTTACGGGCCTCCAGCTTGGTGTCCTGCCCACTGGATTGTCGCTAAGACCTACCCTGATGGATTGCTGGGACATTTTGTTTGACATTCCTTTGGGGAAGTAAGTGAACTTTGCCCTGGGGACTGACTAGAAGGGTAATTCTCTGCATGCAGCAGCGAGATCTCTGGACCAAGCGCAGCACACCTCTGATTGTGTTTCTGTCCCTGGCTGCTTTGTGATCTGGGGGATTGAGAGACATCCCTGTCCTGATAAGGGCAATCTGGAGCTAGATAGCTGACTGTGGGACTAGTTTTAGGAATTAGTTTTGTTGAGAGACAGGTTTTCATAGGAGGTGGAAGGGCTCGGTCTCCCTGAGCCCCCTGTTTGCCATAACCTGGATCATCTACCAGAAGCTGGAGCTTTGGCATTTGATGCAAAAAAAAAAAAAAAAAAAGAAATAAAAGAAAGGCCAGGTGTGGTGGCTCATGCCTGTAATCCTAGCACTTTGGGAGGCTGAATTGGATGGATCACCTGAGGTCAGGAGTTCAAGACCAGCCTGGCCAACATGGCGAAACCCCATCTCTACTTAAAATACAAAAATTCGCTGGGCGTGGTGGTGGGTGCCTGTAATCTCAGCTACTAGGGAGGCTGAGGCAGGAGAATTGCTTAAACCCGGGAGGTGGAGGTTACAGTGAGCCAAGATGGTGCCATTGCACTCCAGCCTAGGTGACAGAGCAAGACTCTGTTTCAAAAAAAAAAAAAAAAAATTTGAACCCAGAGTGGACAAGAGTTGTGGGATCTGTGTCACCACCAATCCTGCCTCTAAGCCTCTGGCGACTTGCACTAGACCCTGAATAGGGATCCTAGGAAATGGGGAACATTGTAGCAGGTCTAGCAGCACAAGTCATACAAGTAAACTACAAAAAGTAGAAGGGTGATTGGGAATGCTGATATCTCAATTGGTCAAGATTGCTTTTAAGGCATTTAACAGCTGTGACCAAGTCCAACAAGGGCAAAAACAACTTGAGATGAGACAACAAGCTATGCTACTTACCACAGTTCTTAACTGCAACCAGCCAGCACACAAGACAAAGAGCCATGTGTGAGACCCCCTAAGGTCCTCACTGCCTAGCCAAAAGGGCTACCCACCCTTGAGGCCACAACAATGTGCATATTGTAAACTAGAGGGCAATTAGAAACAGGAGTGTTCTAACGGTCTCTGGGGGATAGAAGAGGGAGAAATAATGAGACCCTAAGGGTCAGGGGCTCCTCTACAATCTAGGAACCCTGGGTAACAATTGCTATGGGAAAGAGACTCATGGGCTTTCTGACACTAGAGCTAAACTTCTTCCATTAGCTTCCCCTTCCTGCTGCTCTGCCTCTTTGCTACCCTGTTCTCTCTAAAATTTGATGAAGGGCTTCAGCCATGTGAGATAGATGAATTTCAGCTAAAATTGCTAGTCTGACAGAGGCACAGTTTGAATCTAACTGTCCTTTTAAGTAGTGAGTTGTACCTAACCCATGGTTAAAGTTTTAAAAAATTAATGCTACAAGATCATTATTTACATCTGGTGGTACATACAGGTCTAACTGTATTTGTCTACGGTACCAAATTGGCATATAAAAAAATAAGTACTTCTAAACTAAGCAAATAAAAGTCAATGCTTTTCAAGTTCACACGCCTGAGTAATCATTTAGAGAATAAAACCAGTCTTAAGTCTTAATAAAACTGTTGGTTTCATGGGGATGTTTGTCTTTTGAAATTTAATTTTAAGGTTCTTACTTTCATGACACTTACCTGATATGCAGTTATATAAGGTAATTAACAGATAATTTGCAATGATGACTAGCTTTGTCTAATGTGTCAGTTCTCATAAGTAATCTAGGTAAACTGCTAAAAACAAATTAGGTAAAGGTAAATGGGATAAATATCTATAAATAAATTTTTTATGTAATTTGAAATCCTAAATTAAATAATGGATACTCATTGAATCTGTGGCTCAGTTCCAAATTAGACAAAAACCAGAACAAATTGCTGATTGGCTTCTTATATTTGATAGAAAGACTGATGTGATTTGACTGTGTCCCCACCCAAATCCTATCTTTAGTAGTTCCAATAATCCCCACATGTCACGGAAGGACCCAGTGTGAGGTGATTGAATCACGGGGGCAGTTACCCTCATACTGTTCTTGTGTTAGTGAGTGAGTTCTTATGAGATCTGATGGTTTTATAAGGTGCTTTCCCTGCTTTTGCTTGGCACTTCTCCTTGCTGCTGCCATGTGAAGAAGGATGTGTTTTCTTCCCATTCTGCCATGATTGTAAGTTTCCTGAGGCCTCCCTAGCCATGCTGAACTGTAAGTCAATTAAATCTCTTTCCTTTATAAATTATCCAGTCTCAGGTATGTCTTTATTAGCAGCATGAAAATAGACTAATACAGTAAATTGGTACTGGTAGAGTAGGGTGCTGCTGTAAAGATACCCGAAAATGTGGAAGTGATTTTGGAACTGGATAATAGGCAGAGATTAAAACAGTTTGGAGGGCTCAGAAGAATATAGGAAAATGTGGGAAAGTTTGAAACTTCCTATAGACTTGAAGAGCTCAAAAGACAGGAAGATGTGTAGAAGCTTGGAACTTCCTAGAGACTTGTTGAATAGCTTTGACCAAACAATGAAATCCAGCCTGAGGTGGTCTTAGATGGAGATGAGGAACTTGTTGGGAACTGGAATAAAGGTGACTCTTGCTATGTTTTAGCAAAGAGACTGGCAGCATTTTACCCCTGCCCTAGAGATTTTTGGAACTTTGAACTTGAGAGAGATGATTTAGAGTACCTGGTGGAAGAAATTTCTAAGCAGCAAAGCATTCAAGAGGAAGCAGAGCATAGAAGTTTGGAAAATTTGCAGCCTGATGATGCAATGGAAAAGAAAACCCCATTTTCAGGGGAGAAATTCAAGCCTGCTGTGGAAATTTGCATAACTAACAAGGAGCTGCATGTTAATCACCAAGGCAATGGGGAAAATGTCTCTAGGACATGTCAGAGGCCTTTGATGCAGTACCTCCCACCACAGGCCCAGAAGCCTAGTAGGAAAAAATGGTTTCCTGGGCCAGACCCAGGGCCCCCTGCTGCATGCAGCCCAGAGACTTGGTGCCCTGCATCCCAGCTGCTCCACCCATGGCTATAAGGGGCCAAGGTAGAGTTCAGGCTGTAGCTTCAGAGGGTGCAAGCCCCAAGCCTTGGCAGCTTCCATGTGGTGTTGAGCCTGCAAGTGCACAGAAGTCAAAAATTGAAGTTTGGGAACCTCTGCCTAGATTTCAGAGGATGTATGGAAATGCCTGGATGTCCAGGCAGAAGTTTGCTGCAGGGGCGGGGCCCTCACACAGACCCTTTTCTAGGGCAGTGCAGAAGGGAAAAGTGGGGTTGGAGCCCCCATACAGAGTCCTCAATGGGGTACTGCCTAGTGGAGCTATGAGAAGAGGGTGACTGTCCTCCAGACCCCGGAATGGTAGATCCACCGACAGCTTGCACTGTATGCCTGGAAAAGCTGCAGACACTCAACAACAGCCTGTGAAAACAGCTGGGAGTGGGGGCTACCCCATGCAAAGCTACAGGGTGGAACTGCCCAAGGCTGTGGGAGCCCACCTCTTGTATCAGTGTACCCTGGATGTAATGCTATCAAAGGAGATCATTTTGGAACTTTAAGGTTTAATGACTGCCCAGCTGGATTTTGGACTTGCCTAGAGCCTGTAGCCTCTTTGTTTCAGCCAGTTTCTCCCATTTGAATGGGTGTATTTACCCAATGCCTGTACCCCCATTGTATCTAGGAGGTAACTCACTTGCTTTTGATTTTACAGGCTCATAGGCAGAAGGGACTTGTGTTGTCTCAGATGAGACTTTGGACTTAGACTCTTGGGTTAATGGTAAAATGAATTAAGACTTTGGGGTACTGTTGGAAGGGCATGATTGTGTTTTGTAACATGAGGACATGAGATTTGGGAGGGGGCAGGGGCAGAATGATATGGTTTGGCTGTGTCCTCACCCAAATCTCATATTGAATTGTAGTTCCCATAATCCTCATGTGTTGTGGGAGGGACTTGGTGGGAGGCAATTGAACCATGGGGTTGGTTACCTTCGTGCTATTCTCTTAATAGTGAGTGAGTTCTCATGAGATCTGATGGTTTTATAAGAGGCTTCCCCAACTTTTGTGCAGCATTTCTCCTGCTGCCACCATGTGAATAGGATGCATTTGCTTCCCCTTCTGCCATGCTTGTAAGTTTCCTCAGGCCTTTCCAGACATGCTGAACTTGAGTCAATTAAACCTCATTCCTTTATAAATTACCCAGTCTCAAGTATGTCTTTATTAGCAGAATCAGAACAAACTAATACAAAGACTAAATATGTTTGGGTCTATAAATATGCATAAAAACTACATTAAAGGAAAACATGTTTTTCTAAAAATCATAAAATGTTTTTTGTGTGTGAAATACTAATATCTTAGAGACAATTGAAGTTTTTGTGCTTACTGTATTTTTAATAAAATTTAGGAGTACTGAGAGTTTAAAAAAATTCTAACTAATTTATGATTCTATATATGAGGTATGCCAAAAGTAAGATGTGTTATTAATAAGAAAAAATTATGAGAAAGACATAAAATGTGTTCTTTATTGAGAAAAAGAGTAATTTTGTCTTATTTGGAAGTTATTTAAAGGGAGGTCTAAAATATGGATTTAGGAAGAAATTAGAAACAAGATAGAAGGGAGCCAGCAAATAGGAGAGAGAGAGAGATGTGAAGAAAGTTATAAATGTGAAGATGTATGGTTTGTATGAGGAGGATCATGTGTAGTAAATCTTTGTCCTAGTGTGAAATGACTCATTATTGAAGAAAGATAAAGTATAAGGCAAGGCAGAAAGTCCAAGCATATTGTTGACCACGTGAGGAAGTAGTGATAAGGTTTATAAAAAGGAAGCTTCTGAAAGAAATTTGAGGTTTGATTAAATTGACTGTAAGTAAAACAATTATTTGTAACATTCTTTCTAAAGAATGAACTTTGATGTTAAAACACACTGATACAGAACTTAAAATTTTGGTCCCCCTATATTAAAACAGGAGTTTCTTAAAATATTGGTTTGTTCTTAATAAGATTGGGAGAGGTTTTGATTTTTAATTCTGAAATTTGTTTCTTTAACAGCCTTTCTCTGAATTATGAATTAGTTTCTATTTCTGTCACATTCCTTCCTAAGAACGGTCTAGTTTCCCTGGTTTCAGATTTATCTTGAAGGTCTTAGAAAAGCAATGTTTTACTCTAGTATAACTTGATTTTGTATTAGTGTTTTCTTAATGTGTCTGAATTGTTTCCTGTAACAAGAACTTCTATGCTGTTGCTAAATGTATTCCCCTGCTCAAGGTTACTGCCTAAAAAGCAAAGATTGTTTAGGAAACCTTTGGGTTAAGGTTTTTACATCCATGTAATTACCTGTATTGCTATAGAAGTCTTTTGATTGTCACTCTGGTTCAATTAGTAACTATTATTTATTTAGGAGCAACCTATGATTCTGTTGAAGGAAGTACTTTGATTCTTTTTTTTTTTTTCTACATCTTTGGCAGATTTTACAGGATCCAAATCTGAATTCAAGCCTCTTAGCCTAAAATTAACTTGGAGATATTTCCGGGTGGGCCCCCTGGAGAGCCTCAAAGAGTATATTTCTCACCTTGTGGAGGTTTTAAATGATTAGACTTATTTGGTAAATAATATGGGAAGTGTTGTCAAATAAGGAATGATGCTTAACTTCAAGCTATATTTATGTATGTGTGTTATTAAGAGGTGTGAAATTGTATGAGATTCCTAAAATACTGATATGCCAAGATACATGTCATAATTATGATTATGCTTTTGAATGGTTGCATGCCAAAGAAATACATAAATTTCCTTGTGAATTGTAAATTCTCATCAGATCTCTGAATATGTCTGTTCTAGGTTTTTGTTATGAACAGTTTATTATTTTAAATTCTTTTCTGGAAGCATTTGCAATTGGCTGTAGTCCAAAATTGCCAAATAAGATTGAGCAAAACAAAATTAATGACATGAAATTAAGTAATTGATAAGGATAATGTTTTATGACTTAAATGTTTTATTTTCCAGATTCAAGGAAATTTTTTGTCATAAGCTTTCTATAGTTTGCAATAATCGGATAAAGTATCCTTTGTGAATAATGGTGGAAGCATTTTTTTTCTCTGTTTGATTTCTTGACTCCTACAAAATTCAGAAACTTTTTGTGAGTGTTCTTACTTTTATTTAGTAAGTCTAGTAAAAAAAAAAATTCTCTCTTTGTAAGTAGGATACAATTGGAAACATTGGTTATATTACTAAAGTTTGGACTGAAATGTCACATTTTAAAATGTACATGAAGTGCCTGGTTTCAAGAGTTCCCAGCTTTACAGTGAGTGAATGAAAACTGTCACTTCCTAGCAAGCCCAAGAACCTTAAGACAGTAAGTAAAATCTAAAGCTTACCTTGGTTTGGATTTCTAGTTGCAAGAGGTCCTAAATCTGAGATTTCCTATATGATCAATGTGGAGAGAAACAGTTATGTTTCTAAGGAAAGCAAAAGTACATTTGTTACTAGATTGTAACCCTGTGCATTGTGTTCAAGTCCTTGTTATCTGCCTGTAGACTGGACTAGATCCTGAATTCTCCTCAGTTCCCCTAATATTTGGTTTTAACTAATTTCTGATGAACTCCCCCAGCCCTCTTCCCTCAGTCCAGGCTAGGAATGCTCAAAGGACATTCAGGGGATTTCTCCTTCTTAAACCTGACCAACTAGAGGAATTAGATTTCAGAATTGGTGACAAGCTAGACTCAGGATACTAGGGTCTCCTTGTCTCAAAGCAGTTGATGCTGTCCCTTCCTTTGTAAAAGCCACAGAGAAGATATTTATGGGGCCACCCCTGACCATCTACATTCCATGCTCTGTGGAGGCACTCCTCAATTTACATCACAAACTGTCAAGCAAACTATGCGGATCTCTTTCTATCCTCACTTCACCTTACCAGCATCCAATGTAACTTGCTTAATCTTACCACTTTATTTAACTTTCCTCATGCCCACTCTGCCCAACAAGCAGAACTGCATGCTCTTACCAGGGCATGTCTTTTAGCCAAAAGTTAAAGGCCAATATCAACAGGCCACATCCATGGCAGTAGCTAAGACCCTGTTGGAAAAATACCAACCTGGTATAATTCTTGAGAGCTTCCTAGTGACTAAGAAACTTATTTTACAGGGAAAATTATTCAAATGTTTCAAAATTTGGCCTATTTATCAACATCTCCATTGTGCTTACCACTCCCAGTCCTCTGGACTACAGAAATAGACCAATGGACCAATGGAATAATAAAGCCCTATTGGTGAATGAATATCTGTGCAGCATTCAGCATGCCATGGCTAAAAGAAGGAGACCCTTTCTTTAGCTTTCCTTAACCCATGCAAACATTCTTGGAAACCCGCTAGACCCACATTTTCTTCTCCCAGAAACGGGGAAATAATACTTAAGTTATCTTCACCAGGAGATTTGGCCATAGAAATAGCTCTTACCCAAGTTCCTATCTATTCAGTTGACCTCACCAATGCTACCCACCCTGCTCTCCAAGAGCTACGTGAGAGTTTGGGGGCAAAATCCAAAACCAACGATAACCCTGCAGATTATAATTGGGGCCATTTTCAAGGATGCGGTTTACCCAGAGGGGTTAACTCTAGTGAAGGAGCTAGACTAGGAATGCTTCTGGGGTCCTGGTTTGTACTGGGTTGTGTTTGCAATGGATATATGGTCAGAAAGCTTTCCTGCACTGTTAATAGGGTTGCCCACTTCACCACCCAAGCCATCAGGACACTGCAGAGTTCGCCAGACAACCACATTGCTATCGACTATCACCTCACTGCACAGGGTGGTGTTTGTGCTGCTGCTAACACTTGCTGCTGTACCTGGGTAAATATTTCCAGTCAGGTTTAATTGGGAACATCTAAGGCCTACAGCGACCCAAATCTCTGAAAGGGACACCTTCAGGGAGCCTCCTAGCTGAACCTGGTGGGTACAATTTCCAGTGTTGAGATATTTTCAGAGGATTTCTCCCAGTATAGGATTTCTTCTGTGTTTCACCCTCCACGTCTTAATGATTCCCCTTATATTTGAGCTAAGCATTTAGCTCCTCTTTAAAAATTGTTCTAGCCTGTTTTAACAGATGTCTGTAAGAGACCTCTCCAGGATCTTGCTCATGCAATCTTTGAGACTTTAAATTCACTCTAGCTGGAAATCAGAACAACTCAAGAGACTTTGGTTCAAATTTAATAGGTACCTTAGTGCCTTTCATAAGTAAGTGGGTCTAGTTGCTCAGTTGGCCACTGCCCTGCCTCTAGGATCCCTGAAAGGGACCAGATGGACCTGAAGCAGGTAGCCAACTACTTCTGCACTGTCATAGAATGCAATGCAGTCCACCAACAGGTTTAAGCCGATTCTTCAAGATGGATCCTGAGTGGCTAACTGGGCCTCCATTTAAAATAAAGCAAAGCAGCCATTTGCTGAGTAGGGGTGACATACATGCTCTGAGTTCCTGGAAAGCCTGCATCATTTAACTTTGAGGCTTTCAGGATTCACACAAACCAGTCAATTAAAGCTCACCCGAGTTAGCTAATCAGGGCTCAGCTGTATTGAACAATCAGAACTAAGTTAGTTTCAAGTTTCAACCCTACATTTGCATAGACAGTCTTGATTTGGAGCCTGGGTGGAAACTTTTGCTGTAAGACTTAGGGTTCTCTTAGTTCTCTGGAACTGGTAATGTTGTTAACTCTTTATGCCTTTACCTACAATCAGATCAAAACAACATCTGAAATGTAACTCTGATACCAGGGCACTAAACAGTTACGTTCCTCTGACCGAGGTCTATATCCCTTATCAGCAGGAAGTGGCTAAAGTAGTCATAGCTCATGTTCCCTCAAGATTGAGGAATGGATATAAAAAGGGGGGGGATGTGTAGCTGCACCAAACCACTCTGGTTCAACTTTTATGTAACAACGTTGTAAGTTGTTTTTCAGTTGCCATGGACCCTTAGGTCAATCAACCCGAACTTGCCCAGATGAACCAAGTATGTAACCACAGGAGGAACCTCTAAGTACTTGGACCAAGGAGAAGGAACTAAATTAATAAGCAGATCCAGGATCCAAACAGATCAAGCTTTTGCATCACCCCATGGCAGGATGCAGTCAGATCATACCTCCAGGAGGATCCAGTCAGATCATACCTCCTGGCATCACCTCATTACAGGATCCAGTCAGGTCACAGCTCATTACCTATGCTTATAAAACCCGATCCAGCCCCCAGCTTGGGGAAACACTGCTTTGGGAACTAAGGCCCAGTGTTCTCCTTACTTGTTACAAGCAATAAAATCCCCTGATGCCCGCTAAGCGACTGAAACTCCTCATTGTGTGGGTACTATGCCTAGTTGAGTTTCTCATTTTTACACCTTGTCCTAGAATCTATTTAATAATCACTTCTCAGGTATAACATAGAGAACACAGGAAACAGTTGCGTGCTAAGTAATTGTTTTGATTCTCTCTCCTTCATGACAGCTAGCATTTAAGAACTTACTATGTGTGAGGCATAGTGCCAAGGTTCAAAGTACAGTGTTTTATATATCTAATTTAGATATTGCTTTGCTTACGCCTTAAAAGAAATCTTGTGCTTTGTAGATGAGGACACTGAAGCTCAGATTGCCCAAGCTGATCACACAGCTGATATGTGGTGGGATGTATTTGACACAAAGTCTCTAATGACAAAGCCATAATCTTTCTACTACAAAGTGAACATTACCGTACTTCTTCCATACCACAGTACTTGGCTAATATAGCAGCCCCTAACAGAATTATTTATGTAATAATTATACAAATTAGACAAATAATTATACAAATAAATCTCCATTCCCCAGCCCTTCAGTGAAATTCTTTTACTGAATTAAACTGAATTTTGAGGCAATTTTAGATTCACATGCAGTTGTAAGAACAATACAAAGAGATCAGATATACCCTTTACCCAGTATACCCCAATGGTAACATCTTGCAAAACTATTGTAGTACAATATTGTCACTATGTTATTGACATTGATACAGTCAAAATACGAACATTTCCATCACCACAAGGATCCCCCATGCTGACCTTTTGTAGCCACATCCACCTTCCTGCCCATACCACTTAACCTCTGGCAACTACCAAGCTCTTCTCTATTTGTATAATCTATCATTTAAAAAATGTTAAGTGAATAGACTCACACAGTATGCAACCTTTGGGGATTGGCTTTTTAAACTTAACCTAATTCTCTGGAGATTCATCCAGGTTGCTATAGATAGCAGTAGTTGATTCCATTTTATTGCTGTGTAGTATTTTATGGCGTGGAAGTGCCACAGTTTATGTAACCATTCACCCATTGCAGGATATCTGGGTTATTT
Organism: Chlorocebus sabaeus; assembly: GCF_047675955.1. Lineage (NCBI taxonomy): Eukaryota > Metazoa > Chordata > Mammalia > Primates > Cercopithecidae > Chlorocebus > Chlorocebus sabaeus. The sequence continues at coordinate 28,119,088 of NC_132925.1, forward strand.
CCAATTATTGGCTATTATACATAACATTGCTAGGAACACTACTGTATACACTTCTGTGTGACTATAAGTAGTTATTTATCTGTGATAAATGCTCAGGGGCACAATTGCTGAGCTATTTGGTAGCTGCATGTTGTGTTTTCAATGAAACTGCCAAACTGTTTTCGAGAGTTGCTGTATCAGTTTATATTTTCGTCAGCAGCGTATGAATGATTCAGTTTCTCTACATCCTGGTCAGTGTTTGGTGTTGTCATCATTTTTTATTTTAGCCATTCTGAAAGGTGTGTAGTGATATAGTGGTTTTAATTTGTGTTTCCTTGATGTCCAATAATGTTAAACATCTTTTCATGGGCTTATGTGATATCTGTATATCCTCTTAGATGCAACGTCTTTTTATGTATTTTGCTTGTTATCTCATTGTAGTCTTTGCTTTTTCACTATTATTGCATTTATTCAAGATGCTAGTCCTTTGCCAGAAATGTGCTTTACAAATATTTTCTCTCAGCCTGTAGATTGGTTTTTTGTTCTTTCTCTTTTTTTAAAGACAGGCTGTCACTCTGTTGCCCAAGCTGGAGTGCAGTGGCATGATCATGGCTCAATTCAGCCTTGACCTTCTGGGCTCAAGGGATCCTCCTACCTCACCCTCCTGAGGAGCTGGGACTACAGACATGAGCCACCATGCCTAGCTACTAATAATTTAAAAATTTTTGTAGAGATAGGATCTCACTATGTTATCCAGGCTAGTCTCAAACTCCTGGCCTCATGGGATCCTCCTACTTTGGCCTCCCAAAGTGTTGGGATTACAGGAGTGAACCACCGTGCCTGGTCTCTCTTAATGGTGTTTTTCACAGTGTGAAAGTTTTAAATTTTGATGAAACCAATTAGAAACTTTTAAAATGGAATCTTGTGTTTAGTGTCAAGTCCAAGAACTTTTTGCCTAGCTTTAGCTCCTGAAAATTTTATCATATTTTTTTTTCATAAAAAGTTTTAGAGTTTTAAGTTTTACATTTAAGGCCAGGCTTATCTTGGACACTTCCTATCCTAGTGCTAGAATCAGCAATTTCTCCAAAAAGCCCCTGTTTCTTTTATTGGAAGATGGTATTAGAAACCAAGATCTGGGTGCTAGGCATGCTCATTGTTATTGAGCTGTCATTGCTTTTAGGTTCTACCAGTCCACAAAGGAAGAAAATACACTAACCCACATACTAAAGTTTTCATATATGTTTCTATAAATATTTTATATGCAAACATCTATATTTATATTAAGCTAAACATGAGTTTATACTGATACTGATGACTTCCACTCTACTCTGTTGCCACATGGATCGTTCTATCTTCCTTTCTTTGCTTACTTGTAAATTCCCAATACTGAGAAAATTGACTCCTGTTATCTACCATCTATTTACTTAATTATTCATTCTAGTATCCATGTGTAGTAGTATCAGAATTGTTAGACTGTACCTCAGTGGGAAATAACTTTACTAACCAGAGTACAGTGCACATGTACAGTAACTTTTGCTTTAGTGTTGGAGACTCCACTCCTTTCCAAAGTTACTTAGGTCAACACCTATTTCCTCACCCTCTTCAGTGAGATTGTTCCATACATTTGTAATACAATTGGATTGTTTTTTAACCATCTGCATTCTGTCCTGGGATTTCCTGACCTTCTAAATGCTTTTTTAAAATTTGGATACATTAAGGTTTACTCTTTGTGCTATAAAGTTCTGTGGGTTTTGATAAATGTGCAATATCAGGTATTCACAATTACATTATCATAAAGAACATATGCCCTAAAAAATCTCCTGCCCTTCACCTATTCAGCCTTCTCTTTTCTCCCTGGCAACCACTGTTCTCTTTATGGTCTGTATAGTTTTCTCTCTTCCAGAGTGTCATGTAATTGGAATAATATAGTATATAGCCTTTTCAGACTGGCTTCTTTCATGGTGTAATGTGTGTTTAGGATCCACCCATGTCTTTGTGTGGTTTAAGATCTCATTTCTTTTTTTAAATCACTGATTAATATTTATAAAATTAATATTCATATTATCCAATATGGTGCATATGGATGCACCATAGTTTGTCCAACACCAATTGAGGGACATCTTGGTTGCCTTCAGTTTTTTTGTGTGATGATGAATAAAGCTACTGTGCAGCTTTTTTGTGAGGACATAAATAGACATTCCTGTGCAGATTTTTGTGAGGACATAAATGTTCAAATCAGCTGGGTAAATATCTGTAAGCATTATTGCTAGATGTATGATAAGACTATTAACTTTGTAAGAAACTGCCAAGCTGTATTCCAAGATGACTGTACCTTTTTGTATTTCCACCAGCAATGAATGAGGGTTCCTATTGCTCCAGATCCTCACCAGCAATTGGTTGTGTGTGTGTGTGTGTGCATGTGTGTGTGTGTGTTTTACATTTTAGACATTTTAATTGATGTGTAATAGTCAGTTATATTTTTATTCTTAAAAACTACCAAAGGACAGCATTTTTTTTGTTTATTTTTTGGCGATGCAGGAGAATTTTAGGCAAAGATACTGTTCAAACACTGAGAATCACTGACTTGGCCTCCGTCTTACAAAATGAGGATTGGCCTCACTGCTAAGGAATTTGCTTTAAAGCTTGGGAGAGCTTAGGTTTGTAACATTCCCTTAAATCTAACCCTATCAGACTCAATGTTCCCTTACAACAAATGTTTGTAATGCCCTGTTTGCTATGCCAAAATGAAAGTTATCAATAACATAATCTAACTATATAGTTTTTAAAAAATCAGTGTAATAAAAAGAGAAATTTTTTAAAAATTAAGAAATTCTATGTCCCAATATGCAAATGTTCGGTCTTAATCACATTAAAAGGCAATGAAGTAGTGAGACATCAATGCCTTCTTGAATAAGTAGGTAAGAAGAGCAAAAGTTATTCTATGTAAGACAGAGAAATTGAAGCAGTGATAGCTTAGTCCATTTGGGCTGCTATAACAAAAATATCATAGACTGGGTGGCTTAAACAAACATTTCTTTCTCATAGTTCTGGAGGCTGGGAGTCCGAGATCAGGGTGCCAGTATGGTTGGGTTCTGGTAAGGATGTTCTTCCCCATTGCAGATTGCTGACTTTCCATTGTATCTTCACATGACTGAAAGAGAGCTAGAGAGATCCCTGGGGTCTCTTGCATAAGGGTACTAATCCCATGCATGAGGGAGACACAGACATTTAGTCTGTTGCAAGTGGTATGGACGGACACTGGAATAAAATCTAGTATTACTCTTGTGTATGAGAAAAAGAGGGCTTATTTGTATATACTGAGAGGGAACAACCCCAGTCAAAGTATGAATACATTGTAGACTTGAAGTGGAAACAATGAGGATATATGGTTATTGCAAACAAGTTCAGAATTACAAGTATGGTGTTAAAATTTCCTATATTATGATACAGGATATAATAGTGATGAAGTATCACACCTCCTCCTATTTTGAAATCCCATTACATATTAGAACATATGTTCAGTCTCGGCTAAAAAGGCATGGGAGGCTATATTCTTCAGTAGGCAATAGGGATTATAGAGTGGATTAGAAAGAAACAGTAAAATAAGAGGCTATACAGAAATTGTGTGGTGAACCATCAGGGATAGCTGTGGAGTAAGAACTGAAAACAGACAACCCCAAAGTAATCTTAATGCTATTTTCACAACATAAGTTTTTATCCTTGTACTACAAAAATAATGTTAAATGTAATCATGTGAAATTTTAAAAAAAATTTATAGTGAAATGTAGTGAGATCCCCATGTGTTCTGATAATTTAATAATATTTGGCATCAAGTCACTTAAAAGAAGTCCCGCATCTATTATGTATTTGCAGTCTGCCTTGTCGTTTTTGCAGTAATTTCACTTCTGCACTAAAACCCTTTTTAACTAATATGCAATTGGAAAGCTATACTACATTGAGTAGATGGAAAGCAAAGAGTAAGTAAATTATTCAATAGTTTCAAAATAATGTCTTTATCCCATTTAAGCTTTTCTCTGTAACATTCTTCACTTCAATTACATTGACTTATTGCATAAACATGTAAATTTTTTCAGTATTTCGTCTAGTAAAAAGTATCATTGATTTATACTTGTAGTGGGTTTGGCATCATGGGACATTAAAACATTGTGCAAGAGGGTATTTCCTGCACTGGATTGTCCTGTGTGTTTTAGAGTATCTAGCATCCTTGTTCCTACATACTAAATGCCTGAGCTTCCATGTCTCTGTCCCCAGTCATCAGACAACCAAAAATGCTCCTATGTTTCCAAGATGGCCCGTAACCTACAGTACCTGACTTGTTAAGAATCACTCAGCCTAAATCTATGGATTCTATACTTGCATGATGAGTATAATAAGTTTCAACTGTTTGGTTTTATAAAAAGAAGTTTGGACAAATGGGTTTCGTAATGATTTCCTGGTGTCAGAAGAGGACATAATATGTATGTTTGGTGAAATGGGAGTGTTAGAGCTGAGGTTAAATAAGTGTCATATTTTTTAAAGCGGGGTACAGAAAATGTTCTTAAGGAGTAAACTAGCTATTGGCAAAGAAGATACCGGGAAAACTTAGATTAGAAACTAATTTGCTCTTATTTTGTTCTTGTTCTTATTGTTTTAGTTTACAAAGGTAGGTTAGGATGAGGAAACTAAAAAGAAAAACTTATGTAAGCATGTACCATGTCCCAAGGCTCTACTGACACTTCCAAATCTAATTCCGTAAAAGCTCTTTCAGGAGATTGCACTGTTGTCACTTAATAGTGGAGAAAAATAGTTTTCTGAGAAATTATACCTCTGTTGTAAAACATAATCTGCCAAAAAGAGGAACAAGGAGAAAACTGAATGTGGAAATGGAGCATATTGGAAATTACCCATTCTGTTGAATAGGCAAGCAGGCTCATCGGATGAGCCACATCAATATGTTTTGAGGGAAATGGAAAGCATTTGTAAACTGGTAGGTCCAGACACTCTGTACTTTTTAACTTGATCTATGATCTTTTGTCCAAGTTGTAACAATATGCAACTGTTGTACTTTGTTCCTTGTGGGTGGTAACAAAATAGACCACCCAAGGTTTAGACTTTTGATTCAGGTCTAGCTAGACCCTTGTTAAGCAATGGGGTCTAAGTTTGTGCAATAAACATTTCAATCTGAACAATGAACGAGGTTTCCCTTAGCTCAGTTTAAAGAGTCAATGCAGGTGAAATGAATTACCTTCTGAGAGATTATGGACAGAAAACCTCTAAGTGTTTTATGTGCCACCCTTGGCAAGCTCTGCATTTAGATTACTGGATCTTGTGCTTTAATTCTGGAGTTTCAAAGGCAGCGTGCTGGAGCATGCTCCTACCAGCTTGTGAAGGTCAATTGTTAAATTCTTAAGAATTTTGCCATGTGTTAGTTAAACTCAGCCCATGATGGGAATATTTACATCACAGAAATCAGCAAGCCCTACAAATCAAGTCTCTACTCTTCCTACCCAGAGCCAGTTGTTAAACATTTATCTGTATACCACTGTTATAAAATCATTCTCCTATGGTTACTGGCCTTTGCTTACACTCAAAGGATCTTGGATTTCTCAGGGTTTCTTTATAGGGCTTAATGTCTTTCATCATATGACAATTACTGAAAAAAATATTTGCTTTATGGCAATAACCAGTTGGAATGAGGAAAATAACGAAGTTACTTATTTGGGGGTAGATCTCTAGTGCAGATGGTAGTGCTAATCAACAAGGCTCATTATCATTAAGGCTTTTATCATTTCCATTTATCTTCATTCTTTACTCCCATTGCCCTCTGGTGTCATTGGTGAATATTCTAATCAATTTAATGTCAATCCTCTTTTATATATGTTCTTGTAAAATGTGCACTGTTCTGCATAAATCTATGAACTTATAGAAATAGTTTGTCTTATTCTATTTTATTCTATTTAATACCTTTTACGCCCAGAACTAGTTTTAAGTATTCTTCACTTGACTATGTTAGTGACCAATTGCCCTGTTAAAAGACCGCACTAGTCCACTTCCCATCAGCCATTCTTGAGGACTTCCATATCTCGACATTCTTGCCAACAGTTAACAATTATCTAGCTTACTATTTCCAGGCTAATAGGTATAAAGTGATATCTTTTATAAATTTACCTTTCTGATTACTTAAGAGTTTGAGCATCTTGTTATATTCTTGCTAGCCTTTTGGGTTTTCTTTTCCATAAATAGCTGATAGATATATACTTTGCAGTTTTTTTGTTTTGTTTTGTTTTGTTTTTTGCCATGGAATTTCTGTCTCTTATTATACATTTCATTTTAAATATTAATCTCTCATCAATTTCATATCCTGCAAATATATTTGGAAGAACAAATTTAAGTACCATTAATATCTAGTCCTTAAAATTAGAAGCCCATAATTTTATACTTTTTAGGGATTGTGTAAAAAAAGAAAATGGTCCCTATTACCTTTTCCTTCATCTTCCCCATTGGTTCTTTTATCAGTCAGGATTGATTAGATTATGTTGCACTACCAAACATCACCCAGATCTTTGTGGCTTAAAACAGGCTGCAAGCCTGAGTGAGAAATGAACTGTCAAGTACAGATCAACAGAGAGTTTTTTCTTGTCATAGTTGCTCAGGGACTGATGTATCAGCTATCACGTTAAGCATTGCCGGCTGCTAAGACAAAGGGAAGACAGAATTCTGGAGGGTCTAGCACCAAACACTAAATAATTTGCCTGGATGTGACACATATTACCCACAAGCCACTGGCCAGGAGTAGTCATGAGGCCTTATGCATTTCCAAAAGAACAAGGAAATAAAATCCTGCCATTTTCTAAGAAAGCAGAGTGATACAAATAGTCAACAAAATACACTAATTTGCTTTTCTGGCCACCAAATAGGCAGGTCACTTCTTTTTTTCCCCCACTGCAGACAAAACATCCTCTCTTGAGAGAGACCGCCCCAAAGCCACCTTCAGTCAGCACATACAACTCAAATCCCAACATCCCAACTCAATGAGAGATAAATATATATCTTTATAAGATGACAAGTTATTAGTTTCTCACACATTCAATGTATTTTGCCAGAATAGCAAATGGATAACAACAATAAATAAACAGTCTTGTTCAGGTGGGAAAAAAATGGGGACACTTGGGGTCAATGGAATGTAGCAATTCTGAAATCACCCTGAACATATGTGGAGGCCCAGGGCCCTTTATGCTGAGGCTGGGGGGTTTCTAGTTAGGGCTCAATTCTACTTCCTGGGAGAAACTTCCTACTTCCTTGTTCCCCAGTGCCTATGGCTTCACCCTTGGGGAGTTTCTTGCTTCTTCATTATCTTCCTAGGCCCTCTTTGAGGAGAGCATGAGAGAATGTATCCTTCTTAGTGGTTGAGAAGCTTTCTCAGTCTATGCTTTAGGGCCCAAGTGTGATTTTAAGTTTCAAATAGTCATCAAATTGTGGTCTAGTTTTATGCTTCTTTAGACTCAACTGTAAATGTAATTGGGTTCTTATCTGTTGGATTCCAAGCAGCAGCATGTGCCAATAGACAAGTTCACAATTATTTTCAAGACTGTGCTACTTTTAATTAAGTGCCCAGCTTGAGCTTACAAGGTTGTAGTGGGAAAATCATAGCCTTTGTCTCTTTTCACTCAGCCTTATTGTCCTCTTGAAAGGATGCTATAACCTTAACGGGACCTGTGCTCTATGATAATTGATCATTCAGAAGTTTTAAGCTTTGGCCATGCCTTTGATGTGGTTCTTGCTGTAAAACTAATTTCTAATAAATCTTTGCTACTCAGAAGCCTTCTCATTTTTCTCTTTTGCCAGCTGGAGATGAGAGGCAGTGCCTTTCCCAATAGAGCAAGTTTCAAACCTTCCAGACCTTCTCTGTTCCTTTTTATTCTTGCTTGTAAACCAGCCAATTATTTCCTGAGTTAATTAATTTCTTGTTTGTTGACAAATACAGCCAATGGTAACTAAACTTCTCTTTTCCAACCTCTTGTCTCACAAATACAAGTTTAGCAAGCATATACGTGATCTGCCTACCACTGTGTCACAAGTGACATTTTTATCAAATGTTTCACCACTCTTTAATATGGATTGTTAACCTTCCAGCCTCTAACCTTCTTGCCACCTAACCCCTAGGTCAATGCCAAACAATTTGGGATTTTAGTTATAGTAACGCCCCATTTCTATATAGTTATTCATAGCGTGATCCAGGTGTTCTTCCCTCCAACATGGATGACTAATGTAGCAGGTAACTGTGAGGTCATGCTATTTACTGGACTATCTTCCCCTGTGTCACTGAGAAGACGACGACAATTAATTGTTTTATTTTCTTGGTATGGTTTGGCTGTATCCCCACCCAAATCTCACCTTGAATTCCCACATATTGTGGGACCCAGTGGGAGGTAACTGAATCATGGGGGCAGGTCTTTCCCATGCTGTTCTTGTGATAGTGAATAAGTCTTATGAGATCTGGTGGTTTTAAAAAGGGGAGTTTTAAAAAGGAGAGGTTTTAAAAAGCTCTCTCCTTGCCTGCTGCCATCCATGTAAGATATAACTTGCTCCTCCTTGTCTTCTACCACGATTGTGAGGCCTCCCCAGCCACGTGGAATTGTGAGTCCAGTTAAACCTCTTTCTTTTGTAAATTGCCCAGTCTCAGGTATGTCTTTATCAGCAGCATCAAAACGGACTAATACATTTATCTTAAGGCCTAATATTTCTGAGCCAGTTGCCCAAATATAACATTGAAACAATATTGAATGAATGTCAAAATTTAAATCATCGGTATCTACAATTAATAGAGCTAATATCTCTTTTCCCCCTTGCTACAAATGTAGTGATGTTGAGAAAATTCCTCATATGATTTGCCTTCTTACCACACATTTTAATACTGGTATAAAGAATAAATGGATAACTTAGTAATACCTGTCTTTTGTCAAAATTTGTTTGTGTAATCAGAAATTTTCAGGGAATTACATTGAGGTTACTCTGGGTCCAGCTTCATGGATTTGTCCTTTTAATGGACCCTTGAGTAACTTTAGACATTAATGTATTGTAGTACATATTTTGAGAAATAACAGAAATGAATGATGCTCCTCTACCCTGGGGGTTGGGGTGGACAACAGACTCTTTCATAAGGCTTGAGGGGGGCTGGAACCAGCTTCATGTTTAGAATAGAAATAGGACCAGACCCACATAACAATGCTAGGACACTGGAGGTGGTTGGAGAAAGTAAAGAAGTCTGAATAGGCTAGAGAAGGCCAAAGCAACCCCTAATTAACCACAGCTATGAGCTTAACATGAAGAAGACTCAAGCTCCTCATGAACCCAGGTGGTTAACACTTGATCATTGAGTATAAGAGCACAAACACCACAGAACTGGCAGATGGAGAGAAGTGACAACATTGAAGAGAAATGTGGGCCAGTTCAAGGGATCCATATGTAGAGCAGAGGTTGGCAATTTTTCCCTCTAATGGGCCAGATTGTAAATACTTAAGGCTTTGCAAGCCATATATGGGCTCTTTCTCTCCACCTTCTTCTTTACAGTCCTTTAAAAATGTAAATACCTTCATAGTTCCTAGGTCATACAAAATCAGGCTGTAGGCCATATTTGACCATGGGCATAGCTTGCCAGTCCCTGGTATAGTCCCTGGTATAGATTATATATAATCTTCAAAGGATCATGTATATTTGGAAGCCACCAAGGAAGCAAGGAGCATCTATAGGAAAAACTCATGCCATATGATGGAGTCCTTATTGGCCAATGTCTGTGCTATAAGACCAAATCTCTAGGCACCAGCAGCTATGCAAAAGGACCTAGAAATATATGGATATCCCCTTTCTTCCCACAGCTTAGTGGACATCACTTCTCAGAAACCCAGAGAGTGGATGAAGAGAAAGCTTCAAAATGCACCTTTAAACATGAATGCAATTAAACATTTTGAACTTGGCTGGAAAGAAGTATTGTTTTAGACCACTTTTTCTAGTGCTGAATGGGAGTGAGGCTCCAGAGCTAAGAAGAAATTGATTATAGAGGAAGAGTTTCTGTTATATGCTTTCCAATTTGACTTTCGTATCTATACCTTTTTTACAAAGATTTTTGAATAACCACCAGTGAATATTAGGGGCAACCAACATACATCTCTCTCCCATGGTCACTTTGAGTACCAAGCTTGCACACTGCCCATTCAATACCACTTTTACTCTGTGGATACAGCTTTTGTACTCCATTTGGCTTATGCACATTTAAACCTCTGATAAGAGATAAATGTATCTCAGAATCCACAATTATTTTTAATCACTTTGTACAAGTGAGGTAAGATCTATTTTATAAATCCTTTATTTATTTAGGTAACTTTTTCTAGACTGTGAAAATTGGGTACTTTCAAACCAATCCTAAAACAATACCAAACCCAAGGAAAGATACTCTCAAAACTTACCTGATTAGGAAAAACATTAACACTATCTAGGCTATAAGAAAATATCAGAAAAATTAATTCTGATTACTGGAAACATTCAAGTTTTTAAAACATCAGAAGCTTAATTATAAAAACAAACTTTAAAATAACTGCTATACTTGTAGTTTGCTATTCTCAATACAAAGATCTGTAGATCAAAGATGTCCTCAAATCTTGAGCCAATATCTACGAAGGGTTTTTTGACTCCTTTAATGCCTTGTGGGTTTTTTAGCTTAAGAAGTAAGAACAATCATGCTCACTTTTGGGGCAGTTAAACTCTTTTAATTACAACTTTTGAACAGTAATACTGGGAAAATGTCTTTCATGATTTTGAGGAATCCTAGTCCATGTGCCTTTAATTTTCATTCCTCTTCTTTTGAAAGTCTTACTGGGGTTTTTCCCTGGTTTTTACCTTTGCATTCTACCTGCAGACACATGTCAGGGAAGAGTTGCACAGGGTTTGAGTTAGGTTGGTACATATGGTATAAACCAGGTTGGGCCTTGTGGAATCCCCAGGGCCAAGGCAAACAGGAATTCCAATGCTGGAGTATGGCTGTCAAAAGTGTATACACACCAGCTTCATGATGGTCTTTGCTGTCTTTAATTCAGAGGCAGCCCAAGTCCCCCTGCCAATTTCTATCCTGACTTTTCAGTACTCTAAAATTTGGATTTAAAGAGCACTTGCCACTTTGAAAGGCTGAAATAGGAGGATCACGTGAGGTCAGGAGTTTGAGACCAGTCTGGGCAAAATAGTAAGACCCCATCTTTCTCACGCCTGTAATCCCAGCACTTTGGGAGGCTGAGGCGGGCGGATCACAAGGTCAGGAGATCGAGACCACAGTGAAACCCCGTCTCTACTAAAAATGCAAAAAATTAGCCGGGCGCAGTGGCGGGCGCCTGTAGTCCCAGCTACTCGGGAGGCTGAGGCAGGAGAATGGCGTGAACCCGGGAGGCGGAGCTTGCAGTGAGCCGAGATCATGCCACTGCACTCCAGCCTGGGCGACAGCGTGAGACTCCGTCTCAAAAAAAAAAAAAAAAAAAAAAAAAAAGCAGCCGGGTGCAGTGGCTCACGCCTGTAGTGCCAGCACTTTGGGAGGCTGAGGTGGGCAGATCATGAGGTCAGGAGGTCGAGACAATCCTGGCTAACACAGTGAAACTCTGTCTCTCCTAAAAATACAAAAAATTACCCAGGCGTGGTGACAGGCACCTGTAGTCCCAGCTATTCGGGAGACTGAGGCAGGAGAATGGCATGAACCTGGGACACAGAGCTTGCAGTGAGCCGAGATAGTGCCACCGCACTCTAGCCTGGGCGACATAGTGAGACTCTGTCTCAAAAAAAAAAAAAAAAAAAAAGCTGGGCATGGTAGTGCATTTTTGTAGTCCTAGCTACTCAGGAAGCTGAGGTAGGGGGGTCGCTTGAACCCAAGAGTTTGAGGTTGCAGTGAACTATAATTCTATGACTGCCCTCTAGCCTGGGAGACAGGGTAAGACCCTATCTCTAAAATTTAAAAATAATAATAATAAAAATAACAGTTGCATTTTATCTCTTGATCTTATATACAGTAAGATTATATACTCGAGATGACAGGCATCTTCAGAAAAACTTGAGCCAGCCATTTTTCAGAGACGAGTTACTGTTTTAACACAATCTCTATGAGATAAGCAGAAATTCTTGGAAGGGCATGCAGTGTGTGCCTCTGGGAACAATTCTGTCCTGGTGGGTCCCTAGTCTATCCAGTTACTCCTTGTCTGACCAATCCTTGAGCAACAGAGAGTATAACAATGAATGGTTCTGGACATGTTTAAATTTTGGGCATGAGTGAACTTCACGCCTTTAGTGATCTGCTTGAAGTTAGCATTTGACTTGTAGGTCAATTGACCTCAGCAGGATCTTGAGTCAGCAGTTGACCTGCAAATTCTCTGAAGAATGCTTCCAATGGTTGAAAGTTATAACCATTAAAGTCTCTAATGGTTGTAACTTTCCAAGTCTGTTAAGAATCTTTCTACTTTCCCAAAGGATTTGGGGTTAATAAAGACAGTGAAGTTTCTGAATAAAAGACAAAGTCTTTTCATAAATCATAAATAATTGCCCCTGTAAAATGTCTTTCCCTAGCAATGAAGAGGATAAATGTGTTAGGATGGCCTAGATAGAAACCACGAAGACTAAAGTCTCTCTCTCTTTCTCTTTTTAAAAATTATGCCACTCTAATTGCTGTGGCTTCAACCTATCCAGAAAGTAAACATGCTATTACTACTACATTTTCACTCATAGTGGACAATTTTATAAAATTTATTTGAAGATGCTCAACCAATTCTGTCGTTCATGGTTTCGGTCTCTATCACTTTTACAGTTTTTTCAACATTATGTTAGTTACAGATGAGACACGAAAGGACATATCTTCTCTTATTCTAGAGAAGTTTCCACATCAATGTTGAGTATCAGAGCCAATTTGTCTCAGTGGTAATAAATTGTACCATGGAAGATTTTAGCAAAGTCCATTTGAAGTTATCTGCTGACACCAAGCATCCTTCCTGGATTTGACAGACCTTCTCTTCATGAATTTTGAAACCTGATGATTCCATTTCTTTTCTATCACTGATGAGTACTAGTTGGCAGTCCAGATCTCTTTGGACTATGAGAAAGGACCAGAGAACCGATATCACCAAGGCAAAACTATAAAGAAATTTTCTTTGTTCTATGTGAGTGCAAGAATTTCTGTTTCTCATTCCTGATGAGGTTAGAAAACATTTATTAAATTCATGGTTGCATACCATATACCTGAGGCCTTATTAATCTTCTCTAGCAATGCTATCACAACCAGCATAGTGGCTATCATAGGGGCTACTCTTTGGTTGAGCTTGTGTAACGCCTAAGGTTCTTGCCTAGCCACGCTGAAGAATTGGTGTGGTGGCTGACCGCAGCACATGATAGAGACACGGACTGAGAGAGAGAAAAAGCTGTAGGCTTTATTGAGCAGAGTGAAAGTACAAAGCTTCCACAGCATGGAAGGGGTCCCGGACAGGTAGCCAGAGTTAGATTGTGTGATTGCCTTTTAAACGCTAATGCGGGAAATACGTGTGGTGAGAAAATATTACCAGAGTGAGAATCAAAAGGCAATTAACCATTTGTGACATGTCTTAGATCTTGAGGAAAACCGGAATTGCAACTTAGGTTTTGTCTACTTTATGACCTTGCAGCAGCATGGCAAAAGAAACAGGATCTTATAGGACTTTACAAAGTATGTTCACAAGGAATTGGAATTGGGAGGATAAATAAAGTCCACTGGTCACAGAAAAACAGGCAGTTAACATTCCTTTTAGGGGAAGGGAGAGGGAGAGAAGGACACAAGGAAACTTACAGCAAAATTTTCGCTGTTTATAGCTGTCTTGGGGAAGAAAACACGTGCACAAATCCTAGTATTAGGAATATTTTAAGCATATATCTTCAATATTACCCATCCAGGACCGCAGGAAGTCCTGATACAGGAAATGAGTGAGTTTCACAGCTTTCTGAGCCCCTACTCGACCCAGGAAGCCCAGCTGGCCCCTCCTCTCACTTGCAGTAGTCTGCAGTTATTCTCCAGGATTCACTCCATTTCTTTACAGTCAGAGTAATAAACTAAGTGGTGATGTGATAGGGACCACCATGCTTGTATCCTTTAGATCTTTAGGGATAGTACTCTTCTCTGCCACTTTTTCTGAAATGTGGAAGTTTTGTTGTTGTTGTTGTTGTTGTTGTTGTTGTTTTGAGACAGAGTCTCGCGCTGTTACCCAGGCTGGAGTGCAGTGGTGTGATCTCAGGTTCAAGCAATTCTCCTTCCTCAGCCTCCCGAGTAGCTGGGACTACGGGCACACGCCACCATGCCGGGCTAATTTTTTGTATTTTGGTGGAGATGAGGTTTCACCATTTTGCCCAGGCTGGTCGCAAACTCCTGAGCTCAAGCAATCCACCCGCCTCGTCATCCCAAAGTGCTGGAATTATAGGTGTAAGCCACTGTCCCTGGCCTCATTTTTTATTGTCTATTGAGTGTGGGGTATTTCAGAGACTTCCTTACTATAATTGTCTTCCCTACTATAATGGTTCCTACCAATAGAACCAAGACCCAATTTGAGAGTTATGCCAACTTCCAAGTTTGTCAGCCCTAGTTATACACTTGAAGACTAGTGAAATAACTGCTAGTCTCATTAACTAGCAATAATGAGAGTGATAACTGCACCCTCATTGACTGCTAATTTATTTTGTTTCTAGAGACACTGCAACTCCCTGCAGGCTAAGCCCCCTAGGCTGTGTCTCTGTCCCTGCTGGTTGATACGTAATTTTGACCCCCTAGTTTCTGGCATGTAAGTACCACAACATTGTCCCTCACTAGCTCCAATGCTATTAATGAGCCAACCTAGACCAAGTAGATATACTGTAAGCCAGAATCTATTATCTGGTATTTGTATGCCAACTCTAACAGCAGAGACTTGATTTTGTTCCTTGAGTATCAGTGTCAACTAAGAACCTATAACTAAAAGTCCTTGAAATGTCTGAGTATTCCCCTTTTCCTTATGTTCAAGTAAATGGCTATAGATCTTGTTGGGAAATGACTGGTGGAATCATTACAGTGTATCATTGTATTAGTTCATTTTCATGCTGCTGTTAATGACATACCTGAGACTGGGTAATTTATAAAGAAAAAGGTTTAATGGACTCACAGTTCCACATGGGTGGGGAGGCCTCACAATCATGGCAGAAGGCAAAAGGCATGTCTTACATGGCGGCAGGCAAGAGAGAATGAGAACCAAGTGAAAGGGGTTTCCCCTTATAAAACCATCAGATCTTGTGAGACTTATTCACTACCATGAGAACAGTATGGGGGAAACTACTCCCATGATTTAATTATCTCCCACTGGGTCACTCCCACAACATGTGGGAATTATGGGAGCTAAAATTCAAGATGAGATTTGGGTGGGGACACAGCCAAACTGTATCATTGTGACCCTGGTCCCTCCCAAATCTCATGTCCCCACATTTCAAAACCAATCAAGCTTTCCCAATAGTCCCCAAAGTCTTATTTCAGCATTAACTCAAAAGTCCACAGTCCAAAGTTTCATACAAGACAAGGCAAGTCTCTTCTGCCTATGAACCTGTAAAATCAAAAGCAAGTTAGTTACTTCCTGGATACAATGGGGGTACAGGTATTAAGTAAATACACCAATTCCAAATGGTAGAAATGGGCCAAAATGAAGGAGCTGAATGCCCCATGAAAGTCTGAAATCCCATGGGGCAATCAAATCTTAAAACTCCAAAATGATATCCTTTGACTCCATGTCTCACATCTAAAGTGTGCCGATGCAAGAAGTGGGTTCCCATGGTCTTGGGCAGCTCCACCCCTATGGCTTTGCAGAGCACAGCTTCCCTCCTGGCTGCTTTCATAGGCTGGTGTTGAGTGTCTACAGCTTTTCCAGGCTCATGGTGCAAAGTCACAGCACACCCACTTCTGGGGTCTGGAGGACAGTGGCCCTCTTCTCACAGCTCCACTAGGCAGTGCCCAAGTAGGGACTCTGTGTGAGGGCTTCAACTCCACATTTCCCTCCCACACTTCCCTAGAAGAGGTTCTCTATGAGGGCCCTGCCCCTGCAACAAACTTCGGCCTGGACATCCAGAGGTTTTCATACATCCTCTGAAATCTAGGTGGAGACTCCCAAACCTCAATTCTTGACTTCTGTGCACCTGAAGGCTCAACACCATGTGGAGGCTACCAAGACTTGGGGCTTTCACACTCTGAAGCCAAGGCCAGAACTGTACTTTGGCCTCTTTTAGCCATGGCTAGAATGGCTGGAATGCAGGGCATCAAGTCCCTAGGCTGCACATAGCAGGTGGGCCCTGGGTCTGGCCCATGAAACCATTTTTATTTTCCTAGGCTTCTGGGCCTGTGATGGGAAGGACTGCCTCAAAGGTCTCTGACATGCCCTGGAAACATTTTCCCCATTGTTTTGGTGATTAACACCTGACTCCCTGTTATTTATGCAAATTTCTGCAACCACCTTGAATTTCTCCTCAGAAAATGGGTTTTTCTTTTCTATCACATTGTCAGGCTTCTATTTTTTATTTTATTTTATTTTTTTAATTGTATGCTCTGGTTTTTCTTTTAAAACTGAATGCATTTAACAGCACCTAACACCTCTTGAATGCTTTGCTTCTTAGAAATTTCTTCTGCCAGATACTCTAAATCATCTCTCTCAAGTTCAAATTTCCACAAATCTCTAGGGCAGGGGCAAAATACTGCCAGTCTCTTTGCTAAAACATAGCAACAGTCACCTTTACTCCAGTTCCCAACAAGTTTCTCATCTCCATCTGAGACCATCTCAGCCTGGATTTTATTTTCTATATCATCAGCATTTTGGTCAAAGCCATTCAACAAGTCTCTAGGAAGGTCCAAACTTTCCCATATTTTCCTGTCTTCTTCTGAGCCCTTCAAACTGTTCCAACATCTGCCTGTTACCCACTTCCTAAGTCGCTTCCACATTTTCAGGTATCTTTACAGTAACACCCCACTCCTGGTACCAATTTACTGTATTTGTCTGTTCTCACACTGCTAAGAAAAACATACCTGAGACTGGGTAATGTATTTAAAAAATGAAGTTTAATGGACTCACGGTTCCACGTGGCTGGGGAGGCCTCACAATCATGGCAGAAGGCGAAAGTCATGTCTTACATGGTGGCAGGCAAGAGAGAATGAGAACCAGACAAAAGGTGTTTCCCTTTATAAAACCATCAGATCTCATAAGACTTATTCACTACCATAAGAACTGCAGGGAGGAAACTCCCACATGATTCAATTATCTCCCACCAGTTCTCTCCCACGTCACGTGGGAATTATGGGAGCTACAATTCAAGATGAGATTTGGGTGAGGACACAGCCAAACCATATCACTAAATGAATTCTTGCAGTTCATTTGGGACTTAATTTCTCTCCTCCCTTAAGAAAACTGGCACACCCTCAGCTGGCTTGTGCTGTGACTTAACCCTAGTTATCAGCCTAAGATCTAGGAGACAAAATGGGGGCATTTCCTGAAATGGGTGCCTGATGCCTTATGAGGAAGAACCGTTTGAAGAATCTTCCTGCATGAGGTCAAAGTTGGCCTTTAATAGGTAGGGCTGAGCCACTTTTATAGGTTCTGGTTCAGGGTGTCCACAGAGCCACAGTTCACAAGGACACCCATCCAGACACTTTTTACCATGTTCCCCCAAACAAAGCCTTGTCTTTAGTATAGCGAACGTTAGCTGAGCATTATCTTGAAAGCAAGATAATGATAATTCTTGCTTTCAATTGTCTTTGAACCTTCTCAGTTTTAACTATGAAATTTGGAGTTTGTTCATCAGTTGGGTCTGCTCTCCTGTTCTGAAAAACGTAAGGGCTTCTTTGTAAGTGACTAAACAGGCCCTCTAGTTCTCATACTTAGTTTTCAACTTTTTTACTGCCTTTAGTGTCTCATAACCCCTCTGTAGTTAGTTAATGCAACTTATTAATAACCAGCTAATTCTACTTTCCTTGTATATCTTGTTACTCTTATTATATTTTAAATGCCTGAGTTGTCCCACTAGCAAAGGTATACCTCCATCAGGATATTTATCTTGTCCTAACCACCAGTGAAATTTTTATCAACTGGGCCTCTACCTGTGGCAGGGAGTATCCTTTCCCCATATATCACTTAATATGAGGTACTTCTTACTACCCAGTTGGTGAGTGACAAGTCCCCAAACTGTATCTTACTACCTGTTTTCTTAGACCATCCAGGTATACCAATTGTGTGAGATTTGTCTTCCAGGAAGCAGTCACAAAGACAGAGATAGGAATGCTTGAGTTTTATTGTTGGCAATGCCTACGAAACATAAGGGGAAAGTAAACAGGAATAGGGAAAGCCTTCAGACTGAGATGCAGGTCTGACACCTATGAAAGAAGGCAGGGAAGGAAAGGGGATTGGATAGAAGCAGCATGAGACTGAAGTACAGCTTTGAGAGTCTTGGCCAACTTGATAGAGAGTTCCAGAGCAGACTGCCTATCACAGCTATTTTGCATTGGCCATAAATAGCTGCACTTTGGGATCCCTGATGTTCTAAGTCATTGGCTGGGAGCTGTCTAGGAAAAGTTGTCCTTGGCTCAAACACAGCAATAGATCCCAAAGGTGCTGCAGCTAGAGGCTATCAATAGACTACACTCCTCATTACAGGTTCTCTCTTAAAAGGAGATATGAGCAATGCACTTTTGAACTATTATGCTGCCAAATTAGGTATTAGCTACAGGCTAGGCATTACTTTTTTTACATTTCATCCCCTTCATGTAGAATTATTTCCCATCTGTTTGAATAACATTCATCTGAATTTACTAGAGAAGTTCTGGGTTGTAAAAAGTAAAGTTTTTAACATCTTGTTTTCTTGAGAATGTCTCTAGGTATAGAGTCCAAGTTTTCTCTTTTCCCTACTTTAAATAAATCAACTGTCTTCTGCCTTCTATGCTACTCTGATGGTTCAGTCACGATTCTAATTACCTTTATTTTGTAGATTATCTTTCATTTCTTTCTGACTACTTTCACAATCTATCTTTCTGCAACATTTATGATGTGTTAATGTGATTTTATTTTTATTTTTACTGCCTTGGACTTTTAAATCTTGGCTTATTAGTAATTGTAAAAAGTTATCAGCACTATCTATCTCTCCCTTAGGCTTTCACATCCTTTTGGAGCTCCAGTTAGAACTGTGTTACTTTTCATTCTATTCTCCATATTTCTTGCCTTCTCTTTTATATTTATATATCAATCCTTCTGGGTGTGTTTTGGAAGTCTCTTCAGGTTAGACTTCCAGTTTAGACACAGCAAAAATAAAATGTATAGCTTAATTCATGCTCTAAATTTCACATTTTATGTGCTGTAGTCTTCTTTTTCTACATATTCTATTTGATTGTATTTAAAATCTCTTAGTCCTTGTTCTTTAAAACTCTCTTGTTCCAAGTTCATTTTTAAGGATCTCATTTCTTTACACATATATGCTTTTTATTCTGATTGATAATTCTGATATCTGAAACCTTTGTGGCTTACTTCTGCTGGTTCTTACTCATAGTATGTTTTCATTATTATTTTGTGATCTGTATTTTGATATGTGTGTGTAGATAAGCTTAATTTTCTGGAGATTTAACTGTGGAATTCCACAGGACCTGTTAAATTACTCAGCGAGGATTGATGTTTTCTTTTCTCAGTAGCTTGCTGGTATGACAAATCCAGGAATTCAAATTAAATTCTATGCTTGAGATTTCCTTGAACCATACAGGTTATTTGAATTTAGACAGCAAACCTGAGAACTAATATATGATTATGTGTTCTCAGGGAAGAATTTATTTTCTTTTCCCTTTACCTACAACAAAGTTTGAGAAGGAAAGTTTCCTTGATTTTATCTTTTTGGCAACTTTTTTTTCCTTATATCCTGAAAAAGTCAAAATTTCATGGAGGATCTCCCCCTGTGTTCCCCAACTAGATACACCACAGGATTTAGTTCTTCATATTAGCTCACAAAGAAGCAGCTCAAAAATCTCCAGAGTTCAGCAGAAACTGACAGGTCAACAGGCTGATTTGGTGGTACCTGAGTATCACCCAGCACTCCTAGTTTTAAATAATTTGAGGAATTTTTCATATTCTTTTATTTTTTTATCGGCCTGTTGATACTTTCTAAAAGATTTTTTTATATTTCTATTCATTCTCTTAGATTCATTGGGTGGGGTTTTTCTTAGGATATCTAATCTACTATACTCATGGAAATATAAATACTGATAATTCTTTATCTGTTGTATTTTTGATGGAGTCCCAATTTTTCCCCAAATGTTTCTTACTGGGAAATAAGATTGCATATTCTGGCAACTGAGTACTTTAAATAAAACCAACTTTCAATAAAAATCTAACTTATCCAAAAATATTTCTGTGAGAAAAGCCCCCTGTTAAGAAGAAAAGAAAAAGAAGTTCACATAGTCCAAGACAGATGAAGAACCTGTTTGTCACCAAAGGATTTTTTTTCCCAAAGTAAACTTGATGTTTTCTATATTACCTAATACTATCTTGATATCAACAAAATTTCCATCTCTTTCTGGTTTACTCGTACTCAATTTCTAGAACCTCCATGTTTCTTTCTTTTGATGGCTTATCTGTTCCTTTCCGTCCCCACTGGAGTCCAAATTTTCAGGCTCTGTTTTGAATGTTCTCAAGTTAAAGCAGCATTAAATCCATTGGAAAGTAGACACATACATTTTCAGTGACCCTTGAAAGACCCTATTCCCAACTGTTCCCCTCTTCTTCTCACTAAACCCGGTTGCCACACCATTGTCTGCTAAACTGTGGCCTCAATCTTGAGTGTCTTATTCCCTGCAGAACACTCAACTTGAACACTCAATATGTTGCAACACTTTAGATAAATGTTTGAGTGAACTCCTTTTGATTGTGTGTTTTTTTAAAAAAATCTTTTCACATTAATTTCATTCAACTAATGCTTACTAGTTTCTAGGCAATGAGCTAGGTGCTGGGGTGACAAGGAGAATAAATATGACCCCTGTCTTCAAGGAGACCTTTTAAATAAGTTACATAAAGAAGTAAATAGTTTCCATGTGACTTGAGACATTCTTCACATACCTTAGTAACCAGAGAAATGTAATCCAAAATCTGGACAAACCTGGCTTCTACAGAGAACTAGGAGAAAAGAACAGATGAATGTGTATTTGACTATCTGAAGATTACAAGCCTATATTTTTGAGCATAAGAGTTCCTTCTACAACATGCACAAACAAAATATATTTCCACAGAGGAAGACACCTGATAGTCATATAAGATAGACTGGTCTTAAGGAATCTTATCTTTCAATTCCCTTCCAAAGTAGGGAAGGAGATTCTGGAAAATTTGCTTCTTCCAGAAAAATAAAGAAAAATGGGTATGTGAAAGTTAGATGGAATAATTTATTGTGTTTGTGGTAAATAAAAAATTTTAAATAGACTATTGGTATGGCAATCTGATTACTATATCTGAGGTTTCTCAAAACACCTGAGAGAATCTTCACCTTAAAATTACCTTGACTTGACAGAATGCAGAAGCTGAACCTATTAACCTTGAGATTATGATTTTCATACCTTGCAATTTTCTCTAGCACTAAACCTAAACTAGTTAAGAATCATTAGTAACTAATAACTATTCAATAACTTAAAGAACATATCATTGTATACTCCATTGTTATAGAGGTATAAAATTAATGTTTAGTATTCTTCACCCAATAAATGATACATTTGTAAAATGTTAAGTTTAGACTTGCTATGCAGAGCTCTCATTCAATAATTTGACATAGGAGAAACAAGGTTCTATCTATACATTACACTAGCAATGTACGTATAGTGCTGTTTTATAGTAAAGGAAAGCCTGATCTGTGATTACTAGAATGAAGTCCTGAGTTTTCCCTTGTGGTGGCTGTAACTCCTTTACAAGGTAGTCCTTGACTTTACTAGCAACTGTCTCTACCTCTGTTCTACTGGCTTCACTATAATCCTACTCCACCCTGCTGTGAAACACTGGGAAACTGGGAATAAGGATAGGGCAAGACATGTGAAATAGCAGGATGTTATTGTAGCTATGTACTTTTTTTTGGTAAAAGGTGAAGATATTATTCAGAAGAGAGTGTTTATATGTGTAGCCACTTTGTTCCTATGAAATAGATGTCAGATGTCATTCCCATTTTATTACTGAGGAAATAGCCCTGTTGCTGAGGATTGGCCTAAAGACTCATTGTAAAATCATAATAGTATAGGAGGAACTTGCAAATGATTAGGCATTTGAGTGTCTACTATGTGCGAGGGCTTTGCTAGGGAAATCACATTTTCCTATACATAGCAAGATCACCAATCCCAAGTGGGAAAGTCAGGGGTAGTTCCAATAGTGTTGAGAAGTTATGAGGGTCTGGCAGATATTAAGTCTCCTTGGAACTAGAAAATTCAGAAGTCTTTTGTGATACATATTTGAAAGATCAGAAGAACGGTAGCATAGTTTCATTTCAAAGAGGAGCAATTCAATATTTCAGTATAAGTCAAATACTTTATATAGATTCTTCTGACCACCCTGTGAGGTAGATGTTTTCCCCCCTCGCAGACTAAAAACCTGTGATATAAAGAGATTAAGTAACTCACCACAATCAGTAAGGTAACAATGAAAGACTTCCAGGAAGATTGAGTTGAAGTACTTGTCCATTCTCCTTCCACTTAGTACAATAAAAAACCTGGACATTATATTAAAACACACACACACACGACCCTAAAACATAGAGAAAAGGCCCACAAGCTAGGAACCCTAAGATCCAAGATCAACAGATGGGGTATTCCCAAGGCTTTCTTTTAGCCTCGTATATCTCAGAGTTGGAACTGAAATGGCTAGCAAACTGGAAATGCCAGTGGGCATAGACCAAAAATATCCAAACAAAATCTTTCTTTCTGCACTAAAATAATCAGGAAAGGGGGAAACCTAGCAAGGCAGAAAACTTTTAGGTAACAACTTCTTTACTTCAGCCAAATATCACAGAAAAACTGGTGGAGAAATTAGGTTTTCACTTTCTAGAGGCTATAAGGTGGTATAAGGAGTGTGAGTAGGGAATGTGGACTTTATCCTCTTAGGCAGTATCAAGGACCCTGCCCTCCCAGGGTGTCAGTGAAGACTGTGTGGAATACCTGGACTTCCACCTCCACTCTGTAGTAATGAAATGGCACTCCCCTTTTCCCCTGCTGAAGCTGTGTCAGGAAAAAAAAAAAAAAAAAAAAAAAAAAAAGCTAAAGCACCATGTAAAAATAAGATATAAAGTCTCATAAATGAAAACTTTCACACTGCAAAAGTGTCTGTTAAGAGGATGAAAAAATAAGCTACAAACTGAGATAAATTATTTGCAAACCATCTATTTGACAAAGGACTGGTATCTGGAATATATCAAATACTCTCAAAATTCAATAGTCAAAAGAGAATCCAATTTGAAAATGGGTGAAGGATATGAAGAGACATTTCACCCAAGAATATATACAATTGGTAAATGACAGTTGTTAGGAAGAGTGTATACAATGTTGAAAAGATGTTCAACATTAGTAGACATCAAAGTGCAATTTAAAATTACAATGAAATATTACTTTACACCTATCAGAATGGCTAGAATAAAAAATAGTGAGAACACCAAATGCTGATAAGGATTGAGAAAAATTGGACCACTTATATTGCTAGTGGAAATATAAATAATATAGACCTTCTGGGAAACAGTTCAGCAGTTTCTTAAAAAAACTAAACATTCCAGCAATTGCACTCCTGGGTATTTCTCCCATAGAAATGAAAACTCATGTTTACTCAAAATTCTGCACATGGATATTTATGGCAGCTTTGTTTGTAATAGCCAAAACTGAAGACAATTCTGATATTCTTCAATGGATGAATGGTTAAACGGTGGTACAACCATACCATGGAATACTACTCAGCAATAAAAAGGAATGAACTGCACAACCATCTGGATGAACCTCCAGAGAATTATGCTGAGTTTTAAAAGCCAGTCTCAAAAATTATATACTGTATAATTCCATTTATGAGATATTTTTGAAATGATAAAATTATAAAAACGGAGAGTAGTTTAGTGATTGCTAGGGTTTAAATGGGCTGTGGCAATGAAAGGTCAATATGAGAGATCTTTGTGGTGGTAGAAATAGTCTGTCTCCTGACTGCATCAATATCAACATCCTGGTTTTTATGGGCCAAATTGTGTCCCCTCAAAATCTGTCCATTGAAGCCCTAACTCTCAGCACCTCAGAAAGTGACTATATTTGGAGATAGGGTCTTTAAAGAGGCAATTAAGTTATCTTGAAGTCATTAGGATGGGCCCTAATCCAATATTTCTGGTTTCCTTGTCAGAAGGGGTGATGAGGACACAGACACATAGAAAAGGAAGACCTTGCGAAGACACACGGAGAAGACAGCCATTTACAAGCCAAGGAGAGATGCCTCAGAGGAAACAACCCTGCTGACATGTTGGTCTTGTACTTACATCCTCCAGAATTGTGAGGAAATCAGTTTCCGTTGTGTAAGCCACCTGGCTTGTGGTACTTCATCATGGCAGCGCTAGCAAACTAATACACTAGTTATAATATCGTACTATCGTTTTGCAAGACGTTATCTTCCAGGGAAACTGAGTAAAGCACACACAGTATCTCTTTATATTAGTTCTTAAAACTGAACGTAAATCTACAATTATTTCAAAATAAGAAGTATTTTTGTGAAGTTATTCTGGGGTTCAAATGCAGGCCTGTCTGTTGCTAAAGTTTATGATCAAACTGGCCCAAACTTTTGACTCAGTCCTGTGTCAGAGCATCTAATTGTGAAGCTATCAGTAACCCAAACTATGAATTCAGACTCAGGAGTTTGACATAGAGTCTTAGTAGTGATGGGTTAAAATGTAACATTCTATGGGGTTTTCTGATTTTCTTTCTTGTGGTTGATTACTTCTGGACTGCCTTCTTCCACAGAGAAATGACCCTATCTTACAGACCCAGAGCTTTGCGTAAGAAGTGACCTCAGTGCTGTTGCTTTCATCTGTAAGTGAAAAGGCCTCAGCAATCTTAAAGGTAATTGATGCCACATGGTGTTCTGTGACTTTCCAAAAGTCATACTACATAATTTGGAGCAGAGCCATTTTGTAGTCATTAGGAACACATTGCTTTTAAGATGTCATTGGCACCAAATTTCCCCTAAATGTAAGCCACCTACATTGGGTCTGCAACTGAAAAAGTAGTAATCAGAACTAAAGAAATAGTAATTGTTTCTATGCTTTAAAAATAAAATAAAAATCTCCTGTCAGACTTAAGAAGCTTCTCTCTGTTCCTTATGTGGTAAAGGATTTTCATAAGGCATTTTCAGGGATAATTTTGACTTTGTGAATGTTTTGTTTCATATGCTGACTTTAGAAATTAACCTCCTCATAAAATTCAATCCCACTTTGCTATTTTGACATTTCCTTTGTTTGAAAGTATTCATTAACATTTCACATAATTGCCCTGTTTCCAGAGCAAGTATGTAATTTCCTACAAAATGAAGACCTCATAATGCATGTCCAATAAAGTCCATCCTGTCTGCCACTAGTTGATACCTTAGCCTTATCATGGGATTGAAAGAATGTTTCTGCTGTTGGTCCTGTTGGATCTTGTTGAATCCTGTTGGTTGTCTCCATCACTAAAATGTGACCACCAGCCACGGCCATTTATAGCACCTACTATTTTCAGTCATTGTTGTTCTCTTTGTTATGAACTCCTGGCTCTTTTCTTTTTCTTTTCCTTTTATTTATTTTTTATTTTTTATTTTTATTTTTATTTTTTTTTTGAGGTGGAGTCTCGCTCTGTCACCCAAGCTGGAGTGCAGTGGCACAATCTCGGCTCACTGCAACCTTTGCCTCCTAGGTTCAAGTGAGTATCCTGCCTCAGCCTCCCAAGTAGCTGGGACTACAGGTGCACGCCACCATGCCCAGCTACTTTTTGTATTTTTAGTAGAAATGGCGTTTCACCATGCTGGCCAGGCTGATCTCAAACTCCTGACCTCGTGATCCACCCTCTTTGACTTTCCAAAGTGCTGGGATTACAGGCATGAGCCACCATGCCCAGCACTCTTGGCTCTTTTCTGAATATGTATACTGCTAGTGATTATTGCCAAGTAAGCATATAGAATGTCAAGCAAATTGATTAGAACACTTTAACTATAACATTAACTTTACTGAGATGGCCATGTAAACAGCAATCAAATTTTCATACAGTTGGATACTAGGAAAAGCCATGATAATATACCTATGAGAACTTAGATTCTAGTAAAATGTGAAGTCAAGGGATGGGCTTATAGAAAGCAAGGTGTTTCACTTTCTGACCAGAGTAAATTGCACAGAGCTTCAAGAGGAATTTTTAAAAATGAAATGTGTGTGTGCATGTGTGTGTATGATTAAATATATTTAGTCAAGGGATGGGCTTATAGAAACAAACATAAATATATTTAAATATATTTTTAAAAAAATATTTTAAAAACGTACTTATACATAATTATATATATATTTATATATACGCTTATTTAAATAAAAACATATTTTCCTAAAGGATTAAAAGCAATTATGTAAACAGCTTTCACTTTATAATTTTTTCAACTGAAGTAATCTGTTCCAACAAACTATAATTAAAATATTATTTAATAATTTTATCAAGTTATTAATCATGTGGATAATTCTGGTGTTCAGATTATAGAATAGTAACTGACATAGGTATCTCTACGCTTTCAGGGAAATGGATTACTTGACTAATTTATGTTAATGTGTTCTTCAGGCAAGTCATGGAATAAACTCAATCAGTTGCTCCACAGTGTTAAATATTTTAGTTACTAAATCTAAGATCCAGAAACTGGGTCTTAGTTTCCTTTCTTCATATTTATAACTTAACACATTGCCTTTCAATCTTTCGTGACAAGCAAGCACAGCAATGTTTACCGAGGCTGCTGATTCCTGGTATCTGTCAAATATTATAAAGTGATACTTGTTGGCTCTTGTATTAGAAGCAGTGTTGCCAACTGATCTGATAGTCTGCATGCACTGAATAGAATTGCTCCCTTTGGACTACTATTTAGGTCTAGATCTGTCCTTTCCAAATCAAGAATTGTTTGATATTCAGCAGTTGATTTTTCTTGATCTCGTGCTTGTATGCTGGTAGCTCCTAGTACTTCATCTAACAGTCTTCATTTATTTTTTACTCAATATCCTTATTGTACCAGAAATAAATATAAATGGCCATGTTTCATTCTTATAAAATTATTGAAGGACAAACCTCCCTTAATACATATATGCATATATAATTACACCTGACAAACACTGATATTATTGCTATTTTAGAACTCAAAGCTATAAAGACATCATTCTGTTTTTTCTTCCTCAGTGAGGCCGTTTGAAATAAGCCATCAATATATCTAAAATAAGCCATGAGAATAAAATCTTACATCTTATTAGAAAACATAGTATGAAAAGAAGCCAGGCAGAAAGCTTTATAGACCGACCCTAGAAATGTCATTGAGTTAAGATAGTTATTTCCAGCTCTCTCAAACCATCTGTTGAATTGCAACTTACGTGTTTTGCTTTATATGTACACATGCATCCTTCTGCTTAAACAATTTCTACCTTAAAGATCATCACAATTCTTGTTATTAAACACCTAATGTGTGCAAGTGAAACAGAGCATAAAGAGATGATTATACTTGGTTTTCAAATATTAAATCTTATAGCCTTTGTCTGTGATTGGAAATGAAAAAAAAATGAGTATTGAATTTTAGGTCTGGTGATTAACAGAGTAATGAGAAGAAGGAACCAGAAAAATTGAAAGAATGTGTATGCAGCCTGTTTTAACTGAGTTTTCCCAAGCAGAGCCTGAAATAAGTCTTTCATGCAAGTACTTTTTTTTAATTCAGAGAAAATGTCCTTTAATATAACCCTTTCAAATTGTTTCCTTCATTTTTAACTTTTATTTTAGATTCAGGAGTACATGTGCAGGATTGTTTTATTGGTAAACTCGTGTCATGGGGGTTTGTTGTACAGATTATCTCATCACCCAGGTATTAAGCCTAGTACCCCATAGTTGTTTTTTCTGTTCCTCTCCCTCTTCCACCCTCCACTCTCAAGTAGACCCCAGTGTCTGTTGTTCCCTTCTTTGTGTTCATGAGTTCTCATCATTTAGCTCTCACTTGTAAGTGAGAACACGTGGTATTTGGTTTTCTGTTCCTAAGTTAATTTGCTAAGGATAATAGCCTCCAACTCCATCCATGTTCCTGCAAAAGACATTATCTCGTTCCTTTTCAATAGCTGCATAGTATTCCATGATGTATATATACCACGTTTTCTTTATCTAAGCTGTCATTGATAGGCATTTGGGTTGATTCCAAGTCTTTGCTATTATGAATAGTACTGCAATGTATATTTGTGTGCCTGTGTCTTTATGGTAGAATGAGTTATATTCCTCTGTATGTATCCAGTAATGGGATTGCTGGGTCAAATGGTAGTTCTGTTTGTGGCTCTTTGAGGACTCCTCCCCAACTCATTCTATGAGGCCAGCATTATCCTGATACTAAAACCAGGCAGAGACACAACAACAACAAAAAAGGAAACTTCAGGCGAATATCCTTGATGAACATTGATGCAAAAATCCTCCACAAAATACTTACAAACCAAATCCAGCAGCACATCAAAAAGTTAATCCACCATGATCAAGGAGGTTTCATCCCCAGGATGCAAGGTTGGCTCAACATACAAAAATCAATTAATGTGATTTATCACATAAACAGAACTAAAGGAAAAAAACACATGATTATCTCAACAGATATATAGAAGGCTTTCCGTGAAATTAAACATCCCACATCCCTTCATGTTAAAAACTCACAATAAACTAGGTGTTGAAGGAAAATATCTCAAAATAATAAGAGCCATTTATGACAAACCCACAGCCACATTATACTGCCTGGGCAAAGGCTGGAAGCATTCCTCTTAAAAACTGGCACCAGACAAGTATGCCCTCTCTCACCACTCCTATTCAACATAGTATTGGAAGTCCTAGCCAGAGCAATTAGGCAAGAGAGAGAAACAAAGGGCATCCAAATAGGAGAAGAGGAAGTCAAACTATCTGTTTGCAGATGACATTATTCTATATCTAGAAAACCCCATTGTCTCAGTCCAAAACCTCCTTCAGCTGATAAACAGCTTCAGCAAAGTTTCAAGATACAAAATCAATGTACAAAAGTCACTAGCATTCCTATACACCAACAACAGCCAAGCTGAGAGCCAAATCAGGAAGGCAATCCCATTCGCAATTGCCACAAAAAGAATAAAATATCCAAGAATACAGCCAATCAGGGAAGTGAAAGATCTCTACAATGAGACTTACAAAACACTGCTCAAAGACATCAAAGACACAAACGGAAAAACATCTCATGCTCATGGATAGAAAGAATCAATATCATTAAAATGGTCATACTTCCCAAAACAATTTACAGATTCAGTGCTACTTCTATCAAACTACCAGTGACATTCTTCAGAGAACTAGAAAAAACTATTTTAAAATTCATATGGAACCACAAAAGAGCCTGTATACCCAAGGCAATCCTATGCGTAAAGAACAAAGCTGGAGGCATCACATTACCTGACTTCAAACTATACTGCAAGGCTACAGTAACCAAAACAACATGGTATTGGTACAAAAACATAGACATGTGGAGCAGAATAGAAAGCCCAGAAATAAGGCCACACATCTATGATCTTCAAAAAGCTGACAAAAAGAAGCAATGGGGAAAACACTCCCTATTCAATAAATTGTGCTAGGATAACTGGCTAGTCATATGCAGAAGCTTGAAACTGGGCCCCTTCCTTACACTATATACAAAAATCAACTCAAGATGGATTAAAGACTTAAATGTAAAACCCAAAACTATAAAAACCTTGGAAGACAACCTAGGCAATGCCATCCTGCCATAGGAGTGGGCAAGGTTTCATGACAAACACCAGAAACAATTGCAACAAAAGTAAAAATTGACAAGCAGGATCTAATTAAACTTAAGAGCTTCTGTACAGCAAAAGAGATTATCAACAGAGTAAACAACCTGCAGAATAGGAGAAAACATTTTCTAACTATGAATCTCACAAAGATGTAATATCCACTATCTATAATGAACTTAAATTTGCAAGAGAAAAGCAGGTACTTTTTTGGGGGGAAGTGAATCCAGGGAACAGGGGAGGGGCACTTGAGAAGAGTAAAACAGGAAGGAGGGAGAGCTGATACAAGAGTGTGCTGTTCAGTTAGCTATGCCTATGGGTAACTGGAGCTTAGTCTTGGTGGGGATGCTTTAAGGAACCACATAGAAGACCCTTCAGGATTGTCAGCCAGAGAAAAACAGGGGAGCAGACTGACCTCCACAGGCTAAAATTAACACTGGAGGGTTTGTATTTTCTCTGTTTTAGGAGTCTCACTAGAAAGCAGAGAATCCGGCCGGGCGCGGTGGCTCACGCCTGTAATCCTAGCACTTTGGGAGGCCGAGATGGGCGGATCACGAGGTCAGGAGATCAAGACCATACTGGCTAACAGGGTGAAACCCCGTCTCTACTAAAAATACAAAAAAAAAAAAAAGCAAACAAAATAGCCGGGCGTAGTGGCGGGCGCCTGTAGTCCCAGCTGCTTGGGAGGCTGGGGCAGGAGAATGGCGTGAACCCGGGAGGCGGAGCCTGCAGTGAGCCGAGATCGTGCCACTGCACTCCAGCCTGGGCGACTGAGCAAGACTCCATCTCAAAAAAAAAGAAGAAAAAAAAAAAAAAAAAAAAAGAAAGAAAGCAGAGAATCCCTGGGATAACAAGCAAGGCAGATGCATAGTACAGCTGGGATGAAGTGCTGGTAAAGGCACCTGTGTAGAGCCTGTTGCCTCAACAATGTCCAGGACAAAAAGGTGAGCTGAGGGATGTGAGAGGGGTATGGCAGGTGTTTAATGTAATGCCCAACTTTGACACTTATTCATTAGGTGTATCATTTGTTCACTCTTAGCACCTGTTTCCTCATCCTAAATGAGGCAGGAGGATCACTTACCCTGGCTGTTTCCCAGAATGATCATTAAGAGAGTTGTAAAAGCACTTTGAAGCAATTTAAAAGCTAACTCACTGCAAAACTGAGAGTGGTTGATGCTATTGTAGACCTGGGACATGAAGCAATACCAGGAAAACAGAGAACTAAGAATAGGTCACAGAGAGCATCTAGAAGGCCTCAGGAAGCCCCTGCACTGATATGGCAATTCTGTAGTTATATTAACTAGGAAAAAAAAATCAACACAGATGCCAAAGAAAGTAGAGTTTATTTGCGAAAAAAGGAATTGCAATTCAGGTACACTGAATTAGGGCAACACTAAATAGTGTCCTTTAAGGTAAGCTCAGGTTTTTAATAGGAGATTTCTTCAAAAAGTTGTTTTGGGGGACAATTTATTGGCTGAACAGAAATCCTACATTGCAGAGCTGTTCTGAATTGGTAGTTAATTAGGGTACTCCCAGCTGAGGGATGTTGAAGGCTAGTGGATTCTGACTTAAGGTCAGTTGGTACCTTCTGTGGCTTAACATTTAGCAGGTATGAGTGCAGTCCTCTCTTGATCTTCCAATTCCACTTTAATACGTAGGCCTAAATTACTTTATTTCCTTTCACAACAACAATGGACCAGGAAGGCATGACATGCACAAATGATAACAGGCACCACACTTAGCATCTTGGAAAATGAATATGTGAGTTTAACACCTGAAGTTTTTTAACAGCTGAAATATTAGACTTTTTTGCTGGAAATAAATATTGATTGAACTGATTCAGTAAACGCCTAAAACAAGAGGACCTAATACAAGAGGACCTGTCAGACTAACTTAAGATCTACATTTTAGCCATGTCTGTCCACCTCTCAGCTTTAAAGTTTAAATTCACTTTCTTCCGCAGTATTTAGACAGTTGAAAGACTCCAGTTGGATTACTAATTTCAGCCCTATTTAATCTGAGGATGCAACCGGTAGCTACTCTCACATCCTCAAGTTACAAGACAGTTATACTTTTTATTTCCTCAGAACATTTGCCAATTTAATAAATGTTCAATCCCAATATTAAATTCTCCCCTGAGCCTTAGTGCAGGTACATGTGTATAGATATAATTAGGGTTAACAATATTCCATATGTCGTTTCTTCTCCCAGTCACTTGCAGACATCGTGGAAGCACTTTGCAGAGGAGAACCAAAAGTGGTCTTGAAATGGTAACACATCTCAAAGCCTAACAGCTGAGCTGAGAGCCCTGGGGCTTTCAACCCAGTTTCCAGTGGGCAGCAGAAGTCTCACTATGGATGACTCTGAGTAGAGAAGAAGGAAGTCAAGGAAGAGATGGGTAAGAGGAGGGGAAGAGTTCCCCAAATGTACCTTGCCCTCTCCCCTGAGTGTCCATGTGTGGCAGGAGGTTAACATTGATGTGGTGAGTAATGCAAGCAGTGGCCCTACAGGTTCCCCTAATATAGGGTCCTAATGGTGAATCCTACTTCCTTTCAGGTACTCCTTCCTGAAATGACGAATATGTTGCAAGGGAAAGGCTTTGTAACCTAAAACTGTTGATCTAGTCTTCAATGATGGCATACACGTTATAGTCACTTTCTCTGTGACATAAATTGCAGAGAAGTTTTTCTTTCCTTTCTCAGCCATTGATATTATTTAAAACCATGATTCTATTTTTGCCTTCAATTTGAACAATCTCTGCATAACAAGCATCTTTGCAGGCACACGGCATTTCTTCCTAAAACTTCAAAAATCTTCAAAAAATATGTAATACTTCTATTTTCAAATTCCATGAGAGTCTGCTCTCCCTATGTGTACGCTTTAGGAGCTCTGCTATTTCCCTAAACTAATATTACAGTGGTGTGATGTACCATTAACTACATGACCGTGGAGATTCAGAGGTGAAAGCAGGGATTGCCTGCATCTTTTAAGTCCCAGTTTGATTTTAATTTCATTTCATAAGAGATCTTATTAATGATAAAAGTTGGCATGGGTGACTTTGGGAATTCTAGGAAGAGCCCTGGGGCTTTCAACCCAGTTTCCAGTGGGCAGCTGAAGGCTCACTATGGATGACTCTGAGTGG
This sequence comes from Chlorocebus sabaeus, assembly GCF_047675955.1. NCBI lineage: Eukaryota > Metazoa > Chordata > Mammalia > Primates > Cercopithecidae > Chlorocebus > Chlorocebus sabaeus. The sequence continues at coordinate 28,152,269 of NC_132925.1, forward strand.
AGAAGGAGGAAGTCAAGAAGAGATGGGGAAGATGAAGGAAACAGGAGGGAAAGAGTTCCCCAAATGTACCTTGCCCTCTCCCCTGAGTGTCCATGTGTGGCAGGAGGTTAACGCTGATGTGGTGAGTAATGCCCAAAGGCTCTAAAGCTAGACAGGACTCTATGATTGTATGATCGGGGATTTGTGTGTTATGCCAAGGCTTGGATGGCATCCTTTGTTCCAGACAGAAGGGTCCTGTTCATTGTGCTCCTAAGGTACTTTTTTGTTCACTTTGTAACTTTTTCTGCCATGCACTCAACAGATACTGACCAGCTACTATGTGCTAGTAAGTAAGTGGTAGTTGTTTGGGATACAACAGTGAGTAAAGCGTGACTCCTAGCATCTGTTGTATGTGCATGCATGCCATGTGACATGCATGTGACACTGAGGGAGAGCAAGATTAAGTGATATGACAGCATAGAGGCTGGGCACCGCCTAAGCTTCCGTGTGGCATTCAGAGAGGTCTTTATTTCTCTGAAGCTGAGTTTAAGCTTGGGTGTTCCAGCGACCAGAACTGTAATGGGAATTGTAGGTGCAGATGAACTTTGTGTAGGGTTGTGGTTCTTTCTCACAGAACTATCGGCACCTACTGCAACCAGTTACACAACTTTCTTTACAACTCTGCAGCAAGTTAGACAGGTCACAGGCAGTCCCAACTCAGGAGGTTGCCTGCATCATGTTGATGGTGAAGCTGACACCATAGCATGGAAACGAGAGTCCACTGCTCCTACAGCTCAATGGTTAGCTGTTTCAATATATTATCTGAAACTGCATCTTTTAATTCCTGGACTTTTCACATCTGTACTGACTCAGATCTGGGTGGGGCTTAGTTTGAAGGAGGGAGTCCTTGGTGATGACGTGATTTCCTTGGTCTGTCATAGGTAACTAATCAAACGTACCTTAGACTTTACTCTCTGAGAAACTCATAGCTGAACTCAATGTTTGTTCTTATGGACTACTTAGCATTTGACTAGACGGTGTGAATTTCTAAGTAAGGTAAGGATTTCTTTCTAAGTTGTTTTTACCTAGAACTTAAAAGTAGGCATGAATAAATCAAATATGGGTGGTTTTTATTTTCCTGTTAGGAAAAAATTAGTGACTGATCTTTTAAATTGACTTAGTGCATGTACTATGTATTGTGCATATGAACAAACAAATATTTAGTAAAAGGTTGTCTTGAAGGGACATGTTGATATATTTCAAATAAAAGAACTTAGCAAAAATGAGGAAAATGCCTAACATTCTGGTAAGACAGTGAAGGAGACATGAGCAATGTTTGTTTAGAAAATTATCTGAGAACTTTAAACAAATCTCTGAGGGTATATTCTTACTTGTAATTGTTCATCTAATTACACTACAGAGGCTTATTAGCTGCTCCAAGATGCACTGCTTTCCATTCTGTGGTGGAAACAAAAGGACCGTAGTAGTGGTTATCTAGCAGAAGAATTGTGATCTTTGAATTCTAATACAAGAAACTTAGAAGTCTCTTAGTTATTTCTACTGTCTCAAGGGAGAATCATTAAGTTTATGTCATTTTCAATGCCTAAAACAAGAGTCAAAAAGTTAAGATTCAACTCTCACTGGGTTGCTATTGTTTGGGACTTTGGACAATAGAAAAAAGTATGAACAGGTAATTTAGGTTTTTTTGCGTTACTGGTACCTGACAAAACAAACTTGAACTTCCCTATTTCCTAGAAACTTGGAGGAAATAATTTCTGTCCAGAATGGTAAAGTGGTATCGTATCCCATTTATAAGCATATTTTAATCAAAAGATGTAATAACATGTAGTGGTCAAGATCATAGTCTCTAGAGTCAAGTGATCCGTGGTGTGTTTACCTGCTTCATCATTTTAACCAGTTGTATATTTTTCTCAGAGCCAGTTTCCTAATCTGTAAAATGGGGGTAGACTAGGATTGCTGTGAAGATTAAATGAAATTTATCACAGTGTTTAGCAAAGTGCCTGGTATGTAGAAAGTGTTTAATAAATATTATTTCAGAATATAGATGTAAAAGTCAAATAATTTCCTATATAATCATATTGAGTAGCCTGAAAGTTTAGTGGCTCTTAAATAAATCTGTGAATGAAGGCTTTGCCTACTTTTGGCGTGTGGCCCACCAGCATGTTCTATCAGTTGGCCTAAGCTGAGAAAGAAACCAATTCCTGTGTTGAGTTTTCCTCCAGGTGCTTAAGATAGACCATACCTGAATATTTTGATCATTAACCAGTGATCCTGGGTGGCTCCTCCTTGCTCTGGTCAGTAACCGGTGTAGGTCACATAGTAAGGCACTAAACAAGGTGTTTTTCCTCCTGAGGTTGTCATGTCAACTCTAAATTCCCAGAGACTTGCCTAGGAGTAGAGAGTTTGTTCTGAGTTACATAACCAGCATCCTCTTTGAGGCTTTGAATGTCTAACTGACTTCTGACTGCAGGCACGCAAACTTTTCCCCTGCCTAGTAGGAATGAATACCCCTTTTCCAAACATCTACATAGCAGCCACCCAGGGACTCTCTGAGAGCCAGTTGCTTCCTGACTTAATTTCTGGGAAGAGCAATTGCCTACTCAAGACAAATTCCTTCCTCCTTATTCTTCTGTCAGATGAGACTAGCTATTAGGTATTCCCTCCCTAGGACTCTGACCTGACTCTCATAGAAAAGAAAATGAGGATCCAAGTTCATTCCATTTAACTGGGGCTATAAACATATGCCACCAGAAAAATCCTGCTATTCTGGCTTACTATAACTTTAGGTTCTCCTTTCTAACACAATATTATCTTTATAAAATGTACACACCTTTTCCTGATATTCAGTTGTGGTGTTTATGTGTTCAAGATCCTTCTAATTTAGCCCCAACTAAAGTTCCCAGTATGTATTTGCAGGCCTCTTTTACTGCACCATCTTCAGTAAAATGCATATTTCTCTTTCTGCAGCATAGGCTTCACCCTTAGAAGCTCGCTTTTCTCTGGATATTCATTTCCAGCAGGTCTCGGAGATAATGTACTGTATTGCATCTTTTTCTGTTGGAGACTAAAATGCAGTTAGCAGGTGCAGCTTCTTATAACTGCAGATTCAGATTTTTTTTCTCTCTGTAAAAACTGTTAAATGTCCCCTTAGAGGCTCATTTTAAAATTGAGTAAGGAATGGGGGCTTGTTTTTCCTTAGTCCTTGATCTTGGAATCTTATAGTCTGACATTGCACATTGCTCCTTACCATTTAGAGTTCAAACCACTAATTCCCAAGTGATAAGAGATTAAGATACAAACCAGAGATAGGCAAACGTACATTTGCAGCTTCCTTGCTTTACTACTTCTGTTTCAGGTGGGATGTCTTCTCCATGGCCATCCAGGTCTGTCCTAGACACCACCTTCAAAAAATGAGATCCTTTCTATCTAATTTAACCTAGATTAGAGGCATCACTGAGAACACCTTCTGAAGGTAAAAACCTTTTGCCTATTCTTTCTTTCCCATACTCTATATTCCTTAACTGCAATCACTACAATGTCCTGTCAGTTACACAAAATTAATGTTACCATGACTGACTTTGATAATATTTCTATTTACAAATTGATAAATTATATTCCTAATCTAATTACATTCATGCAAAGCTAGTAGCTCTGTAGTTATATCAACTTGGCAACAAGGAAAATAAACTTAGTTTTTAAAAAAAGACTCAAAAAGTTAAGTCACTTTTGTAAAAGACCCAGAAAAAAATATATATATATACAAAAAATCATATAACTATCATAATGCATAAATATATAAATATGTTATATAAATATACTACATATTTACTATAGATAATCAGTGAAAAGGGTGAAATTGATGGAGTTAGAGCTTAGAAATCTTGTTAGTGTGGTGGGAGGACAGAAAGGAGAGGAGTAGTCAGATTATGAAGAATTCCATCGGGATAGTATGTTCTGAGTTTGCAAGTTCAGCAGTGGAACAGAAAGTTCTGGGTGATAAGTGCAGGAATCCATGGAAATGCTAGACTGAGTGCAGTAGAAGTAACTAGTTTTGGAGTTCTTGACTTTTTCTTCCTAGAGTTTTAGATTTGCTGGTAAGAATTTAGTAGATAAGAGGGGAGGAAGGGGCATAGAAAAGCTCAGATGACCCAAGTGGTAAGCATTTTTTAAATATTTCAGACCCATAAAGGTACAAATAATACTCTAACCCAACCATATATGCCCCATCCAGTTTAAATACCGTTGACACTCCCTAGGTACCCTTTCGTGTAGGAGCAAGGGTCACTCTAGAATAAACTTAGATTCTCACAGTGAGATATAGAATCCCTAAAGATACAGAAGAAATGGCTTGGAAAGAGCACAGTTGGATGAAGAGATTGCCAGCTTTATTTTCAGATTCCAGTGTGGCGAGAAGATGGTAAAATGAGCAACTCTTCTTAAGAGAAAGGAGATGGGGAAATGGTTCTTTGGGGGAATTGAATTCCCACTGAGGCGGGAAAGCAGCAGGAATCTGAGCAGGCTGTGGGTAACGGGCAGTTTATTGGGTAATGACGTTTTCAGAGTCCACAGGGAAGAGGTTTGAAAGGACCAATAGAAGGGGAAGGCTGGGTGGGTCGAGGGGAAGCATCACAGAACCTGGGAGAGACAGTGTGTGAGAAGATGAGTAAGCAAGCGTGAGAAGATGTGTAAGCAAGCGTCCTGTACCAGCTTTTGCAGAGACAGGAGGCAGGGTGGGAAGAAACAGCCCAGGGAATTCAAGGACAACCTGCCACGGTGTTTCACTGCATGCCTTTGTTTCATAGAAAGGATTTCACCACAAGGAGCTGATGAGTCAAAGATTCAGGTGCAAGTGATTTATTAAAATAGTGCTCTTAAAAGAAACCAGTTAGTGGTAGGGAAAGCCAGAGTGATGGGTAGGTTAGGAATATAAACCAGGTGAGTCAATAATAGGAAAAACATGGTTTGCTGGGGCTTCCAGGAAATAAGCTTCTCTCCTTAACAAGAAGTGCTGGTGAAGCTCCAGTTCTTTTCATCTGAGTTTAGTGGTATGTGATGTCAGGCCTGAAACATCTACAGCCACTTCGTTACCACGAGGGAAGCGACTTTGTGTATAAGGTAAACCCACAGGAGGCAAAGCAGAGACGTGAGGCCTGGTGATGTATGTCCTGGGTAGACCTGGCCAGAGGCTCCCAGAAGCCTCAGTTATGTTTCTCAGAAGATGTCCTTTGTTCCAGGATGTTGCTCTTATTGCTTGTAACAGAAATCTAAATTCCCAAACACTTTATTTTAATAATGCTGTCATATTTATCTAAAATGTGCTTTAATCTTGGAATTGAGAGTAATCAAAAATGACTAATGACATCGAATATTTACGTTTAGCTTCTAACACAGCTGAAATATTTCATAGCAGTACAATGAAATGAGAGAATTTCCTTTCACACTGGAAAGGAAGGAATTATACATGCACAAATATCTCTTCTAATTTGTGTCTTCTGATCTTGGAGTTAGTCTCCTTAAAATTTGAGTGTGAGGAGACCGAGGCCCTCCAAACCAATTTTCCCCATTGAATTTAGCTTTTTATTTTATATGCAAAACAATTTTATATCCTAAGTGTGCTTTGTAGATTACATTTCTAATTCTTGTTCATTCTTGTGCTTTTAGTGTTGCATGCTCTGACATAGTTCTGCAAGCTGTCTTTGAAAAGCTTTTTACCTCTTCTTTTTACTGTTCTTTTGTCTTCCCTGTGAATTCCAGAGACGTGACTGCAGAAATAGATGACTGAATACTAAGTATGTATAGGTTCTATTTTCCCACTTTTATTTACTTTTCTGAGGATTCCAAACACATTTGTTGTTTTTGAGGCATTTGCTTTCTTCTAGAGTTATCTTCTTGCAGTCTTTTTTGTTAAGGTAACTCCTATTCAATTCTTACCCCTTATTTTTTTCACCACCACAATTTTCCTCCCCTGCCCCCAATTATTTCAATTGTCCTTGTCTCTTATATTCCTGTTTCCTTCCCTAGGCTAATTTGAGAGACTACCTTGTTTCTCTTTCCCTTTTGGAATTTGAGGGTGGCCCACGGTAGTTTCAATCTGTTTGGCATATTCTTGTAATCTTTTCTCGTAAGGATTCTACTCCTTTCTCCCTCAACTCAAGCAGCCTCAAGGTTATCTTGCCTCCTCCTTTCTTCTCGGAACCAAGCAGCACATTTTAGTTTTCACTTCTTCCTGCTCGCTACCTTGACTCTTCTATTGTTTCTCTCCTGCTTCTAAGTTGGTTTCATCTGAGTGACTCGCATTTACCAAGTATTGCCTATGAGCTCAGTGGTTTGTGTGCTGCCTGTACAATATAAAAGGTAATCCACATAACTGAGCTGAGGTATTGGGTTGGTACTCTCATTTTAGAAGAAAGTTGAGATATGCTATAGTTTAGGAAATAAGACAAGTAACAATCTAGATTTGATTTCTATGTTGCTATTTATATTCACCATCTAATTCATACAAGAAGGTACACTTGTGAGTTACATAGATCTGATTTTTGTAGTAGGGAAATGAATATTAACATGAAGGTTAAACAGTCTGACTTTAACATGGTATATAAATGAGTCTGAAAGAGAAAATATCTGATTTCATTTTCTGTTTTGTTGTAGTAGGAGGGTTAGTCATTCGATAACAGGTCTGAAATAGCATAATACCTGGAAACCATAATTCCTGGAACCTGTGAATATTTTACCATCGAGGGTTCAACCTCCTACCCCTTATTCTCCTGACAGTATGCTGAGACAGATATTTTATTGACTAACATCTCTCTCAACATTTTCCCCTGCTAACTGTACTCTGATTGGTTCAAATTCCATGTGGGGATTCTTTGATTCTGACAATCCAAGACATTCAGCTGTCTTCAAGTCAAGTAATTGACTTTTTTGAATTAGTTTTCAGTTTCATTTTGTTTTCCCCAATTCAAGTTGGAAACACTTCCTTAGTATTTCCTTGCTACATGGGCTTTAGCAAATGCTACTTTACTCTCCTTCCAGCTACTCAGGAGGCTGAGGCAGGGGAATCGCTTGAACCAGGGAGGTGGAGCTTGCAGTGAGCCTTTTCCTAGTTTTATTGTTGGAGGCCTAACTCACGGGAGAGATTATGCAATACAGTTCTGAAGTCAAGGGGGAAGAGGTAGGAAGGGAGAGGAGAAAAGAAGTCCCTTGAGGGCATTTACTAGAAATGCCTCCTGGTGCTGCCTTTTCTGTTCTGGGCTGGCTCTCTCCTTGAAAACAGCACACACTAATAGCAAATAAAAAAATCCTGGAATCAGTATGCTCTGTTGTCTTTTGTGGGGAAGTCAAAGCATCTTCTTTTTCTTCTCCACCCGTGTCCCACCTCTTTGTTGCTTGTTTAGGCAAAAAAGTAAAATATTTCTTCCCCTTATTTGGCATTCAACTGCTTAATTCAGTTATGTCTTGGTTCTGAGTTTTCTGTATCAACTTTTCCTAGACTGTGGAAACTTTAGATCAACAGATTCAATCCTGTCTTCATTTTAGAAAAGTTTTCTTATATTTTATTTATGTATCAACTCCTTGATTTGATGAGTTCTTGACTTCAGGGACCTATATCAATTATCCTAATACTGTGTCATTGATGTGCTATAATGTAACCTCATCTAATTGCATTTAATTTATGTTCTATAGCTCAACCTCATCTAGTGCATTCATCTCTTTAAGCTGAATTCATCAAGATATCACAAATCTTCCTCTACTTTGGCTTTCAGTGATATCACTTTTGTACTTTGCTAGCTCTACGTTCTTATTAGTTATCTCTAGAAATTTTAGTCCATATTTTGTTTCCTCATGTCTACAATCCTCTTCTCATCCTATTATTTGTTTAGCTTGTTTCTGAGTACTTGTTTTGTTGTGTACATATCCTGGGCATTAATTTCTAATATAAAACATATTGTGTATATGTTTTCTAGAGGGTATAGACCTAATATAAGTGAAGGTTTTCTTTCTGCTCTTTGAACTGTTTTATTCCAGGTTGGGCTTTATTTTATTTTTTGGTCATTTGCATGCCATTCCTATACCTCACCTCTTTTGGACTGTAGTGTATATTATGTAGCATGTCATTTTTAAATTTTGCTCAGTCAGTAGCCAGGTAATCAAACCAGTTCTGACACAGTAGGTGTGTGATGGGCTCTTGATTTTTTTCTTCTCATTTTGTCTGAGACCTATAATCCATTATTGCAACCACCATTGCCACCACCTCACAGCAGGTGACTCTGATGGCTGGGTATGTTGTGTTCTCTCATTTGCTTAGGCTGAGTTATTGGCAGAGGTGGAAATAAACTTTTTGTTAGATAATCAAACTGACTCTCATTTTTGGACCTACTGAATATCACATTCCAGTGTTTACAGCATTTAGTTGGGGGTGTGTATACGCGTGTGTAGTGTTCTAAAGGGGAATGCACTGGGGTTTTGAGTGACTTCTCCCTGTTCAATGTATCATTGTATAAGCTATGCTCCCATTGTCATGATCAATGCCATTGTTGATGTTCCCATTTGTTTCCTACTACTCCCCAATCAAGAAAGAAAGAAGAAAGATTTCTCTCCAAATTTAGGCATTGTATTAGTTTCCTCAGGCTCCTTTAACAAACTACCACAAATATAGTGGCTTAAATTAAGAAAAACATATCCTCCCATAGTTCTGAAGGCTAGAAGTCCAAAATCAAGGTGTTGGCAGGCCCACACTTCTGAAGATTCTAGGGGAGAATCCTTCCTTGCCTCTGCCAGCTTCTGGCGACTCCTGGTGTTCCTTGCCTTGTGTCAATATAATTTCAGTCTCTGCCGCCATCTATGTGTCTTTTCCTACCTCTCATAGGACTTAGAACACAGCCTAACCCAGTATGATTTCATCTCAGTCTTTACCTTAATTACATCTACAAAGAGCCTATTTTCAAATAATCTTCCATTCTGAGGTTCTAGGTGGATATGAAATTTTGAAGAACAACTAGTCAATCTGTTACAAATATATTAGAGCTTTCAGGGCTTCAGCAACACACCACAGATTTACTGTGTCTGAGAGTGGGCCTCACCTCCCTACTAACGGCCTGTTCTGCAGATCCCTAATCTCTAGATTTGGTAAATTGTTCCTTCAGCCCAGGATAATAGGGTACTTGTCCATGTTGCTAATCTTAAGGGTACAGCATCATTCTTGTTAGTTTCACTTAACCCTGCCTACAGCTGTATAAATAGTCACATTAGTAAACCATTCATGATTGCTACAATATGTTGTCATATTTGCTGCCTGAGTAGGATTACTGGTTGATTTTGCATCCTTGCCTTATAATTGATTTTAAAGGGACTATTTCTAATGTTTCCCCAGTGAAGATTCTGTTTTTATAGGGTTTTCAGACATATTCTTTGTCACATTAAAGCCTTTTACTCTTCAATGATGATGAGTAAATTTACAAAATGAGGAATTTACAATAACTTTGTACATTATCTATTTTTTTCTGCATGTATTCAGATGATGGTTTTTCAACTCTAATCTGCTTTATATGCTTTTAGCGTGGGTTTTCTAGAAAACAGAGCCTGAAGCAAGGGTTAAAATGCTTATGCTTTATTTGAGAGGTAAAAACTCAGGGCTGTGAGAGAGAAGGAAGACAGAAGCAAGGCAAGGGAAGATGGGCAGCTTTGTAAAGGGACAGATTACCATGCTGGCTACTGCTTCACGAGTAGTCAGACAGACACCCAGCAATTCTCTTGGTCATAGCATTCATCAGTGTGAAGGACTTTTCTGAATGGGAATATAGAAAACTGTGCCTCAAAGTCCTCCATGGGAGGAAAGAAGATGGGGGATTCATCTGCCCAGATCTAGTCACTCCTGCTGGTTAAAATTTACCTCACAGGAAATAAACAGCTCCATATATCCCAATGTCATCATCTAGTCCCTTTAATAGCAGCTCAGGGTGCCAAGTCCCATGCCCTGCTGTATAGAGTTCCATTCCATTCCAGAAGTATCAGGAGGGACCAGACACTACAGGTATGTGCCTGGTTGGCCCAGCTCTGGGTGGTGGCCAAGGAGGAAGGCTTGGTACTCTCAGGGCAAATGACCCAACAGAGCCTCACAGTGACAGTTAAGGTCAGTGACACATTTGAGCCAAGGGAATCTGAGACACACAAGACTTCGGTCTGATACATGTGATAAATCACATTTATAAATCTTCTAATGCTAAATATTCTTTGGATTCCTGGAGAAAACCCAACTTGGTCACTGTGGCAGCCATGAAAATGTGGGCTCACATCTCCTGCTGCGGGCAGTGTGGGCCATTGCAGCTCTAGGTGCTGCTCTCTGGTCATCGCCACCTTTGTGCAATGGCCATGACTGATCTCAGCCAGTGCTCCACCGATTATTCCCTCAGTGATTGAGCACAGTGGCAAGGCTAACAAGGGACTTCTCTAACGGATGGCTTTGGTGCCAGGGCTCGCCAGTCATCTGACAAAACTTTCTTAGAACTGCGGCAAGCCTGATGTTCCTTTCACTCCATTTCTGTCCTTCCTCTCTCTTTTAACATCTCAGTTGGAAAGTTCTGCTTTCCTTCTTTATCCTTCACAGGAATTTTCCTCACTACTATCCCTTGAACATCGTGTCCCATCTTGGTGTCTGCTTCTTGGAGGACATGATTAGCAGTCATAATACATTATCTGTTTTAATATGTTAGATTTGGTTTACGACATTTTGTCCAGATTTTCATATCTCTTTTCCTGAGTGAAATACATTATCTTCTGTCCTCATACGGTCTTTGGGTTTAAATAATACTGTCCTTGAAGTTTGGTAGAATGTGTCTGGAAAACCATCTGGACCTGCTCAAGCTCTCCCTCTCTCCCCCTGTGTGTGTGTGTGTGTGTGTGTGAGGGTTTTAAACCGCTGTCCAATTTCTTTAATAATTATAGGACTCTTTAAGATTTCTATTTTGTGTTTATCTCAGTTAAGGAAAGATTCTTAGAAAACTGTTTTTAAATCCACTGGCAGAATGTTGCTGATAATATTATCTTTTCACATTTCTGCTTTATCTGTAGTTATGCCAACTTTTTTATCATACTACATTTTCTCACTCAATTTTACCAGAAGTTTGTCTATTGTCAATTTGTAGTCTTGTTAATCAATTTTTGACTTTAACTTTTTCCATTGTATATACATATATTTTTTCTCTTTTATTTCCACTATTATATTTGCCTGCTACTTTTTTGAATTTTTCTTTTTTTTTTTTTTTTTTTTTTTTTTTTTTTTTTTGACAGAGTCTTGCTCTGTCACGCCGGCTAGAGTGCAATGGCATGATCTCGGCTCACTATAACCTCCACCTCCCAGGTTCAAGCAATTCTCCTGCCTCAGCCTCCCAAGTATCTGGATTATAGGCACCTACCACCACGCCCTGCTAACTTTTGTGTTTTTAGTAAAGACAGGGTTTCACCACATTGGCCAGGCTGGTCTTGAACTCCTGACCTCAGGTGATCTGCCCGACCCTTTTTAAAAAAAATTTTCTAACTTAGATTTTATACTTATTTAATATATGCTTACCTTTATTCCTTTTTAATACAAATGCTTGACTAAATTCTCCTTAAGACTGCTTTTACTGTATTCTACCTCTTTGCATACATTGTGCTTTTTCATTTGGTTCTGAGTAATAAACCATTTTTATTTTAGAATAATTTTAGAGTTACAGAAAAGTTGTGAAGGTATTATAAGAGTTCTTGTTGGCTGCGCGTGGTGGCTCCCACCTGTAATCCTAGTACTTTGGGAGGCCGAGGCAGGTGGATCATGAGATCAGGAGTTCAAGACCAGCCTGACCAACATGGTGAAACCCCATCTCTACTAAAAATACAAAAATTAGCTGGGCATGGTGGCAGGCACCTGTAATCCCAGCTATTCAGGAGGCTGAGGCAGGAGAATCACTTGAAACCAGAAGGCGGAAGTTGCAGTCAGCCAAGATCATGGCACTGCACTTCAGCCTGGGCAATACGAGCGCAACTCTGTCTCAAAAACAAAAAAAGAGTTCTTGTTAACTTTTGCCCAGCTTCCCCTATGTTAACATCTTATATACATGGTTCATTTGTCAAAACTTAAGAAATTAGCATGGTACAATACTACTAACTAAACTACAGATTCTATTTGAAGGTCACCAGTTTTTCCAGTAACTTCCTTTTTCTATTTCAGGATCCAATCCAGAATACCACAATGCATTTAGTAGTTAGGTCTTTTATTTTTTTATTTTCAATTTTAATTTTTGTGGGTGCATAACAGGTATATATATATATGTATGAGATACATGAAATGTTTTAATACATGCATGCAGTGTAAAATAAGCACATCACGGAGAATGGAGTATCCATCCTATTAAGCATTGTCCTTTGAATTACAAATAATTCAATTACACTCTCTAAATAATTTTAAAATTTACAATTATGTTATTGACTATAGTCACTCTGTTGTGCTATCACATAATAGGTCTTATTCACTCTTTCTATTTTTTGTACCCATTAACCATCCCCACCTTCCCCACAACCACCACTACCCTTCCCAGCCTCTGATAACAACCCTTCTACTCTCTAGGCCCATGAGTTTAATGGTTTTGATTTTTAGATCCCACAAATGAGTGAGAACATGTGATGTTTGTCTTTCTGTGCCTACCTTATCACTTAACATAAGAATCTCCAGCTCCATCCGTGTCATTGCAACTATTTGGATCTCATTCTTTTTTATGGCTGAATAGTACTCCACTGTGTATATGTACCACATTTTCTTTTATCCATTTATCTGTTGATGGACACTTATGTTGCTTCCAAATCTTAGCCATTATAAACAGTGCTGTAACAAACATAGGAGTGCAAATATCTCTTTGATATACTGATTTCCTTTCTCTTGGGTATATACCCAGCAGTGGGATTGCTGGATCATACAGTAGTTCAATTTTTATTGTTTTTAGGAACCTCCAAACTTTTCTTCATAGTGGTGTACTAATTTAGATTCCCACCAACAAGGTATGAGAGTTCCCTTTTCTTCACAACCTTGCCAGCATTCGTTATTGCCTGTCTTTTGGATAGAAGCCATTTTAACGGGGGTGAGATGATATCTCATTATAGTTTTGATTTGCATTTCTCTGATCAGTGATGTTGAGCACCTTTTCATATGCCTGTTTGCCATTTGTACATCTTCTGAGATAGGTCTATTCAAATCTTTTGCCCATTTTTAAAAATTGGATTATTAGATTTTTTTCCTATAGAGTTGTTTGAGCTCCTTATATAGTCTGGTGATGAATCCCTTGTCAGAGTGGTAGTTTGCAAATATTTTCTCCCATTCTGTGGGTTGTCTCTTCACTTTGTTGATTGTTTCCTTTGCTATGCAGAAGCTTTTTAACTTGATGTGATCCCATTTGTCCATTTTTGCTTTGGTTGCCTGTGCTTGTGGGGTATTACTCAAGAAATTTTTCCCAGACCAATGTCCTGGAGATTTTTCCCAGTGTTTCTTGTAGTCATTTCATGGTTTGAGGTCTTAGATTTAAGTCTTTAATCCACTTTTATTTGATTTTTGTATATGGCAAGAGATAGGGTTCTACTTTCAGTCTTCTGCATATGGATATCCAGTTTTGCAAGCCCCATATATTGAAGAGACTATCTTTTCCCCAGTGACTGTTCTTGGTACCTTTGTTGAAAATGAATTTACTGTACATGTGTAGATTTGTTTCTGGGTTCTCTATTGTGTTACACTGGTCTATGTGTCTGTTTTTATGCAAGTACCACACTGTTTTGACTATTATAGCTCTGTAGCATAATTTCAAATCAGGTAACGTGATTCCTCCAGTTTTGTTCTTTTTCCTTAGGATAGCTTTGGTACCAGTTAGGTCTTCTTAGTCTTCTCCAAACTGCAAGTTTCTCCTTTTTTGTTTTGTTTTTTTTGTGACCTTAACAGTTTTGAGGTATAATGGCCAGGTAATTTGCAGACTGTCTTCAATTTGGCTTTGTCTTATCTTTTTCTCATTATTAGACTGTGGTTGTGGGTTTTGTGGCAGAGTACTACACAGGTGTAGTGCCATTATCACGTGTAGGGATACATAATAACAACATGACTTACTGATAATGTTAATCTCAATTACATGGTTAAAGTAATGTCTGTCAGGGTTTTCCATTATAAAATTACTTTTTTTTCCCCCATTCTCTGGTTGTTGGAACTAAATGACTAAATCCAGCCCACACTCAAGGGGAGGGGAATTAAGCTGCCCCACCTCTTGGAGGCAGGTAGTATGTGTATATATATTATTTGAAATTATTTGGTATGGAAAAAAAGGTATGCATTCAACCATTTATGCACATTAGTGGATTATTTATATTACATGGATTTTTTTATTCTTTGGGTTATAATCCAATATTATAATTTATTAAATAATCCAATATTAAAATTTCTAGCTTTGGTCATTATGGGCCTTTGAAGTTGATGCCTGTGTCCTTTTGACATACCCCTACTTTTTAAAAATTAGCACTTTCTTTCTTTCTCCTCCTCATGACTCCTCAAATTTGTATTCTTATACTGCTTATATTTATCTAGATCAGAGAAAAAATATTTTTCCAGAGAGAAATTTTCGGCTAAATTAATAAAAGATGTTATGTTAGTCCCAGTTTTGACATTTATAGGAAAAATAAGTCTTACATGAATAAAAAGCAATTATACATTTTACATATTACCTTCAGGGGAAAAATACCCAAAGAATTCAAAATTCATCAAAAATATCTGTTAATATGTTTGTGTTATTTTCATCCATCATATTCTGTAGAGGTTAATGACATATTGTTCCCCTCTTATTGGAAAAAGTCAGCTGGTTTAATTGTTAATTTTTTTGAAATTTCTTGGCAAGTCAGAGTAATTCATTTGGATTATCGAGAGAAATGTTCATAGTATAATGATCTGAATTCTGATTCTCACAAGTCATTAATCACTGAAACTGAACTGCATCCCACATCCACATTGGCAGTGAGAATAAATTTGCTTGTTTGTTATGATTATGGATTTGATTTCTCATCTCAGCACTTAAAGAACTGGATGCCCTTCTGGTGCATCTCAAGGCTGATTTGAAAGCTTGAGAGACCATTGAGAATTGGATTTGGGGAAGATGTGAGTACTTGCTATACTATATTTTACTCTATGTGTATAAATTCCTTGAACAGAAAATTTTTAATACAACATTTAAAAGACATATTCAGTCATCATCTTTAGCACAAATGAAGTTTTGGCAAATGTATGCAGATATTCCTACACAAAAATACTATTTTTTGCATAAGCTTTTACCCTTCACCAAAATGCACTATAAATCTAGTAGAGGGTTATAACTTATAGACCCTCCATGTTGTTTTAAAGAAATACAGAATTAAGAACATTTACAGAAATCTGTTGTTTCTCACTTTACCAAGTGTAAATAGGGGTATGTGTCTGTATGTAGCATAGGTACTTAGGTATTAGAAATTGTTCTACTCATAACAAACTTACGGTCTTTTTTCAGCAGTGTGATTTGCAAGTTGTAGAGAACAATGCCTGGGAAGCTTGTCTTTCTGTGTTTTCTAATAAGCCTGTAATCATTTTGTTAAGCCCCTTGGGATGGCCTTTGTCTAACCTGCCTCTTGAGTAATCCCAAGTACTGGCACAACTTGACAAATAATAATTAAAGACACATGTAAATATGCCAACTAAATTTGGACCTATGTTTAATGCTTATTTATTTAGTGCACAGTGAAATATTTAAAGTGATGGCTAACATTTTGAAAACATCGTGTAATATCAAGCATTAGGTATTATTTACCCAGATATAAGAAGGAGAACATAGAGATTCAAGTGAGAAGAGCATCCTGGTAAATCAGTCTGTGCCAAAATTACGGATGAAATGAGCTGGATTCTTGATACTACCTTCAAAAATCCTCCAACTTTTCTAGAGCGAAGCTCTAGAAAAAGCTTATCCCTTTTCCTAGATTTAAGGTTGGGTATTGGGCATGAGGAAGAGTGTAGCTTTCAAGATTGGTCTTTTCCATAGTTGAGGACTAGAAACTGAGCTGGAGAAACCACACATGGTATATACACATTTGATTGCAGTAACTAGGGCCTGACATAGATTTGATTACTTCTATTTTAATCTAAAGAGATGTCTATGTCCCCAAACTAGTCTACTCTACATAATAGCAGAGAAAATGGACAAAACACAGCTGTTTTGGTAAGCATATCACTCACTTGGTATGAACGGAAGTGTGCAGATGTACTGTAGCGGTGTGTCAGTGCCTGCTTAACAGTTCTTGTTCTCTTTTCTGCCACATTGCAAGAAACCACATTTCCCAGACTGCCTTTCCCTCTGGCTTCTGTGTATGTTCAGCCAATGGCAGGCACAGGCAGAAAACGGGAGGGCTGGAGGAGAGGGGAGGGAAGAAGCCACGTTCCCCCTACTCACCATTCTCACTTCCTGAGGTGTCCTGGCAGAGGCTGCCTCTCTTCTGCATCCTCTTAGTAGCTCTAAATCCCCCCAGACAATCCTGACTGCCAACAGTACCTTCTTCTGTTGTCCCTCCAGCCTTGTGGGTTGTAGCAGCTTCTTTGTTACTGCTAATTTCTGGATTGCTTCACTCACCGCTATTGCTTCCCAGCCATCACCCACATGGCCAAGTTTCTGTAAGATAATAAATTTCTTCTTTATCAAAAACCTGTGGTGTTTCTGCTCCCTGGCTGGACCTTGTAGACTACTAGCTATGTCAAGGGACGGGGATCAGTATGAACAGTAGGGCCTGTTGATGTCCTGCCCAGATCCCCTTTTCTAGGCAGGTGCACCCAAACTCCAGCTGCTGTGAGTGCTGTCTGCTAATGACTTTTGTATGCACTCTTTTCCAGAGACTTACCTTTGCCCAGAGATGCCTGGGAAGCTATGATGTTTCCCCAGGGGCGGCCCATGCCCAACGACAGACTGATTTGAGGACAAGCTGGCCCCTTTCGGCAAGGGTGAGCAAGTCTGTGGTGTCACTCAGGTTCCAGTGCTCCTCATGCTATGAGATAGAGACCAGATCTCAGCCAAGCTCATTTTTTGCTTGGCATCTTCCCTTTCTCTGTCCTGCTTCCTTGATTCCTTACAGTTTTCTCCTGAAAGCTCACCCTCAGTAATTCCACTGCATGATAATCACCATTTCTGGCTCTGCCTCAAGGGAACCTGAACTAAGAGTATATTTTACAGAGGGAATGGAGAAAATCTGTTTAATCTGGTAAGATGGGGAAATGGAGGTTGTGAACACAGCTTCAATATAGCGATGACGAAACTAAAAAAACGTAACAGCTGAACATTCTTGAGGAACGAACAGTTGTGGGAGGACTCAACGTTTTGAAATTAAGGCAAAAAGTGGTGCCTTACCAAAATTAAGGTCTGGAGAGGCTAGTTTTCATGGCAAAAGGACAATGCTGTACTTCTGACCAGTGTAATGTGGCATTCCGAGAGTTTTCAAGAGTATCGATACCTGTGGGGTAGTTAGAAATGCAAGTCTGTTCTAAGACTAGAAATATACATTCTGTGAGATAATTATATAAAGACAGTTTTTCTCAGGCTTGAGTCATGCACAATTCTTTATTTTGGAAAAAGGCTGGTGTGGGCAGTCTTGTGATACCCACGAGCAGGACTACTGTGATTCAGGGGGAGTGAAACCAGCAATGAGGGAAGGTCAACACAGATGTGTTATTGATTGGATCCTGATCATTGGGAACTATGCTCAATCCTGGGGGATTTTCTGGAGAACATTAGGAAATATGTTTCAGAACCATTCAACAAGGGCAAGGAGTGGAAGCATTTATTCACCCTCTCCAGGGCCCCCACGGATGTTACCTCCTCTGTTTCTGGGTTGTGTGTGCATGTGTTGTGGGGGTGCTGAGAGGATTCCTGTGGCGCTCTCAATCTCCACTTCAGAGCTCTTTGGGCAGTGGTGCAGCATCAAGGCAAAGTGCCACTGACTGCCCCTGTAGCTGCCTGGTTAAAACCTTCACAGAACTGACTGCTACCGTGTGGCTGGAGTAAGAGGTGGACCAAGTAGGTTGAAGTTCTACTTCACAACCGGTGTCCTGTATGGACCCTACCTGTAGTTATACCCATGGGGTAGTGAAAAGTCTGGATCTGGAGTAAGGTCTGACTCTTTGCCACATAGACATTAACCTGTGTGACCTTGGGCAAGTCAGTCCTAACTTACTAGTGTGGAAATCGAAGCCAAGAGTGTTCAGGAACTGAACTCTGAGCATATGTCTTTCAGGGTTATGATGACTTCATCAGAGCCCCTCCTTTTTATCTCCAGACCCCAACTAAATCCTTCTTAATTTAAAATGCACAATTTAATTATCTTTGGGGACTACAGTCAATTCAGAGAGGAGGTATGACTTTCTCTTCTGAGTTCCATCATTCCTAGCATTAACTCTAGTACACACCGTGATGCTGCATAATTGTATATACCTTTACTTCTGCTATGTGGAGTTCAGATTGATTTTTTTTTTTATCTTTGTGCACACGAACACTAGCAAACTGGCAATCTGCTGTACTAAGAGTTGTGCCTATGAATACTTGATACAGAGAAAGAGGTCAAAGGAGAAAGAGATGGAGGAGATTGGGGGAACAACTGTAGCACTGCATTCCATATTCTTGTGAGCACCTACTCTTGTCAGCAGGAGCAAGGCAAATCCATGATCCTATACTGTCTCTTAAAACAAAAAACAAAAAACAAAACAAAAAAAACTTTTCCTACTCCTACAGCCTTAGGCTGACCTTTTTTCCATTTTGTGGATTCCTTCCCCTTTTGAATCTGTTCTTGAAGTTATCGAAATTAATTGCTTCCCAATTTTTAAATAGGATAAGAATATTGTTGGGCAGTGAGGAAGGTTGGCAGGGATGGGGAGGGGTTTTCCTGACCCCAGATGCCTCAGGGATGGGCCTGGCCACACCACGGCTCTTCTTTCCATGTCACCTGCAACCTCCCCAGTCAAAAGGACAGCTGAAAAGACAGGGGAGGGTGAGGAGACGGTGGTAAGATGTGAACAAATACTCGTGTACCTATTATAGAGCCAGACATTTTACTTCATCGGTTGATGTGAGGATGAAATACATTATTTTTATCCACTGCCACCTTGAACCTCCATTTCACCAGGGAGGAAACAGTTGAAAGATGATCGTATTATGAGTCATCTCATTTGTAAATTTTGGAGCCATAAGTCAAAGCCAAGCCTGGCTCCAGAGCCCACGCTCTCGCTGCTTCCTGCTAAAACATCCACTGAGTTGACCCCGAGGCTCAGGTGTCACCACTGTGGAAGAAGCCTGCCACTCTGAATTGGGATTTTTTCCCCTACTTATCTGACTAGAAAGTTTGCTGTGCCTACTAAGCAAGATATCAAGCTCTGGGCCAAAACTTCTTTTCAGCTCTTCGGAAGAACACACACCCTTATTTTCCCAGATAGGTGGCAAATAGTGCTTTTGTACCCACGTTAAACATTTTATCAGAGGTTCTCACCCTGTGAAATTAAATTCAAGGGGGCTCAGCAAGTGTGTGCCAGGGGTGCATTCTCTTGCCTCTCTGCCCTTAGAAGAGCCTTGAGTTCAGAGCTGAGCCCTGGGTGCTCCATAAAAGTGCTGTACCTGCTGATTGAGCCCTGCAGCTTTGCAGACAAGAACTTCAGCTATCGGAGAATCCTCAGATATGACCAGGATGGTTCCCATTCCATAGAATGGGGAATACAGTCTCTTATAGCCTAATGTGTGTCCAGGGTTCATGTCAGTGTACTTTCTCAGAGCAATTACCCTATCATTGCAGGTGATATATGTCTTAAAGGAGTCATTAAGCCAATTAGGATATATTGCCTTCCGTATATTTTGTGCTAAGTCCTCTTTATTAGAAAATAATCAGAATTTGAAGCTTGATTCATGCTTGGCCCAGTTTTAAGTATTATTTACCAAACTAGAGATAGCTACTCTAATCCATTTAGGATGTTAAGAGCAGACCTACAGAAGCCTCATGGGAGAATAGATTCGTGATGCTTGTTCAAAATCTTTGGAAAGCACCCCAGCTGGCAGCTGGCTTTTCTTGGTATTTTAAAAGGGCATATAATAAGCATAAATAGAAGTATATGTGGTGGTTTTCTTATGGTTGTTTGTTTTTAAGCTAGAATGCTATACCTTGCGTTTTCTTTTATCTTCATTTTTCAGACGTCTACTTCCTTCACAAGCCTGATCTATTTGTGTGGTTTATATGTGTTGGATGTTTATTTGGGTAATCTAAGGTAGCAGAAGAGGAATATATTTAGTCATCTAACCTTTACAATAAGGAACATTTGAAATGTCAGCATTTTATTTCAGGAACAGGTGAGCTATTGCATTATAAGGCTTTTATTTATTTATTTACACCCTACATCTTTCTGAAATTTGAAACAGCTTATGACAAACAGTAAAAAAAAAAAAAAAAAGAAACAAAAAAGATGAAAGAGGAAAGAGTAAATATTCCAGCCAGAAAAGTCAACATAGTTGCTGTGATGAAGTATAATCCTGTGTCTAAGATTCTTGGAAACAGGGCAAAGTGAGAAACAAATTACAAAATCTTTAATATTCAGAAAGAAGGGAAAAAGTTCCTCTGGTTAAAAACAAGTACTAAGGTGGCCAGATACTGGGTCAGGTGCCAGAGGCAAAACTACATAGGCGTGAATGCTGTTCCCATGAAGCTCACAGTCTAGTAGGCAAGATAAATATTAAATCTATTGATTTATAACTAATTATGCTTTGCTTTTGTATCATTTATGGAAAAGTAACAGTTCCTAAATTTGCTTAAATGTCTCTGACTTAGAATCATTCCTTGACTCCCCAGTCAGAGACCTGAAAGATTAAAAGGCATCACCCAGGTTCAGAGACTAAGAGAAGTGATGGCGTAGGCTGGAGAACCTGCAGACAACTGGTGTACCTCGGAAGAGTGTGGCCCAGAGGATGCTAGAAAGGCCAAAAGTGACAGCTAGGTCAACCACATCCCAAGGCACTGATTAAGCTTTACTTTATCAAAGGAAAAATATGGATTTAGGTAAACAGCTTTTATTTCTCCAGAAATATTGGCTTTTATTTTGATATTACTATGCTTATTAAACTGCACACTGTAGGCCCTAGTTTTTTTTTTCCAAATAAAACTTGGCAACCCTATGTCAGTTCCCGAAAACCATTTTCTTTAGGAATTTAACTGGTCCATGAAATCCAAAAAGCTGTGAACATTGGTCCACTAAGACCCTCAACAAATATGGCTGGAGAGAGAGGAGCACAGAAAAAGTTTAGAGGTGAAGCATGACTTAGTGACAGGATTTCTTCAGGGGACTAAGTTAATGTCTTCTAAGCACAAAAATCATGGCTGTCGTGGACAGTTATCAAGATTGAACAGTGTACTAGGCTCATGGGATAAATAGAAATTGCAATCCAGTCCTGGTTCTTCTCACCAAATCATGTACCATGGTAGGAGGCAGGGTCTACCTGGAAGAAGGGGAGCCTTTTGTCTTTATAGGAAGACACTGTGGCCAGTGACAGCACATATTCTTCCTGTGATCCAGCTTAATCCAAGGATAGAGCTTAACGAGTCTGTGGAAGTGGATATACGGTGTGCAACTAGGATCTCTGTGATGTTTCCAACCAGGATTTTTTAAAGTATACACATATTCTTCACCATCCTCTAGCAGTGCGGTCTAAAGTCCCAGCTGTTGCTGATTAATGATGGATATACAGGCTTTATAAATTAGGCAGGCAAGTGGAGGAGTGAACAGCAGTAAGGGAAGAAGGGAACATCTAGATGTCCCAGCCCTTGAGGTTGGTGCTTTATTATTTTACATAGGCAGGATGTAAGTTTACTAATAGAATCCTGATTAATCAAATCTGTAAGAGGGTGAGGTGGCCTAGGATAGTAGGGAGATTACTTCTTTTTTTTTTTTTTTTTTCTTTTTGAGATGAAGTCTCACTATGTCGCCCAGGTTGGAGTGCAGTGGTGCAGTCTCGGCTCACCGCAACCTCCGCCTCCTAGGTTCAAGTGATTCTCCTGCCTTAGTCCCCCAAGTAGCTGGGATTACAGGTGCACGCCACCATGGCTGGCTAATTTTTGTATTTTTAGTAGTGACAAGGTTTCACCATGTTGGTCAGGCTGACCTCGAACTCCTGACCTTGTGATCTGCCCACCTCAGCCTCCCAAAGTGCTGGAATTACAGGCGTGAGCCACTGTGCCTGGCCGGGGAGATTACTTATTAAAGAAAATACTGTCGGGCGTGGTGGCTCACACTTGTAATCCCAACACCTTGGGAGACTGAGGCGGGTGGATCACCTGAGGTCGGGAATTCGAGATCAGCCTGACCAACATGGAGAAACCCCATCTGTACTAAAAATACACAGTTAGTTGGGTGTGGTGGCATATGCCTGTAATCCCAGCTACTCGGGAGGCTGAGGCAGAGAATCACTTGAACCAAGGAGGCCGAGGTTGCGGTGAGCTGAGATCATGCCACTGCACTCCAGCCTGGGTGACAGAGCGAGACTCTGTCTCAAAAAAAAAAAAAAAAAAAAAAAAAAAAAGAAAAGAAAAAAAAAATCAGTATTAGCTTTGACTATAGCCGATTTTGAATTTGGTCCTTATGGAACAATATTTTTCTTCAGATCTCATTACAAAGCAGAGTAGAATGGTTCTAGACGATAGCTTTTCATGGAGGGTATATAGCCAGTCATCATCAATGGCCATGGATAAAATCCTAACTAAAAATTCTACTTTGACAAACATGGTCTCCTAAATATGTCTACCAGGACACATTAGCTGCAAAGTGCATCCATCCATCCATGGGTTACAGGGTAAACTGACCTTCTCTATGGAGTTCTCTTATAATTCACCAATTATGTTGGAAACTGTGCTGAAAACAATGCCTGCACTTAGCTAATGCTCAGTCTAATTCCTGGAAATACGCAGTCACCCAAATTATTTTCCTTTTCCCCCAACATCTTTTTCTTCATATTATACTAATTCATGTTCATTGAGGAAAAATTAAAAAATAGAGAAGAAAAAAAATCATCCACAACTCTATCGTGTAAAGAAACAACACTAACATCTTATTCATGCTGTCAAATATTTTCCTACCCACATGTATTTTGTCTATGTCTGTCTTTAACTAAGATATAAGTTGTGTTGATCTTGCTTCTTACAACCTACTTTAGATCAGCTTTACTTCCATCCTACACCATATGGAAGTGCATTCTCCAAGATTCCTGGAATTCCTCAGAGATATATATTTATCTTTGTCTCTTTGTCAGCATTGGTTATGACATCTCATTTCTTTCATTTTGTAGCTATTTCCACTTTGCAAATAGCTCCATTCTCCCAAACACATACAACATCACTCACAAGGCAGCCCTAAGTTCTTTGACCACTGACTACCTGGTTCCTATGCTCTTTCTCTGTTCCTTCTCTCTTCTCTTCTTACTTTCCCACATCCGAAATTCCTGTTTATTTCTTATTTATGGTACCTCAGGAACATGCCTTGATGAGGTAGTTCAGAATATGAGGGCCTGGGTGGGAAAGAGGCAAAGACCCTAAAAGAAATTGTAGTGATAGATAGTAAAACACTTTTTTTTCCTCACA
This sequence comes from Chlorocebus sabaeus, assembly GCF_047675955.1. NCBI lineage: Eukaryota > Metazoa > Chordata > Mammalia > Primates > Cercopithecidae > Chlorocebus > Chlorocebus sabaeus. The sequence continues at coordinate 28,175,933 of NC_132925.1, forward strand.
CCACATTATGTACTTGACAAAGACGGAAAATAGTCATGCCATATTCACACTGAAACCCTCACCTACCTTAGCTATATTGTTGAAAATAGATTTAAGCTAATTTGGCCATTTTACAGTCATCAAGTTCTTTTTGTTAGTTATGTTGTTTCCATCGATTAGATTATCTGTAAGGGCACTCATAGTCTCTACTAAGTGCTTCGGCTCAGTCTGAGTTCTGCCAGTCACTAGAGCCATTGTGAAAATACTCAGCCTCCTGCTCTGGGAGTATAATTGACGGGCAGTGCAAGCTGTTGAACCTCTGAATCTACTGCTTCATTTACACTCAGGTCATGCTTCCCATGGCTGCTCCCAGCTCCCAGCCAATCACTGAGCACACTTGGGGTTATTAATGCAGGTCCCTTATGGTAAGTATTGACTCCTCTCTTTTATGACCTTGGCATACAACTGGTCAGGCTGAAGCTTTCTTGGAACCCCACTCTAATCTGAGACTCTTCCCACTTGCTCTTCCTTCCTTCCTCGACTCTTTTACAAGTGTTAGAACTTTATTATGGTCTTAAGCTTCTTCTTGCCTTCTTCAGCTCCCTCTCCTTGTCCTTCTTGGATATTCTACCAATAAATTTTCTACAATAATTCTGTCTTGGCATCTGCTTCTCTGAAGAACCCAAAATAATACACACACATTTAGCAAGTGACCATAAAGAGTCATAAAATCCGTTCTTGAAAAACTTGGTGATGTACCAAGCTCGTTTCTTTTAGGTACTTGAAGGTCCTTTCATGACAAGTTTACTAGAGGCAGACACTAAAATATTCTAGTGCTAACTGCTCTTGTGATTTCTGTCATACTCCTATTAATGCAAGAGCAGATGTGCCTGTACATTTTACCAACAATAAAATATTTTGAGTATCTCTTTTGCTAGTTAGCAAACCCGATACTAATGGAGTTAGTTCTCATTGAAGTACTTGTAGTAGCTGCTTCTAAAGCACAGATTTGTGGAGTGCTTGCTCTGAACAAGATTCTTCAAATATCAACTAACTATCCCTGGGGAGCAGATTCAACCCGTGCATGCATGTACGTATCACATGGCCTATGCATATTTGAAGTAAATTTCAGTATAATGTCGACTCTACCCATGTCAGTAAACAGCAGCATGTCATGACTGCATAATGGTCAATTACATGAATATCCCACTTATTTTAATAAATTCTGCAAGATAGGGTATTTTGGGCTCCTAAGTTTTCACTGTTTCTGATTTAGCAAATCTGTATACGTTGCACAGTGTCCAACTTTTCACAGACTATTTCCTAGAAGAATTATTGGCTTAAAAAGCATGGCCAATTTTAAGGTTTTTGATATTTGTTGCCAAGAAGTCAGCCAGGAAGTTTGTTCCAATTTACACTTCAACCATTTCTATATGAGTAGGCTTATTTCTTTTCCTTTTATTTTCTGCATGTGAAATTATCTGTAAAATGTAGAGTCCAAAGAACAACAGAAAGAAAACCTAACCCTTGAATCCTCCACCAAGGTTATGAAATAGAATTTACTAAGTTGGTGCAAAAGCTATTGCAGTTTTTTTCATGACTTTTAGTGGCAAAGACCATGATTACTTTTGCACCAACCTAATAGAATCCTCCTGCATTTGCTGATTCTCATCATACTTCTTCATGCCTCCCCTCTTCACAGGTAAATCATCTAGAATTTAGGGTTATGCATTCCCTTGGTTTTCTTCAGAGTTTTGATAGTTTAATGATAGAGTGTGTGTGTATATATAACTATATGTAGCCCTAAATATTATATAGATTTTTAAAATGTGGGCGGAAAATACAAAGCTAGTTGTGTGAGGAGAGTGTGATCACCACTGTTAGGTAAAGGTGTCTAGGACAAGATGAATTTGACAATCTTCTGCATCCTGGGACTTTATAAGGGGGCTTTCTGGTGTATTCAGGAGCGACCATGAGGCTCACCACAGTCCATACATTTGCAAGGACTGTAATGCAAAGCAGGTACTAACCACGTGATCAATGGGAGTGGCATGAATTACCCTGGGTTTCTTGCTGCTAAGCTTGTTCCAGCTCACAGAAGTCAGTGAAAACAGAACACTTTGGTAGAATGAATAAATGTCCACAGCTGATTTAGGCAGCAGGACCTGGAAGAAAGAATAAGGAATTTATTAGCAAATTGTTAAGATCACTAGATTTGTATCTGGGCCATTCTCTCCAGAACATTTCTCCAGGTGTTTAAAAAAAAAAAAAAAAAAAGACTGTGCCAAAGCAATGGGGATCATGGTCCTAACAGGGAGAGGCATGTCCTTTTAGATTCACTCTTCTCCAGTCTGGTCCAGATTCCAGCTAGCATTTTGGAATGTCTGTTCACCATCCTCCTAGGAATCCCTTTACTCCTCTTCTCTTTTGAACTAATTTCCTGTATCACGTCGTCATCTTTCTTGATTTATACTTTTATTTTGGTGGAGCACATTTTCCCATAGCTTCTTGAAAAGGGAGGATGGGTAATACATTTATTTTGTTTTTGAGATAGTACATGTCTGAAAATGTCATTCTGTCCTCCCAAGTTTGGGAGTTTGACCATACTTGCAGGTTACAAGTAATTTTTCTTTAGAATTCTGGATGTGGTTGCATTTTTTTTTTGCTTGCAAGTCATGCTGTTGCAAAGTCTGAAGCCAGTATGATTCCTGGCCCTTTCTATTAGCTTTTGTCTCCTGGAAGTTAATGGACTCTTCTTTTTCCCTAGTTTTCTGAAATTTCAAAATGGAGTATCTTTGTGTGAATGCTTTCATCCACCACTTTTATTCAGTAAGCTTTTTTTCAGTAATAGCAATTCATTTATTGTTCTGGAAAATTTTCTTAAATACTTTTGTTTTCTACCCTGTTTCCTGTTTTCTCTTTTTTTATAGATTTTTTAGAGTTGTCATCTGATTTTAAAAATATTTTTTGTTTATTTTCTGCCTCTGTGTCTATTTACTGTCTAGAAGACATTCTCTACTTTATTTTCTAACCCTGTTAATGACTTCTGCTCTTATGTTCTCAATTCCAAGATGTCTTTTCTGTTAATTTCTTATGTCATTCTGTTCCCTTTTTATGAATGTAACATTTTCTTATCTCTCTGAAGATGTTAGTTATAGTTTTATTTCATTTGGTTTTGTTGATTTTCACCCTCGCTTGCTTACATATTTTTATTTACTCCAGGATGTCTTTTTGTAAGGGAGGTTGGTTTTGTTTATTTCTGTCTTCTGTGCAGCTTTCCTCAGGGTATCTGGTAATCCCTCAATGTCTGCTTAACATTAAGAATTAAGGAAGCTTGTTGGAGGCTCTCAGAGCTTGGACTGTGGGCCATGCCTCTCAGGTGGAAGTCACTGTAGGGTGATGTAGGCTGGGGGATGGGCTGGGTCTCTGGATTCAGCATTAGATATCTGTTTGATAAACAAGTTTTAACCTCTACCTTAACTCTAATCTGTGCCTGGACCATCAATTCACACATTATTATGCTTTGTTTCTCCATGGAACAAGCCTCCAGATATCTCCAAAGAAAGGGACAATGGGCCGGGAGCGGTGGCTCAAGCCTGTAATCCCAGCACTTTGGGAGGCCAAGGTGGGCAGATCACGAGGTCAGGAGATGGAGACCATCCTGGTTAACACGGTGAAACCCCATCTCTACTAAAAAAAAAAACAAAAAAACTAGCCAGGCGCAGTGGCGGGCGCCTGTAGTCCCAGCTACTCGGGAGGCTGAGGCAGGAGAATGGCGTGAACCCGGGAGGCGGAGCTTGCAGTGAGCTGAGATCCGGTTACTGTACTCCAGCCTGGGCGACAGAGCGAGACTCTGTCTCAAAACAACAACAACAACAACAACAACAACAACAACAACAACAACAAAAGAAAGGGACAATGTTCAGTAAAGTGGAGTGCAGGACAGAATCTAGGGGGTTTAACTTCTTTAATAGAGTCTGACTCCATTTTTTATCTTTGACTGCTGAGAGCTTTCATGCCCACCTTCTCCTTCCTCTTCTGCCCCATACTTGAGCAAGCTGGTAAGAAAGCTGGTGCTGCACCCTAGACACAGCAGAAAGTACAACCTATGTGGGAGAGTGGATTTTCCCTCATCCCACCCCCTACCTATGATAAAAACCAAGGCTGCTTATTCTCATTTTCACTTTCAAGACATTCTCAAGCCCATTCCAGACGAGGCTGGGTGTTCGTCCTACTATGTTTAGAAAGTTCCATGATGTAATACAATGTGTTCTCACCTCTTGGTGTGTGCATGGCGTCATCAGCCAGGACATCTCACCTATTAATTGGGAGGGGGCCATCCCACCTGTGTTAGATGGCTATAAGAAATAGCTTTCCTATGAGGTTTTCTTATCTTGGTCTTTTTTTCTTTTTCACTACCCGTTCCAAAGCAGTTCCTATGTCTTTTGAGTACTACCTGGTACAAGTTGGTGGACTTTCACATTTTCCCATTAACTAGAGACTCGTTTTCTTGGGTCTACTAAGTCAGTTACCACTTGCCCATTTTTCTCTAGTTTCCAAATGTTTGCTGATTTTTTTTTTTTTTTTTTTTTTTTTTTTGGCCTCTCCTCTTTTTCTGCTTTATCCATTTCTTTAAAAAAAAAAAATCCTTCCCATAGTGGGGGGTCTGTGGTTGGGGGACAGTGAGGTGTGGATGGTTAATGGAATAGAAAGAATGAATAAGACCCACTATTTGATAACCCAACAGGGTGGCTATAGTCAATAACTTAATTGTACGATTTTAAGTAACTAAAATAGTATAATTGGATTGTTTGTAACTCAAAGGATAAATGCTCGAGGGGATGGATATACCATTCTTCATGATGTGATTATTTCACATTGCAGGCCTGTATCCAAACATCTTATGTACCCCATAAATATATACACCTACTGTGTACCCACAAAAAATTTTAAAAATTGAAAACAAAAATCCCTTCCCTAAATTTTTATTGAGTTAAGGAGAAAAGAAACAAAATTAGAGGTGTGTATTTAAGCTGCTGTCTTAACCCAGAAATCCTGAGTGGGCTCATTTCTTCGCACCTTGTCAACAATGGGTGCTTTTCCCATTTATTTAGTAAATGGATTTCCCTGAAATCCGTACTATGTTCTAATCGCTTTGACAACTCAGATTATCCATATTATTCGATTCTGGTCTAAACTACTTGTTCATATAACTAAAAGCCTAAAGGACAATTTCATGATTTGTGGCAGATTCTTAAATTTAGCCATTTGGTTTACCCTAAATTTGCTTCCATTTTTTAGTAGTGCTCTATTGTAATGCAGATGGAAAACATCACAATGTTCTGGAAGGGAGCTGAAATGAAAATGAATTATCTATACCTATCTCCACTCCACTTATGTGAGGGAAATTGAAAGATAATCACTTCATGGGTATCCATTTAAAATAAAAGCCACTTTTCTTTTCTTATTGGTTGTGAAAATTCAACCCATCTTTGGAACAAATTTAGCAGTGATTTACAATTTTTGGTTAAAAATGCCAGACTTAAGATTTCAAAATGCAATCCTTTGTTAGAAAACAATGATTTCATCAAATGGTAACTCTACTTTGTCTTACTAGTTAATTCACAGGTTGGTGAATCTTTATATTATTAAATGTAATTCAAAGGTTATTTTCACAGTAAAAGCATACAGAGAAAAATTAGCCCCTGTGTCTCATAAATACCAGAGTCCTAGTCTCCCCTCTCAGAGGCAGTGGGCTAGATTAAATTTATTATTACATATGTTTTGAGAAATGATTTATGTGAGTACAAGCATGTATATGAGTATGTGAGCTTTTTTCATATAACAAGAGCATACCATTTTTTCTGTTCCATGCCTTGTTTCATTAACTATACATTTCTGAAGATTTTACTATATCAGCACATTTAGATCTTCCTTATACTTTTAATATTTTTGTGAAAATAGAATAAATACAGAGAAGTACACAAAATATAGCTAAATGAATCAACACAAAACAAAAGCCCATGAGATAACCACCTGGTTTGCCAGGCAATCAAGCACGCCTAGGCTTTCACGAGGCTCCTTCATGTCCCCTCCAAGCCACTACCTTCTCTCTCTCTGTCAAAGGAAAACACTTTCTAGCTTCTATGGTAATCCTGTCCTTGCTTTTCTTTAGTATTATACCTAAGTATGCATCCTTAAACAGTACAGTTCAGTTTTGCCTGTTTTCAGAATGTCAAGTAATTCAAATCATACAGTATGAGTTATTTTGTGTCTGACTTACTCAGTGCTTTCTATTCATCTCATCTATTCTAGGGCTTTTATATGCTCCAAAATTTTCCTTACTTCTGGGCCTTGCTGCAAATTTGTAATTCTGTTTTTCCCCCTACCTCTTTAGAAATTATACATTCTATAATTCTTTTACTTGTGAACCACAAAATTATGATATACCTCATTGGTTCTTAAAATCTTACATTAATTGGTACTTTATACTTTTCATGGGCAATGAAAAGATTCTATATTCCTTTCAGACAGCTCACTTGTTTTTTTAGCCCCTTCTAAAGCCTTAAGCCATTATTAGGTACTTTAATTCTGTCTTTAAAATGTGAATGTCAGTGTGTTTTATTTATGTTTAAAATTATTATATTTAAAACCTTATTATTGTCATTAATCTCATTTATTTTTTTAGAAAGACATTTATTCAGTGTCATGCTCAGACTATTACATTTAGAAATATACAGCATGGGTGCAAAAAACAAAAAACTACAGAAACCCTATGTTGGAATGCTTTCAACTTTCCACAAACAGAAACTAAAATAACCTCTTATGCAATTAGTCACAAATACAGTTCTTCAGTTTTTTGCTGATACACGTGAGTATTGTCTTAAATGTGTCTTCTTTGCAGCAGCTAGGCCCTGTCACCGCTGTGCTTGGCTGAATTCCCAAATCTATTGTAACCTGTACCTCACCTGTCACTTCTCTGGCTCTCCTCTCCTGTTAAGCTTTGCTTCCTGGCAATAATTAAAACCTTCTGCTACGATTGCTACTGGAACCATCATAGCCATCTTGGTTTTGTAGTTTAGCAAAGTATTGGCCTCCCCCACCATAGGAACCAGAGTTTCTGCCTGGTTCCCTACCTTCATAGGCCCAAAATTTGAAGATTGATTATTACAATTGCCAAAAACCATTATAGCTTTCTCTACCTTCAAAACTGTTTCTATCTACCAAATCTACGATAGCCATGCCCACAGCCGCCATATCTACCACCACCGTGGCTGCCACCAAAACCACCACAACCACTGAAGTTTCTGCTACTACCAAAGTTGGCATTCCTACCAAAACTACCTCCACGACCACCACTCATATCTCTAGAACTACTTTGACCTCTTTGGCCGGATGAAGCACTAGCCATATCTTGCTTCAATAAGGCTTTCCTTGTTTCACAATTGTGGCCATTCACAGGATGGTATTTCTGAATGACAGTATTATTCAGGGAGTCACAGTCATCAAAAGTTATGAAAGCAAAGCCTCTCACCACTGCCTTAGTCAGTCATGAGTTCAATCACTTTAATTTCCCATAGTGCTCAAAATAATTTCTTAGGTGATGGTCTTCAGTGTCTTTTTTTAATGCCACTACAATCTCTTTCACAGTTAAGTGGTTACCTGGTCTCTGAAGATCTTCATTTGAGACAGCCCTGTTTGGTTCCACAGCTCTTCCATCCACCTTGTATGGTGTATTCATCCATATTCATGCTGCTGATAAAGACATACTCAAGAGTGGGTAATTTATAAAGAAAAAGAGGTTTAATGGACTTACAGTTTGACATGGCTGGGGAGGCCTCACAATCATGGCAGAAGATGAAAGGCACATCTTACATGGCAGCAAGCAAAGAACAAATGAGAACCAAGCAAAAGGAGTTTCCCTTTACAAACCATGAGATCTCGTGAGACTTACGCACTACCATGAGAACAGTATGGGGAAAACTGCCCCCATGAATCAGTTATCTCCCACTGAGCCCCTTCCATAACATGTGGGAATTATGGGAGCTACAATTCAAGATAAGATTTGGGTGGGGGTACAGCCAAATCATGTAAGATGACTTTGCATTCATGGCTATATCCAACTCCATGGTGACATATGGACAACCCAAAACCCCTGGAGTGCTTGGTGTTTGAGTCTCTCATTGCTACACAGTCTGTGAGAGTTCCCATTGCTCAGAATGGCTCTAGAAACGCTCATCAGTTATTTCGAAGATCAACCATGTGAGGAAAAGCTTCTGCAGCTGTTCAGGCTTTTTAGGAGACTCTGACTTAGACATGGCTGCTATGGAAAGAGAGACTTCAATGATGCTTCTGCAGCAACATCCCTGGGGAGAAAGCTAGTCTACTTATTTAAATTTGCCCTATATTCATAGCTCTTCATCCCTTCCTGAATTTGAGCTTCCACGTGGTATCATTTTCCTTCTGCCTGAAAAACACGCCTGTAGTATTTCACTTGGTGCAGTTCTGCTGGTTTCAAATTATGTTTTATGTGTCTAAGAATTATTTCACTTTATTCTTGAAATCTTTTTGCTACAATTTGGGGTTGGAAGTTATAATTTGGGGGTTGCAATTTTGGGTTGGAAGTCATTTTCTTTGATCACTTTGAAGAAATTTTTCTCATCTTTGGCTTCTATTCCCTCTGTTTAAAAGTCAGGTATTTGCCTAATTGTTGCTCTTTTGAAGGCAACCTGCCTTTTTTGTTGTGCCTTCTGACTGCTTTAAAAGTTTCTTTCTCTTTGGTTTTTAACATTTTCAGTGAGGTACCTGGTTGTTTATCTTGTTTGAGGTTTATAGGGCTTCTTGAATCTGTGAATAAATGTCTTTCAGTTTTGGAAAATTGTCCTTCATTATTTCTTCAAATAATTCCTACACATTCTCTTTTCTTTTTCTTAGGATTTCACTTATGCCTTCTCACTATGTCCTCTGTTTCTCATCTTTCTTTCTAATGTTTCCATCCTTTTGTTTCTCTTTGCTTCATTCTGAATACTTTCTTACAGATCAATATCCAGGGTACTTGTTCTCTTTAACTGTCTAGTCGGCTGTTAAATCAATCTTTTGTTGCTAATTTCAGTTATTTCCCAGTTCTTGTAGTTTCTGTTTGATTCTTTATCATGGTTTTCAGCTCTCCGCCAAAATTGTCTATCTTGTCTTGTCTCTTTGAACAAAAAAAGTATGGTTAAAGTCTGTATCTAAAAACTAACATCTAAAGTGCATGTGAGTTTTATTTTCAGTTATCTGTTTGATTGTTTTCTTGTCTCCAAGTGCCTGGCTATTTTTTACTGTGTGTCAGACATTGTATTTGCAAAAATGTTGTAGAGGCTGGCACGGTGGCTCATGCTGTAATCTCAGCACTTTGGGAGGCTGAGGTAGGTGGATCACCTGAAGTCAGGGGTTCGAGACCAGCCTGGCCAACATGGTGAAACCCTGTCTTTACTAAAAATACAAAAATTAGCAGGGCATGGTGGCAGGTGCCTGTAGTCCCAGCTGCCTGGGAGACTGAGGCAGGAGAATCACTTGAACCTGAGAGGCAGAGGCTGCAGTGAGCTGAGATCATGCCACTACACTCTAGCCTGGGCAACAGAATGAGACTCTGTCTCAAAGAAAAAAAAAAAGTTGTAGAAGTAATTTTCAGCTTGGTATAATATTTTCTTCCAAAGGGAATTTGTTTTTATTTTGCTAGTCATCTGGGGCATTGATACTCTGGGATTACCTTAATCTAGTTTTAACCACACAGCATGTAAGAGAATACTAACCCTGCACAGATTGTGATGGTGATGTAGAATATACTAAAGCCTAGAAAGCACCTCTTCTGGTAAGTAGGGAGATACACAATGAGGTTTCAGTATTTTCTGTGCAGCTATTTATTTGAAAATCACTGCATGACCAGGAAACATTTCAATTGCTTTGCAAATATTATTAACGTAATTCTTATAACAGTGATTTGGAGGTGAATATTATTATCCCTGTTACTAGATGTGAAACTGAGGCAAAAAGGAGTTAGGTAACTTGGACAACAGTACACAGCTTTAAATAGACCTGGGCTTTGAATCCAAGTAGTAAGACATGATGCTGTTGAGGTGAATTTAGACTTTGCACACTATATTATTCTGAGAAATGGTAAGTTTTGGAATTATGGGGGAGGGCAGTTAGGAATGGCATTTTTTATTTTGATGATTATAAATTTCGAACTGCATTATCTATGTGCCACTTTGATATTGGTACTGGGGTGTTTAGGAGAAAATTGCAATAGTAGTTGTTATATAGGGAAGGGGACATGCCAGGAAAGATCTCAATTTGTGTTCAGTCATTGCTGCAGTTCAGAATTGGGAGGAGGTGGAATTGTGGATTAAGTGTGGGGTCTCTCTAAAGACTCTTTTGCACTGAGAGCAGCAAGTATGAAGAAATTACATCTTAGAATCAGAGTTTGTGCTGGATTCATGCGTGGGATTTGTTGATTGTGTTTCTCTCTACAATGACTGCTCAGGCTGCTTCAGCATGAACAGTTGGCTCAGTACCCAGAGAGTGTTTGATTAGCTAAGTTAGGATGCAAAAAGCCATACACTATAGAGGAAATTTACCCTGGAATAAATGTAGATCATTTAGTCGAACTGCTATATTCTCAGCATGTTAAGACATCCCTGGGAGAAAATGCCACAGGAGCTTTTGTGGAAGTACAAGTAAACAGAACTTACTTTCCAGGAAACCTGAAAAGCATGACCTAATATGTGATTCAGGATCAGCCAACATGACCTTGGAGGAAAAGAGGTCCTAAAAAAGGAAACATCCTGAGTGAGTCCTGAAACTGATCCTATAGAGGGTTTTATGAGTCAAAACCCTTGGTTGCAAGTGAACAGAAATCAGATTCAAGCCTAATCAGAGGCATGAAGTAGGGGAGGGGTGGCCAGCACAAATTACTGTCTTTGGCTTGACTACATTGCATGTCGGTATAAATTTGTGCTTGCTGGTGTTGGAGAGAGAGACCCAAAATGTTTTCAGCAGGTCTACATATACTTTAAAGATTCTGAACTTAAAGGGGAGTGGAGGAATGTATTGGCTTATGATACTGGGAACAACAGGCATGGCACTAATTCACAACTGACTGGGTCCGGTCCAGAGGCTGAAAAATTACCACTGCTGCTCTTGCCTCATCACCCACTTTTGGTGTCTGCCCCTCTCTTTGTGGGTGTGTTAACTTCTGCTGCACCTGTGCTTCTCCCATATTGCTATGGAAGAGGGACACAGGCATCTTTCACTCTTCCTAGATTAGTCAGCCTAGGTCAGGTGTTTATGAACAATCTACTACTGCATAACATATTACTCTAAAAATTAGCAGCTTAAGACAAATATTTATCATCTCAGTTTCTGAGGGACAGGAATCTGGGAGCAGCTTAGCTGGGTCATTCTGGCTCAGGGTTTTTAATGGGGTTGCAGTTAAGCTATTGGCCAGGGCTGAAGGAGCTGGAGAAAATGCTTCCAAACTCATTCATGTGGCTGTTGGTGGGGAGGATTCAGTTCCTTGCCATTTGGGCTCTCTGTGGGGCTATTCATACAGCATAGCAGCTGACCTCTTCAACAGTGAGTGATCAGAGAGTGAAAGAAACCAAAATGGAAGACCAAAAAGTGTCTCTTATAACCTCATATCGGAAATGACATATCATAAGTTTTGCGGTATTCTATTAGTTATACGGACCAGCCCTGGTACAGGATGGGAAAGGACTGTACAAGACTCTGGACCAGGAAGTGATCATTAGGGGCTGTGGTAGGACCACTGCAGGTGCTGTGAAGGCAGAACTCTAAGGTGACCCCCAAGATTCTCGCCCTCGGTGTACACACTGCGTAACTCTCTCTTTTAATGTCGGCTGCACCTGTGAATATGATTGAATAGTTACTGCTTTGATACAGTTACCTTTCATAACAAAGGTAAAGGAATTTTGCAGATATAATTAGCAATAGCAATAGATTTTTGAGTTAACCACAAAAGAGATTATTTGGGTAGCCCTCACCAAGTCCAATGAGTCCTATAGTAGAGACTCAAAGACTTAAAGCAGTGACCCCCTGATGGCCTTGAAGAAGAAAACTGCGATACTGTGAAATGGTGGGTGTCTCTAGGGTCTGAGGGCCTCAGTGCTACCTCTGCAAGGAACAGAATTCTGCTAACAGCAAGTGAGCTTGGAAGGGGATCCCAAGCCTCAGATGAGATTGGAATCCTGGCTGACAGTTCGACGGCAGCCTGGTAAAAACCCTGAGTGGAGGACCAAGCTGAGCTGTGCCAAGATGCCTGACCCACAGAGATGGTAAGATAATAAGTGTATACCGTTTACCTGCTAAACTTAGGGCATTTCGTTATTCAGCACAGAAACATATACAATGCCTGCTTGTGAAAGATAAGGGTTTAAGTGAAGGTCTTCTCTGTCCATCTTTCCTCAAATTGTGAATTGAGGTGAGGTCCCCAAGGAAAGAAAGTGCTGTTAGAGGGACAAGGGGGATGCAAAGGCTGCTAGGAAAACAGTCTACAGCTGCCACAGTTTATTAGGGTGTTTCAAACCTGGGCACTCCAGCCGGTTCGAGAATATGTCGTCAAGCCAACAGTGCTCTCCACTGCTGTCTAGAATATTGTTCTCAAAATATGGTCTGTGTACAACCGGTGATGGAACTCTCTGGAGTGTTTGTTAAAATGTAGGCTCCTAGGTCTCACTCCAGATATATTGACTCAGCTCTATGGGGATTTGTATTTTATTGATCCTTTCATAGTTTTTATATTTTGAAGATTTTTCAAAATCAAAAAAAGTTGAAGGAAACAGAAGTGTGAGCATTTGTTTGCCTTTCACTGAGGTTCATCCATTGTTAATATTTTATCCCATTTTCTCCTCATATACATATTTATGTATATAATTTTGTTGCAGAACCATTTGAAAGTAAGTTACAGTAATCATGACATTTCACCCCTAAACACTTTAGTAATATAGCCTACAAATAAAAACTACCTCATATAATCACATGCCCTTCTCACACTGTAGAAATGAAACATTAACGTATTAGATAAAATACAGTGAAATTTTTCCCATAGGCCTCAAAATGCCCTTTGGAGTATTGTTTCTCAAATTTTGATCCTTGGACTAGTAGCGTTGCACCACCATATTTTAATAAGAACCCAGTGAGTGACAAGCGCACCCATTTGAGAAGCCCCATAGCAAGTTTTTGATTGAATATCTAATCAAGGATTGTATTACATCTGGCTATCAAAGTTTTCTTTACTCTTTAGCATCTCTGAGCTAGAATAGTCCATTTTTTCCCTATTCTTTCTTCCTCTGCTGCCTGCCTCCCCCTCCCCATTCTACCTTGATGAAAACAATTGTGAAATTTTAAAACACTCCCATGCTTTTGAAACTAACCACATAAAGTTGTGTGAGTGCTTAATGACTGGTACAAGCAAGATAGAGAGGAATCTTGTGGCAAGCGAGATCACTAAAAGTTGACTGAGGTTTCATGAAAGACGTGGCATTTCTGTAGATCTTAAAATTGTAGACCAAGTTAGTTTCTCTTGACTAACTAGGAAACAAAGGACATTCACTTTAAAAGGTAAGCTGGAGTCAACTGAGGAATTTGGTTCAAAAACAATCAAAATTTTAATTTTTAAAAATAATTTCTGGACTCAGAAAAATGGAGGCTACTTAACTGAGCACAGTTACCTCCAGGCGGTGGGACTAGTGATTTCCAATATTTTAGTGTATTTTATGTAACTCTTTTGTAAAAAGACATTTTTTTAAAAATTCTGACTTGCATTATAAATTTCATGTGAGACTTTTCCATAACAGTAAAAATCCAGCATTAAAAATCATTTCATTAATGTACATTTGCATATCATAGTTTTCTTTCTCTCCTGTCATTGGACATTTAAGTTGCTTCCAAATCTTCACTGCAATAAGAAGCCTTGTTCATACAATTATTACATCTCTGATTATTATAACAGAGTCCTAACAGTAGAGTTGCTGAGACAAAGCTTACAATAGACTCAAATTGGGGTGTGTGCCCAACTCATGCAGATTCACTTGCAGGCTCTGATAGTGCCATCATTCTCAGTCTTAACCCTAACCATTCTGAGCCAGTAATAGAACATCTGGATTCAAGTTGGGTGAAAAGAAACCTGGAAACCTGACATACAAACAGGGTACTCTCAGGTGAGGACCTGGTGCAAAGATGTCAGGCTTCTAAGCTGGGTTTTGATGTTGCTTCTGCTGTTCCTGTCCTTCCTGAAGCTGGTTTCTGCAGCCCTTCCTTAGGTTGTGTGAGCAACCTTAGACTCCTTCCCTTAAAAATCTATGGTTTCCTTGTTGTTCTGGGTTCCTTTCTGTTGCCAACAAAAAAAGAAACCCCAAATAATATTGATGGCAGATTGTATATGATAGACACCTATAGAAAGGTAATATTTGGAGTTAGCCATTGGACTTTATTGGGGCAAAAGGCAGTAAGGCTCCATTCTGTGTTCTGGCGCAGAAATTTAAGAGCTCATGGTAAGTGGTGGCCAAATAGCTAGTCCATTTATCACGCTGAGGCAACTGGGCATCTCTTTGGAAGTGAAATTTTGGGTGTCTGGATAGCTGATGCCAAAATGAAGAGAATGGAGGCTGATGAAGCATCCCAATTTCATAAATTATGTGGCTAATTCTGGTCCAGAGTCACATAGTCATTAAGTAGAGCTGACGTGATTCAAACCCACACAATCTCATGTCATAACCTGAGTTTTCAACCACTTATTTTTATTCTCTTGCAAAAAGCAGCAAAGTCTCCTTTATATGAAAAGAAGTGAATGCCAATGGCTCCTACCCATAGAATTGTCAGATTTAGCAATTAAAAATACAAGATTCCCAGTTAAATTTGAATTTCAGTATAAGTATGTCTGAGGTATTGTCTGGGATATACTTGTACTAAAAAATTATTTTATCTGAATTCAAATTCAACTGGACATCCTGGATTTTATCTTGCAATCCTATGTGGTCCAACCCTATATGTCTTTTCAGTGCTGCTCTCTCAGTAACCAAAAAAAAAAAAAAAAAAATTAATTTAAATTCAGCACATACATGCCTCAGAGGATAGAGAGGAAAAAAAATTTTAAGAGGAAATTTCAGAAATTCAGATCTCACTGAAATCATTGCTATAGTACTCACCAGGTAGTCCGTATTCAATGAGCTAGCCTAGGCAGCCAGCTTTAATTTCAAGTTTGATGGTCTGGTGAATGCAAACCATTGTTGAATGCTGTCTTACGCTAGATGACATTGAATTCCTTCCCCTTCATTATGCCGGGGTCTTTTTGACTCAAAAGACTGTAAGAGCTAGTATTGGTTTGGATACATGTATCTGTGTGTCTCTGACCCACCTATCTCTCATTCTGTTCTGCTTCAGGGCCCAGAAGAATCTTTTCTTCCCATGGGAAGTAAATTGTGAAGGCAGGCCACAGAATCCTTTAAAATGCACATTACTGTTCTTCATAGGCCAAGAGTGCAGCTGGGAGGGTGCAATGAAAATGGGATTTCTAAACGAGCAGAGTTAGGAGGAGTCATGCTGAAAACAGGCAACTGAAGACTCCCAGTGGGTGTAGTCACAGATTCAAAGGCAATGCAATAATCAGGGCCCAGGAAATGGTCAGAGAAGCAGAAGTCTCTGGCTTAGATTAAATATGGAATCTTTGGGAACCAAACTGATGAGCCAGCCTTTAAGGTCTGTGTTTTATTTTTACTTTTTGATATAAAACAAAACCCAAAACTTTCATTCCCCAAGTGTCATCAGTGTTGTATCAATGCTGAGAAACTAGATGGGAATAAGGTACGAGTATCTGCATGTATATCGTTCAGTCTTTTGAAAATAGCCTAGGATGTGGTGTTGCTTCTGATCAACTATTTTAAATGTATGAGGCAAACAAATTACAGCCACTTGGCTCTCCTACTGAAATAGCCTTTTTAAAAAAGGATTGGGAGCTAATTTGTGGATTCAGGAAGTTGCCAAGGATAGACATCCCTATTATGGACTCAGAGACAAATGTTCTAATTATATTCCACGGGGCCTATTATGAGTAACTTTAACTGACCCACAGGTAGAGTCTATCCAGGAAAATAGCATCCACCAAGTATTTACAACAGAGGGGATTTAATTCAGGAAACTGGGAAATGAAATCAAATATGGTGAGGAGTGCAGGTAACAGTAGGGTGTCACTTTCATGCTGGAAGGATGCTATAGGATCCCAGGGGTGAGCTCACTTTATGGAAACTGGAATGGCAAATCTGCCCATCAGGAGCTTCAGTCATGGAAAAGGTGGTGCTGGTGCCAGAAAAGCTGTCCAGCATGTCATTACTTAATCAGGTGGTGATTCTCACTGCAACTGCTGTTCCACATGTTGTCTCCTCATTGGAGCAAATTAATGCAGTGACTAAGGCAGATCTGAATACTGAATGATTCCTGTGGCAAATCCTAATATAATTGCAATAAAAGTTTCTAGATCTTGGAGAAAGGCTTTGCTCCCTTTAGCAAGTAATTATTCTTTTCAGAAAATGTATCTGAGTGAATCAGATAGTACACAGTACATGAAGATGTTTGAGTTTTAGATTCTATGATCGGGGATCCAGGATCCACAACAAAGCCAGGGACAAAGTTGAATGTGCCTGGCCACATTCCATCAAACCCCTAAAGAACAAATGAGTTGCATGAGCGGATTGTTTACATGCCCACTGAGCCCACCATACCGCTGTTTCATCTGCAACCTGTGCTTGTGGCCTCATGGGGAGCCCTTTAACAAGCTATTGAGTACAAAGGATGACTTTTCAGGATAACAACTACCACTGACTATAAGTATGGATCATTTTGCAGCTTTAGAGCCTCTGACAGGGCTAATCCTAAAAGACAATGGAGAAGGGAAAGCCTCCCATTAGGTAGAATATTGGGTAATACATCTCATTGTAACTTTACCTGAATGAAGATGAGGCCTAAAGTCAGGCTCTGTAACAAGTTCTTGGGCATGTTGGTCAAGAACATAGAAGAAGACTGACTATAGGATTCAGAAAAAGGACGTGATCATGGAACATTCGAATGGATCCAGAACATGAGACAGTTAAGGAGTGCGTTGAGCAAGCATGAAAAGGAGGCTGAACTGACCTGATGGTATAAATGCCTATTCATGCCATTGAGAGCTGCTGCTTCGGTCTTTCTGATGAGCATCCAGATAGAACATGACTGAGGCAGCCACAAAAGTAGCGATAGGGCCTTTGTACAGACTCCACAACACAGCCTTTCCCTCATCAAAGCAGACCATGCTAATATGATAGCTGAGTGATCCATTGTCAACCTTAGAGACCAGCCCACATCTCTGATATGGCATCATACCTAGTAAATACAGTGAACTCCTTGTTGTATTATATCTAGTTGCTCTCATTATGGAAGGGAACAGCATTTCTTTTCCTACTTCCTCCCTGTTGTGTCCCTGCCAGTACTACCAATTGCAAACTTTCTAAATGTTTCATACACTATCTTGTTATCCCACCCAAATTGGCTATGAAAGGAGTTATTTGATCAAAAAGAATGAAGGCAATGGACTAATTAAAATGTAATTCACTGTTTTATGTTCCCTATTTATGAAGTAGTTAGCCTTATGAGATGGTGCAATGGTCACTACAGACAGTCCCACAATCTCACAGGGGATCTTCTTCCATCTGATGACATAGCTACTTTGTAGAACACTGGTTAGGCTCTGAACTAGTGTTTGAAATAAGAAACACTTTCCCCACAATTAAAAGACATGGATCTAGGAACCAAGGAGTAAGGAGGGACTGATGTATCTAACAATGATAACTAATTAATCTATTCCCAAAATTTTTACTTACTGTCCCTCTTAGGGTGACCCATCTCTTCTTAGTACTTAAGGAATGCTTTCATCATGTAATATATACTGTAGTTCTTCTAAATTGGAAGCTAAAACTGGTAATTTGGGCTCTTCCTGCTAGGGGACAACAAATGGCAGAAAGTGGGATACTGTGTTAGCTAAGGTGACTGACCTTGCCTAGTAAGGGAAGATGAAATACTGCTGTACAAATAGATCTAGGAGGAATTTGAAAGGAACTCTGTGGATCCTTTTCCTCATGTGCTCAGTGGGAAAGATTAATCAAAGATGATTGCCGTTCTATGTACAAGACCAGTAGGAACTGGAATAACTCAAGAACCAAGGTTCAGGTTATTCCATTAAAAAAAAAATGCTGAGGGGCTGGCCAAAGGTAAGGAGATTACATTATGGGTAACAGCAAAGAGAATACCTAATACTGGTTCTGGTTTGGGGCTAAATGGCAGAAAGAAAGATCTGTTTCCTTGCTTGATGTGTCATGACTTAGTGCAAAATGTTTTCTCTCATATTTTACACAGTGTGCTGGTGATGGTATAGTATGCCTTTTGGACCAGAGGTTGAAGTGGATTTGAGGGGAAATGGCATTACCAAGAGTAGTACTATTCAAAGTGAGGGGTCTGCAGACTGATGCTGGTGTGTGAACTGTTTATTACTGGTTCATGATGAGAGAAGTGCAGAACTAGACTATTTAAAATTATGCTGTCAAGGTGGCATTAAAATTTCTATGCCTATTGTATGTAATAATAATAATTGAGGCTTGCATTTGATGTTCTTTAATTTCATTTTTCTAGCAATTCATTTTTATTGCATTTTCCCAATGAATTTGTCCATGACAGATTAGAAACAAAAGTTTACTGCTGCTTTGCTACAGATAATTTGAGAAACACTGATCTTAATGAGCAGTGGCCTTGTGAAATATATTGTAACTCCCAGATGCAGCAGCTGTGGGTAACTTTGGTCACTTGCCACTGTGAAGATGAGTGAGCTTGCCATTGTTCATAGAGTATTTAGGTGGTGTTAGGTGGAGGTATCTTTGTCTGTGTGGAATCTGCATGTTTGTACAGTCAAAGTTGAATGAATAGAAATATACCAATGAGTTAACTGAGCAGCTTGTATCTTGATGTCCTCCCTTAATCGCTGGATGTCCTAGTCATGGCCAACTTTCCCAAGAGTAGAAGTACATAACCAAAGTTCACCCTCCCCAGAAACTTTAGAAGGTGGAACAGAGACCCATCCAGGTGGAATTTGATTGGAACTGAGTCACTGACAGAACCCAGGAAGTGTCCAGGGTTCTTGTGTTCACTTTCTTGGAATTGTCTGGGCCTTTGCTCTTTTTGGTGCTTGATTGTTCTTCCTTGTGTTCTGGAGTTAACAGTGTCCTTCTAATTTTCTTCTTGCTTATGTCCTAAACCTGTTTGTTGCTTGTCACTAAACTCACCTGAAATGATACAAAAGGTGTTGCAATTTTAAAGGCATTTGAAAAATATCACCAAGTTGCTTTCCAGGGACTTAATTATCAGTGTATGGCCTCACCAATAATATAAGCCACTGTCTCCAGGCATGTTTCTCAGAAGTGAATATGAAATGTATATAAGTGTATGTACACACACATACACATATGTATATATGTAGAGATATCTGTCTGTCTCTATATAGAAATATATATATCTCTATATCATAGATATCTAGATTTGATATCTATATATCATATCATAGATATCTAGATTTGATATCTATATATCAAATATATACACATATATGACATTCTGCCAGTTTGGACATTGGGACTTTAAAATGTTTCATATATTTGAACATTATTGAAGGTGAAATTTTAGGGATATGAGGTGTCAGTACACTTTTATGTGCAAGTTATAGAAACAAATTTCCAATGCGCTTAAGCAGAGCGATTTTATTAACATTACATAGAAGGGGAGGTTACTGGGGTAGTTTATAGAATTGAAGTAAGAAGCATGGGAACCAAGTCATGAGGACATGCTTGTTGGGGGCACTCATGTGTGCTCCGGTGCACTTGACTGCTCACCTTCAAGCACTCACCCTCAGCCTTCCTGTTCACTTCTCATCGATTGGTTTCTTTCTGTTGAAGTTCTCTTTGTGTGGCAGGAATTACTGCTGCCAGCAGTTCCAAATATATGCTTTCTGTCTACAAGCTTAGCAGAAAGAGCCCTTGTTTAATTTGCAGTAGTACTCTGGCCCTTCTTGGATCATATGTCCCCCTCCCACCTTGGACAGGTTGCCATGATTATTCACACCTGGATTATTTAGCCTATCCTTACATGGAGTGGTAGAGCAGACCATTGTGATCAACGTGGTTAATAGTCCCTCCAGAATGAGATAAAACAGGGAGGGAGAGTTGTCCTGGGGCAGGATTTCTGGGCATGCCTAAATGTCCTCTACACACTTAGCAAGAGCTCTTGCCTTTTGGGCAGATGGATCACATATTCAAATCAATGTTTTCAGGAGACTAAGATGGCAATGGTACATAAGTAGCTTGATCATATAATTTATCATTCAAACGGGGACACTTTTGAAAGTAAAAGAGGCTACTATTAATAATTAATGGAATGCCTGCTTGCCACAGGAAAGCTGAGCAACTGAAAGCAGACAGACGATTTTGGAGTTGTTGCACTAACTTCTGATGTGATACAGATCTAACAGTAGTTATGACTATAAAACCATACATAGTTTTACAATCACTGTCAACCACTGGCTGGGAGAAAATAACATTTTGCAACCAGGGATAAGACTCACAAAAAGGTCAAGATTCACAAAAAGATTAAATCTACACTGAAATAAACTATAGGCTTCTCCATAGTTGGTTCTCAGCAGAATTGCCTTGGGGTGGTGAATCACTGATGTGATCTGTGAGATTTCACAGTAGAGTGGTTAATAGAAGGCCTCAAAGTCATAAGCCCAACTTAATTTAGTCTTGACTTTGCCATTTGTCAATTGTAAGCTTGAGTAAGTTCTTAACCTCTCTGAACCTCAATGTCTTCATCTATAAAATGGAAATTATAATACTTTATGTGATTGTGCCTAGAATTATGGTGTATTACTATATGCTATATTAGTATATAGTACATAATATATATGTAATGCATATATTAGTATATGTTTAGTAATACTGAAAGGTTAGCATTAATACTACCAAAAGGGTTAATAAGATGCAGGAGAAAAAAGAAGATTATTGATTTTCTTTTAGCAGGTAAAATCTCCTATTAAACACTGTTCATTGATTCTTTCTTCCATCTTTTTTTACTGACGTGATCTGCTCCTCTGATCTGACAAACTTACCACAGGTACAAAAGAACACCCCATTTGTTGGCCAGGGAGGAGTGGCTGGACCTCTCTCATTTGGGTTAAGGATGTCTTTGGTTTGTCAGTGGTGTCACTTGGCGCCCTTCAAAAATAGCTTTAGAATTGGTAAGAAAGAAAAATCTGGTTCAAAGGACTTTAAATAGTGAGCATGGAGTGAGCAGTGGCAACAGATGTGGCCCCAAATAAAACTTGGAAGGTAAAGGTAGATGGGAATTAGGATCATAACCAGAGGGGACATCAGCGTCAAGGAGTGTTACTCAGTGTGTGGGAGCCTGGGGAAAGAGCCCCTCTGTGAAGGGCCAGGCAGATTAGGAGGAGGGCTAAGGTTTAGGGAAAGATAGGAAGAGAGAAAATTGAGGCAAGGAGGAATTACCAGAGATGGGTTAAATCGGGAGGAGAGTAGATGACAGAATTTCTGTTTCTCAAAGAAGGTGGTAGCTGATCTTTGGACAGTAAGAGATTGGAAGCCAAAGGAGATTCGTTCTATAGTGACTCATGCTGGGCCTGGATCTCACTGCCTGAGCAGATGGGGGCATGGGTAAAGATGCCCCACTTAAAGAAATCTTCTTACCCTATAAATCGCTCAGCATTGGTTACACATGCCCCTCTCTTGCCTAAATTTGCCAGTCTTTACTAAACTCAGAAAACTTCCTTGGAGAATTTCTAGTTATAGAAACAAATAGAATTGAACAAAGGTTGACCTACATGGTATATCTGGGCAGCTTGATTTATATGAACAGACCAACATACCCATCTGTTCAAATGCATCAAACTCAAGTTCTCTGTATTTGAAAGTCTACATACCAAATTAAAGCTTTTATATTGTCCCTTCTTTAGTCTTACCTTTAGTGTTGAATTTATAAAGTTAAGGCATTGAAATACATATAGTTATGTCATAAGATGTCAAATTCACTTTTCCTACAAATATTGAAGTCCCAGCTATCTACTCTCAAGTTATTTTATTCCCTTATAGCCTTATTTTTAAAGGTCTCTTGAAAACAAGGATTTATTCTTTTTTTTTTCTTTGAAGGAAATAAAGAAACAGGGGTCCTGGAAAGTAAAATAGCTAGCCAAACTCTTTTCCAAACTCTTTTCTTTTTCCTTTCTTTCTCTCTTTCTTTCCTTTCTTTTTCTTTTTTCTTTTCTTTTTTTTTTAGATGGAATCTTGTTCTGTTGCCCAGGCTGGAGTGCAGTGGTGCAATCTTGGCTCACTGCAACCTCCGCCTCCCAGGTTCAAGCAATTCTCATGCCTCAGACTCCTGAGTAGCTGGGATCACAGGTGCTCGCCACCATGCCTGGCTAATTTTTGTATTTTCAGTAGAGAAGGGGTTTCACCACATTGGCCAGGCTGGTCTCCAACTGCTGACCTCAGGTGATCCACCCGCCTCGGCCTCCCAAACTGCTGGATTACAGGGATGAGCCACCATGCCCAGCCTCCAACTCTTTTCTTGTATAAAAGAAAATTCCCACATTTGCAAGATAATGCTTCAGTTAATAGTCAGTGTTTTCTTTTTAATGTTGACACTAAAAATAAATAGGAATTTTTAAGTTAACATGGTTTTTCTGTCAGAAAACTCCTATAAAAACCATAAGGCACATTAAACTTACTACAAACTTCCAATGGCTCACAACTAACGTTTGTTTTAGCTTCAAGATTAAAAGTGTTTTTGCTACCATTACTAAGTAAATGTGTGTCTCTTACATTTTACATTACTCTGTTAAAATATAACACATCTTCTTTCAACATTTTGTTGTGAAAGGAGACATTTGGTGTTCATTGATGTATTTATTTAAACAAACAAAAAACAGAGCCCAGTTCTTGTGTCAGTAGCTCTTCATCCCTTAGTTTTCTTAATTAATTATCTTCATTTTGTGTTACTTTGGAATGTCTGGAGACATTTGAAAATCCAACTCACAGTAGTTTAAATGTATTACTTAATTAACAGGAAGACTAGAGGTAGAGGCCTCAGCACAGACAGGAGCAGACTCAATAGTGTCATCACAGACCCAGCTTCTTTCCATCCATCTGCTCTGTCATCCTTGTTACTGTGACTTCTTAATCCTCCTACTTGTTCCCTCACAACTGTAAGATGGCAGCTCTAGCTCCAGACATCAAATCAATGCTCTGAAAGTAGAGGGAAGGGGTTTGCCATCATGTTCTGCTCTTGCATCCAATTTAGAGGCTCTCACTTCCATCCCAAGTCAGACATGCTCATCTCATTTACATTTCTGGACACTTTGTCAGTTCTTTTCAATATAGGCAGTCGCGTCCTGAAACACAGCTTGACAGAGGAGTTGTTAGCAAGGAAGCAGAGAAATGGTACTGGTGTCTGTCATAGTGTCCTTCCAAATTTAATCATCTCCTACTAAAGTCTTCTTTTAATGGTATTCTATTACATTTAGCTAGTTGATGCTTATCGGCTGGCTCTCTCTTTTTTTTTTTTTTTTTTTTAATGAGATGGATCTTTACTCTTGTCACCCAGGCTGGAGTGCAATGGCATGCTCTCAGCTTACTGCAACCTCCAACTCCCAGGTTCAAGTGATTCTCCTGCCTTAGCCTCCTGAGTAGCTGGGATTACAGGCACCCACCACAATGTCTGGCTTATTTTTTGTATTTTTAGTAGAGACGGGGTTTCACCATGTTTGCCAGGCTGGCCTTGAGCTCCTAACCTGAGATGATCTACCCACTTCTGCCTCCCAAAGTGCTGGGATTATAGGCGTGAGCACTGCGCCCGGCCTGACTCCTTTTACTCAACCACTGTAATCCCGCTGGTGTGATCTTTCTAAAACACAACCTGACTTCATCATTAGCTTTCTAGTGTGGCTTAAAATAATGGTCACGATCTACTCCTGGGACATCTTTCCAGCATTTTCTCTTCCATGTGGCCTGCTGGGCATTATTATCATCATATAGGATTTATGTTCTCTCTTGCTGCTGCATCTCTGTTCTATTGTCTGTCCAGAATAACCTTCTACTCTTCCTTATAGGCCAGTGTCTCTTTGTCCCTCAACCCTAATGCTTTGAGAGGTCTTCCTTAACATCCTGCCCCTTCCAAGCTCGAGCGTCTTTCCTGTGTCCTTCCACAGCACCTGGTGGGAGCCCTTCTTTCTGCCTGTATCTCTGTATTATGATTTATTTGTTTATGTAATTCACCTATCTTTTGGTGCCAGATGGAGCTTTCTGAGATAAGGGACTGACTCATCCCTGTACAGTTTGTGACCCATAGGTGATGCTGAAATCATATATTTTTAATGGCAGGAAGGATGTTAAAACTTTCCGGATGACAGTGTGAGTTACCATACAAAGAATGACCTAGCCCTGTTTCCAAGGAGGTCAAGATAAGTTGGAGGGCATTTTATTTTCTCTTGTTTCTCAGAACTCAAACCTTTCCTGACTCTAACTTAGGTATGGATTGTGAGTAGAAGACAAGGCTGCTGAAGCAATGAAGCTTTACAAACCAAAGTTATTTGGAAGAATTGACTCTGAGTACCAAAACTCACTGGTACAAAGCCAACATGATAACCACTGTACTTAGGAAATGACTCACTGAATTGCATACACAGAACTAGGCCAGGAGATTTTCTTTTCTTGTATACCAGCTAGTCAGGGTAGCAACCACTTTAAATTCTGTGGACTGGTAGCCACTAATTCAGATGTACATAGGCACAAGTACTTGATAGAAAGCAGTCTATTATAAAGTATCACTTAATAAAAGCTCTAAGCAGTCTATGCAGGTAGGAGTAAGTCTTATAAAGATTAGGTTTGCCTATTCTCCACACCAATTCCTTGATTCCAATATTCAGTTACAGGTCGCCCGCCCCAGCACCTTCGTATGTAGATACAAGTAGGTGTTCTTTACTTCTAGATTTGAAACGATGACAAAGGGATTGAGTGGGAATGATTAATCTCATACTGGGGAATGATGATTGCTGGATGTATCACTTACCACACAATAGATGTATTTAAATGTAACAGCTGTAACCAGCATAGGATGGAATTCTGATATCAGGCATAGGTGATAAACTTAAATCAACATTGGAAAAGTAGTTTCCAGCTTCTAATTCAGTGTAGTCCAGATGTTTTGACCCCACATACTGTTGATCCTCCTCAATGTTACAGAAATTTGGTCTCACATTATCTGTGTTGAGAGTTCACTGTATCATTGTAGAACTTTCATTATTTCAGTGGAAGTCCTTGCATCTGACATAATCAGATATGTCTAATTAAAAAACTAGTTAGTCTAGCTAAGAAAAAGTTATTCAGATTATACATTTTGAAATTTTTAAACCTAAACATAAAAGTCCACTCATTTTCTAGTCTTTTGGGGAAAACAGAGTCAAAGCCGTCTCCTGAGTATGATGCCACTGTTTGATTATTTTTTTCTGTATCCATAGAACAAGCTAAATCAATAATGCATTATTCAGTATTTCCGGTTTTTGTTTCTTAAAAATGGCCAGAAAGCTTTGCATTCAAATATGTACAAAAAAGTCCAGTTCCTTACTCTAACAATTGACTTTGAATCTTTTGCCATTGTCTCTCCCACACCTAATACAGTAACTGATTTTTTTTTCATCTTTTTTGTGATTTGCTTTTATTTAGCTTTTCCAAAGCATTCATCTTATTCAATTAGTCATTGAAGATATATCACGTTTGGTCGGTCTTGTCCTCCCATTTAATCAATGAACATAACATTTTGTTAAATTATTTGATGATAACCCATGGAACTGCAGGGGGTGGAGGTGCACAGAAAGAGCACACTGGCTTTCCAGAAGCACTTGGTGTGCCATGGGCATCTAGCAATATGTTTTACAGAGAAAAAGGTGACTATTTTCAAGAAGTCCTTGGCCTTACATGTGCACATGTTCAGCACCAACTTTATTTAATGGAGTTCTGTTCAATTGCTCACTACCTTGATGTACTCGACAAAATGCCTGCTGTCTGCCACATTAACCCTGGCAATTTCTTTTTCTGTTTTCTTGGCTTTGCAGCATTCTTGCTAAACAACAACAACAACAACAACAACAAAACCCCACTCTGTCAAGCTATATTCTGATATAGAGAGCTACTAAGGAGGATTATATTATCTACCGTTTTGACAAGAAGAAACAATTTGTGATTGAAGGCTGAGCTGGAAAATGGTCCCCTGGAAGCACGAGTAGTTCCCTGGACCCCCTTGTGTAATGTGGATTCCTGTACAAGTGCATCATCTTGGGCTCTCCTTCCAGGGAACCAACCCCTTCTGAGATGGGGATTTGAGGGCAAGTAAAGAGAGGGAGTGTTCTCATTAACTGTATGAAACCTGTAAGGAAGAGTAAGAAGCAGGATGACACAGAGAAAGACACTAAGAAAGAATGTGGCTTCAGGTGAAGGCTCAGCCTGAATCCAAGGGAGCTCTGGGCTATAGGATGTTTCTTGCCTTGAAGCCATCACTGGGGCAGGGAGTTGCAAAGCAACATCACCTGAGAACTGCAGCTTCCATCGTCCAAGTACAATCCTCCAAAGAAGGTTGAAGTTATGTGAGCAGGTAGCAGCAGCTAAGCAACACGTGCATGAAAACTAAATTGATAAAAGCAGTAAAAGGGGATCTGTGTAGGTGATTAACTGCAAGTTCACAGAATATCAGATAGTAAATGTGTGGTAGTTTTTAAATAGCTACTTTTATTGGACCCAATTTATGAGCCTCCCTAAATTTTCTGGGTTTCTCCTGTCTCTTGGGCCCTCAACTGGTTAGAAAGAGACAAGGCCCAGTTTCCAAATGTCACCAGCTGACCCGTCTCCTCTGGGAAAGCCAGCTTCAACATGTCTTCTATTATGCCTTCCACCATGGGAAATGCAGCAGCTGCAGAGTCCAGACATGACCCAAGGAAACACACAGACTGCGGTTTCACCTTTCCTCTGTTTCCAGACTCAAACACAAAGTGTCATACAGTTAAAATGCCATACAGTAAGGCATGGCATTTGGCTTTTGTAGTGGTTGTCCCCAGGGGCCATAGCCACAACCAGGAAGAGGACAGGAGTTAATGCCCATGGGGGAAACTTTAACCAATGGGGGCAACTCATAGATAAATTCCTTTTTGCTCTCTTCCTCTGATGGATTGTTTTGAGCTGCTGTGCTTCTGTAGAGCGTGTCTAGAGATTGTCCCTCATGACTGAGCAAGTGGCTCTGTTTTCCATTTTGAATCTGTGGCTGGCAAAGCAAGCACCACCTAGTATGTGCTTTTCATTGTTCCTTGTTTCACTTCCCCTTTTCTCTCACTCTTCCTGCCCTGCAATTGCACCTTCTCACCTCCCCCAAAACATGTTAGCACATAATCTTAGCCTGATTTCCAAAATCAACAACAACAAAAAAACCCCGCCAAAACAGAACCACAGGCAAAGACAGCACCCCTAGAGATCAAAGTTTCAGTACATGTATAAGTCCCCTAAATGGTGGGATTTCACTGTAAAACATCAGGAGAGATATTTTGAGTAAAGAGAGGGTAATCCTGAAATTGTTCTTTTGTTCTTTTTCTGTCTAAACAGTCAGTCCTATTAAAATCTAAGTGGATGCTAAGGAGCATCCCCAGGATGCTACAAAGAGTTTTCGTTTGTTAAGATGTCTTTTACAAACTAGCTCGGTGTCATGAGCACTGTGGTGAAGCACGGAAAGTAAAAACAAGGCAGAGGAGAATGTAGCATCCTAGAAGCTGCTTTTCCTCGAAGGAATGCAGAACATTCATGAACTGGCATAATGATGAGAGTGATGCAAAACATTCTTCTTTTTCAGAAAAGAGAATTGACTTGTTCTATGGTTCTGGTCAGATTGAGACCAGCAATTATGAGGCCAGGACTAGTCTTTTAAAAAAATATTGGCAGATAACATTATATATTTTTATCGTGTACAACATGATGTTGTGAAGTACATATACATTGTGAAATGATTTTGAGCGTTACTAATGTGCAGGCTAGAGAATCTGTCCCAACCGCAAGTGATGTTTGCATCATCATTGTCACAATTAGTACTGATGGCTGTGGTCAATTTAGTCTGGAGCTATTAAGATGGGTATGGGGGAGTTGTTCTGTTTTCGCTATTTTATGCTTGTAGAAATGGCCTCAATTTTCTCTTCTGTCTGATTAGTCTTAGCATATGGATTTCTTTTTTGCCATATTCTATTGCAGAGGCTGCCTCTCTCTGCCTTTCTCCCTCACATCTGGAATCCAGCCAAAAGCACCAGAACAAGATGCTTCTCACATTTGAGCCCTTTTGTAAGGGTGCTGATTGCAACTTGGGTAACTTCAGTATAATCTAAGGTGGAAGCTTTCTGCTGCTTTTGGGGAAAAAATAAATGTCTAAAAATAAAACCTAGGCATAAAAATAGGGCCAAATACTCATTAACTGCCTCACTTAGCTGAACGCTGAAATTATTTCAACAGCACTAAATCAAGCCTTTGTGTAGAAGAGGTTGGGTATTTTTTTTATCCATAGTACTTTATCTTAGATGTTAAATGGGTTACTGTAATTTCTAACTTTATTCAAAACATGAGTTAAATAGTCCTCAGAGACTCAATTTTTGGCTTATGCTCATGCTGACCCTTGACTTGGAGCACTTGTGTTCACAAGCCTCCAGGAATGTATTTTGTGGGCTGCTGTGGGGAAGGATGGGGGGACAGACAGGACCAGGAGCAGAGTATTCAAGGCTTGGGATGCTAGGGTTAAGAATTTGGATCTTACTCTAGGTGTGGTGGGAAGCCACTAGAGGGATTTAATTAGGAGAATATTACAGAATGACTTCTTTGTTAAAAATATGACTCCTGACTGCTGTATTGACAGTGGACTGGAAGGAGACAACAGTAGGAAAAGGGTAACCAGGCAAATGCCTATTTATAGATATCCAGGTATGAAGGGATAGTGGCTTTCGAGCAGGATTGAAATAGAGTTGGAGAGAAGTAGACAAATAATGGAGTTTATCTAATTCATTAACAACAAAAAGATTGGTTAATATCCTAGATATGGGGCATGAGAGAATGGAAGAGTCAAGATTGATTTCTAAGTTTCTGGCCCAAGCAACTGGAAGAATTTGGTACTAGTTGAGATGAAGACTGGAGAAAGAACAGAATAGTTTTTGCTGTTTTGTTGTGTTTGGGGTGGGTCATAGAGCAATGGAAAAGGGAATGAGGTTGAAGTGGTTCATGTTAACTTTGGGAATCTAAATCAACAGTTCAGAAGAATAGTTGAACGTATGACCTTGACCCAGTAGATAAGTTTGAGAATCCTTGATGTATAGATTATATTCAGAGTCATGAGACCAACTCACCTAAGGAGAGAGTAGAAAGAAAGGAGAAAACCTGGTAAAATTCCATATTTCCACATAAATAGGGCAAGCAGAAGAGAACCAGTGAAGGACTAAGAAGGAACAGCAGTGAGGAAGGAAAAATAGAGTATGATGTTCCAGAAACCAAGAGAAGACTCTTAACAAAGGAAGGTAACAGTCAATTACATTAAATGCTGCTGTGAGGTTGAGTTAGATGAGGACAAATAACATTACTGTTTTTGGTGTTCTTGGTAATATTGACAAGGGCAGTTTATGACATGTCATGAAGAAAAGAGCTGAGAGTTGATAGGAGATTGTAAAGTGGGAAATGAAGACAGCTACTTAGACAATTACCTCAAGAAATTAATGGAGCTGAGAAATAGATAATCAAGAGTAAGGGGAGAATTTTTTGGTTTTTTTCTGATGTTTCTAAGATGGGTGATTGGAGCATTTATGCCTATAGAATTGATTCAGGAGAGAGAGAGATCGATCCTGATGATGTGGTAGAGAGGAAATATGATTGCAGGGACAAATTTCCTTTTTTTTTTTTTTTTTTTAATTATACTTTAAGTTCTGGGTTACATGTGTAGAACACACAGTTTTGTTACATAGGTATAAAGGTGCCCTGGTGGTTTGCTGCACCCATCAACCCGTCACCTACATTAGGTATTTATCCTAACGTTATCTCTCCCCTAGCCCCCAACCCCCTGACAGGCCGCAGTGTATGATGTTCCCTTCCCTGTGTCCATGTGTTCTCATTGTTCCACTCCCACTTATGAGTGAGAACATGCAGTGTTTGGCTTTCTGATCTTGTGATAGTTTGCTGAGAATGATGGTTTCCAGCTTCATCCATGTCCCTGCAAAGGACATGAACTCATCCTTTTTTATGGCTGCATAGTATTCCATGTGTATATGTGCCACATTTTCTTTATCTAGTCTATGGTGGATAAATGATGGACATTTGGGTTGGTTCCAAGTCCAAATTAAAAAGAACTAGATAAATAACAGCAAACAAATTCAAAACCTAGCAGAAGACATGAAATAACCAAGATCAGAGAAGAACTGAAGGAGATAGAGGAACGAAAAACCCTTCAAAAAAATCAGTGAATCCAGGAGCTGTTTTTTTTTTTTTTTAAATCAACAAAATAGACCACTAGCCAGACTAATAAAGAAGAAAAGAGAGAAGAATCAAATAGATGCAATAAAAAATGATGTAGGGGATATCACCACTGATCCCACAGAAATACAAACTACCATCAGAGAATACTATACACACCTCTACACAAATAAACTAGAAAATCTAGAAGAAATGTATAGATTCCTGGGCACATATACCCTTCCAGGTCTAAGCCAGGAAGAAGTCAAATCCCTGAATAGACCAATAATAAGTTCTGAAATTGAGGCAGTAATTAATAGCCTACCAACCAAAAAAAGTCCAGGACCAGACAGATTCACAGCCAAATTCTACCAGAGGTGGAAAGAGGAGCTGGTACCATTCCTTCTGAAACTATTCCAAACAATAGAAAAAGAGGGAATCCTCCCTAACTCATTTTATGGGACAAATTTCTTGAATGCAGAAAGGCGTGAGATGCAGAGTACAGGGAAAGGTTTGGCCTTGGATAAGAGCAGAAGGAGAGACAAAAAGAGTGCACCTAGATGTTAATAGGTTGGTTGAGTTACTGATAGGAGGATGAGGGAGTAGCCCTAATCAGTCACAGCAATTAATGAAGTAAGAGCATCAGCTGGAAAGGAGGTGAGAAAGGGGAATGTCAGTTTCAAGAGAAGGTAGCAAATATTGGAGTCATTCTAGGCAGTGGGAAGATGAACCTCTAGTAGGACAATGGACATGGAATGTTTCAGGGTTACATTAAACAAGGTGAATTTGAGTTAATTTTTGCTTGGAAAGACTGTAATTAAATTTTAAGGTTTTTTTAATGGCATATAGAGGCAAAAGGTATTATTACATGTTTACATATTTTAATAGTAGAAAAATGAGTTTAACGATTACTTGTAATCTTACTATTCAGAGATAATCATTGTGATATCCTTTTATATATTATACATGCAAATATTTCCATAGGAAGAAATATAAAGGTCTTAATCTTGATAACCAATACTATTTTAGAGCAGTTTTGATTTTACTAACTATTTTAGTTATTGCTCTAAGAGAAATAAAAACAAATGGAGTGATAAATTTGTCATATTGCAAAAGTATTTCTATATTTTGTTGCTTTTTCCATTTTTATAGAGATATATCTGTAGAAGAAAATGTACAGTTAATGTTAAAAGGTCTTCCTCCTAAGGTTGTGTTTTCAATAACTTTCTTATAGTTTTTAAAATGTAAAAATGAAACTCTAAATTATTAACCTACCAGGTTTTATTTTGATAAGATGTGATTAAGGAATCTAATTTTACTTTTTTTAAGAAAAAATTGTTATTTTAAATTCAGGAGATACATGTGCAGGCTTATTACATGGGTATATTACATGGTTAATTTCACTTAAAATAGTTTTAAGTCATTCTTAAATCACATTATCTCACAACAAATATAGAACATATTCTTGTAATAGTAGAGCTCCTAAATGATATCTTTTTATTTATTTATTTTATTATTATTTTTTTGAGACAGAGTCTCAGTGTCTTGCCCAGGCTGGAGTGCAGTGGTGCAGTCTCGGCTCACTGCAACCTGCGCCTCCCTGGTTCAAGCAATTTGCCTGTGTCAGCCTCTTGAGTAGCTGGGACTACGGGCACATGCCACCACACCCGGCTAGTTTTTGTATTTTTAGTAGAAACAAGGTTTCGCCATGTTGGCCAGGCTGGTCTTGAACTCCTTACCTTGAGCGATCCTCTTGCCTTGGCCTCCCAAAGTGCTGGGATTACAGGTGTGAACCACCATGGCCAGCCACCAAATGATACCTTTAAAATTTTCTTTTAGAGATTTTTAAAACCAATTGTATGCTATTCTTTAAACAAGCTATGTAAAGTGTAAAAATTATCTTTAATCCGATCCTCTGGGAAAATCAGTTATATTGTACTTGCTTGAAACTGTAATGTGTGTACACGTTTTGCCATCTATATTTTCTCACTTTTTTGAGTTTTTGAAACATTCTTTGTAAACCATGAATTTAATGACTTGCACTAGTATCGGATATGTAAAAATATATTTTCAGGTTTTAGTTGTTCTTTATTTGTGATTATAAAAAACATCATAGTTAATACCACTGGCACTTAATATTGAATTTAAATTGATTTTAGTATTTTCTATCATAAAAGCAATATGTCCATGTGAAAGCCTTAAAAATAGCAAACTATTATCCAGAGAACCACTGCTGCATATATACCAAATCTTTATTCATTCAAGAGCCATGTTTCAGCACCTGTTAATAGCAGTCACTGCTTCAGATATGAAACCTGCTCTTCATAGTTAATATCCTCATATATTTAGTCATATATCTTGTCAGTATCCTATGAGCAGAAATGTGTATGCTTTTATAAAAGGAACCATGCTATTTAGAAATTGTATTGTAATCTAATTTTTCTCCGATAACCCATTAAGAAATTCCTTCCAATGCCATTGAACCATCCTTTACAATATCATGTTTAATGGCTACAAAAGAATTATTCATGTGAATATACTACTCTTTTCCAATTCCCTTTTGCATTTTAAATCCATAACATGTGCACTTTACTTCTCTTTGATAGAATGACTAATATGTCCTGCACGAGACATGAAGGCACAGACGTCTTTCTTCCTCATTCTCATATCATCTCTGAGTGGATCTCAAGGTAATTTCCTTTGTAATACGAGTGTTAGTTATTTGCATTATCAGATAGAAACACGAGCACACAATGCAAGGTGGCTATTTCCTCCATAGCCATAGCATTGTGAACTTTCCTAAATCATCAGTTAATCAGAAGCAAGGAACAGGCTAGAAGTCTGCATGAAGACTAAAAATTACATATATATTTTTCTGTCCACTCTGACTAAGACTCTTTCTAATCTGTTATCTGCTACCAGAAATAAGTTCACTGGGAAAACAAGTTTGATTGATTGATTTTTTTTTTTTAAGTGTAAGCTTGGTACTTACCACTTGACAGAAGGCATTATCAGCTTTGCGAGGTCCTATGACAGGCATTCTTAATTATCCAGTGAAACATTAGAGGGGTTTAGCAGAGCAATTAGGGAGATCGACAATCACTCTTTTCCTTGCCCATCTTTCCGTGTCTTTCTTTCAGCATAATGCCACATCTCTCTAGCTCTCTGAAGAGAAACTAAGTCTCTCTGAGGAAGAGAGACGGGACATGGTAGGGTAGAAAGAGCCCCAGAGGGAAAGACAGAGGATAAAGACTGTGACAGAGCCACTTGGGCACCCAGTTCTTCCATCTTGGGTGGCCCGGGCCATGAGCCAAAGGAGTTACTCCGTTGTCCAAAAAGTAAGGACCTTTCCAGTGCTAATATCTTAGAATCCATAGACAGGGCACAAGATCTACTTAAAATATTTTGTAAATCAAAGCAGTTAGATTACTGCCTTCAATGATAGGAAGTGTCTGCGTATATTTTCTTTGCAAAAATCTCTTATTCTGCTGATTTCATTTGCTTTTTGAAATCAACTTGTGAAGTTGACAGTGAAAAGAAAACAAAACAAAATAAGTAAATCAAGATAATTGGGGATTAGGCTTCCACATTTATCTCCAGATATTCCTTACCTACATTTTGACCAACTCAGGATATCCTGAGAGCAGTCTTAAAGTCAAAGCAAATGAATGACTCCATTTTCCTTTTGGACTTCTCCTGCTCATGTCCTCCCCTATTTAGATCTAGTCTACAGATATTCCTATCAGATTCCTGAACCCAGCATTGTCTTCTACATGCTCCAAATATTTTCTTACCCAATCAAGCTGAGTTTATTCCATTCTTTTAGGGCCTGCTGGCTGTTGCTAGCTGGATAAACTAATTTATTATTGCTATAGTAGGAGTTAAATGTCAATATGTTCTGGGAATGAAATCAAAAGGAGTCTTTCAACATACATGATTTCCAGGCCAGGATTGGGAGATGAGATTATTGATCAAGTGGGCAGCAAACCAGTGTTTCTACACCGTGGGCTGTTACCAGTTCTCCCAGTTACATTGAATAAAATGGATATTCAATTAAAATTAAAACTCAGACACAGAGCTTCATGGTTTGTTTCTAATAATCAGACAACAAGTGTTTTTGATGATGTGGTCTATTAATAATCAAGCTGCTAACCTAGGAAGGTTCTTCTGGGTAGTTCTGGTATAATCCTGACTAAGCACACATCATTAATTCTCTTTATAAATTCTCTGCTCTTGACTGTAGGCATATTCCTTTCGGCTTTCTTCACTTATGTTCCTATGAATGAACAAATCATCACTGGAAGACTTGGTGAAGATATAATTCTCCCTTCTTCATTTGAGAGGGGATCCGAAGTTGTAATACACTGGAAGTATCAAGATAGCTACAATAGCTACAATGTTCACAGTTACTACAAAGGCAGTGGCCATTTGGAAAGCCAGGATACCAGATATGCAAACAGGACGTCCCTTTTCTATAATGAGATTCAAAATGGGAATGCGTCTCTATTTTTCAGAAGATTAAGCCTTCTGGACGAAGGAATTTACACCTGCTATGTAGGAACAGCAATTCAAGCGATTACAAACAAAGTGGTGCTAAAGGTGGGAGGTAAGTGTGCATGTAAATTTTCGTGAAACATAGCAATGACATCATTCCGTGTTATTAGTAAGCATCTTTGTCCTAATATGCCATGAGCTTCCTTCCAAGTCAATACATGGAAATCTCCTTATTTTTAATGCACAGCATCTTGTAGTATACTAATGTTATAAATGATACAACTGTTCCCCTGTTGGTGGGTATTCAGGCATTTCCAGTGTTCTACATTACATGGTTGTGATGAACACCCTTATAGCTGTACTTAATACCAGGAAATAATCTGAAAGCAAAGTACCAGAAGTAAGATTTAAAAAGGTTACTGACACTAACAGCATAAGACTATCCACTTTCTCCTTAGTCTTATCAGTACCAAATAACTGCCAATATCATGACTGAAAAAATATTGAATTGTTGATTTAAATTGCATTTTTCTATATTATAAATGAGGTTAATTTTTATATTATATGCTTTCCTTCTCTGTATTAGCTATATATAACACTATACCTATATAACTATAAGTCATTAATATAGTTAATATATGCAGTTATGTACAGTTAATATCACTCAAACACAGCTTCATGGTGGTTATATATAACTACATATGACTATATATTAACTGTATTACTATATTAACTGTTGCTAATTCTCATAGTTATATTGAACCAAACAAGTATTAGATTAGATTAGAAGCTCTTTGAAGAAACCCAAAGAGCTTCATGGCTCCTTATTACTGGATTACCAAGAGTTCCTGATGATGTGCTCTGTTAATGATCAGGCTGTTGATCATTTATATGTAATATGGTTAGTATGTAGTATAATATATAGTACAATTTTGCATATAGATATAGACACACATATATGCAGTATTTTCTTATGGATTGTTTTTTCTAGCACTTGTTTCTTTTTCTTCTGTCCCTTTTAGCTGCTTCAGACCTTGATTCAGAAATCACAAAATTATGTGTAAACAGAGTCAAATAGGTGCTCTGAGTCAGTATTTGAGAAGTGTAGAGTGCCACATGAACTCTATTTTATAGACCTAGACACCCTCATTTTGGTTTCTCAATGAGGCCATTAGATTTCTTTTCCAGCTATGTTTCTAGAGAATTGAGATTGCTAGTTGCCACATACCCATGCCTGCTCTTTTTTTATTTCTTCTAGATAACTACACTATATCTTAAGGTTCTACAGAGGTGTTTTTTCCCCCCGTTTCAGCCAAATTTTGCTCATAAAACTTAGCTTTTCATTTCATGGGTATTAAACAGTATTCTGCACAGATGGCCTATAAAAAAGCCAATGATGGCAGTTTTTCATGTGCCCTTCTTTCTCCTATGTAGTTTTTCTCACACCCGTGATGAAGTATGAAAAGAGGAACACAAACAGCTTCTTAATATGCAGCGTGTTAAGTGTTTATCCTCGTCCAATTATCACGTGGAAAATGGACAACACACTTATCTCTGAAAACAATATGGAAGAAACAGGGTCTTTGGGTCCTTTTTCGATTAACAGCACACTGAATATTACAGGATCAAATTCATCTTATGAATGTACAATTGAAAATTCACTGCTGAAGCAAACATGGACAGGGCGCTGGACAATGAAAGGTAGGCTCCACAGGACTTTCTGTGTACGCTATTTCGAGGTTGGGGGGTAATGGGGACTGATTTTCAAGGAAAGAAAGGAAGATGAAAGAAAAGAAAGCAAATCCATCCGCAGCAGTTAGAAGACCAAGACCGGAGCCCCAGGGCTGGTTCTTCTGACTGTATTACACTAAGCAATCATTCTTACTTTTGAGCATTAGGACCGTACCTCGTTGATAAAATAGAAGTAATTCTTACCTTGCTAGGTATTTATGAGTTGATTGAAAACATTTATGAAGTGGAAAGAAGCAAATCTATTCTTGAATATTAGTGTATTTCTCAGTGGCTCATCCTTCAAACAGGATTTTCTATCAGCATTGCTCTTTAAAAAACCAAAAGAGAAAGAATACGTGTCTTTCAGCAGATCACAACTTCCAGTCTTTCAATTAAACAAAATATTAATTAGTATAATTGCTTCTTTTTAGTTTCTTTACATAGTATTAGCCCATCAATCTTTATCCACTACCTCTGTCACAACATGGTCAGTTTTTAGTACTCTTTCTTCTCATTTATTTCAAGAGATCCAAACTCTGATCAATCTCTATATCCAAAACCTGTTTAATAAAAATTAATTTGCTATCTCCATATTCAATTCCAAGAAAATTTGTTTTCCTTTTGAGATGGAGTCTCGCTTTGTTGCCCAGGCTGGAGTGCAGTGGCGTGATCTCGGCTCACTGCGATCTCGGCTCACTGCCACCTCCGCCTCCCAGGTTCAAGTGATTCTCCTGCCTCAGCCTCCTGAGTAGCTGGGATTACAGGCATGTGCTACCACGTGTGGCTAATTTCTGTGTTTTTTAAGTAGAGATGGTGTTTCACCATGTTGGTCAGGCGGGTCTCGAACTCCTGACATTATGATTTGCCCACATCAGCCTCCCAAAGTGCTGGGATTACAGGCATGAGCCACCGTGCCCAGCCTGTTTTTCATTTTATTCTTAATAAAGCAAAAATTTTCTGTCAATCTCCCTTATATGGGGAAAATGGAGGGTAGCTGTTTTTTTCAGCCTTCTCTTTCCTAGCATCTCATATTCTCAAAATGCTCACCAAAAATATACTGAAATTGTGGGTGATTCACCACATTTACATGAGTCCAGTGTTAAAGGAATGAGTACCCAATGTTCATTCTCCATCAGACAGGCAGCAATGGAAACATGGGAAAGGGTTGCAAATGTTAATATTATAAACATTGTCTTTGGAAAATCCTAATTTCTCATGTTCATTTAGAATTGAGTGTCTTGAAGCATGAACAGTTCTTTAGGCTCAGTACTGTTTGGTCTCATTGAAAAGCTATTATGTGCCAAGTTTTGTTGCTCACAGACTGTGAACTTAAGAACATGGTCTCTACTGATTTCTGGATCCGCAGCATCTAGTACAGATATAAAAATTCAACTAGGAACATAGCTTACAAAGGGAGTGATTAATTCTACTCTCTGTGGTGGGGCACAAATGGGGTTTTTACAGAATATGTGCTTAAGAAAGTTGCATAAGGGCAGAATTTTAGAAGAGTAGTAGGACATTCCAGGAGAACAAGAATATTCCAGGTAAAAAGCACAGAAAAGTAAAATTGCCTGGATTTGTCGAATCTACAGATCAAGAGATGAACCTGGAGAGGGAGGCAGGAAAAAAAAAAAAAAACAGATGAAAGACCTTTTACACATTGCTAAGGAGCTTGTTGAGTCTTGGAGATAGGATGGATCAGAAGAGGGATTTGAAACATCAGAGAGCCCTTGGATTTGCCTTTTGGAAGGCTTGCTTTGGCATCACTCTCCTGCAGGTAGACTGGAAGCCAGGTGAGTCTAGAATCAGGGAGAGCAGTCCATAGCAGTCCATAAAGGTCAGCCTACGGCACTACAGAACAGGAAGGACAAGACGGAGCTGGGTCTGGAGGGGCAAGGCAAGAAAATTCAGCAGAGTCTCTCTTCTAAAAGGGCTCAGTCCAGTGGGGGTTGCCTGCACACAGCTGGAAATATTCTTACATGCAGAAAAAGAGATTTTTGTCTAGATAAAGGGATTAAGAAGTAGTGAGGCCATAAAAGTTAGAGACCACTAGGGAGTAGGTAGGGTAACAAAAGGGGTGTTCTGGGGAACACCAGCATTAGAGAGGCCAAACATTGAGTTTAGTAGGCTAGCAACTGGTAGCAACATTCCTGAGTGCTTACTGTCAGGTTCTAAGAGTTAAAACAAGTACATCACCCCTCTAGCTGGCCCTGGCTTTGCCCTCCTTGAAGGTTTAAACTAACCTTGGTGGGAAACTTTAAAATAGTGGTAGTAAAACTTGTCTTATAAGAAACCACAGCACAAATATAATTACTTTCCAAAAAGTTATTTCTAAATATATCAATATTAGTGCCTTTGTTCTCTGCTTTCTAAGTGTAACTTAGAGAATTCTTTTGAAATGTTTATCTTCATTGATGTTTTCTTTTCTATTGTGTTGTTAGATGGCCTTCATAAAATGCAAAGTGAACATGTTTCACTCTCATGTGAACTTGTAAATGATTATTTTTCACCAAACCAAGACTTCAAAGTTACTTGGTCCAGAATGGAAAGTGGGATTTCCTCTATCCTGGCTTACTATCTGAGCTCCTCACAAAATACAACTTTCTATGAATCCCGATTCTCATGGAACAAAGAGCTGAAAAACCAGAGTAAGCTGAAAAACCAGAGTGACTTCTCTATGAATTTGACGGATCTTAGTCTTTCAGACAGTGGGGAATATTTGTGCAATATTTCTTCGGATGAATATACTTTACTCACCATACACATGGTGCACGTAGGTAAGCTGCAAGTAGGTTTGGATAATGGGTTTTGGCTATAGCATTAGAGATTTGTGAATATCAGACAGAAAATTACGTTGACTTTTCAAGAATACATTGATACCCTCTCAAAATATAATCTACAGGAGTATTTCTGGTCAGGATGTTGATTATCCTCCCTCCTTCAACCACATAAAAGTCCTGTTTTGAAAAAAAAAAAATTACTCCCACAGATTTCCTTTCAGGATTTGGGGGCTTCAGAAATGAGGAGGAAACATACATTTTGATGACTCCATGGGCTAAGCATCTTCCATTTCTGCTCACTGCTGTGCCTAATATATACCATAGCCCTAATGTTTGGGGAGTCAAGGCTAGGGACATTAGGAAGTTACAATCGGGGTCCTGAAGAATGCTGGGAAAACATGGCAGTGTCTATGAACTTGGAAATAATCACCGCACAATATTTGAAGCACCAAGTATATATTCCTGGTTCAGTTCATTTTTACCTATGTTGATAGTTCACTGCCAAAAACCATTATCTAAAATATTTCTAGTCAACTAACCATCGAGTCATGGAATTATATACTCATGAAACTGACCTTCTAGGTGATCTAGATGGTCCCACCCTTAAACTATCAACTTCACATCATGGCAGACCATGGCAGCTCTTTCTGTCCTTCAATAAAGATATTTGAACCAGTGGAACTTATGTTTTAGAAGTATTTCTATCATTTCAATTGTGAAAACTAGGAGGAATAACATTTGAAGTTTTGGTGATTCTGTGTGGTGAGATTTGGAGACAAGAGCACAGGGTTGTCCTTTAGGTTATGTGATCTTCAAATACTTGGAAGCTTCTGGACATTGAGTAATAACACTCCCTTTGTAGAGCTGCCACTTTGAGAGTAGAGAATGAAAAACTGGGGCTACATTTGAAGCTCCTATTTTTCTCCAAAAATAAAAGTGTCAGTTTTATGTAAAATACAGTTAAGCCTGCAATCTATTTTTAAAAATGTTGCCTCATGTTGGATTCATTTTGGAGTGTAAAAAAAAATAGTCAAGAAGAAATGTCCTAAAGACCACATATGGCCCGTCTTCCCACCCAGAGATCTAATTTTCAGTTCACACAAAGTGAAACATCAGGACCATTCCATCTCTGACAAAAGAGTATTTTCGGAACCTCTCATTCTCAAATAAATGTTGGCAGGTGGGGCTGGGGGAGGGTGTGCTCACCCTTCCCCACCAGGAAGAGGACTTGGCAGGAGCCACCCTAGCAGGGCAGGAAACAGGGCAAACCGTCTTGGTACCTTAAATATCATCCTTTCAAGGAACTTGTTTCCTATTCTGAATTGTGACTTTTCCATTTGTTGTCTTTCCCAGGAGGTGCTACAACAAGATAGGGGTCTTATGATTCCTCGAATCTAGATCTGGTCAATTAAGGTTGCATCAAGCTGAATGGAATTAAATAATCCTTGCTAAGTTTTCCTGCTGAATCAATACGTGACGTTGGGCAAATATCTTTAGAGATGGGGGAACCTGAGGGTCACGAGTACAGTGAGAAGTAGACTTGTAGATTTCCTTGTAGGATTTCCTTTAGGAGGAAGAAAAATGCAAATGCAAATGAAAACACTGTAGAAAGTCAACCTAACGTTCCTACTTAATCTCTCCTTTACGTAGGTACATTAGTCCCCCCTTTCCATGGGGGATATGTTCCAAGACCCCCAGTGGATGCCTGAAATTATGGACAGTACCAAACCCTATATATGCATTCTCACATGGTACCAGGATTAATCTGTCCTTCCATGTTTATGCCTTGGTGCCTCATTCACACTTCTTATGATTACAGGTTCTACTGGGCATCTTCTTCCAGCAGAGCTTGTTTTCATTGCAATTAAAGACTTGCTTTGGATGGAAATGTGGCTGTAGCTTCATCATCAGCAGACACAGCCTCTCCAGTAATCTTTATATTTTTCAATCCAAGCTCATTTCTAAATCTGTGTAGCCATCCTCTACTTGCAGTAAATGGCCTATTTCAAGGGATCTCTTGCTGAAGTCTTCATAAAAGCCCAAAGCCTTCCAGTGTAACATATCATCAAGCAGAACACATTTCTGTTCATGTCTTCCACCCTCAAATTTAATGCCATTTCCATCTTAGCATATACAACACAGTGTGGCCATAACTGTTGTAGGTTGAGACAACACAAATTTTCTTCTTTCTTTCTTCACAATTTTACAGATAGTAGATTCATTTTCACCATAGATCTCAGCAACCTCAATATTTGATTTTTCATATGTCAAGAGCTTTAATTGTTTTAGTTCAAGGAAGCACTTTATGGCTTCTTTTTGGTATATCCAAATTGCCAGCATCACTACTCTTGTGCTTTGGGACCATTCTTAAAGAAAATAAGGGTTACTTGAACACAAGCATTGTTATACCATGACAGTCAATCTGATAACTGAGATGGCTAGTAAATGATTCATGGTGGTAGTGTGTACAACGTGGATATGCTGGACAAAGGGTGCAGTCACATCCCAGGTGGGATGGAGTGGCACGACACAATATTTCATCATGCTACTCAGAATGGCACACAATTTAAAACTTAAGAATTGTTTATTCTTGGAATTTTCCATTTGGTTATGTTTGGACTACAGTTGACCATGGGTAACTAAAACCTCAGAAAGTTAAACCATGGATAAAAGGAACTCCTGTATGGAATTTCAGAATGACACAAATAGGTGAAGAGATTAATATTTTATTAGTTGTAAAACACTATAGTATGTTCATAGAAAATTACATTTGTTATATAAACAGAGGTATTCATTCTAAAGGATAGCCACAAACATTTTCCTCCTGAATTGACCTTTGTGCTCCATCGCTTCCTGCCCATGTTTTAGCAGAACATAGACCGTAAGGTTAACAGGGTTCTGACTTTGGTAACCCAGGGTCTCTGGAGTCCCCACTTCCATTAATAATACTTTCAACAATTCTAGTCCTGACCAAGATGTTGGAGAATGGAGAAAGTTTAGGCTCCTCCAGTTATTTCTGAGGAGCTCTAAACACTATCAGCAGGTCCTCCTTTTCTGCAGTTTGTTACCCAAAGTCAACCGTAGTCTGAAATTTTTAAAAGGAAAATTCCAGAAATAATGTTTTAAATTGTGTGCCATTCTGAGCAGCATGATGAAATTGCATGTCATCCCACTCCATCCTGCCTTGAAGGTGAATCCTCCCTTTGTCCAGCATATCACACTGTGGATGCTACCCGCCTGTTAGTCATTTAGCCCTCCGGATAATCAGATCTACTGTCATGATACTGCAGTGCTTGTGATCAAGTAAGCCTTATTTTATTTAAGAAAGGCCTCAAAGCACAAGAATAGTGATGCTGGCAATTCGGATACGCCGAAGAGAAGTCATGAAGTGCTTCCTTTAAGGGAAAGCTCTCAACTTAAGGGGGAAAAAAGCATATGTTGAGGTTGCTAAGATCTACAGTAAGAATGAATCTTCTATCTATAAAACTGTGAAGATGGAAAAAGAAATTAGTGCATACTATGCATAAGGTTTGGTACTAAGGTTTCAGGCATCCACTCGGGGGTCTTGGAATGTATCCCCCAGGGATAAAGGGGGACTACTGTGCCTATTATCTCTTTGGTCACCTGCCACCTCTAACTCAAGACCATGGCTTCTACTTAGCTCCTTTTATCACCTCTGAACTTACCACTGTTCCCTTAGGACCCTGTCTTCTCTAGGCC
The DNA here is from genome assembly GCF_047675955.1 of Chlorocebus sabaeus. Lineage (NCBI taxonomy): Eukaryota > Metazoa > Chordata > Mammalia > Primates > Cercopithecidae > Chlorocebus > Chlorocebus sabaeus. Next base: position 28,219,284 of record NC_132925.1, read on the forward strand.
AATGGCGGACTGCACTCTTCATTCTCCAAGGTGAACACTGGGCTGAGGCTAATTTATGGACATAATTATTCCTTTATAAAAATGTGTTATTTCTTATTACAGTATAAAGCAATAGAAACTGAAAAGGCATAATAGACGTATTGCCTCTCCAGTTTTCAGACTTTTCTCCCAGCTCTCCCAACCCCCACCAATCTCCAATAATATTATGGTATCTGTAGGTTTCCCACAATAGATACACTGAGACTAGGAGATATTTATGCTCAAGACAAACTCTCTTGTCCAGTCTGGGTTCTTGGTTTTATCCTAAAGGACCTTTTTATTATGCAAAGTATTTTCATATTAATTCAGCCTCCTACCTGTAACACAGAAATAACTAGTTTTAAAAATAGTAAACATACTCCACCCTCACCCACCCACACATTTTTTATTTGGTACCTTTTCTTCCAGTTCACAGACTTTGTTTCTCTGTTTTATTTAGAACCAAGCCAAGAAACAGCTTCCAGTAACAAAGGCTTATGGATTTTGGTGGCCAGTCTGATTTTGGTGGCCGGTCTGATTTTGCTGATTTGGAAAGTTAAATGTTGCACAGGTAATATCTCAGGAAGAATTTGGGCTCTGCCCCACATGTTCCACATCATGTATATTCCCAACCAGCTACTGGGCATGTAAATTGATCTGAATTTTCTGGAATGTCATTCACAAAATTCACCCAAAATCTTTTAAAATGCTCCTACATTTCCACCTAACCGTTCCACTTCTAGGAATTTATCTCACATTAAATGAGCAGAGGTACACCAAACTATATACAAACATATTCACTGCAGCACACTGCTATTGCTTTTAGATTTCCTACTATTGTCAATAAATAATTGAGAAATTAAATTAATTGATGATCAATAATTTTTAAAATTTTAATCTAGTATTGAAATGATAACCAGGATGACTTAATCATCCTGCATTAAAAGGTAACTGGAAAGAAAAAAGCCAAAGCTTTAAGAAGTTGCCTTTGGAGTGACGGGACCATGAGTTCTTCCTTACCCTCACACCTCAGAAGGAAGCCAGATACCCCCTTAAGTCCCTGGACTCTGCTTGTTCTCCCTTGCTCTGAGCTTAGTCAAGGTTGGTGCTCTGATTGAAACTGCATTGTTCTTTTCTTATGGGTCATTTCATTTTAATTATTGTTCAACTTAATTTTTTTCTAAATTTTAGGCAAAAACCTTACTAGTAATTTAAACTATCTTAAGACGCCATGATCATGGGAAGTACTTTTAGGGAGTACTTTCTTAGAGTACTTTGCTTTTAGTAACAGAATTTTGAGCTAGAGAGCATCTGGGCAAAACTTAGATCTCGTTGATCTCCACATTTTACAGATCAGGAAACAGGAATCCGAGCAGTTAGCTCAAGTGCTAAGTAGGCATGTGAAACAGATTTAGGTGGATCATTTAATAGCACCAAGCCAGCTAGTGGCAGAGGCAGGTTCAGGCCCCCAGAAGCCCTCCCTTACTCCACTATCCCCCTGAGGAGGCTCTGGGTATCCTGGGAACTTGAGCTAGATCCTGTGTCTCTTTTATCCCTCTTTCTGGTTGATATTTGGCTATTGCCCCTGCTGAAGGTAGGAGATTTGGGTTATAGCAGAAACTATTATTGAAGATATAGTTTTAGGGGCAATGGAGAGCAAGCATCTCACCAATTCTATCCCTGTGATCATTTGTACTAATAGGCAGGCTAGTTCCTGTCCCTTGGCTGACCAGAAGTAGTAAGAGACCACAGGCAGGTTAGCTTGTCTACCAAGATCAACCATTGACCTAATATACTGATATCTGTGATTGGATTAGATTCAAATTATGGGAGAGGTGGTGCTACATCCTACTCAAGAATGATAGTTTAGTTTCTTTAGTGGAAGTCTGCATAAGTCAGTTCTCAACTGTAAATACATGGCACACTCAAAACTGGATAAAGAACTTACGAGACAGTATATTCATAGCTGGGAGCACCTGATTCACTAGCAAACTTAAACTTTAAGGGACAAGGTCAGAGAGCAGTTCCCAAAACTTGAGAGAGTCACATAAGATTAGTTGCCTTGTAAGGACAGTGACTTACTTCTTTTTTTCTTTCTTTCTTTTTATTTAAGTTCTGGGATATATGTGCTGAACATGCAGGTTTGTTACATAGGTATACATGTGCCCTGGTGGTTTGCTGCACCTATCAACCTATCATCTAGGTTTTAAGCACCGCATACATTAGCTATGTGTCCTAATGCCCCCCTCTCCTTTACCCTCATCCTCTGACAGTCCCTGGTGTGTGATGTTCCCCACCCTGTGTCCAAGTGTTCTCATTGTTCAATTCCCACCTATGAGTGAGAACATGCGGCGTTTGCTTTTCTGTCCTTGTGATGGTTTGCTGAGAATGATGGTTTCCAGCTTCATCCATGGCCCTGCAAAGCACATGAACTCATTCTTTTTTATGACTGCGTAGTATTCCATGGTGTATATGTGCCACATTTTCTTTATCCGGTCTATCATGGATGGACATTTGGGTTGATTCCAGGTCTTTGCTATTGTGCATAGTGCTGCAGTAAACATATGTGTGCATGTGTCTTTATAGTAGAATGATTTATAATCCTTTGGGTATATACCCAGTAATGGGATTGCTGGGTCAAATGGCATTTCTGGTTCCAGATCCTTGAGGAATCACCACACTGTCTTCCACAATGGTTGAACTAATTTACTCTCCCACCAAAAGTGTAAAAGTGTTTCTATTTCTCCACAGCCTCTCCAGCATCTGTTGTTTCCTGATGTTTTAATGACTGCCATTCTAACTGGTGTAAGATGGTATCTCATTGTGGTTTTGATTTGCATTTCTCTAATGACCACTGATGAGGTGCTCTTTTTCATGTTTGTTGGCTGCATAAATGTCTTCTTTTGAGAAGTGTCTGTTCATACCCTTCACCCACTTTTGATGGGGCTGTTTGTTTTTTTCTTGTAAATTTGTTTAAGTTCCTTGTAGATTCTGGATATTAGACTTTTGTCAGATGGATAGACTGCAAAAATTATCTCCCATTCTGTAGGTTGCCTGCTCACTCTGATGATCGTTTCTTTGGCTGAGCAGAAGCTCTTTAGTTTAATTAGATCCCAGTTTGTAAGGTGTAAGGAAGGGGCCTAGCTTCTATTTTCTGCATATGGCCAGCCAGTTTGCCCAGTACCATTTATTAAACAGGGAATCCTTTCCTCATTGCTTGTTTTTGTCAGGTTTGTCAAAGATCAAATGGTTGTAGATGTGTGGTGATATTTCTGAGGCCTCTGTTCTATTCCATGTATCTGTTTTGGTACCAGTGCCATGCTGTTTGGTTACTGTAACCTTGTAGTATAATCTGAAGTCAGGCAGCTTGATGCCTCCAGCTATGTTCTTTTGCTTAGGATTGTCTTGGCTATATGGGCTGTTTTTTGGTTCCATATGAAATTTAAAGTAGTTTTTTCTAGTTCTGTGAAGAAAGTCAATGGTTGCTTGATGAGAAGAGCATTGAATCTATAAATTACTTTGGGCAGTATGGCCATTTTCACACTATTGATTCTTCCTATTCATAAGTATGAATTTTTTTTCCATTTGGTTGTGTCCTCTCTCATTTCCTTGAGCAGTGGTTTGTAGTTCTCCTTGAAGATGTCCTTCACATCCCTTGTAAGTTGTATTCCTAGATATTTTATTTTCTTTGTAGCAATTGTGAATGGGAGTTCATTCATGATTTGGCTCTCTATTGGTCTGTTATTGGTGTATAAGAATGCCTTGTGATTTTCGCACATTGATTTTATATCCTGAGACTTTGCTGAAGTTGCTTATCAGCTTAAGGAGATTTTGGGCTGAGATGATGGGGTTTTCTAAATATACAATCATGTCATCTGCAAACAGAGACAATTTGACTTCTTCTGTTCCTATTTGAATATTTTTATTTATTTCTCTTGCCTGATTGCCCTGGTCAAAATGTCCAATACTATGTTGAACTATGGTGATAGAGGTCATCCTTGTCTTGTGCTGGTTTTCAAGGGGAATGCTTCCAGCTTTTGCCCATTCAGTACAACATTGGCTAAAGGTTTGCCATAAATCTCTCTTATTATTTTGAGATATGTTCCATCAATGCCCAGTTTGTTGAGAGTTTTTAGCATGAAGGGGTGTTGAAGTTTATTGAAGGCCTTTTCTGCATCTATTGAGATAATTACGTGGTTTTTGTCATTGGTTCTGTTTACATGATAGATTACATTTATTGATTTGCATATGTTGAACCAGTCTTGCATCCTAAGGATGAAGCCAACTTGATCATGGTGCATAGGCTTTTTGATGGGCTGTGGAGTCAGTTTGCCAGTATTTTATTGAGGATTTTTGCATTGATGTTCATCAAGGATATTGGCCTGAAATTTTCATTTTTTTGTTGTGTCTCTGCCAGGTTTTGGAATCAGGATGATGCTGGTCTTATAAAATGGTTAGGGAGGAGTCCTTCTTTATCTATTGTTTGGAATAGTATCAGAAGGAATGGTACCAGCTCCTCTTTGTACCTCTGGTAGAATTCAGCTGTGAATCCGTCTGGTCCTGGGCTTTTTTTGGCCGGTGGGCTATTAATTACTGCTTCAATTTCAGAACTTGTTATTGGTTTATTCAGGGATTCGACTTCTTCCTGGTTTAGTCTTAGGAGGGTATCCAGGAATTTATCTATTTCTTCTAGATTTTCCAGTTTATTTGCTTAGAGGTATTTATAGTATTCTCTAATGGTAGCTTGTATTTCTGTGGGATCAGTGGTGATATCCCCTTTATCATTTTTTATTGTATCTATTTAATTCTTCTTTCTTTTCTTCTTTATTAGTCTGGCTAGCAGTCTATCTATGTTGTTAATCTTTTCAAAATACCAGCTCCAGGGTTGACAGACACCTCATACAGGAGATCTCCAGCTGGCATCAGGCTGTTGCCCCTCTGGGACAAAGCTTCCAGAGGAAGGAGCAGTCAGCAATCTTTGCTGTTCTGCAGCCTCCGCTGGTGCTACCCAGGCAAATAGGATCTGGAGTGAACCTCCAGAAAACTGCAACAGACCTGCAGAAGAGGGGCCTGACTGTTAGAAGAAAAACTACCAAACAGAAAGCAGTAACATCAACATCAACACAAAGGACCCCCATACAAAACCACATTCAAACATCATCAGACTCAAAGATCAAAGGCAGATAAATACATGAAGATGAGGAAAAACCAGCAGAAAAATGCTGAAAATTTAAAAGACCAGAATGCTGCTTCTCCTCTAAATGACTGCAACTCTTCTCCAGCAAGAGCACAAAACTGGACGGAGAAAGAGTTTGACAAATTAACAGAAGTAGGCTTCAGAAGGTGGGTAATAACAAACTCCTCTGAGCTAACAGAGCATATTCTAACCCAATGTAAGGAAAGTAAGAACCTTGATAAAAGGTTACAGGAACTACTAACTAGAATAACCAGTTTAGAGAGAATATAAATGATCTGATGGAGCTGAAAAACACAGCACGAGAACTTCATGAAGCATACACAAGTATCAATAGCCGAATCAATCAAGCAGAAGAAAGGATATCAGAGACTGAAGATCAACTTATTGAAATAAGGCGTGAAGACAAGATTAGAGAAAAAAGAGTGAAAAGGAATGAACAAAGCATCCAAGAAATATGGGACTATGTGAAAAGACTAAATCCGTGATTGGTTGGGGTCCCTGAAAGTAATGGGGAGAATGGAACCAAGTTGGAAAACACACTTCAGGATATTATCCAGGAGAACTTCTCCAACCTAGCAAGACAAGCCAATATTCAAATTCAGGACATATAGAGAACACCACTAAGATACTCCTTACGAAGAGCAACCCCAAAACACATAATCATCAGATTCTCCAAGGTTGAAACAAAGGAAAAAAATGTTAAGGGAAGCCAGAGATAAAGGTCAGGTTACCTACAAAGGGAAGTCCATCAGACTAACAATGGATATCTCTGCAGAAGCCCTACAAGCCAGAAGAGAGTGGGGGCCAATATTTAACATTCTTAAAGAAAATAATTTTCAACCCGGAATTTCATAACCAGCAAAATTAAGCTTCATAAGTGAAGAAGAAATGAAATCCTTTACAGACAAGCAAATGCTGAGGGATTCTGTCACCACTAGACCTGCCTTACAAGAGATCCTGCAGGAAGCACTAAATACAGAAAGGAAAAATCGGTACCAGCCACTGCAAAAAAAACACCATAATATGAAGACCAACGACACTATGAAGAAACTGCATCAACTAATGCGCAAAATAACCAGCCAGCATCATGATGACAGGATCAAATTCACATATAACAATATTAACCTTAAACATAAATGGGCTAAATGCCCCAGTTAAAAGATACAGACTGGCAAATTGGATAAAGAGTCAAGACCCATCAGTGTGTTGTATTCAGGAGACCCATCTCATGTGCAAAGACACACATAGGCTCAAAATAAAGGTATGGAGGAATATTTACCAAGCAAATGGAAAGCATAAAAAAAGCAGGGGTTGCAATTCCAGTCTCTGATAAAACAGACTAAACCAACGAAGATCAAAAAAGACAAAGAAGGGCATTACATAATGGTAAAGGGATCAATGCAAAGAGAACTAACTATCCTAAATATATATGCACCCAATACAAGAGCACCCAGATTCATAAAGCAAGTTCTTAGAGACCTACAAAGAGAATTAGACTCCCACACAATAATAGTGGGAGACTTTAACACCCCACCGTCAATATTAGATCAATGAGACAGAAAATTAACAAGGATATTCAAAACTTGAACTCAGCTCTGGACCAAGCAGACCTAATAGACATCTATAGAACTCTCCACCCCAAATCAACAGAATATACATTCTTCTCAGCACCACATAGCACTTATTCTAAAATCGACCACATAATTGGAAGTAAGACACTCCTTAGCAAATGCAAAAGAATGGAAATCATAACAGTCTCTCAGGCCACAGTGCAATCAAATTAGAACTCAGGATTAAGAAACTCACTCAGAACCACACAACTACAAGGAATCTGAACAACCTGCTCCTGAATGACTACCGGGTAAATAATGAAATTAAGGAAGAAATAAATAAGTTCTTTGAAAGCAATGGGAATGAAGACACAACATACCAGAATCTCTGGGACACAGCTAAAGCAGTGTTAAGAGGGGAATTTATAGCACCAAATGCCCACATCAGAAAGCAGGAAAGACCTAAAATCGACACCCTAACATCACAATTAAAAGAACTAGAGAAGCAAGAGTGAACAAATTCAAAAGCTAGCAGAAGACAAAAAATAACTAACAGCAGAACTGAAGGAGATAGAGACACGAAAAACCCTTCAAAAAATCAGAGAGTGACTTTCAGTTGAAGGACAGAGCCAGACCAAGGTGACCGTACAGGGAAAAAGCTGGGAGAGTGAATACCTAATTTCACTCTTCCCTGTCTCTGATCTGCAGCCCAAATAGAAGCCAGGAGGAACAGACACCCTGCTGATGGAGCCCAACGAGGTCAGCCTCCCATGGCTGAGAGAAGAATGGATTCTGGTTCTGGAGGAGCAGTCAAAAGATATGGGCAAAAACTTTGTCACAGTATTGGCCACTTTAAAAAATAGATATATTCCATACTTCTGCAGTGAGATGGGCTGAAAATATATTTGAAGCTGTTATATGAAAAGCCACAAAACCTTTCCTAGCTCCAGCTCCCTGGTTGTAGTTTCGTGACTGTGGTTCATATGTTTTATTTTTAAATTCCCTTTTCTATTACTGTTTTAAAATGTACTTTGTCTAAGATATGTATTAAAGGGCCATATTTTATGAAAGTCCATAAGGAGGCCTTCTTTGAGAAATGACATATCCCTTTTTCTTTAACTATCACTCTCATCCCCTCTTTGGCTATGACATTTCCATTGTTAGCAGTTGGTAGGAACCAGGCCAAGGATCACAAGAAGCCAGGAATTGCTGAGCTGACTGAACTGCCTTTATTCCCCTGCTTTGGAGCACCTGGATCAACCATACACATTTACTGCTGCTTCTGATGATGTGTTTTTACACTGAATGCATTTTTCATGTTGTTTGTTAAAGATATGAAGGGAGAGTAACTCAGATGATTCTATTAACATAATTATATTGAGATAGGACTAAGGGAGAATTTTAGTGTTTGCAAAGAAATTATTTTTAAGTTCTCTTTTCTTCCTGTAGAAAGACGTTGTGTCTCTACTGAGAGCACTCACGATGATAATGCCTCTGATAATGCCGAAGAAAACATGGTAAGGCATTATTTCCTTTATCAAACAATATACAGTATAAAAATGCTTCTTTAAAAGGGTAATCGAAGTTCTGACTGATTCACATATCATCACGCAAGACTTTTATATAGAAAAAAAAAACAGCAAGGAGGGGTTGCAGGATAATATAGCACGAAAAATATAATTAGACTTTTCCCAATGTCTATAATTAAACAGGCTCTACTTGCTTAAATACATGGTTGTTCTTCTTGTCTCCTATTGTTATTTGTAGAGAAGATCTCCAATGGCATTGTGCATATGAGGGTGAGCCAATGTACTTATGATAGAAGCATGAAATATGGGATTGTATACAAGTGGAAAGAAACACAACTATAATTCACTTGCAAATTATAGTTTGATTGTATACTTCCTTTTTACTGCATTCCTTTTATTATTTACGTGTTCCATTAATCAGAATATAAATAAGGGCTAGGAGTGTGATAAACTTGTTTTTCCCACTGTTAAAAACCCTGAAACAGCTAGTAGGGAGATTAAAATTAACTGATAAGACTCAGACTTATTTTGTAATGGTCTCATGGATTTTTAATTATAGACGCAAGCAATAGACTAAAGCTTCTTACCGCCCACCCCAAAACACTACTATCATTAAATATTTAAGATATAAATGGTTATTCTGACTTGAACAACAGACATTTAGAGTCTATTTTTCTCGGTTCTAGTGTCTTTCAGGAGGAGTACAGGAAATGAGAGAAGACCTTGACAACTCATGATAAGCATCCTTAATATCCAGTGACTTCATATCCCCTTTCTGCACTGCAATTCTAGGCAATGGCCTGTCAGACCAGACAGTTCTACCACTGCAAAGACTTGTAACCATTTTCTAGTATCACATTTACTTTTCAAGACATAAGGATCATTCACTGACCCACTACCTGCATTGAGTATAAATGCCCGGATGTTAAGGATTCCAATTTAACTTCAAAAAGAACTGTCTCATTCATTTATATTCCTGTTCCAGTCAGCCCAGGAGGTTACAGTGAGCTCTCCGCTAAGAATCTGGAAGAAATGCATCACTAGGGGTTGGTTCCCAATCTGATCAACTAATAATGGGTGAGAGAGCAAATAAGAGCAGAAGTCACCTTAGTGGAAAGGTTAAAAACCAGAGCCTGGAAACCAAGATGATTGATTTTACAAGGTATTTTTTTCTAGTTTTATATGAATGGTTATATCAGGGTAACCAACTCAATTTGGGATGAATCTTAGGGAGGCCAAAGAATAAGACTGTCAGTATCTTTAAGATTGCTAGGAAAAAGGGCCCTATCAACATAAGAATCTCTGAAGTTAGGTTACACCTGACCACACGAGGCTTGCATAGTTGATTGACTAGCCATGAAGATAATTTGAACTCTTCTGGCTCAATTGGCATATTACTAATCAGTCTTCTAATAAATTTAGATTTTCATATAAATTTTTAAGCAAGAAGAGAAGGGACAGCTCAGCTAATCTAATCTGTTTCCCTTAATTTTAATCATCAACTTACATAAAAGAAACAGTCTACTCTTAATGCTTGTGAACTTGTCACTATAACCAGGATTTTGTGTGACTTAGTCGATCAAGGTTTTGACTCTATAAGAGAAAGCAAATTCTGAATTGTGGTGTAACTTCCACCTGGTCCAATTTTATCATATGACCTCAGTTTCACAATCCTATACCTTGTATGTAGTTAACTCTGTTTTTGCTACAATGTTGTGATGGGTTATCACAAATAGCAAAGTATTAAGAATTCCAGTCAGAATGATGATTATTAAAAAGTCAAGAAACAACAGATGCTGGCAAGGCTGTGGGGAAATAGGAATGCCTTTACACTGTTGGTGGTAGTATAAATTAGTTCAACCATTGTGGAAGACTGTGTGGCAATTCCTCAAGGATCTAGAACCAGAAACACCATTTGACCCAGCAATCCCATTATTGGGTATATACCCAAAGGATTATAAATCATTCTACTATAAAGACACATGCACACATATGTTTATTGCAGCACTATGCACAATAGCAAAGACCTGGAACCAACCCAAATGCCCATCAGTGATAGACTGGATAAAGAAAATGTGGTATAAACACCATGGAATATTATGTAGCCATAAAAAGGAATGAGATCGTGTCCTTTGCAAGGACATGGGTGAAGCTGGAAGCCATCATCAGCAAACTAACACAGGAACAGAAAACCAAACCATGTGTTCTCATAAGTGGGAGCTGAACAATGAGAACACATGGACACAGAGAAGGGAACATCACACAGCAGGGCCTGTTGGGGGTTGGGGGGTGAGGGGAGGGAACCTAGAGGACGGGTCAATAGGTGCAGCAAACCACCATGGCACATGTATACTTATGTAACAAACCTGCACATTCTGCACATGTATCCCAAAACTTAAATTGTTTTTTAAAAAAAGTAACTTACGTATCTTAAAGAAATTCCATTGTGAAGAAAAATTCAATTGAGATAATATTTAAGTGTCTACCATCTCTGCTTCCCCCAACCTTGGTTCCTTTTAAAAATTATGTCCTAGTGAAAGAATATGATACTTAAAACTGGATGCATCCCCAAGCTGAAGTTTGACTTTACTGAGTATGTGCCTGGGGTGTGCAGAAACAATAGCATCCTGACTTCAGGATTGGCAATATGACCACAGCAAATTTCTAAGAAAAGGTTTGGGATATAGAGATGTTTCCTGAATATAAACACTGGCTTATTAAAGGATAATTCCAAACTTATTTTTTACTGAAGTTTTTAAAAATTACCATTTCAGGAAAAAAAAACCTAGAAAAGTTCCACGTTAAATGTTTTGTGTTTTCTCATTGGGTTGAGACCAATGGTAAGAAGGAGCGACTGCTTTGGATACAGCCTGACACACATCCCTGCTGGTTCACTCTGTGGCAGTGCATCCCCCTCCACCAACCACAAAACTCAAATTTGGTTTGCCTTGCTCAAAACGGTACCCTAATGTTTCAAGAGGATTCACTTTGATCTGTCTGAGCCAACCCTGGCAATTGCAGTCCTCTTGCCACTAGACTGGTTCGGCATAAGAAGGTAGAGAAATCTGTTCCGTAGGATATGAGGCAAAGTATTCCAGAGGTCTGTTTCTGGGAAGGTGTTTCTCCATTTTAAAAAGAGGTTATTGTATGGGGAGAAAATGCTCAGGACTGCTGAAGTCGTCTTACAATGACAAGAGATTCAGACAAGAATGAACCTGGATCCTCTGATACCACTGAGTCTCTGAATTAATCTTCAAGCTACCCATATGAGTCAGGGTTGGATCAGGGAGGCAGAACCAGAGAATGATAGAATAAAGATTTATTATAGAGCTTCAACCTTACACAATTGTGGGTGCAGGTGGAGAAGTCTATGCCAGGCTGCTCCCTCTGCATCTGGTCCTGGGCCTGAAGTCACGGTAGGTCAGCTGTGCATGTAGCGAGGATGAAGGGAAGTCCATAAGAACAAACAGAACTCATGTCTGCCTCACAGCCTCCACTGCAATGCTATGGATGATCTCAGGAAAAGCTGGTGCTGGTTGCCATGGAGCTGCACACACACCTGGCCAGGACTCTGCAAAGCTGGAGGAGGAGGCTGGCAGGAGCTGGAAGAGCTCTGGGTCCAGGGAGCTGTCTCTGGTCCTTTCTAGCGCCCCTTTTTGGCCAGGAGTCATATTTTCAAGCTGTCACAATGCTTGGGTCTGTACACTGACCTTATGAGCGTAAAATAGCTGATTTTTGCTTATCAAATTAATGCAAAATTCTTTATGACCTACTCCAATCCAGAACCACGAGAGAGAGGAATTCCGGGACATGTTCCTCCGGCTGAGCTAAATTGGCACTGCAGAAATCCAGCGCATCACCTGTCACTGAATGTCTTGTGTGGGGTTACCTCCATGTTTAAAGTGTGTACCAGCATATAGCCTACATGTGTGTTGATTAGGAGTTTTGCCTACATGTTCAAATTGCCTAACTATGGCTATATGTATATCACAATGCTGAGGAGATTTTATGACTTTCACTCCACCACTGCCAGCTCACAATATACATTCATAGATGTAGGGGTGAATCAAGCCAAAGTTGCCTAACTTCAGTAAAAACCATTCACCAACATGCCCTAGTCCCCATGGAGCATGATTGGTCTAAGGACATCTATGAGTCCTACCCATTAAGAGGAAATATGGACAAAGGATTAAGTACTTATTCATTTTTTAAACATCAGAATTGAAAAGGTTCTTCCATTTATTTAATCTGTCATGTGAAACATTACAAGGTAGTTTACTTGCATTTGAGGATCAAAAAATCCCCATTAACTGTGGAAGCAATGATATTCCCTTTAATTATTTTTCTAATTGCCTTGTTTATATGGTGTGAAAAGCAATTTAAACATGTTTTTAAAAAATGTTTCCAACGCAAGCTAAGTTTTTGGCCATGAAACAGCACCTTCCTTGTACTTCTCCAGCTGTTGTCCTTTCAAAGCAGGGGATACTATTCTTTTTGAACCTGAAAAACAGAATGTCAGTGTGTTCTGTGAATTTCCTGTGATTTTCACCAGTGGAACACATGCCCAGAACCAAGCTGAGTCCTTTCCAGAGGTAAGCAGGCCTTAGCCAACTCTTCATTAACTTCAAAGGGAGGCAGGGAATTGACACAACTATCTGCATTATAGAAAGCAGACCCCGGTAATTCACCCCAAGGGCATGCTCGGTCACTCTCAATTTTCCGCCTGCCTTGTCTTGCCAGTGAAGGCGGCGCCCTCTTTAGCCAACCCCATGAGGAGAAAGATTCTGCAGCCAAATCACCAATTTGCTCCCCAGCCCTGACACAGAATTCTTTCAGCAAACCTTTTCCTTGTGTGTATGACAGTTGAGGGATTTTTTTGGCTTTTCTTCTGTGAAGGGGAAACAATTAGTCATTGCACTGCCAAGGAAGGTTTTCCTATTCCTCTCTAGCCTCTCAAAAGTAATTTCTGCTTTACTCACTGTGTTCTTTGTTGAAAAGAACTGTGACAAAGTCGAACGCATGGCATCTGTTTTGGAGGACCTTCGACCTCCTGCAGCTGAATGTAATTGCAGCACATGGGAAGCACCTCCCTAAACAAGTCATTACATGGGGTTGCTGGCGGGCTCTGCAGAGAAGACCCTAAATCCAGTGCCACAACACTTCTCAAATTGGGGCCAGAGTTCAAACCTCTTAATTGGCCCTCTCACATAGGACTTATCCTTGAGGCAGCTATTCAGACATCAGTAAAAAATTTCTGGAGTCTCTCAATGAGTCATATGTCTTATATTTATATCTAAGTATCTTCAATATAACCAACTCTTAGGCTCTCCTTCAAAAGAGATGTTTTTGACCTCCCTTAAGTTTGTATTTATGCATATTATTGGCAACCCTATCAACTTACCTTGCAGGGTTACTAGTAATTCAGTTTGGGCCTGGAAAAATTTGTATAAAATAATCAGGAGTCCATGGAACAAGATGATTTTAAAAAGCACAGATGGATCAGCTCAAAATTTGGAGTGCACTCTTTCCATAGTAGACACATACATGACTTTGTACCATGTCAATATGGAGTTGAAGAGGGAAGACATTTAAGATGGAGGTAGTGAAGGAAAACAAATGAAAGAGTCTTGCTTTGTATTTCTCTGCTTTATATTCCTGATTCTGCCCAAAAACACAGAGAAATTGGGCTAGTGATGCACCACATTTAAAAAGAAAATGAAATGATGGTGCCTATGTATGCCAGAAGCTACGCTCAGTGATTTCAGGCAATCTATTAGCTAATATCGCATGATCCAATCTCCTCTGATTCCCTTCTCCTAAAGCCAGACCTCATTTAAAAACTGTGTGTTCCTGGGAAAATTTTAATAAGGAAGCCGGGACTACCTGACCCTACCAAACATTTAGTACATTGTTCTTTGTCACTCTACCAGTAAAATCAGGGCAATGGCTTCTACCATTAGATTAGAAGAATCATTTCATGGACCAAAGAGATATAAAAAGATCCTTTCTCTGTGTTTTCAGGCAGAATCAGGAATATAAAGCAGAGAACTACAAAGCAAGACTCTTGCATTTGCTTTCCTTCACTGCCTCAATCTTAAACATCTTCCCTCTTCGACTCCATGTTGACATTGTACAAAGTCACGTATGTGTCTACTACAGAAAGAGTTCACTCCGAATTTTGAGCCGATCCATCTGTGCTTTTTAAAATCCTCTTCTTTCCATGGACTCCCGACTACTTTACACAAATGAATCCAGGCCCTCAATCTCAGATCCTGCAAGTTAACATGGAAGCATTTGAAAAGTATAAATACAATGTGCATGCCACTCAAATGCTTAGCATTACATCTACCTGGACAAGTATAATTTAGTAAACATGGGAAGACTTTATTGGAACCCTTTGTTCTTATCTTTTAAAAGCTTTTAAAGAGAAAAACAAATTTCTTGTTATACTGGTCCATGCAATGACATCAGCCCTAAACAAACATGATTGAAGAGTTAGAACAGAGTTGAATACCTGCCGTACCTTTTTCCCAAACTCTCTTGCTTTAATCTTGAGTTTATTGACTTGAGATTCTGCCACCTCTGCCCTTTCCTTCACTTCATTCAACTCATGTTGCTGCTTCTTATACTTGGAAAGGTATTGATTGGCTTGTGCTTCCTATAAAAATAATAAAAAAGAAATCTCCATGCATATATAGTCAGGTTTTTTTTTTTTTCTGCTCTGACATGAAAAAGTTGAATAATGTAAAAAGAATCTAAACTTCTGAGTATTGAATGGGATATCATATTTTGGTATGATATATTAGGATTCAGACTTTCTAGCAGGTATAAGATCCTTTTTTTTATAACTTTTGTTCCCTGGAAATTCAGAACCTAGTTGGCACTTTTCATCAACTGGATGCAGTAGAGCTCTTGCAGACTGAAAATGTGCTGGAATAACCACAGTTGTCTGTTTTGTCCTGAGTTTAACATCCTATTCTACCCCTGAGTAGAGGGGGCTTGTCTTTAAAATTATATGGGTCAACAGGTAATTATTAGACCTTGAGCTAGAACAGGTAGTATTTTAGGCCAAATCATTGAAATAATCAAAACCCCTCAAGAGTTAATATTAGGGATAAATCAATATATATGGCACTTACCAATTACATTCCCTGTAGTTATAGATACTGACCCAGGGATGGCAAGTACATTTCAATTTATGGTGGTTTTGTCCACAACCATATCCAGGATCATCAAGAACAAATACTGTGAATCATGTTTATGTTTACCCTAGGTTTGGGGATGAGGGAGGCCCCAGGGTGACTACCTTGCCCAAAACCGGCCTTCCCTACATGACACTCTGCTTTTACCTAGCTCATTTCTTGTTGTGCACCTGTTTGGGTGAAACCACAAAGGTAAAGAAGAGAGCTCTGGCTTCCTGGAGGGAAAAGCCACACACATTTTTGCCATGGGTGAGAATTCTAACTTGAGAAAAAAACTGAGAATGAGCAGACTCTAAGCTGAGCTGGCCCTCTCTGACAAGCTGCTGGCTGAGCTCAGGGCCACAGATCTCCCTTAATCAAAACAACACTGGGAAATCCAGGAGGCTGCAACTTCCCAAGGCACTCACCGCCACCTCGACTTGCTGCTTGTAATTGTGCACTTTTAGCTGAAGTTTATCCATCTGAGTTTGCATCCTGCTCAGATTCTTCTTGTCTTCCTCTGCCTGCAATACATAGGCACGTATGGGGAAGGTGATTCAGAGGATCCAGCAGTCTACAATGGGGTAGTCTCATATGGGGAAATAAGGGTTAGGGAACTTTATTAAATATCATCTCAGGCCGGGCGCGGTGGCTCAAGCCTGTAATCCCAGCACTTTGGGAGGCCGAGGCGGGTGGATCACGAGGTCAGGAGATCGAGACCATCCTGGCTAACATGGTGAAACCCCGTCTCTACTAAAAAAAAAATACAAAAAACTAGCCGGGCGTGGTGGCGGGCGCCTGTAGTCCCAGCTACTTGGAGGCTGAGGCAGGAGAATGGCGTAAACCCGGGAGGCGGAGCTTGCAGTGAGCCGAGACCGCGCCACTGCACTCCAGCCTGGGTGACACAGCGAGACTCCGTCTCAAAAAAAAAAAAAAAAAAAAAAAAAAAAATATCATCTCAGAGTTGTGATTTTTAACAATGGGTTTAACTCACCCAAGTTCCAAGAAATTGATAAACAGAACTGTCAGCACTAATGGTCATTTGTCCTGATCCACCAACCTTTGCTGAAATGGGAGTTAAACCCATTAGGTTCAGTTTGGGTCTGAATGTCTTTCCAGCTCAACCAAGCTATATCTGCCTGAAGCTATATCTGTATACTTAAAATTAGTAGTGAATTATCTACTGTTATATTTTACTTTAAGGTGGTGGTGGTGGGGGTGCATTCCAGATGACGAGCTAAATAAAAAGCTATATCTTTAGCAGGAATGAAGTGCATTATTATAAAAGCCACATATGCAAAAATGAAAACCAATTGCTCTCCAATCCAAACAACTATTCCTTTGAACTTTCTAATTGACTCTTGGTTTTGAGTAATAGAACTATAGAAAAGTTAAATTTTCTGGAATTCTGATGCAGACATCAGCAGAGATAGCAACGAAGATTCTACAAGCTGTGGGAACCATGGTGTGCCTATTCTCATTGCCTCAATTACAATCCAGCCTCGGGCTGGAGAAAGGAAATCTGGTGGGATAATGTTTCTCAACTGTGCTCCACAGAGCCTTTGGTATTCCAGGGAGAGAGGAGGCTAGAGGCAGGCAGGTAGATAAGGCTCTGCCTGCCCCCTCTTTCCTCATGTCTCTTTAACTGGAGTATTTCCACACTGGAGCTATTGAACTTTTCAAAGGCAGAAAATACCTCAATTTGCTCAGGGTGGAGAAGCTGATTTAATCAAGAAAGATCTACTGCTGCTTAAAATTTTTTTCTGGCTCCATTTGACCTATTCACCCCCACCACCACCACCTTAAAGTAAAATATAACAGTAGATAATTCACTACTAATTTTAAGTATACAGATATAGCTTCAGGCAGATATAGCTTGGTTGAGCTGGAAAGACATTCAGACCCAAGTTCATCCTATGAACTTTTTTGGCAGCTTTAATGTTCACCCTACTTTACCTTCCATTCCCCCCACCACCACGAACCCACTCCAACCAGGTCACATTCTCCTGTTTCCGCAGAGCTCCCCTGCTTACTTTGTCCTCCTTAGGTTTAGCCAAGCTGTTCTCATCATCTGGAATGCACCCCCCCACACACACCACCACCACCTTAAAGTACCATATAAAAGTAGATATTAATTACTAATTTTAAGCATCAGGAGACAGGGATGAATATATATATGAAAGAACCTAGTTGGGGAACTGAGACAAGTCTGGTTCAAATAAAATCCCTTCTTTGTTTTTATCTGCCTATCCCTCGACTTCTCAGGTTTATAAAATTCAAAAAATTTGTAGTATTATGTGCTTACAGTAAATTATAAAATCAACACAAGTTTAATTGCTAACAATCAGTTTACTGAGAGGGGAGTAAATTGGTGGTAAAGGAGGCCACACAGAAGAAAACTGAAAAAAGCTAGAAGTGGTTGCTGATGTTCCTGATGTCCCTCCCACATGGGAAGGCAAAGCCACTGATGTTAGGCCTAGGTTCCCATCTTAAGCTGTGGGGCACTGAGTAACTGGTGGCCATGGCTATGCACGTCCTAGATTTCCCAACAAGAAAAGAACTTGCCATTCAGTTGTGAGAAGTGCCGTTACCTGATAATCTCCAACTGTAGTGCCTTTGGGACCTGCCACAGCATTAGCATTGAGGCCACACACTTCCCAGGCAGCCCCCAGGCAATGGCTGGGCACAGTGAAGTCACCAGAGTCTGGCCATTTCTGCCCAACATGGGAGTCCTTTCTGGGCTAGCTTCATGCTGGATGCTTGCCCAGAGCTGCACTACAGTCTGACACTCTTCCCATCCCCTCTTCCTCCCTCAGCCTCTCCTTTCACGTCTCTGCCCCATCCTGCTTGCTTGCATCTTCATCTTTCATAGATGTCACTTCTAATAGATCCCTTGTACATCTAACTCTATCCTGGCATTTGGTTCCTAAAGAACCCTCTCAACACAGCAACTTAACCAGATTGTATTTCCTTATCCCTAAAAATGATACTACATTCTTGACTAGATGTGTAAAGATTAAATAATATCTACACAGATTCTTGGATGTAGGAGGCAGTTGATGGTAGAACTGAGTAGGTGGGTGGAGAGTGAGGGGCAGAGGAACTATCTTGACCTTCTATAGCAACTACAAGTACCTAATCTTATGTTCTGCTTTATAGCACATTTTTCTAGGTGCTGGAGAGAGAAAATAGGGCAAGTTTCCAAATGCTAGGGGGATATAAAGGAGAGGATAAATGCGGCATGGGGACCAGTCATAGAACTGCCATGGAGCGGTACCACACTTGACTCCTTTCCAGTAGCAGAATCTTCCCAGAGGACTTCTCCTAAGAAAATGATATTTGTGTCCCTTTCAAAATGACACTTTTAATTGCACCTAGGAATGGGCTATCACCAAACACCCTGCCTCCTTGTCCTGGTGGTTATTTTGATGATCGAAATGACTCAGCATTAACCTTGAACATTTCAAAACCAAGTACCAGGAAATGTGGAGTGTCCTCTAATGTCTCTTTAAACTTACAGGGTCTAGCCTAATAGATATTAGCTGATTTGATGGCAGAAAATAGGCCTATCTAAGCATTCTGCAGACGTTTGGAAGAAATTAATAAATGCACCTCATTCTAGTACATGAGAAACACTAGGATTATTACAATGAAGAAACAAGGGTAAGGCACAACAGAACAAGAATGCATTCCTTGGGACAATGAAAACCAAAAAAAATATGTAACTTTGGTTTCTTGTTTTATAATGAAGTTGTTTACAGAATAAAACAATAAGAATAATCAATAGGAAAATAAAAAGAAAAATCCAGACATTAAAGCAGCATTTCACACCATCAACATGGGTGGCTTCTCCACCCTCCTCAAAAGAAGAGTAGAATAGCAAACTTTTAAGTTCCCAAGGTGTTTACCTACTTAGCCATACACACCATGGGCCCACTTCTCAGTGGCTTTGATATACCTAGCGTGCTCTAAAGAAGTGTCAGACTAACTCATCTTACAAAAGGAACCACTTAATAATAAAAGAGCTGTGCAAGTAGCTCATTTCGTCTTAATTAGCTCAAGATGATGCTTCTGAAGTGCTGTGCTTTCTTATCTATCCTTCCTGCTGCAAGAGAAGAAGACTTTGACATCTTTAACAACTCAGCCTCAGGAACCAGAATCAGTACTAAGCAGATCTTGCATTGGCTTTGTCAAAGAAGCTGTAAAAATGGGTGCCTAAAATGAATTTGTCTTTGTATTGGAATAAGCTATCATGTGCAGTGTGAGAGAGCTGGGATAAGCTATCATGTGCAGTGTGAGAGAGCTGGGATAAGCTATCATGTGCAGTGTGAGAGGGCTGGGATAAGCTATCATGTGCAGTGTGAGAGGGCTGGGATAAGCTATCATGTGCAGTGTGAGAGAGCTGGGATAAGCTATCATGTGCAGTGTGAAAGGGCTGGAAAGTGACTTATAGCATCTGTGTTCAACAATGGAAATCACACATCTACTGTGTGACAGGGGGATGCCAGACCCTAGAGGGGAGAACGATACAGTGCCTCTGCCATCAGAGAATCTGTGTTGACTGCATTAGAAAGAAAAAGGAAGCAATGATTGAAAGTGAAAATGTAAATGATGATATTTTTACTTTAGAAATGCATTAGTTACTTGTAAGAAGTCTGCCCACCTCTTTTCAATTATTGCTTGAGATCAGTGTTAGTCAACAGGTGAGATTCAGAAAGCTTCAGAGGTCTCTCTTTAGTGTTTTGTTTCCACCTGGCACTAGCAACAGTGTCCTCAGTGGCCTTGAGTGTTTGTGCAACCAGAAAATAGGAGTGGAAATGCACCCCGCTCCAATTGAGTCAGCATCCCATGTAACCTGCCAGCTGGGTAGCCACCCGAGCCTCTGCCATTAACTTCATTTACACATTGTTCTCACTCAGCCACTCACAGGAAGGCATCTTTATGAAAGCACTGCAAACACTATGTGTGAAAAAATCCAGATGGTATAAATAGCTTTTCACTTCTAATTGCAACTTGCCGCTCACATTTTGTTTCCTGAGAGCTCTGAAAAGACTGATCCAAACCACTAATAGCACAGGAGCTCTGGGAGGGTGAGTCAGTGTCTACTGCTGAAGGAGAACAAAGATGAAGAGAGAACTGCAGGAGTCCCAGAAGGCCATTTCAGGCTTGAAGGAGCACTTTTCTGCAGGGTAGCACCCAACCAGCCAAACAGGGAATGGTTTCCCGGAGTACCTGATAGGTCAGCTCTTTGATGCATCGCTCAAGTCTGCGGGCTCCCCTCTGGGCCTCTGCGCTGCGACGGATTTCACCCTCCAGTTCACCTTCCAGTTCACGAACCTGCAACCAAAACGTGACCTCAGACCACACGCTGCCAGCAAGGCTGGCCTTCTATTTGCCAACTGGCACAATCATTTGAAAGACAGCAAAGTGTCAAGGGAACATGCACACACCATTTCTGGTAGTACTTAGACAGGACAGTGTCTCGGGAAAACTCTCGCCAAAAGTAAGATCTTTTACGGATTCATAAAAGAACTGTTTAGACTGAAATATGTGAAAGGCTAATTCACACAGATATGAGAAGCTTTTTTCTTGAATTACAAAATCACACCCAAAGTGTATGCATGAATGTACTTGTAAGTATAGAGAGTAAGCAATGTGTAGCCCACTTGAGGATTTTGTCCACATACTACCTAATCTTCAGCTGCTTTCTCTACATCCAGCTCTGACTCTCTAAAGAAATCGGACGCTGAGTTTATGTCACATGTATGTCACCCACAACCCTACAGTCCCACTTTGTGGGAGAGCTATCACACAGACAAACTGCCTGCAGCCTTATAGAATTACACAAACGAGCTTAACATTCATTCAACACAGGTGCCTACTACATACCACACCCCAGTGCTAGGATACAGCAGTGAACAAAACAGACAAAAATCTCTTCCCGGGATTAGCATACATTCTAATGAGGGGAAGCAGACAGACAAAACAAAGTAAAATGTAGGCTACGTTTGATGGGGACAAGTGCCACAGAGAGAAATAAGGCAGGAGAGGGAGTAGGGAGTTGATGTTGGCTGCTCCCCTTGGCTGGGGTGCCCAGGTATCCTCTTTCCCTGCTTTCTCCTTGAGGCCAATGCCAGCTTCTCCAAGAAGCCTTCCTGAGGACAGGAAGGCCAGTGCCCTGAGGCATGAATGTGCCTAGCGCATCTGACCCCACCTCTTACTCCCCACTGGAGCCATTCTTCCCTCCTGTACCTCCTCAGAGAGATGCAGTGTGAAGGGAGAGGAGCAAGTGTGTAACTTCCTTGTGGATGAAACCCATTTAAAGCAATCTTCTGACACCTGTCATATAGGAACCTGACACACAGTTCTGTCTGTCGGGATGTGAGCTCTTACAGGCCCTTCTACTGTTTTTTAAGCACTCGTTAAGAATTTTGGGGGGAATTAAAGTGAATAAAACACCTTGGGGAAAAACTGCTCTACTAAAGCAAATCCTAGACATCATGTAATTCCACCTGTAAATACTATTGGATATCATTCTAACAGGTAATAATGGTATACCATGGTTGTGTCTTTAAGAATATTAACCATAATTCCTTAGTATTATCTGATATTAAGGAGTTCATCACTAGTCATTACTACTGAGTTATCACTGGTTCTAGGCGATAATATTGAACAAACAGCAATTGAAAATAAAATCTGGAAATCTTAGAATTGAGTTGGAAAAAACAGTTTCATGTATTTTTTAGGGGAAAAATGCACACTTTTAAATGTTATACCTATATGCCATTACTTATACCAAAAATCTTGGTTCTTATATATGTCATTGGATAAACAATAGTCTTACTGCTAATAGCAATTAAATGTTGGTATTTTGAAGTTATAATTGTATGGTTTTAGCCATTCTCTTGTTATTTTGTCCTTATATTGAGGGATGTATGGACAAAACATTATGTTTAAAGGTCACTGAGAATAATTCTTACTTGTGTATGTTTAATGCCCCCAATTTAATATATCGTTAACTTCATTTGCTTCCACTGGTGTTAAAATTTTAGGGACTGCTGAGTTTTTTTCTTTGACTTAAACTTGTTTTTTTAATTATAAAGTATGCAAATGATTTATATGATTTTCCATTCAAAACAACTAAACAACGTACATTATGAAGGTCCGAATGTCATCTCTGTGTTATCCTCTTACAGATAGTCATTTTTATTTTTCTGATTTATCCTGTTACCATTTCATTTTGAAAATACAAGCAAATGTGTACACCCTCATATTCCCCCACTTTCTTGAACACAAGGATATATGCTTTCCACATTGCCCTCACTGTATGACTGTACGAAGGTCCCCGAAATGTACATTGGTATTCCATGGTATGGATATACCATAGATGTGCAAAGGTGATACCTTATTTTTCAGAGGCCCTTTTGAACAATCGAATCCTAGTTGAATATTCTTTCCATTCTTGTAGCATTTATCATATGCCTTGTCTGTAGTCATTAAAATGGATTCAATAATTTTACAAATCTTATTTTCAAGATGAGTTACTACTTGTTTTTAAGCTCCCTGAAGGCAGATACTACCTCATTTCTGTCAGTCCTTACTGTATCTTCTCTGAGTCTTTCTTGATCATTGATTTAGTTGTTTTCCCTCTCCTTTCTCTGGCTGTCAGAAAATGGGCATTCTCTGCAGAGGAAATAACAGGAGCAAAGGCACAGAAGCAAGACTGCCAGGGGTGTGTTTGGAAACACCAGGTAGCCCTGGAGTGAGAGCCTGGAGCTGGTGAGGTGAGCAGGAAGGGCTGTGTTGTTAGTTAGCAGGAGGGAAGTCAGATTTCATCCAGTCCAAGGAAAGTCCTATGTGCTCACCCAAAGTCAAGCAAAGAATGAATGCATAGATTGAGATCTGACACTCTTAAAGATCTGAAAGTGCTAAAAGCAAAAGTGATAAAGGGTGTGTGTGTTGAGGGGCAGATCTGGTGTCACATTCCAGGACAAAGAGGTCTTGAATTGGGGACTGTCAAGCCCTCGTGATTACCCAGACTCCTACCCTGGATTCTAGTTTCTGGATTTGTTTTCTACTCCCCATCAGGGCCGTCTGTTCAGCTTCAGCCAGCCTTTTCTGTAAGTCTGTAATTGTCTGCTCCATATTTTCTCTCGTCTTTTCCAAGTGGGCAATGGTATCTTGCTTCTTCTTCAGTTCTTCTGACAAGTTTGCTGCCTGGGGTGGGGGAGAGGGTGAAAAAGGGATTGAGCTAGTGCAGCAGTAAATTGATCTTAACATTTTTACCCATGATCTTCAGTTCCTGGTCTGACTGGCTGCCGCCCCTTGCCTCTGTATATGTGATCTCTTCCCATGATAATCTCCCTAACCACTACCACCCTTGAGTTTGTTAATAGTAACGCAACAGAGACAGCAGTAGCTACAGGAGAGGACAGGGTAAGGAGTGGTAGAAACAGACCAAAGATGAAGAACCATATGAACACTATTATACAACACCTGTATTAAAAGAAAGATGACCAACTGAAGCAACGGCTTTTAATTGAATAAAGCACTGGGATGATTGATTATTGAATAAAGTAACTTGTGTCACATTAATGAACCAGGAAAGATATGGAGAAGTGCCTACAAAAATCTATTCACATCTCACTTCTATAATTCTGTGATTCACTACACAAACAAGTTTGGCTCCAGGAATTTGGCAGTAACAGATGCTCTCACTGCCAATAATCTGGCATGAAAAAGGTTAATTGTGAAGCCTGCTCTTGGCTTTGGCTATGTGTACAAGGGCTTGGTGTCTCCATGCAATCATTAAGAACTGTTTTGAGAATCTCTAGGTGCATTTAATGTAAGAACATGGCCCTCACAGCCAAAGCTTTTCTGTCTATCAGGTTACCAACCATCTGCAGAATTTAAATGTGAGACTTTCATGCAGATGGTGAGGGCAAAGAATGAATTACGTTCCGTGATGTGGGGTTGGGACTCAGAGTTAAACTGTAGGAGGTTTGGAGGGTGGGGTCAGAGATGAGTTCACTTTTCAACACACTGTCAAGAAAATCTTATCAAGGCAAGATTAAGCAGAGAGCATCTTCATAATGTACGATTGCATAAATTTATCAAACAGGAGTGCTATTTTTATTCCTTTCTACCTATGTGAATTTTCATAAATGTTACACATATTTGTTCCCTTGGCCATCAAACATCTTCAAGGTTTCACACACCTCGTTTTCATCAGAGATCAGAATACCTATCTTGACACAAAATGGATGAGTGATAGGCATGGTTGCCCATTCTTAGAGGGGGCTGGATTCTACAACGATTAGGTGGTTGGGATTTGGTGCAATGGTTTTGTTTAGTTCCCCAAGTGTTAAATAACTTGAGCAAATACAGACACAAGCTCTTTACCTCCTTTGAATTTTAAAATGACTAACATAAAATATAATCACATGTCCTGTCTCCTAGTTTAGCAGGGGGATCTGCTTCCCTTCATGTGGGAGGATCAGGGCTGTTGCATGTGGTTGTGCATTTGATGGGCTGCACAAAAGCTCTTGATGGAGAAGGGGTGAGCAGAGACAGAAACCAAGCTAGAGCCCCACTCTGCAATGGGACCTTCAAAGCTGAATCTGCCACACACAAACCTCCCCCTCCACTAATATATTTCTCCCAGTGGTACCTTCCGCTAACCATGCCCTCTGAGAGAAGTGCTGCATCTGCCCACAGGAGGTACCCAGAGGGTGGCCTTTTTTCAGTCCCTACAAAGGTTCACCAAGGTTGGCAGCCAACTCTGAGTTCAACATCATTTAGGAAAATCACTGCCATCAACAACTGGAAAATAAAGAAAGTATAGCAGCCCTGAAACCCTTTTTTACCAACCTGATTTTGCTCTTCAAGCAGTAGCACAGGTTGTAAAAAAAAAAAAAAAAAAAAAGAAAAAGGGAATTAAGCATTCTTTCCAAATCACCATCATAAAACTGTTATAGACCCTAGGAAAAATAGCTTTTTGTAAGGAAACACAGAAAGAATTGTTTCTAGACACTAGATATATTGACTCACAAATGAAAAGTGGCTTAACCAAAACAAAATAAGACTCCTGCTTCTTTTGTTTATATATAAGGTTTTGCTTACAGCAATTCAACTGCTCCTTTTCATCACCAGGGTATGTTAGTGGGAGGAGCTAATTGGCCTAATTTTTCAAGATGAGAACAGGGAGGCAGAGAGGTCAGACTAACCTCCTCTTGGCTGTATGGGAAATCAATGGAATACTTTTTGGCTGCAGATGTGCCCCTGCCCCTTGGCCACTGCACCACTGAACTCTGTGAGACAGGACTGAGTAGGTGGTCAATGGACCCACCTCAGTGGCTGCCTTCTTGGCCTTCTCTTCTGCATTTTGACACTCCTGTACCACCTCTTCAGCTTCTTTCTGCATCTGGGCAACATCAGCCTCCAGTTTCTTCTTCTGGCTGAGGAGGCTTGTGTTCTAAAGAAAAGCAGCATTCCTATTAGGCAAGTAAAAGCCAGCAATGTAAATGCAAGCTGGTCTGTTCAGGACATGCAATGGGAGTCAGCTCTGGCCAGAAGCAAATTTTATTATAGTGAGCCATATTCCCTTAAGCTATGCTCCCAACCCCAAAAGGCTTTTGCCATCAAACTTGAATGGAAGGGATTTCACCCATTAAAAGTTCAGGACTAAAGAGATTGCAGCCTGAATCAGAAGGGAGGAATGGTATCTAGATAGCCTACAAGCCTCAAACATGTGTTTGGTTTTCAGTGGGTTGAGGAAATGTTTCTCTGTCATTTGCTTTTGGATGTGGTAGAAACAAGTGTTCTAGAGCAGAAGTTGGGGTCAACTGCAGACATCTGAGGGGCAGAGGTTGGGGAATAAAAATTGTAACTCCCAGTATGCTGCTCCAGAAACAAAAAAAATCATTCTTCTTCTTTTTCTACTTCCCTTCCTATCTTACTTTATAGTGAGGAGGTGGGGAAAGTAGTTCAGAATAAGCCTCCTCCTCCAGCCCTTAGGTACCCTCATTACCATGGAGGATTCTTTGTGTTCTATGGCTGGTGCTGCCCTAATTCTTTCCTTCCTGAGTTGTGACACTAGAGGTCAAATATCCTTTTGCTGCTATTTGGTCTGTGTTTGAAGCCCAGCTTTTCTGAAGGTGTGAAAACTCAGTGTATATAAAAGGCATAGGCTTTCTATTTTTTTATTTCCCCTTTCACTTTATCCGTTTCACATTCACTTGCTTCTGGCTAGTGCCTTTCTCAGTAGCATGATGAAGACTTGGAAATAGAAAGATATGCCAGGCCAGGTGTGGTGGCTCAGACCTGTAATCCCAGCACTTTGGGAGGCTGAGGGGGGTGAATCTCCTGAGCTCAGGAATTTGAGACCAGCCTGGGCAACATGGCGAAATCCCATCTCTACCAAAACTTTTACCAATAATAGCTGGGTGTGGTGGCATACACCTATGGTCCCAGTTACTCGGGAGGCTGAGGTGAGAGGATTGCTTGAGCCTGGGAAGCGGACATTGCAGTGAGCTGAGATTACACCATTGCACTCCAACCTGAGTGACAGAGTGAGACTTCGTCTCAAAAAAGAAAAAAAAAATAGAATGATATTCCAGCATCACTGGTTCTATCTACCCCACTTTCTCTATGACATGAAGCATCTTTATCGAGACTGCCATCTTTTGTCCTTGTGGAGAGCCAGGCCCTGGATACCTCCAAGATTTCCACCGCCATGGCCTGAGAGATGGGGTGGAAATAAGTTGTATTTTCCTGAAGTGTTTTTTGCATGCTCACAGCACAGACCCCATAGAAACTATTTCTTTGTAGAGGAAGGTACAAGTACAAAACCAATTTGTTTGTACATAGAATCATTTAAAATTTGCTAGGGAGACAAGGGCTTAAATCTTTGCAAACTGAATTACTCTCTAATTTGTTATTTTTATTTTTTTTAGGAGAAAGGGAGTTTGGGGGTGTTTTGCAGAAAGGTAATCTAGATTGTCACAGCTCAGGTTTGAAAAAGGCACTTGTAATCAGTCAAAGATAAGTTTAACCTCATATGTTAGTCCTAGGCTAGAGATCCGGAAATGTAGCAGGTAGCTAAGAAGGCTCCCTAAAAGGTTCAATATGTTTTGCTCGGTAATGTTCTAGTAGCTGCAAGGTGCCCCAGCATGGTTTAGGTTGAGGAGAGGTCCTTGTGAATGATATAATATCACCTAGACCAGTGCTGGTCAAAAGGTAGTCTTTCTATGAGCAGTAGCACCTGAGAATGTGTTCACTTGCTAGGTCCCAATGCAGAGCTTCTGATTTAGTGGATCTGGGGTAAGATCTGAGAATTTACATTTTTTGTGTTAGGGATTCTTATATGTACACATCAAGTTTCAGAAACTCTGCCCTAGAGACCAGGTCTCCCCTGCCTAATTTTCTTCTTCCCCAAATCCTCTCCTCTCTATGCATGCTTTTTCTCTAACTGATCCTCATCTTTCTCTAGGCTAGTGATTTTGCATCATATTGGATCCCACTGGTGCATTATTATGTATGATATGCATGGCAAATGATTTGTTACCAATAGCAATTACGTAGTATAGACCAGTGGTCCCCAACCCTTTTGGTTTCATGGAAAAAAATTTTTCCACAGACCAGGTAGGGGGGTTGGGTGGGGGGATGGTTTGGGGATGAAACTGTTCCACCTCAGATTATGAGGCATTAGATTCTCATAAGGAGCATGCAGCCTACATCTCTCACATGAGCAGTTCACACGAGCGTTTGCGAGAATCTAGCATGAGAATCTAGCGCTGCTGCTGACCTGACAGAAGGCAAAGCTCACTCCCCTGCAGCTCACCTCCTGCCATGTGGCCCAGTTCTTAACAGGCCCCAGACCCGTACTGGTCTGTGGCCCAGGGGCTGGGAAGCCTTGCTCTAGACAGTGGATGAGTTACTTTTTTAAAAGTCTATAGTCCATTTTATAAGAATCCAACTCATTGTATTTAAACTTTCTTGAAGAAGAAAAAAAGTTTGAGTTAGCCTGTTGGGAATTATCTATAACCTACAGACTATTTGTTCTATACCACATGGTACCCAGATGGGATTGTGTCATACATAGGGAAAAAAAAGTCAAACTGTAGGCACAAACTAATTGCAACATCTTTCAACTGGCACATTTCTGGTTTATACTTTCTTTTATCCAGTATTTTTCAGTAGGGGACAACTGGCATTCTGGAAGCCGCAGTTCCTTGGGCTATCACCTTGAAGGAGTTTTGGTGTCTCTGACCCTACTCACTCAATGCCAGTGGTATTGCCCAGTCACTGTGGCAACCAAAATGATCCCACAGATAGTTCTGAATGCCCCAGAGTGTAGCAGTTCTGCCCTTAGGTGCTTTAAACTGTCCTTCACAATAATCACCAGAGTAAAACTTCCTAAAATGCAAATCTGATAACTTCACCCTTAGCTACTCAAAATTCTTCAGTGGATCTCCATGAGCTGCAAGACAAAATTCAAACTCCATCAGTCTCAGGCTCAGGGTCCCTGGTGACCTGGCCCTGCCTATCTCAGCATGATTTCTGCTCCTTCTGGCTATCCACCCAATACTCTAGCATGTGAATTTCCCTTAGACTCATAAACTCCTTCCCCCCACACCCCATGCCTCTGCCCTTGACTTTTCTCTCTACCTGGCTGGCTTCTTAAATGTCCTTCATGACTCAGACGAAGGATACTGTGCATCTACCTAACTCTTGGATTGTCAAGGAAGGCCTTCTGTAGGGGTGTGCTTGCTCTATCATTATACTCCTAGCAGTGTACTACAATTGCTTAGTTCAATCTTCATTTTTTTAGGACAGTGGAGACATTCTGTGTCTACATCACCCATACCAGTCCAGGTTATGGGGGGGGGGGTTGCCCTATAAACACTTATCACACAACCCATTTACTGTAGATGCTTGTCCTGGAAACTATGGCTTCTTCTGATTCTAGGAGAAGGAGAAGGATTTAAGAATTCTTGCTTCATGTCACTTACATAACCTTCCATTAGAAGCCAGAGTCTGGACAGCGTATCATATCTGTCAGCAGCCACTCAGAACTGTCACGGCTTTCCTGGCTCCAAGGCGGAGCACTGTTTTTATTCTGGGTTGCTGGGGAAGCACATGGCTTAGAGAGAGCAGGAGAACCAGGAGCAGGAGTGGTTCTGGAACATTAGGGGATGCTCATTCCTCCCTCCCCAGCATCCTGGCTGTGGATGCCCTGACAATCCATTCTTCTGGCATAAGGCTTATTGCTATGGGTTGAATTTTGTCTCACACACACACACACACACACACACACACACACACACAAAGATACGTTGAAGTCCTAACCCCCAATTTATCAGAACGTGACCTTATTTGGAAATAGGGTCTTATTTTGTTTAAAAGGAAACTAGAAAAAAGGGAAGCAGTGAGGTAAACGAGTTAAAATTAGGTCATTAGGGTAGAACTTAATCAAATATGACCGGTACCCCTATAAAAAGTAGCAATTTGGACAGCAACAGACCCTCACAGGGGGAAGATGCTGTGAAGACACAGGGAGAACACTATGTGAAGGCAGAAGGTTGGAATGATGCATCCATAAGCCAAGGAATGGCAAAGATTGCCAGTAAGCCACCAGAAGCTAGGAAGGGGCAAGGAAGCATTTCCCTACAGGTTTCAGAGGGAGCATGGCCCAGCTGACACTTTGATTGCAGGTTTTCAACCTCCAGGAATGCGAGAAAATAAACTTCCCTTGCTTTACGCCACCCTGTTTGTGGTACTTTGTTATGGCAGCCTGAAGGAAATAACATACTTGGGAATAAATGACGAGTATGACTGTGGCTCTGCTGCACAGCCTGTCCCTGTGCTTCACAGGCACATCCAAGACTTAACAGGGCGAACTGTGCATGGTCCAAGGCTGCAACTGCATGGTCCAAGTGTGGGAACCACTGCCTTCAACCAACTGGCCCAGCTAATACGGAGAGTATATGGGCCCCACCTGGGTATAGAAAAGATTGATTCTTTCTGTTGCTTCCAGGAGCTCTTCTTCTGACAGCCTGCGGCCACGCTCTGTCTGTTCTTGCAAGGACTTTAGATCCTCTAGTTCAGACTGAAGAAGAGAGTTGCGCCGCTCAGCCACAGCCACCTGCTCCTTCAGATCACTGTTCAGTTGTGTGCTATCATCCAGCTGCATCTGAAGGTCCTGTGAGAGAAAAGATGGGCCTGGAGTACAGATCCCTCTGAGTTCAGCATAGACTATGCACCTATGTATGCATGCTCTGACCATAGTTCTACATATTTAGACATAAGCATGCTCCTTCTCTCTGGAAAGATTTTATTTGTTGTCCTCATCTTTATTGCTGAACACAACAATCTGTTGCTTAGTTTACTTCCATAAGCAGAAACATTTTCCACCCCTCCCTACCCCATCTTACAATTTTAAAATACCTTGATTTGAATCTGAAGCTGGCCCAGGGATTTGGTTGCCTCTGATACCTGCCGGTTGGCACAGCTAAGCTGGAGTTCCATCTCATTGAGGTCCTCTTCCATCTTCTTCTTCAGCCGGGTAGCCTCAATTCTGCTCTTAGCTTCAGAATCCAGACTAGACTGCATGGAGTCAATGGTACACTGCTGTTTCCTCCTAATTTGAAATAACAGTTGGAGTGGGGGAAATGATACATCCAAATTAATCAAATTCACCTGCTATGTTTAAAACAGTATAAGAAATAGAAAAAATAAACTAAAATCCAAGAAAAATTTTAAGTAATGAACAAAATGAGTCTAAGGGCTTTTATTTTAAAAACAGAGAGAATGAGAAGTTAGGTTAGTGAGTATATGTCCACCATAATGGACTAAGTAAGGTTTCCAGACCAACTTCCCTGAAGAATCCAGGAAAATACAAGAAGCTTTTCAAGGTTCCTGTGAGGCAGCTTTAGTCTCATCTGATATCCCATAAAGGATGATCTAGGGCAAGCACCTGGGTTTCCTGTGGTGGCTAAGGATGAAGGAAGGATACTCTTTCAGACAGCCATAATATTTCAACTACTTTCAATGGTGAAAAATATCTGAACAAGGCAGGAAAAAGCTACTCAGGTTGGAACAATTCCTGAGATGCAGCAATACTGCTACAGTAGCCTGGAGACACAACTCTCCTAGAATGAAATGGTTATCTTTCTCTAGGAGTTTGAGAATACACCCAAGGATTGGCTGACAAAACCAATTGTGTGATACTGAATTACTTTAACACTTTAAATTCCTTCCTAAGAACAAAAACTAGAACTAAAAACGTATTTGCAAAGTGACAGAAAACAATAGCTATGTGTTCAGGAAGGCCATAAAAAAATAAAAAATTGAGAGAATCCATGGGAATTTTGGGACCATGTGACTAGATTCTGGTAAATGCACTGTGGGCAGTAATGAAGTTTACCATTCCAGGGCTGGCCCATAGAAATGTTCACTTGTGAGTTCCTGCATTCTCCCTTCCCCCTTTCTGCCAAACTTGATGGCCACATACAGAAGATCATGGAATCACAAGATGGAAAGAACCTGGGTCTTTCAATGACTTTGAATGTTATTGACCCACTCTTCATCCTACCTCACAATGGCCTCAAACATAGGCAAAAATAAACTTCTATTTGTTTTAAGTCACCAAGATTTGGTGATTGTTAGGACAGTTTAACTACTATAATAGACATATGCCCTGTTAAGCTCAATTCAGAAAACAGGGACCTGGTGCTGGACAGATAATAGAGAACAGAGAAAGCAAAAGCCTTTCTATTCTTCTTTCTCATAGAACCTATCTGCACAAATCAGATTAGATCAGAATTCCATTCCATGTTGAATTGTCATCAAGTCAGTGTCCTAACCTCTGTGAGGTCGATCAAGAAAGCATACAGGCTGGGCGCAGTGGCTCATACCTGTAATCCCAACACTTTGCGAGGCTGAGGTGGGCAGATCACCTGAGGTCAGGAATTCGAGACCAGCCTGGCCAACATGGTGAAATCCCGTCTCTACTAAAAATACAAACATTAGCCAGGCGTGGCAGAATGCATCTGTAGTCCCAGCTATTTGGGAGACTGAGGCAGGAGAATCACTTGAACCCAGAAGACAGAGATTGCAGTGAGTCAAGTTCATACCGCTGCACTCCAGCCTGGGCAACAAAGCAAGACTCTTGTCTCAAAAAAAGAAAAAACGGCATACGACCTACAGGGGGAAGAGAGGGGTCAGAGCTTGAAATTGGTTGACAGGTGGAGGTGCTACTTTTCATGACCCCCATTCTGCCCATTGGTGAGGGAGGCCTTAGAAGCAATTATGGAAATGTATAGAAAATAACTCTGTCTGACTCCAGAGTCCAATGTGAGCACCTGTCCTCTGCCTGTCCTTAGGCTCTGGGCTTTTGTTCAGCTTCCAGATCAGAATCCTATAGGAATCCCAGTAGGTAAAGTTAATATGGACTTTTAGGGACTGTATTATGTCCCCCCCAAAATTCATATGTTCTTGCTTTACCCCCAAGACTTCAGAATATGACTATATTTGGAGATAGGGCCTTTAAAGATGTAATTAAGATTAAATGAGGCTGTTAGGATGGGGCCCTAATCCAATGGGACTAGTTAGTGTCCTTATAAGAAGAAGAAGAGACACAGGGATGCATGTGCACAGAGGAAAGAACAGATGAGGATGCAGTGAAAATGTGACCATCTGCAAGCCAAGGAGGGGCATTGGGAGAAACCAAACCTGCCAACACTTTGATCTTGAACCTTTAGTCTCCAGAGCTGTAAGGAAATACATTTCTGCTGTTGAAGCCACCCATCTGTGCATTTTGTGATGACACCTGTAGTAAACCAGGACAGGGATGCTCACACTCCACATCACCAAAAGCTGTCAAACACTTATATGTCCTACACTGGGAAACTCTCATTTTTGCCGCAGTTGACACTCCTTACACAGGAACACTGAAGCATCCCTAGCCTGGTGTCAAAATCCTCTGTACAGAAATACATTCTACTTAAGCAGGCAAACTGCATGTTTTAAACTGCACTTTTCCCACAGTTGTTTATGAAACTTCATGAGTGCCTGCAGACAAGTAAAAAGTGAGATGGTTTAAGAGGCATGGGTATAATACAGTCCTGGAGAATGGCTGCTAAACAATCAACACATTTCATATAGAGTCAAGAAATCTTTAAAATGAAAACTCCCTCAAGTACATTCTTTAAGAAAAATGATGCATTCAAGACCAAGGGCAATATAGGAAGAAGTACCTTCTTTTTCCTAAAATGTGAAACACAATTTAAAAAACCAAATGCAAGGAAAAATCAAGATGACAGAACTTTGAAGAGCTAATGATTTTAAATCATTAGTTCAGCATTTAAATCATTGACAATGCAATAGATCATTTATTTCCCTTATGATATTTCTAATCAATGTCAGAGAAATAAGGGATTTTTTTCTTAATCCAAATACATATGAGCCAGCTTTAAAATAATTAACAAGTTATTTTGCTACCATGTCTGAGTTTGAGATTCTAATTTTCAAAGACATTCGAAAATATTTTACTTAGAAGTGGGAAAAGATTTGAGCATATTCTGGCAGAGATTCACTCAGACAATAAAAGAAACCAAGTCAGATGTATATATAAATTAAGACCACGTGGCAAAGTTTGACATGACTGAGATCAGAGGAGTGGACTTTACAGAAGGAACATTACTATGTACCTGGGGCTCTAGACCAGGGCTGGGAAAACTATGGGCTGTGGGCCAAAATCCCACCATGCCCATTTATTTCCTATTGTCTATGGCTGTTTTCAACCTACAACTACAGTGTTAAGTAACTGCCACATCTCTGTGGCAAATGAAACATGTAGCTAGCAAAGCAGAAAATATTTAACATCTGACCCTTTAGAGAAAAAGCTTGCTTAGCCTTTCAATCAGTGATGAACCAAAACAAACAAATGCAGTACGATAGAATAAGGAATTTCAGTGCCTCATGCACAAAAGCACCCCTCTGGGTATGTCTGGGAGAGCAGAATACAGCTCAGAAAGACCATGGCTGTGGACCAGTGTGATGACTCTCATGTTTCAACATTTCCTCCAATCAGAGAATTACCTGAAGATGCAGGATGCACCTGACCAACCTGTTGTCAGCTCAGTCTTGGGCCATGCAGTAGGCCTTCAAGCTGGCCTCGTTTCCTCTGTCTAATAAGATGGGAGGATCAAAGCCAGCTACCAGCTCTTCTTCTCCTTCCATCAGTGACTGCACCATCACCTCCCTCCCTCAACCTGTGCCAACTATAACATTATTTATTTATTATAGAAATAAATAGAATACCCTATCATCCAAAAGTGTCTATGAAGGCCTGACTAGAATATGAGGCAGTGTCTGGTGAACATTAAGCACTCCAATATCTGTTGAACAAGTGAAACATAGCACACACATACCAGCTGCTTGTACTTTTCACCATCAACAGGCATCCAGGCTGGGCTCATTCAGAATCAGGCCTCACCAGAGTGGAAGACATGGCTTGGCAGCAGAGCATGAGTTGAATGAGTTACCCAGTTTGCTGCACTATGAAGGTTTTCCTTTGCCTGTGGGTCACTTTCTCTTGCTTTTTGGTCCCTTTAACTTACTCACCAAGTCCTGTCTTCCTGGGAACCTTCTGTTTCTGTGGAGTTAATGATGGGTTATATGGGCATATGACCTTGAACCTGATCTTGCCCTCAGGCAATATTTTCCTTGTTCTATAACTTCCCTGGCTTATCCTTGATTGCTTGGAATCTTGTACTTGGCTTATTTTGTTTTTCCTGGCATTCTATTCAGTTTCCTTAAGATGCCCTGCTAGCCCCAAAGTCAAACTATCAGATTAAACCAAGGCATTTTGGTACGATCTATGCTCCGAGCAGAAAGGGTCTGGGCTGGTATTTGTGATATTTTGTAAAATAAGCTCATCTTTTCTTTCTGAATATACCTATTATAGTTATTATGAATCATTAACTAAAATGTATGAATAGCTCGTCCCCCTGCTTCCAGCCCACCCCTTCTTTTCTCAGATCCTCATGGCTTATGCCTATTCTTCAGTTCTTTCTTCTTCCAGCCCTAGCTCTTTGGATCTCTGGCTTTTTTTCACACTAAGATTCTTACAATTGGTGAACTGCTCTACGACATTCAGATGTACCTGACGAGACACAGGCTCTCTGAGGATTCATTTCTCCTCAGCTGGGTTTATTTATAGGCACAGGTCTGATATTACTTGAAATCAGTGTTATTTGTTGCTTAAATCAGTGTTATTCGTTGCTTTTTAAAAATCTGCACAAGGAGACATTCATTTTTATTCCTGGTGGAAAGAAGTAGGGCAAATATCGAGGCCCAAGCTTTTTGCCCTTCATCAAAAAAATTCTTTTAGACACTGACTCAGAATCTCTTAAGTAGATCAGAATTCCTCGCCACAGTCAGTCCTATTGAAGAAAGTGCCAGTGAGTGAGAGCAAAGATAACTCAAAGCACATAGAGGGCCAAATTTGGCTTGACATCCTCATTAAAAAATTGACCCCCTTGAGAGTTTTGTCTAAAAATGGGCTACGGGAAAGAGGTCAGTTCAATTGAACATGTTAACAGGGTTTTTTTTTCTTTTTCTTAAAAAAAAAATGGTTTAACAAATACATTGAAAGTAAGTTGCCAGTTGAATCTCAGGCTCAAATGATTTTTCTTGCTAACATATGGCATTGACTTAAGGGAACAGATTAGATAATATAATCATCGTTAATTCCATGTGTTTATAATTGTGCCTTTGATCTACAGCGTGTGAAGTGCTTTGCCAACATCAGACTACTGATCTTCCTCACCACCTTCTGTGACATGTAGGGGCTGCTTTTATCCCCTCACTTCACTGAGAAGCTAAGAAGTGGAATGTCTAAAGTCATCAGCTTGTTATGACAAAGCTAAGAAAAAATTCTGCAACCCATGAGTCCTGTCTAATTCAGTTTCCTGACTATTAAGACTCAGCTGCTTTAACAAGGATTCAATAAGCAGTTTAGCTCTTGGCTTCTGCTCCTCTTCAAACAAATGGCTACAGGTACAAGCAGGGGGTATGTGAAAACTTCACTCTGGTCTGAAAGTACAGCATTGAATTTTTAATTTTTTTCTCCATGGCTCAGCATTTTCAGTCAATTTCTCAATGCCCAAGACAGTGGCATTATAGGGACATGCAGACAGTATGCAGAGTCCTTATACAGATAATCATCTATTTGGTGTTATCTTGAGTCTCATATGACAGCAGAAGCTCCTCAAATAAAAGAAAATTATAAAATCCAGCAATAATTATATATAGATATTCCTTTATATCAATAGTGGTGAGAGCTCACCACTATTGATATAAAGGAATATCTATATACAATCGTGTATAAAGGGATATCTAATTGTGTATAAAGGAATATCTATACATGATTATAAATATTGTATGTAAAAGATACTGATATACAGTTACACTAAGTTTCTTTGGTAATACTCCAACAGGGGCCATAAAAGCAGCTGGACATAATGAGCTCTGTTTAGTCAAGAATTCAGAAATACATAATTGTTACATATCAAAATCATCTTAAATACCTAAAATTTTCTAATTCTTCATCTTTCTCTGAAAGCTTTCTTTCAAGTTCTGCTTTAGCTTTCAAGAGTTCAAGCTGGAAACGAAGAATCTTGCTTTCATTACGTTCCAAGGCTCCCTGGAATACATAGATAAAAAGCATTAAATGAAGTCCACTTTTAGACAAAAATTTTATTTTTTTCCCAAAACATATGTCGCTAATGTAGCTGTCTTAGAGTTATTGGGAAAGATATAGGTTCAAGTCAGGTCCCTAGAGACTGCAACACAGTGAGACAAGCAACTGCTTTCATTTGTCATTTCACTTATAGATTTGACATTCTTAGGTCTTTCAGCTGTAGCTCCAGAACTAGAATTTTAAAGCCTATTTTAAAATAGAAAATTTGAGTCTTGTCTGTGGCTATATTTAAGCTTTTTAATGTATTACTCTTGACTTTTTCTAACATATTCCAACTATGGGATAAATTTTAAAAAGTATCAGAGCTAGAACAAGGAAGGTGATAACTCCTACCTGGAATCTTCTATTAAATTCTGGACATCACGAGGGAATAGAGGAAAAGTTGGATGCATTCAGAGAACAAACAACATGGTAGTGTCCAAATATTGTCATATGAAGAACAAATAAAGGAATTTAGGATGTATCTGACATGTAACACTCAGCGTGAGCCATTAACACCATAATTGGTACCACTACTGCAAATGAATTGCTTTGACAGGCAGGAAGATTCCCTGCCCCTTTGTGTATTCAAATATAGTTAAGGCAATTATTTGCAGGGATGTTATAAAGGCAATTCAATTCTAAAAGCATAGGTTTGGCTAAATCTTTAAAGCCTGTCCTGAAGCTAAAAATGTATATAAAAGAAGAAACCCATAAAGCACTTGCAGAATACCAATGATATAAGGGCATAAGGGGTGATGCAATTTTGTGGTCAGTTAGCTACAGGCAGTCCTAAAGGCAGAAGTAATTTTTTTATAGCTTCTTTTGAGGAGTACTTAGCAGATACAACCAAAAGTAAAAAAGTAAAACTGAGTTGCAATTTTAAAATAAAAATAAAAAGATGATGGGAATTTTAATAAGACCTCCCTTGATACTACCTTCAATATAAAAGAAAACAAAATTGCTAACGCACACTCAAAAACAAATGCTTGGATAATAGTTTCCTCAGAGGGAATAGTGTAGTTCCTTCAAGAGGAGACTGTCACCTCTAACCCTCTAAAATGCACTGAGAAAGTGAATCTTTAGGGAAGACGACCTGGGATAATTTGAGTTTTATGGCTTTAAAACAATCTGATAAAGTTTCTCATAAAGGCTCACCCAGGAAAATAAATAATGCAATGCTACAAATACATGTCCAAGTTGATGAAGTATTTATGGAGGTGGCTGATGACAGTTGAGAAAATGCAAATAGAACGTATTGCCATCTAGTGGTACTAAATGGTTTCAGCACTATGGCCTTCCTGTCATTCTCACCCTTGACCCATGTGCTGATCAACTGAATATACAAAGATGCCTCTATGTTATACAGGACAAAAATTGCCAGTGCCAGTTGTATTTTTCATTGACTTGTCATAGTGCTTGAAATTTCTATCATAAAATTTACTTCTTTTAATTAAGGTGGTGGCTTCAAAAAGTCCCTTGCCAGGATGGCCAGAGAACCAAAGGGAACAAGTAAACAAAACAAAGTTCACCAACTGTATAAGGGCCAGCTGTGCTAGAGGGCACCACACTGCCAACCAAAAGGAGTCTGTATAAAGTTAGATAGCCTCAGGAAACGTTTATGCATAACAGGGCAAGAGCTGCTGCCTGACAACTCTATACGGAGGGTAATATGGAAACATTTGCTTGGCAAGTTTCTTCTGGAATCATAATGGTGAGATAAATGTAACAGACAGTGCTTGGCACAGAGCGGTCCTTTGGGGTCTTGTTTTCCATCACCATAGCTTCCAAAAGGCCCCTACCTAACACTGACTGCCACATCTTTCAAAAATCTTTTTTCATTTTCTACTGGTGGGAGGGTAGGGCTGTCTTTTAATGTGTCTGAGTACTTGCTCAAAGGTTGAGTCAGGAAGATGAAGTTCAGCTCTGAGAAAAGGCTACACATGGCTTCTTAACCACCTAATAATCATGATAGGGTGACTTCCTCCTTGTTAGTTTACCTTCTTTGGCAAAACATCTTCTTAGAGGTCGTTTCAATTGCTAATGCACACTCAGAGATAAAGTCAGAGACTTTTCCTGAACTGTGAATCCGTAACACTGAAAACCCTCCTGTCAATCTGCACAAAGATGAGCTTTCAGAAACCATTGTTTGACAGCATTGCTTTCAATCTTATTTCCAAAACTACCAAAAGTTTTTGGGGAAAAAAAATTGAAAAGTTTTTGTGACTGACTCTTTAAAGAGAGGACAGCCGTGAGAATATTTATTCATTCAACATTTGACAAATATTTACTGAGCCTCTACTACACACCAGGCAATGTTCTAGGCCAGTGCTTCTCAAATATTAATGTGCATATGAACCACCAAGGGATCTTGTTAAAATGCAGATCCTGATTCAACAAAGATGGGCAGAGGGCTGAGATTCTGAATTTTTAACAGCCTTCCAAGTGATGTCCATGGGCCACATGTTGAGTAGTGAGGGTCTGGGCACTGGGGATAACTGGCGAACGAGATAGACATAGTTCCTGTTTTTACTACAATCAGGAGATTTGCATTCACTGTGTGTATCCTGCTCTCTGATTCTCAATTTCCTCTTTTATAAAATGGGGACAGTAGTTTGCTATGGTGATTATATTAAAATTATGCATTTGGCAGAGTGCCTAGCATATAGTAAATAAACATTTGAATACATGTCCTTTTGTTGGTGGTGTTGTTATTGCTAGAATGCAAATCTTCTGCCTTGTCACAGTGAAAACTTTCTTTTCTCCCTGGTGATAATACCTCTGTTTCTTCCAGAGTCACCTGGACTTCTGTCTTCTCCTGTTCAATTAGTTTCTTGACCTTTTCCATTTCAGTTAAGTTCTTGGTCCCTTCTCTAACCTGGTTTGTCAGATTAGAAATCTCTTCTGGAGAGAGAGGTAAGAAAAACAAAGTTAGTGAAAGGGCTCAGTCTCAAACCAATGATACCAGGCACAAGACTGTTCCAGCCCACTGGAACAGTGGCCTCATACCACCCTTGGTAACTTGATGACCTAGCCCATATGGGACCTAGAAATTTTAAAGGCATTCATTTTTTCATATAGTTTTTTGCCATCTGAAAATTGTCTACAACAAATGGTGAGGATGGTGCTTCAGAATATTGTACACTGGACAACCTTTGCAACTTTGCATGGCAGTCCTGCTCATTAGAGCCATTCCAGGTTCCACCTGGAGGAACACAGACCTGGAGTCCCTACCCTTCCAGTGTAAGTGCTTAGCTATCAACACTAGTGGCTGCCATTGTTTCAGTCACCACTCAACACCGGGACAGGAACTTAAAGTAGAAGCTGGATCACTATCTGCCAGCATCCAAGGCATGGCCCCAGATAGGCCAGAGAATCAGAAGGGGCCCAAGTGGCTTTAGCTCAAGCACTTGAGTGTTTTTTCGTAGCCTTTCATGAACAATTAGCCTTTGACAAACAGAATAGGACATCCAGAAGTCAAAAACCTCTTCCACCTGATATTGTTATGGTCAGTTCTGCCTTTAGTACCTAAGAGGTGTGGTATAGGACCAAGTAGCTCAGAGAATTACCCAGTTCAGAGGTGGTGGAAGGAGCTCAATAAGTCACCTGCTCCTCTGGTTCTGAGATCCTGGGCTGTGATGTGATATGATGAGAATTTTTAGAAGTTACAAAGACAAATATGTTAGACGGAAATTTTCATTGCATAATAAATTCTTCTCTGATAAGCTCTCTCTTAAAGATGGGTTATCAAGAAGAAAATCAGGGAAGAGGTTCTCAACTCTGACTGCACCTTAGAATCACCTGGAGAGCTTTGGAAAAAGCTCACTCAATATTCAAACCCCACCCCCCCCCCCCCCCATCCAAAGGTGGTGCCCAGATCAGCAGCACCCGCCTCACCTGGAAAACTGTCAGAAATACAAATCCTTCAGACCTACTGAGTCAGAAACTCTGGGGGTGGGCCCCAGCCATCTGTGCTTTAACAAGCCCTCCAGCTGGTTTGGATGTAGCTAAAGTTTTCTAACCACTGTTTTAGCACCCCTCATGTCCCCAGCTAGTGCCTTGATCATAGACTATGTAGGTCAACAGAAAGTAAGCTTCATTTACGCCTCCAACAGTAATGAACTTGCTTCCAGGGCATCTCAGGGTTTTCATGCACATTGCTGTTGGTGCTGGGATAAGTTGGCAGCCTCTTTGATGGGCTGTTTGGCAGTAAATCAAAATTTAAAAATTCATTTCATTAACCCAGCAATTTCTTTTCCAGGGATCCATTCTACTGAAATATTTTTACATGTGCATAAATACATGTATAGGGATGTATAATGTAGGATTATTCATATTTGTGAATAATTGGATCTAAAATGAATAAAGTATAGTTAAATGATAGCCATCTTTATTACAAAACACTATGTAGCTATTAAAAAGCTTGTGGTAGGTCTCCATGTACAGGCATGCAAAGAGCCACAAGGTACGTGGGAAGGTTGCACAGCTCAGTAGTTAAGTGCGTATATGCTGGAGCCATGGCTGGGCTCAAATCCCAGATCTGCGACTTATCAAATGTGAATTTGGACAAGTTACTCAACTTATGACCTATATCACCTTCATTTTACATATGAGAAAACTTAACACTAGACTATTCTGAAAATTTAACAATAAATAGTTAAATGGTGCCTGGTACGTAGTATGGGCTATAGAAATATTCATTAAATCGGGAAATATATTAATATATGAAAAAATAAAACGTGTAGAACAAAATGTAATTTGGGTAAAAAATACACCCTTGAGTATAGCACGCATGGAAAATCTTGGTAAGGTTGTGGATATCAAGAAATTCTCATCAGTGGCTTCCTTTACAGAGGAGAACTGAAGTTAAAGGCAGGAAACTAGTCTTACTTTTAGAATTAATTTCATACAAATAGCATCTAAAATTAAAAAAAAAAAAAACGGTCAAACAGAAGTATAAAAATTGAAAAGTTAAAACAGGATGGGAAGGTGAAAATGCTGAAGACAGCTTTGCCTGTAGCCAGGGCTCTCCCTGAGCTACCCACTCCGGCTTTGGCTCCGAGCCCAGCTTGGTGTACCTTGGAGGTTCTTGTTCTCCCTCCTGAGTGTCTCCTGGCCCACGATGCTCTCCTTGTAGGCGTGCTTGAGCTTGAGGAGCTCTGTACTGAGAGCCTGGATTTCCTTCCGAGAGGCATCCAGCAACGTCTGCGACTCCTCATGCTTCTGCTTCCAGTCCGCAAGGGCCTTGCCAGACTGCAGCTGCTTCTGGTCCAGCCTGGCTGCTGCAGAGCGGACCTTCCCGAGGTCAGACAGGGCGTCCCCGAGCTCCAGCTGCAGCCGGTGTCTGGCTCTCTCCAAGGAGGCATTTCTGGCATTGGCCACCCCCATGGCTTCCGCTGCCTCCTGCAACCTAATTGCCAGTTCCTTCCTGAGAAAGGATACCCAGAGAGTGAGTGAGGCAACAACTCTCAGATAGCTCATCAAGTCTGCTCTGGATTAAAGATAGAGCTTGGGTGCAAAGTAAGATGGCACCTCTGCAGTGGACTTAGTGGTACAAAGCAACAGCAGCTCCTATCTGAAAGTGACCTCACTGTCTGTGACCACCATCTTCTGCCTCCTGTGTGCATGGGGTCTTTATTTTCCCCCTTTGCCAAGCTGCACTTGGAACTCTGGATCTCTTTGAATTCCTACAAGTATTTGCTTATCCTAAATCTCTAATAAGCAATACTGACTTATTTCCTAAGAAGAGGGAGAAAAGGAAGATCGTACTGAACACCCTACCAACAGTAAGCACCTTACAAATCTGTAGCCATGTGTAGTCACTAAAGAGCTTCTTGGCTGTGTTGCTTCTAAAGAACACTCTCTTGCTTTTTCCTGCTTATTCTCTCACATCATGTGGCTCCTAAACATGACACAATTATTTCTTCTCTCCAAGTGTGTTCTCCACCTCAGCTCCTCTCTCCTCTTTGGATTTATATTCCCAAATATAAATCCTCTTTGGATTTATATTCCCAAACCCATCTCATTATGCTCACTCAACAGGTCCTGCTGTTCTTACGGGGTACTTTAGCCCCCATCTGCTGTTCCTTGGGCATCTCTGAGATGGAGTGGTTTATTACAATGCTTCTTTCTCCACCACCCCCATAATATGCTACTACTAGGAATTCTAACGGATGAAATGTGTTCTGTTGCTTACATCTCCCGCAGGGTTGTTGGCAGTCCCATTCTTACTCACTTATTATACTTCTTAGATGAAAAGTACTATATATACCAAAGCTCATCTACTGCTATTAAACAGAAAAAAAGTTCTCCGGAATTAACAGGACTGCATAACTAGGCCAACAGAGCAATGTGGTAATAAAGCCCCCTTTGGGTGGAATCCTGCAAAAACCCCTATGTGCTTGGGATCCAGGAAGCATCTAGGCTCTAACAACATCCTGCCCCCGGCTTTCTAACCAAAGTCACTTCACTTCTTTGCTTCACATTTCTTAAGTGTGAAGAGGAGATTCTGATGCTTTACCTGACTTAAGGCAGTAGCAATGACATAATTACAGGCAGTCGAGTGAAATAATTACATATATTTTAACTACTTTAGAAATGCTTGTTGATCAAAGAAAATAGGAGTTTCACTTTGGGTGACCAATCATACTGGATTGCCTGGGACTGAGGGGTTTCACCAGGTGATATGGTTTGGCTGTGTCCCCATCAAAATCTCATCTTGTAGTTCCCCTAATCCCCACATGTTGTGGGAGGGACTGGTGGGAGGTCATTTAACCATCAAGGTGGTAACCCTCATGCTGTTCTCATGACAGTAAGTTCTCATGAGATCTGATGGTTTTATAAGGGGCTTTCCCCTTCTTACTCACTCACTTCTCTTCCTGCCACCATGTGAAGAAGTATGTGTTTGCTTCCCCTTCCACCAGGATTGTAAGTTTCCTGAGGTCACCCCAGCCATGCTGAATGGTGAGTCAATTAAACCTCTTTCCATTATAAATTACCCAGTCTTGGGTATGCCTTTATTAGCAGTGTGAGAACGGACTAATACACCAGGACATGAGATTTTCAAA
Organism: Chlorocebus sabaeus; assembly: GCF_047675955.1. Taxonomy (NCBI): domain Eukaryota; kingdom Metazoa; phylum Chordata; class Mammalia; order Primates; family Cercopithecidae; genus Chlorocebus; species Chlorocebus sabaeus. The sequence goes on from NC_132925.1 coordinate 28,263,571, forward strand.
GCTAAAACAGGAAACCTCCAGGGTAAACTGGACAAACTGGTTAACCTCGTTTTACCAATAACTTGGTTCTATGTTTAATATCAACTACTATTTTGCTCTTTAACTTGCCAACCATAAGCACCTACAACAATAACAACCATAAGTTATCTCAAATATGTAAGGAGGATCTCAAATATGTAAGGGGATATTGGAAATTAAGAAACTAAATCCTTGTCCTTGGGAACTTAGAATTCAGAAGCAGTACACTGAGTCTTAGGTGAGCTTGAGTCTGCTAAACTAACTCATCATTTGAACCCCAGCATGGAAATCAAAGCAGGCAAATCTTTAACTTCAATAATAAAAAAGAAACCAGGACCCTAGATTGTTTTGTAGCTGCCTACCTCCCCGAGGTGATTTAGAGGAAAAGATAATAATACAGACAAAGTTTTATTTATTCAATGTCCCACCAATTTGAAAGTAAAAAAGTGTCTTCAGAGAGTACCATGTTTGCCCATTATTTTCTTTAGTTATTACATACTACAGAACTAGTTCCAACAAACCCATGTGGTCATAAAGTAGTCTATATTCTTTTGCTCTTTCCTATCCAACCCCCAAAGAAACCATCAAACAGAATGATAGATAGGCAATTTCACCTGAATTCTTCAATCATTAGAAGGGGGGAAAATCCTACTTCAGAAGTAAATACCATATTTGGATATAAGAGAGCATCTCAGTTCAAAGCCAAAACTTTCTGTGGTCCAGAGTTTTGATAAAACACCTACTGCATGTATTTTTAGTATCCGTCATTCTAAAGCCCTTTTTAAGTTACTGTGGGTACAGAGATGGATCACTTGCCCCTTCTGGGACAAAACACAGCAGCTGTTCAGCAATTGCACAGCAATGCCTCTCAAAGATTTAGGTGAAGAACTGGAAAACATTATTTCTGGTTGAAGCTAAAGAGAAATGTATAGATCTTCCGTGGATTTTTGCCAAGCTACCAAGCCAGGGACACATTCTTTTGAGCAAACCTTTAATGATTATAAGCTGGGGTTTGACGATTTCTCTTAAAAATAGAGTTTCTTGGTCTCTAAGCAAAATGCTTCAGTTCTATACCCTGGTACTGAGTCACAATTCAGCTGTGCCCCAAACTTCTGTAACTACTAAGAACTTTTAAAACCTTTACATAGAAATAGCTATAAAATTGATATTCTAACCTTAGGGATGGCCTGGGGATGGTTTCTTTTCAAAGCAACCTTTGTCCTAGAAGATATGACGACAGATCCTAACATTTTTTCCAGCTTCCCTGTCCATCTTCACAGACTACTTTGTAGTCTACAAGTTGTAGACCAGGGACACAACGACTTTGATGGAGACACGTACACATGTGGACTCAATTATTTTGGTGTTACGAATGAAATATAGGGTTTTAAGCGATAGCCTATGGCTCAAAGTCACATCTTTTATGAAAACTTCCCTTGTGTCCCTAGAAAGAGCCTCCTTTCTCTCCCTAGGACCTCTTTATAGTCTCTGTCACTTTGTATTACACTTTTTATATTTTTAGTCCCTCTACAGAGTGTGCTTCTTACCAGCAGTGAATGTTTCAGCTTTGGTTTGGGGCTTGTTCCTGCACGTGGCAAGGATTTGTTAAATGCATACCACGAGGCCTTGGAGACAGAGTCATTATGAGTGACTCCTCCATGTGACTAACTCCAGGTTAAGCATAGCCTTGCCCTACTCACTTGGCATCCTCCAAGTCTTCTGTTTTCTGGATGACATTGTTTTCATACTTCATTCTCCATTGCACCATTTCAGCATTGACTTTGGATAAGGTCCGGTGCAGCTCAGCCTTGACCTCTTGTTCTTCCTCATACTGCTCTCTTAGAAGGTCACAGTCACGCTGGGCCTTCTGCAGGGCATGGGCCAGGGCACTCTGGGACTGTAGGGAACACACATTAACAAAAAAGGCATGACCACCACAAACAACACAAGTCTTGAAGGTAAGATAATATTTTTTTAGGTAAGATTAACCTGCCACAAATTCAAGCTGAACCTGAACCTAGTAAGATAATACTAGGGAGAGAATTTGAGACAAGAGAAAGGATAGATAGAGTATCTAATTGCTGTCATTAAAACAGGGAAGGGAATTCTATTTAGAGAAATGCCAGCTTGACTCTGTGGACTTAGGCCTGGAATTCTAGAAATAGTGGAGAATGCAAGGATAGCAAAGACAACATTCACCATCATTTAGGCAATAAGATTTATATTTAGCAATATATTAGACTCAGAGCTTGTTCAAACCAGAAAGAACCACTGAAATTTAGCCTTTCATTCCACTGATGAAGAAAATAAAATCTTTTATTTCACACTGAAATCTCTAAAAACCTCAGCTCCTAATACTTCAAAATAGTACTACAGCCCAATAGAACTTCTGTAATGATGAAAATGTTCTCTATGTACACTGTCCAATATGGTAAACACCTAGCCACATGTGGCTACTGAACATTCAAAATATGCCTAATACAATGTGTGATCAAAACTGAATTCATAATTTTATTTAACTTTAATATAAATTTAAATAGCTACCTATAGTGTAGTAGAGGCTTCTATATGTATTGGACAGCCCTGCTGGGTTTAATAAACATTTTTGTCATTTAAATGGTGATCTGGCTAACCTAGCAGCATCATTCCCCCGAGACAATCTAGTGTGGAAAGAACCAGGGTCCTGATGGGTCCTCATGGGTCCTTTATGCAAATTAGAAAAAAAAAGCACATTTTCAGGAAGATACAGCTCTGAGAGCACAAGGTTTAGTTAATGGCAGCCTCAGCCAGACCCCTCTGGGTGGTAAATGAGGAGCCACAATACACAATGACACTGAAAAGGATGCAGGCCTTGGAATCAGATGAACCTGAGTTCAAACTGTGACCTCTCCTCTTGTTTAATTTTATTTTCCTTTAAAGGAAAAACTTTTAAAACCTTTATGTGGCATTTACATGGCATATATTCAATTATGGAAGTAAACGAGACAGACAAAATCCCTGCCCTAAAGAGCCCAAAAGAAATAAGGGGATACACAAAATACACATGCAAATAAACTAATAAATAAAATTTCTAATAGCAGTAAAACAAATACAGCAGATAAGCATGATCTAGAATGTTTGGCTCCTTCTCATCATCCCCCTAAGACCTTGGGGAAGGGCCTTTAAGCAACAGGAAGGACAGTTATAAAAGTCCTAAAGCAGGAATGATGGTGCCTGGTTTAAGAGGCAGAAGGGAAGCCAGGGCAGCTGGGGGGGAGTAAATGAGGGAAGCAGATGTAGGAAGTAGGTCACAGAAGGATGCTGGAGCCAGATCAGGGGGGCTTGTAGGCCAACTGGAAGTCACTGGGAAGGCAGCCAGAGAGATCTTCTAAAATATAACTCATTTCACTAGTGCTTAAGTTCCTTCACAGTATATCACTAGGTGTATGACCTTGGACATGTTATTTTTCTTCTCAGAGCCTTGGTTTTTTCATATATAAGGATGCAATTCTATCTGCTTCATTTGACTCATATGAAGATTGAGATAACATGACAGAAGTATCTGGTACAATGTCTGATGCACAAACAATGATAAATTTTTAAATTTGTGTATAATATAGAAAATATGGAGATTCAAGGGAATAAAATGGTACAATATTTTAAAACAGACTCAACTACCTGCATTTTCAGAGTATATGCCTTCATAGTATGGTCATGTACAAGTAAGATACTTTGGGGTCTTAGTAATAAGATGCCTTGAATATGAACTAAGAATTCATTTAAATATCAGGGCTCAAAGAATTCATATCTCATGTTGGTCACTATGCTTTCATCTTCCAGAATCACTTTCACTGGAGTCACCTTCTAGCAACATTATATACTCATAGGAAGAAATGACTAATTTCTATAATTTATTGACAATTTAAAAGTAATATAGAGCTAACCCAGTCTCACTTATTTTATTCTAGGCTTTTATTTAATTTCACTTTTTCATGAGCAGTTTCAGAATCAAAATCCAGAAAGCGCCTTGCTGCCCTTCTGTTCAAGTACTCGCACAAGATGGAAACACACACTTTGCTTGCTCTAAATCTGCAAAGAAGCGATTGAATCACCAAGGAAGATCCTTCAGTCATCAGGTTCTTCCTGGCATGGTTTTCCCCCCATAACTTGTAGGGCATTTTCCCTCCTTCTTTTACAAAACATCTTCAGGCTGATTCATCAAGCACTATTTTTTTTAAAAAACACAGTCAAGTAACAAGTGAGAAATAATAGATATATTACTTTGGTCTCCTTTTCCAACTGCCCTCTCAGTTCTTCAATCTGCCGAGTGAAGTTGCTCTTTTCCCTGGAAAGTTGGTTTATCAGAGCTTCCTTCTCTTCAAGCCTCCGTAGGAACTCGCCTACAGAAAGATTTCACAAAAGTACATAATTACAGTCTTCCTATCTATTGCCTCCTCCACTTGACTTACTGACTTTAAGGGTAGCCAGAATGACTCCTACCCACATATTTTTGATATTTAGGAAGGGTTTGAGAGTCCTATTATTCAGCAAAACCATGACAATTATCCTTTTCAGGACTCAGAAGAGAGTCCTAAAAATGAACTGATTTTTACTAATAAGTATGAATCAATAACAGATGATATTAGTTGCTACTTATTGAGAAACTTCTATGCTCTAGATACTTAACGTATGTTATCTAGTTTAATTTTCATAACTCCTTGATAATGTAGGTATTATACTAGCCATTTTGCAGAGGAGGAAACAGAGCAACTTAAATATGACTGAAACAGAAACATAAACAGTTCGTAATTGGTGAAGGTAGATTCAAATGAAGTTCTTGAAGACCACATTCTTCTATACCATACTCCCTTGTTTATTATATGTGACTTTGTACACTTCTGTCTATATAATTTTTAGATAATTATAACTTCATTTGTAAAATGAAGATAACAATAAAGGATTCTTAATGAAAACTAAACTAGTGTGAATGTGTTTTATAGACTGAACTGCTAAATAAATATTAGCAGTAGTCACTAAATGGTAGGAAATGTGACCACGAGAGGGAGAAATTGTATCATACTCTAGTCTATCGTTCCTGCTTAACTTATCCTATTAATTATAGTCGGGCCTTCCATATCTGTAACTTCTGCTTTGTGGATTCAACCTACAAAGGTCCTCTACAGTTTAATTCAATTCTGACACTATCTTCCTAGAGACAGTGTCAGATACACACACAAACACGTACAAATATATATGTGTGTGTATATATATACATACATACATAAATATGCACATACACACACATATATACACACCTATATGTACATGTATATATCTTATTATAAATCACAATATCACATACAATATTTTTAAAATCATATTTGTTAACATCACTGCTGAGTTCATCAGAAAAGTCCAAGAATTGACAGCCATCAACCTAATGATGGCATATACATGTTTTCTAAAATATAATTTTTACCTAAAAGCTCCTATTTTGTTATTGGCAAGAAACGTTGTCAGTTGCTTTCCCTGCAGTGACAGGTTTCCTTTGTTCTTTTTTGAGAAATCATGTGCTAAACATGTGAGTCTAAATAAGCCTAGTTTGTTTGTCAGTCATTCTTTCAAGTAAAAGTGATACTCCCTGAAAAAACTGCTAGCTCAGCTCAGAGCTTAATCACACGTCTTAATCCAGTATGAAACAGGAGTTCTTCATGCATACTTCTTGTTTTGTCACATAGAATAGTAAAAAGATATATACTCAAGAGTTGAGATGTAAAAAATTCATTTCTCCTGCTTCTTTAAGGACATCCTTAAGGGAAACTGACTTTTAAAAAACCTGTGAGTACATATTAGGGAATACAATTTTTACTAGTATGTTTTAGTGCTACTACCTTAACTTGTGATCACGCTCCAGCAATTTTAATCATTGTTGCTTTTGCACCATCAATACAAACGGCAAAAGAATTTAAGTTGCAAATAGTATCTTAGTATTATACTAAAATAGCTTCAACCACATAGACCCCCTACAGGCTCCTGAGAATCACTTGGGAGTGAAACAAACTTTAAGAGTATTTGGATGAAAATATCTTGTGGCTTTTTTTTTTTTTTTTTTTTTTGACAGAGTTTTTACTCTTGTTGCCCAGGCTGGAGTGTACTGGTGCAATCTCGGCTCACCTCAACCTCCACCTCCCAGGTTCAAGCGATTCTCCTGCCTCAGCCTCCCGTGTTGTTGTTGTTGTTGCTGTTGGTGTTTTGTTTTTTGAGACAGAGTCTCACTCTGTTGCCCAGGCTGGAGTACAGTGGTTACCTACCGCCTCCGCCTCCCGGGTTCAAGTGATTCTCCTGCCTCAGCCTCCCAAATAGCTGGGACTACAGGTGCCCGCCACCACGCCTAGCTAATTTTTGTGTTTTTTTGGTAGAAGACAGAGTTTTGCCATGTTGGCCAAGCTGGTCTCAAACTCCGTGCCTCAAGTCATCTGCCTACCTAGGCCTCCCAAAATTCTGGAATTACTGGCGTGAGCCACTATGCTGGTCCAAAAACATCTTATTTAAAAAGATTCTGAAGAAATATAAATGCACTAGCTGGTTGAGACTAATGTATCATGTATATTACAGAGCCAGTAGACAGTTACTGTGACTTAATTGATCACATTTACTATTGGTTTCCTCTGAAAGCAGAGAAAGCTGACAGGACAGGGCATGAGAAAGAAACTTTGGAGGTAACCACCAACGAAAACAAAAAAACAACAAAAAACAAAAACAAATAAACAATCTGGAGCATGGACCCAGGGATGGGAGGATAAGCTTGGATAAATTTGTACTTCGAATTTAACTTACACAAAAGCCAACCAAAAGGTAAAGTTAAGAAAAGGAAGAAAAAACTCCTGCAGTCTAAGCAGAATTATCATCTCAGACCCACTTTCATTTTACTCACTACCCACTCATTTCCTCGTCAAAAAAGTGAGTAGAAAATTAATGACAATAACTAGGGGGAGACAGCCAATGTCTATCAAAACAGATTTTACACAGCACTTCCTTTAGGGCCAGACAACCAGGTATTCTCCAGTTTTATGTCTGGACTGTGGAGTCTACATACCAACTAAATCCTAAATAGCACAGATCAAACTGGGGGCTTGGTAGCAAGGCCAGGTTTCACACACCCTGTGGTCAGTATAAGAAGAGTCCTATTCAGTGTCCTTAATAGAACCAAAAATACTTTCTTCTTCTAGATTTCCAGGTTTTTAGTTTAATCGACTAATTTTAATTTAGCCCTGACCCTAGATTTGGCATCTGGAAATAGAGGTGTCTACTGGAGGAACTGTGTTATATATAGCCCAAATGTGTTCATTCTCTTTCTCTTTTTAAAAGTGTATGCTGCTTGAGCATCAAGAATACATTGTTTATTTTTATTGACCTAGGAATTCTATCTCCCAGAATATATTACTAAAACTGATTTTAGTTATAAACATCTAGCCACATGCTGTTCATAGCAGAGAGGTAAGTCAAGTTGCAGGCAATGTTAGGTATAGTCAATCTCGATGAATTAGAAGCAGTCATTACAAATGACTGAGTATGCAAAATACAACAGCTTATGATAAATTGAAAAAGAAAAACCCCCAATAGATTGTTACAATGTAATAGATTGGAAAAACAGAAAAAAAAAAATCCATAGTGGTTGATAGTAATGAATAAAGTATGGGACATTTTTTTACTTTTATTTATTAAATGTTTATGGAGGATCAATAAGCGCCAGGCAGTGTTCTAGATGATTGACATACATCAATGAACAAAGACCCTTGACCTCATGGAGCTTATATTCTGACAGATGGAGACAAACATATTTATTGTGTCAAATATGTAGTTTGTTTGAACTTAATACTATGAAAAGAGAAGCACTTGAGGAAATGAGTCGACAGTATTCAAATATCACCTTCTCAACAGAGCCTGTATCCTGACTTGCCCCAGATCTCTACTTGATTAACCCTTCTCCCCGAGTCTTTCCAGAATTAATAAGGTGTTCCAGGCAGAGGAAACAGCTAGGGCAAGACTCCAAGGTGGAGTATGCCTGGGGTGTACAAAGCACAGTATAGAGGTGGATGTGGCCAATGCAGAACGAGAGAAGGGGCAAGTAGGAAAAGAGGTCAGAGAGAATGAGGTCCAATCATGCAGGCCCAGATGTGTCTTTACACTCAGTAAAAACAGTTATCCAAACATTTCAAATTCATTATCCAAACATTTAAAATTTCATTATCCAAACATTTAAATTTTTTTTTAATTTAAATATTCAATGAGTTAGAAATTGTAAAAATGTCATGACTAGTAGACTGTGGTTTGCCCCTCCCATCCTTTGATCTTGAGAGTTGCTTCTGCTGATGGCATATTATTATGACTTTCTACTTCTTGGAAGGGAACTAGGCAGGGGTTCCCAAGTGGCACAGAGGTAACACTTCCTAGACAAGAGGCATGTGTGTGGCAAAGCTGTCTCAGTGGCTGCATTCCTCCCCTAGGATCTTCAGATGCCCACCCAACCTCAGTGGGTAGTTCATTATCTCAGTTGCGCCTCCATGAGTCTGCTGGGATTGAGAATTGCCTGTGAGTCAAGCAACATACTTACTTACCACTCTCACTCCACAGCTCTGTCTTTTGTGCTGCCAGGTCATTTGCCAACTGAGTCACCTTATCTAGCTTTGCATTTGCTTCATTCAAGCGCTCTTCATATAGAGTACAGAGTTTCTCAGCATTTGCCTGTGAGTTGAGAAAGAAGGGCTGGTCAGGGCTCACGGAGGATACTCTGAATCAGCTGCACAAAGGAGGAGGGGAAGAGTGGCTCCAGGGATCCACACACTCTCTTCTGTAGTAAAGAGCTCAGCCAGCATTGGGAGATCACGTCTTCTGATTTCGGCAAGTACAACCAACTCTAGGGTCTGGACCCCAAGAAGCCTAAACTTTGCAGAGTACAGGTGTCGCGGGAGACACCCAACTTCCTGGGTATTAGGATCCTTTCTAGAATTATTTACTTTTCTGGAGAAGGAAACATGTCAAACACTAATGAGGTACATGATCCTTTTCTGACAGTATATATTTAACTGTCTTTTCCACTAGAATATAACTTTCATGAGGGTAGAGATCTAGTTTAAAGATATACACCCTGTTGTCTAGAATAGTGCCTGGCACATATAAGAGCAATATGCAAGGGCGGAGGGGCAGAGGAAGGGGAAGGAAGAGAGGTAAGAGAGGGAAGGAGGAGGAAGAAAATCTAGAAGGCTGCCCAAGCAGGACAGAAGAAAGTGGAGGATCTGGGCCACAACAGCCTAATAACCAAATGTGAGCTGCCAAAGCAACTGTACCCTCCTGATCACTATGGCTACAATCTCAAGATGACCCTAACAGGGTCATCTTCAATCCCCAAACCCTGACAGGGTTAACACTTCAATCCCCAAACCCAACTTCTCAGAATTGGCTTTTTGTGCCTGGAGAAAAAGATATGACATTGGCCTTTGCACTTTCACCCGATTTAAGTAACCAACCTAATCGCCAGGCTCTTGCCACACTCTGAGAACTCATGCTAGCGGTTTTGAGACCCAAGATCCTCAGACAGGACTAAGAGCTGCCAAATGCAAGATGAGGTATCCCCTTTACATACAAATTAACTGTAGTTTGCATTCTTATTATTTATATGGTCAGAAACAGTAAAATTACATTGGTAGTGGACTTCCATGGTTCTACAGATTTTACATAGCTGTTTTAATGAAACTCATGTATAAATTATCTTTTTATAATTTTTTTTTTTTTGAGACAGAGTCTCACTCTGTCACCCAGGCTGGAGTGCAATGGCACAATCTCGGCTCACTGTAACCTCCACCTCCTGGGTTCAAGCGATTCTCCTGCCTCAGCCCCCTGAGTAGGTGGGATTACAGGCACATGCCACCATGCCTGGCTAATTTTTGTATTTTTAGTAGAGATGGGGTTTCACCATTTTGGCCAGGCTGGTCTGGAACTCCTGACCTTGTGATCCGCCCACCTTAGCTTCCCAAAGTGCTGGGATTACAGGCGATCTTCAAATGCCTTCTATCTGCCCCATCGTTGGCGATGATGATGACACTATTAATGACAATAGCAGGAGCAGTTAACATTTATTGGGTGCTTGTTACATACCCAGCTCTCTTCTGAGCTCTATGTTTTAAATCTCAATTAATACAGCAGCCCATGAGGCCTTTGTACAAAGAAAGTATGCTATGGAAATGGAAGAATTGGGAGATAAAGAAGAGATTATACCAATGAAATTTTGAGAAAACAGTGAGGTCTGGTGAGATGGTGAAGCTGATGGTGAGCCTAATAGTTTCAATGTTAAACTAACTGTTATGATAGAGCAATGGCCAAAGGACCAGGAATGTTTCAAAGGTGATGCCTGGTTTAGTCCTCAGGAAAACTTTTGTACCAGCCAAAACCTTGGTCATCTCTAGCTGGAGCCTATGCTCTGTTGAAGATTGTTTCCTTCATGCTATGTTGCAGGACTTTTCCTTAGTTCAGCTAAAGACGTGGTTCTTTGTCCCAGGCCACAAAAATTCAGACTCATAGACAATTTGAATGGTGAGTAAGACAGGGTTTTTTGGGGTGAAAAGGAAGAAAAGGGGGAAGCAGGGACTTTCCCAAGGCCAGAGTCCCTGCTTGAGCGCTTGCCACTCATAGCTTGAATCCCAGGTTCCACACAGGAAGAGGAGGGGCCAGGCTCCAACCCACAGCAAATGGCGTGAACTTTCCGAGGTTCCACTCCAGTGGGCAGGCTAGTTGGAGTTTCTCCAGGGACCCCCTCCCACCTGGCTGTCTCAATTACTAATGGCCATTCTCTGAAAGACTACTGAATTATGTCTTCTTATATCTCCAATGCGGTGTTATGTAGTTCCAGTTCACAGATGTCCTACAGCACACTCAGGCTTGGTGTAAACAGACTTAACAGAGATTCAATGGCCAGTTTCTCGAACGATGCCATCAGCCTCACATAGGTTAGAGCATTAATGTTAAATGCCAGGCATGCTCAATTGTCCCCACTCTGCACTCCTAACTAGAAGAAAGCTATAGTAGCGATCAATGACAGTTTTTAGGTTGTCTGCACAGTTTCTAATTATATGTTGAATTTGTTTGCTCTCACTTCTGAAAATGACTTTGACAGTCAAAGTTGGCATGCTCATTTTTTTCCTCATGATATCTCTCAAAAGTTCACATTGCCTCTTTTTATAAATGAGAAAACTGAGCACCAGAGAGGCTAAATAACTAGCCCAAATTCACACAGCTATTAAATGTCAGAATTGGAATTCGAACTGAAACTGCCTGTGCAGATGCACACACACACACAGAAAATGTCAAATATTAGATTTCTAAGCATCTGTTGTATGAAGTGGTGATAAAGGAAATATTAAAGATGAATTGAATTGATGTCCTAGGTGGCCCAATTTGTCATGAATCTTGGGTTCCAGAGGAAAATGGATAAAAATAGGATGATTATGAAAACCATTTTTATCTTATGATGTCTCCAATAGTAAATGACCTGTTAACTGAGCCAGGAGGAACATATCCAGGTGTGAGAAATGGCATCTGTTTATAGCCCTGTATATGCTGTGCTATGCACCTGTTTGCTTAGGGTGAAAATGCACAGATCTCTGCAAGACAACTTAGTCAGTGGTGTGTGGAAATGGTAAGAAAAGGAGCCAAAGACTTCCCAGTTTTTCAAGAGAGATCCCCATGTGGTGAAGGCCAGCTGGGCTCTCTGTATCTGTAGAGTGGGCAGCCCACTTGGACAGATAGAAAAGGCACTTGCCCTTAGGCATAGCTTCACATGGTAGGTATCCACATAGGCACTGCTAACCAATGGTAAAGTGTTTCCATGTATAAAATATTTTCATAAACAGGATCTGCAAAAAGACAATCAGATTGTTTATCTAAAAGTGGCCCATACGGGGATACAGCATGCAAAAGAGTTGTACCCTCAAAAGAATTTTTAATTTAAGCATAAGGATAAGCGGTATGTTTTGATACCAGGGCTGAGAAGGTTAATAGAACAAGGCACATTTATCTTATAGCTGATTCTTAAAATGATGCATAAAAATGCTGCCTCCCAGAAATGCAGGGACCAATGGGAATTCAAAATAATCAAGATAATTGGGAGATTCCTATAACTTCTAAATCGCCCTGAGCCTCTCTGCCAGCATAATATGCGTTTGAAAATGCTTCGGTCCCCACTGTACCACTGAGCACTGGCATTCTCGCCATCATAATCCAGAAAATGATAAAGGAAACAATTCAAGCAACAGTTTAGCCTAATGTATATGCCTATGAGTGTTAACAGAAGCAATGTATCATGCCAACAAATATTTAAAGCAGCAATAGGACATGCTCACCAACAGACACACACAGGATTTGGAATTGAAATTCATCTCTTCCATAGAATTGTGTGACCTTGGACAAGTCACTGAATCTATGAGCTCCAAGAGGCACATGTAAAAGTCGATGCTAGTAATTGAGTGCACAGACTCTACAAAGCACTGTAGTAAACATGGAAGTGAGACCTACTTTCTGCTTTCAGTGTCAGCAAAGTTAAAAGACTAGAAAATGCATGAGTATAAAGAGGGACCCCAAAAGTGCTATAGGAACTCAAAAACAGGTAAGTCTGTAATGCAGGAGGTTGAACTTGAGCATTCCAAAGAGAATAATTAGTTTGGAAAAGGCACATCGGTGTAAAGATAACTATTTGGTGAAAGGCAAGCTGAAATGGAAGGTCCATGAAACAAAGCAATGGGATCTATAACTGGCAAGACAAGTTGACTCTGATCACAGGTTACAGTGTACCTTGAAAGCAGAAGTTTGGAGTTCATTTTTAAGCAGGGACATAATTCAATAAATCCATGCTTTATAAATATTCTGAATACTTTATAAATATTAAATTGGGCATATAAATATAGGATGGTTTGAAAAAAGAAAGACTAGAAGCAAAAACGATAATTTAGGAAACCACTGCAGTAATATACTTAAAAGGTAGAGAGACCTATATGGGAATGGGAATGGAAAACTCTGAGGTGGTAAAGACTGACCTGCTGCAGTAATTGACTGAAAAGCAAATAGGGAGGAAAGAAGTGGTTGGGGCTTAGAACCTGAGTTATAAAAAGAAACCAGGTGCCAGTGACAGAGGTGTTCAGAGGAAGTGCCAGCTTCAGGAGAAATAAAGACAGATGGCAGGGATTAAAGGAGTAAGGAGGTAGTGAGATACACACCTACTGCTAGAAAAAGTCTATATTCCCATGCATGGAACATTAAGAATCCTTCTGATGAGGGCTCACAAGAAGAGGAGAGCTGTAGAGAGAGAATTAATCTTCTTAGAGATTAGTTGGATGGTTGTGATTACAATGCTGATAATAATACGGACAGTAAAGGCAATTCTGCTGAGGTCTTAAATGGAAATGGGGAATATCCTATTGGAAACTGGAAGACAGACCATCCTTATTACAAAGTTCCAAAGAACTTGGCTGAACTATGCCCTAGTCCCTTGTGGAAGGCAGAATTTAAGAGTGATAAACTAGGATATTTGGTGGAAGAAATCCTTAAAGAAAGTGTTCAGGGCTTCATGGCTTCTCTTGATTGCTTAAAACAAAATATGAAGAGAGAGAAATAAAGATGAAATGTATAATCAAAGAGAAGCAGAATTTAAAGATTTAGAAAATTCTCAGCCTGGTCAGATTGTGAAGAATAAAAAAGTATTTTCAGAAAAAAAAAAAAAAAAACAAAACAAAACACTAAGGATGTAGACAACCAAACATTTGATAAGGAAATTAGTGTGGGTAGAAAGAAGATTGGTGCTATTCATCAGGACGATGGAAGAATGATCCTGAAGGCATTTCTGAGACCTTTGTGGCTGTCCCACCCACATAGGCCCAGAAGGCCAGAGCCTTGATGGAAACATGATTTCAAGAGAGGATTCCCGTGAGACCTCAGAGCTTGCTGCTCCGGGCTGCCTCAAGTCTTTGCTCCCTACATGCCAGTGCAGTGCTCCTCTGCCACTTAGGCAGGCCCAGGTTCAGCTCAGGTCACCACTCTGGAAGGCACATGCTGTAAACCATAGGAGCATCCATACAGTGCTAACTTTGCCAGAGATATGGAAGCATAGCTCCTCCACTTAGATTTCAAAGGATATTTTGGAGAGGCTTGGGGTTCAGGCAGAGAATTGCCATGGAAGCAGGGCCACCACAGAGAGCTCCCACTATGGCAGTGGTGGAACTGTGAGGGCAGAGCTGCCCCAAATACCCCAGACTTATAGAGCCACCAGCATGCAACACTAACCTAGGAGTAGTCACAAGCACCCAACTTCAATTCCTGAGAGCTCCTGTCAGGGGGGCAGTGCTATGTGGGGCCCTGGGGACCCAAACTCCACCCCAGTATGTCCAGAAGGTCAGACATGGAGTCAAAAAAGATTATTCCCAACTTTCAAGATTTAATGTTGTTTGCTTTATGTTGGGCTTTTCCCATTGTTACCTCTTTTTTCTTTCTGATTTCTCTTTTTTAGGAACGGGAATGTCTATGCTATGCCTGTTCCACTATTTTATTGTGGAAACACATAACTTGTTTGATTTCACAAGCTCACAGCTGGAGGAGGAATTTGCCTCAAGATGAATCATGCCTTGAGTTTCACTCCTATATGATTTAGATGAGACTTTAGACTTTTGAGTTGACGCTGAAATGACTTAACTCTTTGGAACCTACTGAGGTAGAATAAATGTATTTTGCTTATGTGAAGGACATAAATTTGGGGGGCCAGAGGTAGAATGCTATGGACTGAATATGTCCCCTAAAATTCATATGTTGAAACAATCGCCAGGTGATAGTGTTAGGTGGGGCCTTTAGGAGGTGATGAAGTTATGAGGATGGGAGCCTTCATCAATGGGACTGGTACAAGGGAGCATCTGTCCCTTTCCCCTTTTTGCTCTTCTGCAATGTGAGGATGTAGCAAGAGGCACCATCTTAGAAGCAGAGTGACCTCACCAGACAATAAACCTACTGCTACCTTGATCCTGGACTTTCCAGCCTCCAGAACTGTGAAAAATAAATTTCTATTATTTATAAATTACCCAGTCTGTGGTATTTTGTTATAGCAGCAGGAATGGACTAAGACACACACACACACAAACACACACACACACACACACACGGAGAGAGAGAGAGAGAGAGAGAGAGACTGTTTCTTTCTACTCAGTATGGTATTTAAAAGGAATTAATATTAAATATTTCAGAAACCACTCCATATCATTGAAGATATTCTACATTTTTCTGGCCATAGTCCATGGAGATCAAGCTTTATTGTCAGGCCATGTCTTTCCCAGACTTTATAAAATCTGTTTACAAGGAGAGAAGGTTGCAGCAACTAGTCATTTGCTCTGCTTAATCTAAGGTAAAGCTCCTCTCAACTACCAGAAGACACGGTCGCTGATAGCGATGATCTCATAGTAACATTTGACATGACAGCTTGCAGCATATAGGCTAATGGGCTCAGTAAAGAAAGAACATGTGATGAACCTTTCTTATAGTACTGGCTGATTAAAAAGATGCCAGAGGACATGAGGGAGAAAAAGTTCCCTTCTCTCAGCAAAGCTGTTTGTGTACACCATTCATTCAGATAGGCTCTAGAAGTATCCAGGCCATCACTGAGGAGCACTCATAACAAAAGCCATTTTTCAAGACAGACATAGATAATGGCCTCAGATTTCCAGCTCACTTACTTGTGCCATCACTAAAAAAGTCCATAAGGAACTCAGATTGGAATTCTGGTAAAACCAGAAGCCACTGTCAGGTCACATTCAGGTGATGGCTGTGTGACCTTAACAATGACCACTAAGGTCAGGCCTGATCTCTTCCATCTGAAGAACTATATTCTTCATTAGAAAATACACTGAGCCCTAAGCTGGCTTATTTTTCTTTTCCCTCCCCTTCCATTTCTTCCTCTCCCTACTTCCATGTTCAAAAGCCCACGAGGATGGATGGGAGTATTTACCTTAGCCCTTGTCATCTGCTCAATACGGGTCAGGAGGTCATCTACTTCTAGCTGCAAGTCACTCTTGTCTTTTTCCAGTTTCTGCTTGACCTGCTGTAGATTTTCTACCTGGCCCTCGAGCTCAGCCAGGCTGTCTGCATGTCTCTTCTTCAAAGATGCAGAAGTTGCCTCAAAGTGCAGCGTGGCCTCTTCCATGTCTCGGCGCAGCTTCTGGAATTTGGTTTCCTGTTTCTTAGTTATTTCCAGCTGAGCCAAACTGGCTCCTCCTACCTCCTCCAGCCTCTCATTCAAGTCAGCCAGGTCTTGGGTGAGGTCAGCTCTCTCCTTTTCCATCTTGGCTCGAGTGGTCCTTTCAGCTTCTAGTTTCTCTTTCAAATCCTTTATTTGAGTCTGTAGCAAGAAATAATTTTGATTTTTACTAAGCACTTGTAGCAAGAGCTTTACTCTATTTTTTTTTTAAATCACAAAGCTAACATGAACCTTTTGGTTCCCAATTTATAACTAAAGAAAACAGAATACACAGAAGTTAAGTGATTTGCCCCAATTCAATACTAAGACCAGAATTAGAATTTGCAGTTCTGCCAAATTGCTCAGCCCCTGATGATGGGCAAGCTCATTAAATTATATACATGGAGGGGAAAGCTTAGTAAAGAGCACTTCCCAAAGAAACAGGAAAATATCTTTCATGTGACAAAAAAGTGTTTAAGAACATTCATAAAAATTGGAATGGTAAATTTTATATACAAAAATCTTCTTCATCTGAAATTCGTTTATCTGATCTCACCTATCTAGGACTTGGGCAAAAATCTGATCAATAAAATGAACATCTTCAAGTTCAAGCAATTTACTTGTAGGAAACAGCCTCAATTTAATTTTTACACACAATTCTAAAAAACTTGGTTACTTGGTTTTCTAGTCTACAGGAGATTTCAAGGAAGAGATTTGAAATAACAAAGGAGAGTTGGTGAAGGAATGTGGACTACTAAAGTGAGTAGAGACACGGTATCATCAGAAGCAGGATTATTGGAAAAAGAAGTGATAACAACTCTCAGAGCCCCAAGCCCTTTTAGTACAGGTCAAATAGGTCTACAAATAATGATAACATCACTGTATTACAGTACAATTAAGCCATTGATGTTACTATCATCACCTTAAGTAATTAGGTATAGATTAGGATGGGGAGAAAACAAGATAGAAACTGTTTCAGAATATGTTTTCCTTTCCATTAAATAAGACTACTGTGGCTTAGAAAAAACTAATTTCTAGATTGTATCAAATAAGTAGTCTATCAGTTCTATAGATGAGGTATGACAGAAAAGGTGCTTAAAAAAAAAGTATGATTTCCACATTCAAGTAACCATGATCCTCTTCCAACTGGTTATCATGGGATCCAAGAAAATATTTATCCCAAATAATACCACCATTGAACCAAATATTTCCGAAATGTTTTGTCAGAAATAATATTTAGAGAACTTTTTGAGTCATCAAGGTAAGGAAATTTGTCTTTTGGATATATTGAAAAGTTTGTGGGTTTAAAAAAATTTTTTTTTATTTTGGATAAAGTCAAGAGTCATTTGAAGACAAGCCTGATGAATATGATAACCACTTGGAGATTAATAGCATGTCTGAAACTAAAATATGTTTACAAAACATTGAGATTGGTTTTCTTATTTGGCTCAAAATATCTCAGAAGATAAATATCAGAAAGAGGTTCCAAAATTATTTTGAGTCATGGTTATATTACTAAGATATTTATTTAGCTCCAAAGGGAAATTATCCATCTAAATGTGTGTGTGTGCATCTGTGTGTAAAATTACTTTATAACATGGTCATATGCTATAAAACTCACATGGTCTAAAACTTATAAATAGCTATCCATTATCAAATAATGTTTTGAGGCCACAAGTACCTATATAACTTATTGATTTTCAATCGCCTTCTAATCACAAAGAATAATCATCATAAAAATTAAATTGCTAACACTGAATGCATACCATGGGTCAGGCACTGTGCTTACTACTTAAATATATTGTTGCATTTAATAATATGAGCTCAATGGTTGCCAGAAGGATTCATGAGTGAAAAAAAAAGTTTTGGATTTTAGCACAATGCCTGGTTCACAGCAAGGATTCAACAAATTAGCTATTCATTTTTATGATTCTTACAAGGAAATTTAAGCTTAAATCCATCTGTGGAATGCCACAATTTCCCTTCTTAACCACTGTTCTTTTCTGCCTCTGCCTGTGATTGGCTAAGGATATGAATACCTTGGCAGAGAATTTGTCATTGACCCACGAGTCATCACCCATGGATCTAAATGTAAGTACACAAGCATATTTGATAATTGATTACCTGAAGCTCTTTAACCATCTTCTGAAGCTGAGCTACCAGGCCTTTCTCATTCTCCACTTTTGAATTCATCTGACTGTTTTCTAATTCTTTTCTGTTTAGAAGAAGATATCAAATACAATTGTTCAGAATAATAACATTTTGTTTAAAGTAGTTAGAATTGTAATATTCCTAACACAAAGAAAAGATAGATGTTTGAGGTGATAGATATCCCAATTACCCTGATTTACTCATTGTACATTGTATACAGGTATCAAAATAGCACATGCACTCCAAAAACATGTACAATTATTATAAATCAATAAAAAACACAGCCAGGCTTTAACCAAAAGTAAAAATACCATTCTGTTTAAATATTTTTTAAATTATAGATATAATACAATAATTCATTCTCATTTTAAAACTTCAATGATTATGCCTACATCTGAAGTTTTCTTGGCTATGATACCTGATATGGTTTGTCTATGTCCACACCTGAATCTCATCTTGAATTTCCACATGTTGTAGGGGGGATCCAGTGGGAGGTAATTGAATCATGGGGGCATGTCTTTCCCGTGCTGTTCTTGCGGTAGTGAATAAGTCTCACAAGATCTAATGGTGTTATAAAGAGGAGTTCTCCTGTACAAGTTCTCTCTTTTTGCCTGCACCATCCATTTTAGATGTGCCTTGCTCCTCCTTGCCTTCTACCATGATTGTGAGACCTCCCCAGCCATGTGAAACTGTAAGTCTGTTAAACCCTTTTTCCCGTATAAATCACCCAGTCTCAGGTAACTCTGTATCAGCAGTGTGAAAATGGACGAATATAGTAAATTGGTACCAGTAGGTGGGGCACTGATGAAAAGATACCCGAAAATGTGGAAGCGACTTTGGAACTGGGTAACAGGCAGAGGTTGGAACAGTTTGGAGGGCTCAGAAGAAGAAAGAAAAATGGGGGAAAGTTTGGAACTCCCTAGAGATTTGTTGAATAGCTTCAACCAAATGCTGATAATGAAATGGACGATGAAATTGTAGCTGAGGCAGTCTCAGATGGAGATGGGGAACTTGCTGAGAACCAGAGCAAAAGTGGTTCTTGTTATGTTTTAGCAAAGAGACTGGTGGCATTTTGCCTCTGCCCTAGAGGTTTATGTAACTTTAAATTTGAGAGAGATGATTTAGGGTATCTGACAGAAGGAATTTCTTTTTTTTTTTTTTTTTTTTTTTTTTTTTTGAGACGGAGTCTTGCTCTGTAGCCCGGGCTGGAGTGCAGTGGCCGGATCTCAGCTCACTGCAAGCTCCGCCTCCCGGGTTCCCGCCATTCTCCTGCCTCAGCCTCCGGAGTAGCTGGGACTACAGGCGCCCGCCACCTCGCCCGGCTAGTTTTTTGTATTTTTAGTAGAGACAGGGTTTCACCGTGTTAGCCAGGATGGTCTCGATCTCCTGACCTCGTGATCCACCCGTCTCGGCCTCCCTAAGTGCTGGGATTACAGGCTTGAGCCACCGCGCCCGGCCGACAGAAGGAATTTCTAAGCAGCAAAGCATTCAAGAGGTGACTTGGGTGCTGTTAAATGCATTCAGTTTTGGGGTTTTTTGGTGTTTTGTTTGTTTGTTTGTTTTTGAGACTGAGTCTCACTCTGTCACTCAGGCTGGATTGCAGTGGCACCATCTTGGCTCACTGCAACCTCCACCTCCCAGGTTTAAGCAATTCTCCTGCCTCAGCCTCCCGAGTAGCTGGGACTACAGGCTCATGCCACCATGCCCAGCTAATTTTTTGTCTTTTAGTAGATGAAGGGTTTCACTGTGTTGCCCAGGCTGTTCTCTAACTCCTGAGCTCAGGCAATCTGCCCGCCTCAACCTCCCAGAGTGATAGGATTATAGGCGTGAGCCACCACACCCCACCTGCATTCAGTTTTATAAGGAAAGCAGAACATAAAAGTTTGGAAAATGTGAAGCCTGACAATGTGATAGAAAAAAAAAATCCCATTTTCTGAGAAAGAATTCAAGCCAGCTGCAGAAATTTGCATAAGTAACAAGGAACCAAATGTTAATCCCCAAGACAACTGGGAAAATGTCTCCAGGCCATGTCAGTGGTCTTCGCTACAGACCCTCCCATCACAGGCCTAGAGGCCTAGGAGGAAAAGTTGGTTTCGTGGGCTGGACCCAGGATCCCCGTGCTGTGTGCAGCCTAGGGACTTGGTGCCCTGCGTCCCAGCTGCTCCAGTCATGGCTGAAAGGGGCCAACATAGAGCTTGAGTCATGGCTTCAGAGGGTGCAAGCCCCAAGCCTTGGCATCTTCCACCTAGTGTGGAGCCTACAAGCACACAGAAGTTATATTGTTATATTTAATATTTTAAATATATTATTGAATTGAGAATGTTATTATTATTTTTTTTTGAGTTTCACTCTTGTTGCCCAGGCTGGAGTGCAATGGTACAATCTCGGCTCAGTGCAACCTCTGCCTCTTAGGTTCAAGCAATTCTCCTGCCTCAGCCTTCAAGCAGCTGGGATTACAGGCACGTGCCACCATGTCTGACTAATTTTGTATTTTTAGTAGAGACAGGGTTTCTCCATGTTGGCCAGGCTGGTCTTGAACTCCTGACCTCAGGTGATCTGTCTGCCTCCGCCTCCCAATGTGCTGAGATTACAAGCATGAGCCACCACACCCAGCCTGAGAATTTATTCTTATCAATATATTAAGCTTAAAAATCTTAAGCTATTATATTTTAAGATAATTATTATATTATTATTAATTCAATAATATATTTTTCTACACAAGCCTACACAGAGTACTCCATTTAAAAATTAACTATGACATAGTATTTCACAATTTAGACATTCCTTAGTTTGTTAATTTCACAATAAGCACTTAGGTTTTCCTTAATATTTTGCTTTTACAAATCACACTATTCATAACCATGCCCCTTGTATACATGAGAGTGTTTCTCTAGAGTGGATACTGGGCAGGAAATTGCTGGGTAATGTATAGGTAAGTGCTGAAAAATAAGATAGCCCTGTCCCTTGCTCTCCACTAACAGTGTGAGATCATTGCTTCTCTACATTTATTCTTAATATCATACTTCTGAAATTTTCTTAGAAAATAGATTACTATTTCATAGTTTTATCTGCAATGCCCTCATTTACTAGTAATGACTGCATCTTGTCAACTATTAGTATATTTAAATGGTCAATAAACCAAATGGACTGCCTGTTTGTGTTATTTGCCCATTTTTCTATTAGGAGTGTTCATCTAATTATTTATTTATAGATTTTCCTTGGATTCTTGACATTTTTTATATGTGTCACAAATTTTTCTCTCACTTTATAACCTGTCTCCATTTTATTTGTATTGGCATTTGCCACATGTTTAAAATTTTGATGTCAAATATATCAATGTCTCCCTTTTGTATTTGGCTTTTTGTGACTTGCTCAAGAAGACGTAGCCTGTCAATTTCCTAAGACTTATTGACTATCTTTTATTCTAATTTTTTTAAAATTGTGGTAAGAACACTTAACATGAGTTCTACTCTTAAATTTTTAAGTACAAAATGTAGTATTGTTAACTACAGGCAAAATGTTGTAAAGCAGATCCCTAGAACTTAATCATCTTATATAACCAACTTTATACTCATTGAACAGCAGCTCTCCATGATTTCTCCCTCCTCCCAGCCCTTGGCAAGCACTTTTCTATGAATTTGTTTCTATGAATTTGATTATTTTAGATACCTCTATCGGTGGAATCATGCAGTCTTTTTCCTTTTTGTGACTGGCTTATTTCCCTTAGTATAATGTCCTCCAAATTCATCCATGTTGTTGCACATGGCAGGGGTTTCTTTTCAAGGCTCAATTAATAGTCCATTGTGTATGTATATTTTATATGTGTATATATATGTATACAGATGTATGTATGAATACATACATGTGTGTGTGTTTGGGGGTTTTTTCATTTTTAAAATTTTATTTTTTATTTCAATAGGTTTTTGTGTATATGTATGTATGTATGTGTGTGTATATATATACACATACACACACACACACACCCCCCACATTTTCTTTATACATTCATACATCGGTGAATATTTAGGTTGTTTCTACATATTGGCTATTGTGAATAATCTGGCATCTTCTAATGGTTTTATGGCTTTGTTTTGATATTGAGTTCATTAGTGCAACTGAAGTTTGTGTGCATAAATTGTATGAGGCAGCAATTTCTCTCACCTCAGGAAATTAATAGCCAATAATTCCAATACCATTTACTACATCTCTTGTCTTTGTTAATTTGAAATGCCACCTTTATCACTTATTGTTTCAAATATACATAGGTCTATTTAGGGGAAAAGTTTTTAAATAAAGTTATAACTTTTTAAAAATATGGATTTCTAAAATGCTAAAACCTGTGGCCTACATGACATAGAGTATCATTTACACTTTGCTGGTTATCATTTGTACTGAAACTGAATACTAAGGGAACTCTATCATCATTTTGTTTTAATTATTCCATTCCATTCATAAGGTCGCTTGTTTCATCATTCTAGACACCTATTAAGCTCAGTAACTTATTAGCAGAATATGAGTCAAGTCTCACCAAGAGCATGTATAATTATGTATATACCAACAAGAAAGCCAGACGTTCACAGCTGGTCAATGGACTCTCTGTCCTCTTTCACTGTGGGCCTCAACCATTGACCTACTACCATCTTTAATGTGGCCTTTTTTGAGACAGAGTCTCGCTCTGTCGCCAGGTTGGAGTGCAGTGCCACGATCTCGGCTCACTACAACCTCTGCCTCCTGGGTTCAAGCGATTCTCCTGCCTCAGCCTCCCAAGTAGCTGGGACTACAGGCACATGCCACCGCGCCCAGCTAATTTTTGTATTTTTAGTAGAGATGGGGTTTCACCATGTTGCCCAGGATGGTCTCAATCTCTTGACCTCATGATCTACCCACCTCAGCAACCTGACCTATCTTACTCTTCATCCTCACTGTTTTCCTCTCTTATTTGGTATAATCTAAATAAATTTAACCCTAATGGTTAAAAGAAAAAAAAAGTCTGTTAAACAGAGGAAGATGACAAAAGGGAGAAGGTGAGAAAACCCATGTCACTGACTAGTAGAACTAAACTGAGAAAGCCGTCTTGCTCTGAGTTCCTTGGGGTGTAAGGAATCCAAATAAGTTGAAAGTTTCCCTAATTTTGATCATTTTCATGGCTTGTTTTAGATTTTAAGGTTTAATATTTATATAGTAAATTATTTCACCAAAATTCCTATATAAATATTAAGTTATGTCTGACAAACATATATTATTTAAGTAATCAGAGAGTATGTAAGTCTTCACAAGAGGATTTTTTTTTTTTTTTTTTACATTTTATGCCATTGGTCTCATGAGTAAAAAAGAGAGTCATTTTTATTTTTTTGACTTACAGCTGCAAGTTCACAATAGTTTACATCTCATATCTTACACCATTCTTTCTCATTTGCTAGTCAGATACTTTCTTCTTTACGTCCTTTCAGATTATGCATTTAGTCTCTTTACAACTATAAAATAAAGTCCAGAAAAGAAAAAAAAATCATTTCCTAGGTTTGTTATCCTTGCCTTGGGTCTTGAGCTATCTGGCCCTGGAGTCCTAAGGATAAATGAAACAAGAAAGCTGTTCCTTCTAATATAAGGTCTCCAAGAATCTCATGTCAACAGAAAGGTGGCTTACTTCCTCAGCTCTTCTGCCAGGTGTCGCTGGCTGCTTTCCAGGTTCTCCATACTTTCCTGATTCAGCTTTAAATCGCCCTCCAGTTTGTGCAGTTCCCTTTCACAGTTAATTCTCGCTTTTCTCTCCTGCTCAAGGGCACCCTCAAGCTGACAAAAGGAGACATTATTTAGTCAAATAAATAGGTAGAGTTTATACTTCACTAGATGTGTTCATTAACCACTTACCTTCTGGAAAAAGAAAGACACAAGCACAAATTCTATAAATGATGCCCAGTAACATAGATATTTCCAAATAAATATTGCATATGTCAATAGGTTAACAAAAGAATCCAGAAATCACAGGGATGGAAGAAAACTTTAGAAATTACAGAATATGAGTTCTGTCTTAGGGAAGGAACCAACAAGAAATGGCCAGTGAGCCCTTGATTGATCTCTTTCCAATGATAGGAAGCTCACTTCTTCACATGGCAGCTCATTTCACGGGTGGGTAAGTCCATTTACTTGGGAGTGCTTCTTCATAAGAAGCCAAAATATTCTCTGTAAATTCTATCCACAAGCACAAGCTCTGCTCCCTGGAGCAACACCAAGCAAATCAGTTTCCGCATGATCATCCTTAATAATTTGGAATAACCCTAGGCATCACTGGCCCATTCAAACACATTCTCACATGGCATGATTTTTAAGCCCCGTCACCACCTTGGTACCCTCTTCTAGTTCATAACATCAAGTCATATTCTGGTTCCTCACTAAATGTTCTCCATCAGAACATTCCAGTTTTGTATGGATTAGTATTGCCAGGAATTATATAGAGGTTAATTTTCCAGGAAGCTAGATAACAGTCACAATATGGCTTTTTATTTATTGATACGTTTACTTTAAAACAATGGCAGATATGCTCTGTAACCAGCCAAAGAGATGAAATTCAAATTGGGAGGGAGGGAGAAATTCTGGAAAGGATATATGTAAAAATCAGAAAGTAGATGAACACTGAGTTCTGTGGACTGAAAGTCTGTGTCCCCGCCAAATTCATACGTTGAAATCCTAATCCCCAGTGCAATGGTGTTGGGAGGTGGGCCCTTTAGGAAGTGATGAGGGCATGAAGGTGGAGCCTCCAAGAATGGAATTAGTCCTTATAAAAGAGAACCTGGAGAGCTTCCTTGTTCCTTCTGCCATGTGAGGACACAAGGAGAAGTCACCCTCCATAAACCAGGAAATGTGTTCTCACTAGACACCAAGTCTGCTGGTACTTTGATTGCAGACTTCCCAGCCTCCAGAACTGTGGGAAATAAACTGCTATTTACTTGCCACCCAGTTTATGGTATTTTATTATAGCAGCCTGAATGGACTAAGACACCAGGAGAGAATAAATGTGTGGGTGTGTGGGTGTGGGCAGGTGTGTGTGATGTGCATATACATGCACATATATAAACACCCAAAAATCCTTATGCTGAGGCTTTGTGAGATATGTAATTAGTGGAAATAGGAAGAAATGTAACACAACGAATAAGTAATAGAAGAAACTTATATAGAGGCAGGAAGAAAGAGCAGCAGACAAGGAAAAAAAAAACCTAACCACCCTTGTCAACAATTTTATAAAGGCTACACTTTATAAAAGTGGAGACTACTGTGAGCATAAATGCATAGCATACACTATGTCAGCTGGGGTGGGAAAAAGGAAGAATTATGAACCCACACATTGAAACTGGTGTGAAACAGTTTTATTTCACAGGGCATTTAGAAGCAAAACAAGGGCATCATCTCTAGAATCTTAAAAGTAATTTCCACTAGTGTAGGTAGAACACAGCTTGTGCCTCACGTATCTTTCAACCATAAATAAATCTCAGCACACCACTGGAAACACACACGGCCTTTAAAACGAATCTTTCAACACCAGTGTCAAATAAAGTACCAGCATATCTGTAGCACAAAACACCAGGTTCCGTGGGAGATATGGGGAAAGCCAGTCACCTAGAGTGATAACCCTTTACCATGCATCTTAATGTTCTTTTACTATCGTCCAGGGTTGAATGAAAGTTGCATTTAAAAACTGATAGATTATATGCAGAGACCTCTCTTATACTGTCGTGGTTTTGTGTATAAAAAAATAACCCTTTTATTCTGAATAATCAGGAAAACTATGCTACTAGGTTTTCCTGAAACTGTCAAGATAAATTAATGAATTAAAAACTGGAGTTATGTATATATGTAGACAGATAGCTAACTAACCAGATACACCGTTACTGACCCCAACAACTTGCTGTTCCAGCTTCAGATTTGCTTTGCTCAGGCTGCTGAGCTTCTCCTCCTCCATGTGCAGGTCATCTAGGGTCTGCTGATGGGCCTCCTGCACAACTTTGGCTGCTCTGTTAAGTTTGCTGATATCCTCATTTAGAAACTCTACTTCCTCAGTCAGGTTCTTGACCTGTGGGAAGAAGATGACAGCTTCATTAAAGCCACTGCTGGAAAGTTGGGCATAACACTGAGGGTCATCTCCTTTTGTCATCCAGAACAACGCATGAGGTATCCAGTGTCATAAAGAGCTGTATTTAGCCAAGTTCCTGATACACTTTCTAAAGCTAAATTTAGTTTTTCTCCCACAAAAATGATCTGTTATCTGTCATGGTCAGGAAATGGAGTATTCTGTTTAAACATTAATATGAGTAAATAATTAACATTATTCATAATTATTTAACATTATTAATATGAACTAAATTGGATGGCCAATTTAATTCACATTATTATATAACAGTAACAACACTAAAAGCAATTGCGATTTCTTTTGAGGAGTCATGGCATGTACCGATCGTGTTGTGCCTCAGTATCCCAAGAAAGTGGCAGTTAAAAAAGGGTTCCAGCTGATAAAACATGCCAACATGGAAGTTGACTGTATCAGGCCCATGTGCTTTTTATGAAAGGGAATCAATAAAAATAAGAGTGCTATTTAATAGCCTGCCAAAATTACGGTGTCACTTTGGAGACTGTATCAGAGGCTTGATGCAGACTCCTCACTGTCCTCAATCTACACACAGATGCGCAAGTTAAAACCCTCAAACAAACTCTCAGCCAAAACAAACAAAACACGAAAGTCCTTAACTAGAATTAAAGTGACATCTTCAAGGTCAAACGCCAAATCAATGACACAGCTGGGGACTCAGGCACATCCCAAATTATCTTTTAGCAAACCATATCATGCTCATTCCTCTTCCAAAAAAAAAAAAAAAGGGTTCTTACAGGCCCCATGAAACCATTTTACTCTATTATAGAGTTCAGATGCAATAGGATTGGAACAAATGAAAATGTTTCATTTGGGAAGTTAAATAAGGTTCCATAAGTTCAAACTGGAAATCTGAATTGGGACAGCATAGTTTATCAGACCCTATATTTTGTGCCAGTTCTGACTCTCAATGCTGTAAAGTTGCAGGCCACTGTGTTAATTAACTTAAATAGAGCAAGTCAGATACCAAAACCTGATTTGAGAGTGGAATTCTGGCTGCTAGGCCTTCTAAACTAACATTATGGAAAAAGTACCTTGTGCTCTGTAGTACGTTTCTCCTTCTCTGACTTCACCAACATTGTTTCCAAGTCATCGATTTCTTTCTTCAACTCCGAACATTCATCTTCGAGTTTCCGCCCCCTGGCAGTCAGCTCAGAATTTATCTCCTCTTCTTCCTCCACCCTCTCCGACAGCTCTTTTACTCTGGCCTCCAGCTGGATCTTGGATTTAATCAGCCACTCGCACTGCTCTTCAACATTTGCCAGTGTCTCTTGCTCCTGCCATGATGAGGAGAAAATTGTTGCCAACAGCTGGAAGTAATTTATCAGCTAGGCGAAAATGCTGCTTAACACATAGCAAAGAGATAATTGCCTGCCCTCTGCCCAGCACTTTCACCTACCTTTCCTAAACAGCTGCAATAATATTCCCAGGTCCCTGATCCGATCACTGAGAAGTGGAGAAGTTGCTTGTGTTTGGAGGTGCTTTCGATCTCTCAGGCCAATTCAGTAGATTAGATTACCTCTTCTAAAGCACTTAATAGAATCCTGGTGGCCTAAAGGAGCTAGCGTGCCTCCAAAAATCAGTGGTGTGCTGCTTAAACCACAGCTTCTGGAAACATCCATGCGGGCACAGAGTTTGAGGTAGATAACTGCTCAAAAAATCATCTTTTAAGAAAGCAGAATTCCCTCAGAATATTGCACTATAACTATTATAAGTGCACGGATGTACGTGTTTAATATACATCTCTTCTAATAAATTGAGCTGAGTTATATGTTTTTTAAATTCATAGGCTAAATTAGAATTCATAAGTTTATTTGCAAGTCACTAACTAGATTTCACTGTTATTTTGAACTAAAATTTTTGCCTCAATGATTCTGAGAGTACAAAGTTACACAAAGAGCATATAGTACTCTTTCCTTTATCCTTGCACAGGCACTGCCTCCAGCTCTTACTGGGTGACCCTTTGTTCCTGTGTTATGGGTCAAGTAAAAAGTGTGTTATGGGTCAAGTAAAAAGTAAAGGGGGTTTTTACTACAGAGCACCTTTCATAACTTTAAACCCCTCTAACTTGTCTTCTTTAGAGGCTGAATAAAACCTCTTCTTCATAAGCAAACTCTTTATTGTTGTTGGTCTTGCTGTAATATAACTTTACATACATTTTCATCTTCCATCTCTAGACCTCATCCATCCTTCACAACATGCCAGTTTGGGCAATGTATTAATGATCCATTTGCCTCACTTAACTTGTGTCTGCTAATCAGATCAAGAGTGGGAGACTGGGGGGAGGTAAAAATCCAGGCTATTGGCCTCTGAGTAGCTCCTGGCTGGAGAATGGCTGCCTACCCAGCAAACAGGGCTCAAAAAGGCACAGATGGAGAGAGGTATGGAATAATAAATGTACAACTTCACTGAAAATCCCAAAACAGGGGCTAAATAAAAAAGGAGTATCAGGACATTTAGGAATGGTGAATGCAAATCAGAGAAGCTTCCAATGTATGGGAAATAATGGGGACACTTTATCTTAGTTCACCCCAGATTGACAAGCAGAACAGTTTTTCCTGCATTCCATTCAGCCTGTATACAAGACCTGTCACCACCACTGAACAAAGGGGACAGTCCAATCGACCATCATTGATCTCTTCAGTAAACATGACAGCAGGATTTGGGGGCTGACTGAGCAATGGTGTGGCAGTTTAGCAGTAGGAAGATTCCTTCCCCAGTGGCAGCTTTCTGACGTACTCACAATGTTAATTGGAACGAGGTCACTCAGTTCTAGTGGAATTTTGACCAAGCAAAGAAGGATTTCAAAATATTTCTTTTTTTTTTTTTTTTGATTATTTTGTTTAGCTTTCTCCCTTAAAACAAATAATCATAAAATAGATATTATATATAATAATATATAATGATAGCTCTGTCAACTTCTTTATCACAGTTACAATCTGAACTTATCTCAGCCTTCTTGGGTTTGCTCTGGAGTTTGCTTCCATGTGTTTCCCATGCTCCCCACGATGATCTTTGACATGCACCTTTGTCATGGTAGCTACTTTGCTACTTTGACATGGTAGCTTTTGTCTACCATGCCCTACACAAGCTGGGTTCATTTCTATCTCTTGCATCAACCCAGGTAGCACTGGCTACTTTCCATCAGTAGGAAGAATGATAGAAACTGGGAGGCCCGGTGTCAACCAAAGTTACCTCTTCCCTAAGCCAAAATATTTTACAAATTCTGATTCTTACAGTTCTTACAGTAGCTTTGAAATGGGGCCCAGGAATTTGTATTTTTAACAAGCATACCAGGTAAGACTGGTATACACTGAAGTTGTAGAATCACTGCTATGTTAAATATGTATCAGAAATGCGGGTTTGGGTATAAAGTCTTACATAAAATACAGCCTCTTGGCATGCTAGTAGATAATACAGCTTCAAAATATTAAAGAGTAATAATAATAAAAGAATAACTTGTGTCAGTCTGAAGTACTAAATTTTCTCTGTTTTTGGTAAAGTTTAAAAATAAGAAAAACTGTTGTTTCTTATTTAAAAAGCAAGAAAAATTATATTTGAACACAGAATTTTTCAACTTAACACTGTGCTAAGTAGAGAGGAAAGTATTATAAAGGTGGTTAAAATTTCATCCTGGCCCTTTGGGCTGTTTTGGGATCACAGTAGTCCAGGTGGCTAGGGAGGAGTAACATGAAAGACAGTGAGTAATGACACATTAGCATCATACTGTAGACAGAGGCTTGAATACCAAAACCAGGGGTTTGGAGTCTAAAAACGTACGTATAATGTGATCTGAGGGTTGCTCACCCGGGAAGCAACATGATGCTTTTTTAAAGACAATGGTTCTTAATCTGGCCTGGATATCAGTGTCACCCATAGAGATTCTTTGGACCTACACAGAGTCTGCTTAATCAAAATATCTGAAAGTGGAGTCTAGGCATCTTTATTTTTTTTTTAATGTTTCACAAATGACTTTGATACAAAGTCAAGGTTAAGAACTGTTTTAAAAACTCAACTCATTAGTAATGTTGATTTGGACCCAGGAAGGGGAAGTAAGGAGACCAAAATCAGGATATCTGACTAGAAGCACACTGCAACATTCCTGAAGATCTCAGTCAAGCTTTTCTTGGGACCTACTAAAATCCTGTCTGCTGATTTGCTAATGGGTCATGGGCTACATACAAACTTTAAATTAAGAACCAGAGCTTCCCGGCCTCCATGATGTGCTATTATACAGTAAAAATCCATCTGACAATTTGTCCCTTTTTAAAAGACATCTTGCCAATGAAATCACTTCACTATGAAACAGGGTATCTCCTTGTTTTCATTGTCTTTGGTTTTATAAAATCCTTTGGTATCTGAAAAGCACATGCATCTATTTTTTTTTTTCTTCCGTGTCAACACTGCCTGATTAACAATGAAGTCTAACTAAAAACTTGATTTAAAGAACAAATGGTGTGGCTACTCACAGCCTGAAGCTGAAGAATCAGGTCATTTTTTTCCTGAGTGAGGGATACTTGCTTTGCTTTCAGTTCCTCCCTCAGAAACTCTGATTTCTCCAAGGCTTTCTGTAATTGTGCACACTCTTCCTTCAGTCCAGCTATTTCTTCTCCTCTTTCTGAAGATTTAACAAGAGGCTTGATCTTGAAGAAGAGCCTCATCCAGGCCCAGTTCTTCACAGCCATGAAAGCTCTTATGTTCCATTGTATCAAAATGAGTGCATCCCTAAATCAAGAGAGAAAAAAGAAAAGCAAGTTAGCCCCGACTATAGGAAAATTAGTTCCCAAATTAAAATCCTCAATAAACACATCTTTTTAGGAGTCATAAAAAATTCTTATTAGTCTTCAAAGCACTTTTATATCTGGACTTTCACTTGATTCTGGCAAAAACTCTCCAAGGGATATCTGGGGTTAGCAGTATTATGGACTAGATATCCTAAAAATGTTCCCATCACAAACATCCTTTGAATGAGAGCTGAACCTAAAGAGAGTAAGACATATAGAAGGCACCAAAAACTTGAGCAATAAGTGAATGCATGCATAGCTTGGCCATCTTTACGGAAGGAGGAAACAAGTCTTGGTATTGTAAGAGTCTGTATTTTCATATTCACATGGATAAAAAGGCAAGGCACAAACCTCCAAAGAATCTTACCCTTAATAAAAAGGAGGACTGAAAAATTCATCTACCAGCAAAGAGAGATATCAAATTAAAGTATATCTGATTTGGTGTGAGTGAAGACAAATTCTACTTCAGATTTTTTTTAATGATCCAGTACCACTGAATTATTTAAGGTTTAAATTATACTACCTGAATGGTACAGAAATATCCAAGAACTTAGCACAATGATTTTTTTACTCTGATAATAAATACCTTTTCAACCCTTGGAGTAAGAAAATGCAAAATTACATTGAAAAAAAAACACCTTAAACCCAAGCACCAGAAGTTCTCCTACATAAGGCACCCTGAAGGGGTTAAAATCCAAAGTTACAAAACACATATAGGAAAATGAAGTTGAGCACATATAATAAAAAGTTTGATGAAACCCCCAAGATTTTCAGATAATTGTACTATCTGATGGAGACTATCAAATAATTATGTTAAAAATTATTGACCAGGCGCGGTGGCTCACACTTGTAATCGCAGCACTTTGGGAGACCGAGGCGGGTGGATCACAAGGTCAGGAGAATGAGACCATGGTGAAACCCCATCTCTACTAAAATTACAAAAAATTAGCCAGGCGTGGTGGCAGGCACCTGTAGTCCCAGCTACTCAGAGAGGCTGAGGCAGGAGAATGGTGTGAACCTGTGAGGCAGAGCTTGCAGCGAGCCGAGATCATACCACTATACTCCAGCCTGTGCATCAGAGCAAGACTCCGTCTCAAAAGAAAAAAAAAAAAATTATTGTCAAAGGTAAAAAGGAAAGAACTTTAGAAACAATGAACCACTCTGATACAAGGACATACAGATTTGAAATAAGACCAAATAAAATGTCTAAAACTAAAAAATATAGCAGTTGAAATCAAATACTCAGTGAAAAAATTAAGCAGGTTATTAGAAACACTGGGGGAAAAAAACTAGTGAATTGAGAAAAGAACAAACCCCCACAGCTCCAGACTCCAGGATGGCCCTATAACCTCAGGTTCCAGGCCTGCCCCAGTGCCAGTCCAGACATATAGCCCCAGACTGCAAGCCTACCCCCAATGACCCAGACTCCAGAACCATCCCGATAATCAGTCTAGTCCCCACAGACCCAGGCCCCAGAACTATCCCCATGGACCCAGTCAATAAGGGTGTTCCAGTAGATCCTAACCACAGACTGACTTTCATGGCCCCAGGATCCAGACATACCCTCACTAAGTCCACTACCATGGACTTAGACACCAAGGCTTGCCCATGTGGATCCAAGACCTAGTGTATACAGCCTCCAAGCTAATCTTCATGGACCCAGGAATTGGGCCTGAATGTGCACTGAAACTGCCACCAAGCCATCATGCCCCAAGACTTCAGCAGCAATCCTGCCAGTGGACACTGCCAGCTGGGCTGCCCAGAATCTCTGACCAAGCTTACTGCTGAAGAGGTTTTCCTGTTGAAACCAGCCTATAAAGACTAAAAGATGTACTACTTCAAATGCACAAACACTAATGTAAGGCCACAAGGATCATGAATAATCAAAAAAATATGACACCACCAAAGGAACAAAACAAAACACCAATAACCACCCCTAAAAAAATGGAGATCTACAAAGTAACAAAATCAGACACTGGAGAAAGCAAGAAATTAGAGGTTTCTGAAACAAATACACAAACAAACTGGACAGCTGGAGCAGTGAGGGACGAAGGCCTAAAATCTCTAGCCAAGATGTCTGGTGAAGATCTTGCCCAGTCAAAGCCAGTACATAAATATGGAGGAGGGGGACTACTGTTTCTTCAAATGTACAGACACTTATGCAAAGCTATAATAATCATGAAGGATCAGAAACACACAACAGAATAAAAAAGAATGAAACAAACCCCCTAGAAACCCACCCTAAATGGAGATCTATGAATTGCTGACAAAGAATTCAAAACAATGATCTTAAAAAAAAATTTTAGTGAGCTACAAGAGAACAACTAAACAAAGTGAGAAAAATAATACATGAACAAAAGGAGAAGTTCAACAAGGAAATAAAAACCATAAAAAAGAACCACGTAGAAATTCTGGAATTGAAAAACACAATGACTGGACTGAAAATTCCATGGAAAGTATAAATGCAATCAAGGGGAAGAATCAGTAAGCTCAAAGACAGGTCGTTTGAAATTACTCATTTAGAGGAACAAAAAGGAAAAACAAACGAAAAGAATGGAGAATGCCTACAGCACTTACAGGATATCATCTAGCTTACCAATATATACATTATGGGAGTCACAGAAGGAGCACAGAAAGAGAAAGAAACAGAAAGCTTATTTAAAGAAACAATGACAGAAAGCTTTTAAATCTGGAGAGGAAAACGAACAACTAGATTCATTAAGCCCAAAGAACCTCAAGTAGATCAAATACAAAGAGATCTTCACCAATGCACATTATAATGGAATTCTCAAAAGTCAAAGAGTTTCGAATGCAGCAAAACAAAAGTAACTTGTCACATATAATGAAACACTCCTGAGACTATGAGCAGATTTCTCAGCAAAACTTTGCAGACCAGAAGAGAGTGGTATGATAGAATCAAAGTGCTGAAAGAAAACAAAAGATAAAAACCACCAACCAGAAATACTGTATCCAGCAAGGCTGCCTTTCAGAAATGGAGAGATAAAGACTGCCACACAAATAAAAACTGTGAGAGTTTATCATCACTACTTGCCTTACAAGAAATGCTAAAGGGTGTTCTTCAAGTTGAAACCAAAGGATGCTAACTAACCACACAAATATATATAAAACTGTAAAACTCACTGAAAAGACAAGAACATAGTCACATTCAAAATAATACTGTAATAATGGTGCATAAATCACCTTTTACTCTAATATTAGTTAATGTACAAAATTATTTAAAATAACTGTAGCTACAATAATGGATTAATAGATATACAATATTAAAAAATATTAAATTGTGACATAAGTAACATAAAATGTGGGGACAAGGTAAGTTAAAATGAAGAGTTTTTATATGTAGTTGAAGTTAAACTATTGCCAGCTTTAAAATAAGAGGTTTGTCAGCTTAAGATAAACATGTAACTACAAGATGTTTTATGTAAGCCCCATGGTAACCACAAAGAAAAAACTTCTAGTAAACATACAGAAGATAAAAAGAAAGGAATAAATACTGAGCATTACAAAATATTATCACATCACAAAGGAAGACAGAAAGAAACAAACAATTTTTTAAAAAGTCATAAAACAATTAAGAAAATGGCAGTAGTAAGTCTGTATCTATTAACAACTACTTTAAATATAAATGAAATAAGTTCACCAATCAAAAGACAGAGTGGCCAAATGAATAGAAAAACCAAACCCAACTATATGCTGCCAACAAGAGACACACTTTAGCTTTGAGAACATACACAGGTTGAAAGTGAGAAATGGAAAAAGATATTCCACACAAATGGAAATTGAAAAAGAGCAGGAACAGCTATAGTAACATCAGATAAAATATATGTAAGTCAAAAACTGTAACAAGAGATAAAGAAAGTTATTACATAATGATAAATGGGTCAATTCATCAAGATGATATAAATATCTTTATATTTGACAAGATTTAACATCCATTCATTCATCCATCATAAAAATTCTCAACAATGTAGCTACAGAAGGAAGGTACCTCAACATAATAAAGGCCATATATGACAACCCCACAGCTAACATCATACTTAATGGTGAAAAACTGAAAACTGAAAGCTTTTCCTCTAAGGTCAGGAACAGGACAAGAATGCTCACTCTCAATAGTTTTTTTCGATATAGTACTGAAAGTCCTAACCAGAGTAATCAGCAAAAAGAGGAAACAAAAGCCATTCAAATTAGAAACAAAGAAGTTAAACTATCTCATATAGAAAACACTAAAAACCACCAAAAAATAGAATTAATACATTTGTAAACTTGCAGGATAAAAAAAAAACATAAAAAATTAGTAACATTTCTATATACTAACAATGGACTATCCAAAAAAGAAGTCAATTCATAATAGCATCAAAAAATAAAATAAAATAAAATAGATAGGAATAAAACTTACCAAGGAGGTAAAAGATCTGCACGTTGAAAACTATAAAACATTGAAAAAAGAAATTGAAGACACAAACAAATGCAAAAATATCTTGTGTTCATGAATTGGAAGAACACAGGATAATTTTGGTTAAAAGTCCATAGTCCCCAAAGTTATCTACAGATTCAATGTAAACCCTTTCAAAATTCCAATGGTGTTTTTTACAGAACTAGGAAAAAATTCCTAAAATTTATATGGAACCACAAAAGACCTCAAATAGCCAAAACAATAGAAACAAAGCTGGAAGAATCACATTACCTAATTTCAAAATACGCTACAAACTATAGCAAAGAAAACAGCAAAGTATTGGCATAAAAACAAACATATAGTCCAATGGAACAGATCAGAGAACCCACAAATCAATCTATGCATTTATGGTTAATCGATCTTCAATAAAGTTGCCAAAAACACACAGTATGGAAAGGACAGTCTTTTCAATAAATGGTGTTAGTAAATTAGATATCCACGTGCAGAAGAATAAGTGGATCCTCATCTCACACCATATACAAATATGAACTCAAAAGGAACTAAATACTTAAATTTAAGATCTGAAACTGTAAAATTACCAGAAGAAGACTTGGAGAAAAAGTTTATTGACATTGGTCAATAAATTGCCAACAATTTTTTTTAATGTGACCCCAAAATCAAAGGCAACACAAGCAAAAATAGACAATGGGATTACATCAAACTAAAAAGCTTTTGCACAGCAAAAGAAACTATCAAAAAGGAGAAGATAACCTATGGAATGGGGGAAAATATCTGCAAACTATACATGCAATAAAGGGGTAATACTCAAAATATATGAGGAATTCAACTGTATAGCATGAAAACAACCCCATTAAAAATCAGCAATGACCTGATAGACATTTCTCAAAAGACTACAAATGGCCAACAGTATATGCAAAAATATTCAACATCACTAATTATCAGGGAAATACAAATCAAAACCACAATGAGATATCACCTCACACCTGTTAGAATGGCAATTAATAAAGACAAAAGATAAGGGCTGGCAAGTATGTGGGGAAAGGGAACCCTTGTACACTGTTGATGGGAATGTAAATTGGTACAGCCATTAAGAAAAACAGTACGAAGGCTCCTCAAAAAATTAAAAATGGAACTACCATAGGATCTATCAATCCTAAAATACTAATGAAATTTGAATTTTGAAGACATATCTGCACTATCATGTTCATTGTACTATTATTCGCAATAGCCAAGATATGGAATCAACCTAAGTGTTCACTGACAAATAAATAAAGTGTGGCATAAATATATAATGAAATATTATTCAACCTTAAAAAGGAAAATATTGTCATTTTTGACAACATGGGTTAATCTAGAGGACATTATGCTAAGTATAATAAGCCAGGCACACAAAGACAAATATGGTATGATCTCACTTATATGTGGGATATTAAAAAAGTCAAACTCACGGAAGTAGAGGGTGGAATGGTGGTTACCAGCAGCCAGGCCATAGGGAAAATGAGGAGATGTTGCTCAAAGGACACAACGTTTCAGTTACGCAGGATGAGTAAGTTCTGAAGATCTAATATACAGTATGGTAACCATAGTTACTAATTCTGTGTTGTATACTGGAAATTTGCTAAGAGAGTAGACCTTAAATGCTCTCACCACACACAAAAGATCACTTTGTAAGGTGAGGATTAATCAGTTTGATTGTGGTAATCATTTCATAATACCTACATATATCAAAACATCAGATTATACACCATATATTCAATTTTTGTCAATGGTAACGGAATAAAGTTGGAAAAAGGAAAAAGAATAAACACAAAGTAGAAGAAAAAAAAGAATAAAGGTAAGATCAGAAATTAATGATCTAGAAAAAAAGTTTAAGCGGTTTATTAAATAGACTAAATAAAGATGTGG
This sequence comes from Chlorocebus sabaeus, assembly GCF_047675955.1. NCBI lineage: Eukaryota > Metazoa > Chordata > Mammalia > Primates > Cercopithecidae > Chlorocebus > Chlorocebus sabaeus. Next base: position 28,301,238 of record NC_132925.1, read on the forward strand.
CATGAATGGTCAAGAAAAAGGAAAGAAGGCACAAGAAAACAATACTAGGAATGATAATACTCTAGAAATATAAATAATTTAGGATTATGCTCTAGGAATATAATATAGATACAGTAGAGATTTAAAAATAATAAGGCCAGGTACAGTGGCTCATGCCTGTAATCCCAACACTTTGGGAGGCCAAGGCAGGCAGTTAACTTGAAGCCAAGAGTTTGAGACCAGCCTGGTCAAAATGGTGAAACCTTATCTCTACTAAAAATACAACATTTAGCCAGGTGTGAAGACACACGCCTTTAATCCCAGCTACTCAAGAGGCTAAGGCACAAGAATCACTTGAACCAGGGAGGCGGAGGTTGCAGTGACCTGATATCATGCCACTGCCCTCCAGCCTGGGTGATAGAGAGAGAGTCTGTCTCAAAAAATAAAATAAAATAAAATAAAATAAAATAAAATAAAATAAAATAAAATAAAATAAAATAAAATAAAATAAAATAAATCGATCAAATTGAAAAATTCAAAAGAAATGTAAAATTTCTTTTTTAATAAAAGAAAGCTTCCCTGCACTAATTAAGAAGAAAATATCTCATTAGACATGTAACCAATAAATAAATTGAATCAAAATTATAAGACCTATCACAAAAGAACCACCAGATCCAGATTATTTTATTGGCAATGCCTACCAAAGAGTCAAAGACCAGTTATAAACTGGTTCATGTTTTGAAGAGAGAAAACATTCTTCAACTGTTTATGAGGTTAGGATAACCTTGATTCAAATTCAGATAACACAGCAGATGAAAATTATAGGCCAATCTTATTCATGAATATTGATGAAAAATCTCATGGTGATATTACAATCAAACCCATCAATGTATGAAAATATTTCTTAACCAAAGTAAGTTTAACTTTTTAAAAAATCTGTTATATATTTCCACACATTTATAGATTAATTCAGAAAAACCATGTGATTGTTTCAATAGATGCAGATAAATGATTAAATAATTTCCTGATAAAAATGCTTAACAAAATAAAATAGAAGGAATGTCCTTTGTACAATAAGTCATTTCTACAAAAACAAAACAAAACAAAACAAAACAAAACGACACTGAACATCATTCTTTATAGGGAAATGATAGCTTTCCCCAAAGTTAGAAATATGAAGACATTTGGCAAAAGTTTCTAAAGGCTGATATACCACAAGTGGGTAAGAACATGGGAAAACGGGACTCTCATACATTGTTGGTGGAGAATATGGCATATTAGAAAACAATTTGGCAACATCTTGCAAAGTTGAAGTTGTGTGTGACCTAAAACCTATTATTAATTCATGCCCTAGAGAAGTGACACTCAAAGTGTGTGCCTCAGACCAGCTGCTATCCACAAACTGTTATCAGAAAATGGAGTATTTTGAGTAATGATGCCCTCAAGAAACTCTTATATATACGAATGGGGAGACATTTACAAAAATGTCATTGCAGAAGTTACTGGCAAAAAAAAAAAAAAAAAAAAGGAAATAACAAATTTACATTAGCTGGAAAATGGATAAATAAATTATGATATATTCATGTAATGGAATACTATACAGCAGTTAAAATCAATAAGCTAGTCCTAGATTCATTAATATAGATATATTTCAAAGAATAATACTGAATATAAAAGACAAACTTCAGGACAATATATAAAAAATATTATTTACATGAAGACTAAGCACATGTAAAATCATGTCACATTTTAAGGATATCTGCATATCGAGTAAGCAAAGGTATGAAAACATACTTTTATATGACATATATAAAACATGGAATGAGAGACACAAACTCAGGGTCTGAAAAGGAAAAGGTAAGACTTGGATTACAGCAGAACTATATGGGGGCTTCAACTATGTATGTTAATTTTTTTAAATGTTGTTAGCAATTACAGAAAAAAATATTAAGAGTTGGCTGGGTGCCATGGCCCATGCCTGTAATCTCAGCACTTTGGGAGGCTGAGGCAAGAGGATTGTTGAACCCAGGAGTTCGAGACCAGCCTGGGCAACATAGGGAGACCCTGTTTGTACAAAAATAAAAAATTAATAATGTTAAGAATTGAAATGCCTTCATGATGACTCCATGAGTATGTATTATAGTATTTTTTATTTGCTTGAGATCTTTCAAAGTAATTTTTAAGTCACGATTTAGAAAGAATGGATCATAAAGGTTTCACTTCAGACATTAAGAAAGTAAACTATAGAGAAATTAAGAATCTTACCCAAGTTTACACAACTGGTCCTAGAAGCCATGTTTCCTGACCCCCAAACTCCCATACCACACTGACCACTATATGAGAGTCACAGAAGACCCTTAAGAGTCATCTCTCTACTATCTTTGACATCACCATGTAATAATCATTTTCTCTTGGGAAAAAACAGAATTAACAAATTGTCAATTAAACAAGTTACACCAAGATCTGTAGACCTCTCTTCAGAAGACAATATATGCTAAGGGAAAAATAAATACAACTTCAGCATCCCTTGCTCACAGTCCCTTTGTTTGGAGATTTTGCTAGCTTGCTTTCCATGATTCTATTAAACAACAGACAAAACCAATGCCTAAGAATGTACAAGCATGGTGATAAATGTCCCTAGTGAACCTGTCTGAAATAAAGTAAGAAAGTTATGATTACATGTCAACAAGAGCCACAGTTTCTGACCCACGGGACGTAACAAAGGGGTCAGAACACCTCGGTCTTTGAAGCATACTTCCCCACAGAGTTGGCTGTGGAATATATGCAAACCTTTCCAGGTCTGCTTCTGATATAAATTGTGAGTCACACCACTCTCAGAGATCCAGACTTCTCAGAATATAAAAATCTCTCTCAAAGGGAAGCCTGAAAGCATGGCAAGAAATATCTGAATTATGCCTATACTTGGTTGAATAGAGCAATAAAAGCCCTTTGCACTCTGTCTTTTTGTTATATTATGATTTTAAAATGTTTAAGACCCAGCCTAACCAGAGAAGGCAGCTCTTGACCTACTATAAGGCAATGAGATTAGTTGCACTGGTTAAGGCACACTATTACCCTAGCAGTGGGGGTGCAGGGTGGGCATATAATACCTTTCTTCCAGAATCTTCTGGAATTTGATTCGCATCAGTTTGCCCTGTGCTCTGGCTTGGAACAATGTGAAGACTTTAGATAGTCTCTCATCTCTCATTGCTTCCAGTTGACCCAGAAACCCAGCTTTAAAAAACACCTAAAAGAAAAGTCAGATGTTAGCTCCACTCATAATGGGTATTCAGCAAATGTTTATTGAATGATCCTTGAGCAACTGTTGTGTTCCTAGGGATAAATGTATCAATTCCATTTCTTGTAAGTTTTATTTAATGTGTAAAATCTACACCCTAGAAAGTTTGATTTTATAAATCTAAAATGTGAAAAAAAAAAAATATGTTATTAAATCTGTGGTTCTATTGTTTGCTTAAGAATGTAAACTATTCTTCCCCTTATCTATTAATAATGTCTCAATTGTTCAGGGAACCTGGTTTAAGTTTTAAGATGGGTTCAGGCATGCAGTGCTCCAAAGTACCAGGTAGCGTTCTGCAAACATTTTCTGTAAAGAATCAGATAGTAAATATTTTTAGGCTTTATGGACTACATACAATCTCTTTAGGATATTCTTGTTTTTTAAACAATTCATGAACCATCTAAAACCATTTTTAGCTAGTGGACAATATATTAAAAATAGGACCAGGCTCTTGGGCTGTAGTTTGCTGACGTCTGTTCTAGAGTAAGGCACTTTTGTCTAGGCATCAAATAATCCACAAAAATATTTTTTCAAGAATAATTACTAACAAACAAGGTGAAATGAGTGAGGTGCCTAAGGCACACATTTTATGGAGGCACTAAGTGTGAGAGTGCCCTGAGAGTGTGTGCCTCTCAACCTCACTTGCTCAACCCTGAGAATGAAAGCCTCTTTGAAATTTGTGCCTTAGGAGCTTCACTTGCCTCATGTCAATCTTGGCCCAGACAGAGCAGTAGTATACAGCAAAACTAACTAAACACACAAGGAAGGAAGGCATCATCAGTGAAAATCAGCAGAAACAATAAACAGCAGAAACTGATTCCCAAGTACTCAAAATGTGGGAGCCAACGTTTTATAACCATATACTACAGAATTCTAATTCTATGAGGTCTTTATCCTGAATTTTCCAACTCTCCTTCAAATAATTTGTTCCTTATATGGATGTCATTACGAACAAACTGATGTTGACTGCCAGATAAGACCAAATCTATTGATTAGTTAGAAGTTTCCCAAAATATGTGAATCCCAAGCTCATCTAAGATGAAGTATAATTTAGGGAATCACATTTAAGGAAATTGGTTTTGGACTAATTTTTTTAATAGTGGGTTACCTTTGAAGTTTTAAATTACTCAGAGAAATTAGTCCCTAAAAGAATACTGTCCCTAAAAGAATATTGCAGATGAATCAGATCACACATAGATAAGCCATTAGCTCTAGGAAGTCAATTCACCTTTTTCTAGCTCTGATATATACACATTTTCTCACAACACCAGGTTGATTCAGTATTTTATATCTTGGCACAAATTTGCTTAGATGACTAATTATAAAAATGTAAATGTAGTCAAAACTGAGGTTTAAAAAACATTGAATTTTTTCTCAAACAGCACTGAAGTTTTCACCTTCAACTAAGATCTATTTGTGTTATTTATGGTCATGACAGCTGAAGAATGCCTTATAATTGAGCATTCACAGGTATTTTAAGATGCACACTCTTCCCCCCATTCGTCTCCACATGCATTCTTTGCAGTTTTCTGGTTACCTTAGTGATTCCAAATCGGTACTGGGTATGGTCTATCTTCAAGGAGCCAAGTAATTCTTCAGCTGCTTTTCTGCTGCTCACAAACTTGCTCTTTGGAAAGGTCCTTGGATTCAGAATGCAGTACCTAATTTAAAATAAAGAAAAAATCCTGGGTTGGGAAATCATATTATTCAAATAAAGACTAATCTAGACAAATGAAGTGAAAGGAGATATACATTTTTATCTCTGTTATTAATACATTCAATTTTCACAAAATTCTTAGTAATAATAATGAGGGTACAAGCAATAATCCCTTGCATTGGTATAATAGTTTGTACTTTTCATATTGCTTTAGAAGCAACCTCATTTGATTGATTGCTCAATTAGGCAGGGGTGGGATTGGAAGAGGAAAGAGAGGGAGGGAGGAAAGCATAAGTATCTCTACTGTATGGATAAGGAAACTGAAAAGCAGAGACATTAAATGTCTTTTCCAGGATTCCTTCACCCTGTTGGTGAGTTGGTGGAAAACAAGAAATATGTCTCTTAATTCTAAAGCAAGAAATATGCCCCTTTTTACTCTACCAGACTTTGCTCAAATTGACTTGATGACCTATAATTTAAACTTCTAGAATCCAGGAAATAGAAAAGATGCCACTCCTGCCTCCTGCCATATACCCTGCTGGCTTCCTTCCTTTTAGGGGCTTGCTAGTAAAGCCACAGCGTGCTTCGATGGCAGCTACGATTAAGTATACACAACATTTCAGAGACTCAGTTCAGCCTCCATATGTTTCTTCTGTATTTATTTCTTCTATATGTGGGTCTATTATCTGTTAATAGAGATTTAAGGATATTACAGTTACATGGATGTTGGATTTAAGGGGAAATAATAATGGAACTCTGTCATCATATATCTTCCCACCACCAAAACACATCGATTTGTAGTCTGGAGGACATCAACCAAACAAACAATGCATGCCTAAACACTTGGAAAGGGAGGAAAACAGAATGAACTGCCTCAGGCTTCTTGGATCCTGGAAGGTATGTTTACCTTTGTTTAAAATCAGCATACTGCAGTCGGTTTGGAAAACCTTCACGGCATATCCTAATCCCTTCCAAGACACCATTACAGCGCAACTGCTGTAGAACCAAGTAAGGGTCCAATATACCTGGAAAAAAAAAAGAGTCACGGTGGATCTGTGCCTGAAAAAAAATTATTGGCCCAGATTTTGTACCAATTGCTGCATCTTGGGTTTAAAGAAAGTCTGAATCGGATAGTTTCCACATGATAGGTCATAGGAGTTCACTCACTTATGGCCTGATAGTACTCACAGTAATCATCCTATTATGTAGGCATCTCCAAATATGATTTCCCTGAAATTCCTTTAAAATGGAACATGCCCCTTAATTCACAGTTAGATGAGATGTTTCTAAGCAAATATTCTTGGAAGGCAAAAAGATTACATTTTTTGCTAGAATGTAAATGGCTGGTCTCACGTTCATTTGCCAACCAAAAACCAGCCAGAAAGGGTGATAAGAACACAAAAGAGAACTGGCTTCTCTGCGCAGGATGGGGAAGGGATAAGAAGAAGGAGGAATAAAAGAAAAGGGGAAGACGGACACAAGCACAACATTCTGTTTACAGTTGTGCTTAGGAAGGACTTGTCCACATGCCAGACTTCATTCTCCCCTTATTTTCATGAGAGTGCCTACGTCCTATTCTGTAGTATAAGCATCCTTCTGTCACCTTCTCATTCATCAAAAGAAGCTCTACTGCAGCTGTCAGCTGCAATCTCCAATAGAAGCCTTTGAAAAACCATCCAAGAAGCCACTGTCCCTGCCCTCAGAGAGTCTTCTGAAACAAGCCAAGGATCACATCTCCCATCACAAATTTCTACTACGGTATTACATGAAAAACGAAAACAAAAAAGGACTCCATGCCCAAGGTCACAGAAATAAACTTAAATCATATACCCATATTTCTACACTCCAATCTCTTTCACAGACAGAAACACATAATCTATAAGAAGGCAAAAGTAGGCCGGCACAGCGGCTCATGCCTGTAATCACAGCACTTTCGGAGGCTGAGGCGGGCAGGTCACTTAGGGCCAGGAGTTCAAGACTAGCCTGACCAACTTGGCGAAACCCCGTCTCTACTAAAAATGCAAAAATTAGCCAGGCATGGTAGTACACGCCTGTAGTCCCAGCTACCCAGGAGGCTGAGGCACAAGAATTGCTTGAACCCAGGAGGCAGAGGTTGTGGTAAGCTGAGATCGTACAGCTACACTCTAGTCACTACACTCTAGCCTCAGGGACAGAGCAAGATTCTGTCTCAAATTGTTACTTTTTTTAAAAAAGGGGAGATACAGGGAGTAGAATCCTATGACACCTTAACATCAGACTCACTCATTCTCTTTAAGTACATATAAATAACTGTTTTGATTAGATCATGAAGCTTTTCTTACGACTTTGTCTTATGACTTTAAGAAAAAAACCAAACCTGCTGAAATCCAAGTTGACTCCATGGGAAGCAACTCTAATAGGTAACAGAATTGCTCCAAAATAGAACACAGCTAATTAGATTCCTTGCTAGATGGAAGCAGTGTCCCTAGACACATCCAGAAATCCAGCTGATAGGAAACAATGAGGCAAAAACATACAGCCATGAATGAACATGAAGTGTTTGTATCACAGAAACTCTAAGGGCAACATCATTGTTTTGTATCACACTTTCCCAAAATAGGCCACAGTGTGTCAGGATTGGGGTCTTAATTACAGAAGGTTAGCAAAAATGCAAGATACTAAGGAACCTCAGAAATCAGAACCAGCAACATCTGGCTACATATTATAAGGGTGGTTAGTGCTCTAATGACTTAGGGCTTGTCATATACACTCCTTGGAGGCCGACAGCTTCCAAACCAAGCTCCAGAGGGGCCTGTAACTCCAAAGAGATGGCTGGGAATCTTCAAGCTCATGAAGTAAGGAAAGCAATCCATGTAGTTATTTTTGGTAAAACCCTTGTTTGGGGAATTGAAAACATAAAAAAAAAAAAAAAAAAAAAAATCACCAACATCCACCTATCACATCATCCCCCTACAACTATTCACTGATCAAAATATATCCACTGCCCAGAATTACATAACTATAAAAAAAAAAAATGCTATTAGAAAGAGGGAAGAAGATGTTGGCATTGGCAAGGAGGACTAGAGGGTGTTCTCAACAATTAGAAATGGATTTAGGAACTGTCTTTATGGTCAATTTAGATAACTCAGACCAAATAACTTCCTTTATGCTGAAATATCTACCTTAATCCCCTAATTGATTACTCAATTCCCTTTTTATTATAGTTTGCCCTTGTAGACAATGGCATGGGAGCTCATCCATGTTCAGCATAAAATTCAAGGAGGAATTTAAATAGCAATATCAAACATTCTAATGTTGCCCAATTGAGACTGCTCTGTGAAATCCTTCTGTATGTCCATGTCATTGGCAATATTGAGAAGGTTCCAAAGACCTCATTTTTAACATATTTTCATTTTTCTATACAAAATTCTACCCTTACATAAAAGGCATCAATAAATATTTCTTTAAAAGATATTCAATATAGCTAATATCAAATCTATTTCCTAGAGTGAATTACAAAGAAATCTAGTTCTTACCCGGCATTTTATTCACATTGGGATTTATGCATCTCACAAAATGAGGTGCTGTTGATTTCAGATTAGTCATCAATTTATTCAGGTTTTCCTAAAATGGAGACCATAATAAACATAAAATCACTTTGCAAATCACTAAAAACACCAATCCACCTCACAAATGTCTCCAAATCTATCAACTCACTCTCACAGCCAAGATGTATTCTAACAGTAAAATAATGAATTCAACATTCTTTCCTGCTTACCCAATGCACGTTATTTCTTTCCTATGGCAAGTCAATATTTATTTGACAGACATAGTTCAATTGTGAATCATCTCTACCTATTTTGAATTTGATAGCAGTATCAAAGTTATGGCTTGGCAATAAAATGGCTTGAAAAAAGAAATTGTTTCTCAAGTTCTCTCTCTGTGGAAAACCTTTATCTTAGGTTAGATTCTCTAGAAGCCAAACCTGAGATGGGAATTCTGGTTTGAGAGATTTTTAGGGAGTGAAGAAGGCTGGGAACAGTAGGGGAAGAGAAAAGCAATGACTCAGACTCAGCTTCAGTCTGATCCTTGCAAGCAAGAGCTGTAAACACAAATGCACCAGTTGCACTACAGGTGGTCCTCCTTGAGGCAAGGGAGAGGCTAAAGTCTGGAGAGGAGGGCAGAGAGGCAGCTTAGTTCCCCTTTCACTAAGTGCAATTCTGACAACTCAGAGTTGTTATGAGCCAATATGCACATCAGCTGGAAGATGGGTGCAGGGATGATAAAGGGGTTGTAGGTGGGAACCAACAAAAAATAAAGCCCTTAATTATAATAGCATAAACTTCAACTTTTCCAACTTGCTAATTCCTGATACTTTACCCTTATTTGAGGATGTGAAATGTCAAATAAATAATAACACATGCAGATTGTGAGGCAATTAATACATGAATAGATGCAATTAAAAATTACTTTATGCAGAGATGCAGCTGTTTGGAATGAAGTTCCTTTCTTTCGTTTCTTTTCCCCAAATGGTATAGCTAGCAAAAAAAAAAAAAAAAAGTAAAAAGCTCATTTTTGTCACATTATCCTACCTCGCTGATGGAAGCATAAATTCATCAGAGTTCTAGAACAATATGGCAATATCTACCAAAAGTTTCAAAATATGTATGTCTTTTATCACAAAATGTATATTTTTAGTGCTTTTCCTTAAGGATATAATCAGGCAACTGTGCAACAATACTCACTGAAGCATTATTTAGTCACTGCAAAAAAATTAAGCAAAAACAAAGTTAATCCACAAATGCACACCATAGGAGATTAATTTATGAGAGAATATGCATACAGTGAAACACTGTAAGCTTTTAAAATGATGACGTGGATCCATATAACTTATATGGAAAGATTTCTAGGATATTTTTAGAGAAAAAGTTTGTTTGCAAAGCCTAAATTTTATATATGATGACCTTGAGTATGTAAACATGTTTTTAAGTGCAGCTGTGTTATGGGTGACTATAAACATGAAAAATGTTGGGAGGTGTAAATACCAAAATGTAAATAGTTAGTTAATCTATATGAGGTTACAGGTAATTTTTATGTTCTTTTTTTTCAGTTTTTCTATATTGTCTGTGTTTTTAGCTACATTCATGTATTTATATTCATGGTTTATAAAAAATAATAAGTCTATTTCCATTTTCTTGAAGCAAAAGAACCTGTGCTAGGCCAACCAGCTTTATAAACATTTGAATAATGCTAAGTCACTAAGATGTGCAACTCAGCAACAACAAAATCCATAGGCAAGTTGGACAGAATAGGGTAGCTGTCAATATGGAAAACTAATAAAATATTCTCTGTGCCTGAGTAGCAACTGTGCGGTGGCAGATGTCATGAAGCTTAATCACTAATGTTCTTTTGAAACACCCCAGGTCTCTCAGTGAAACTCTTGACTTCTTTGTACTTCAGTTTTTCCATCCATGAAAAGGGAATATTTCATTAATTTTTAAAAAAGAATTATAACCCTGGTTTAAATTATTTGGATTCCCCGGGAGAAAGTATGGTTATTACTAGCAATTTAAAGTTTGGATCCATCAGAAACTTGGAGGCAAGTATTTTCAGAGGGTGTTTTAGAATTTAAAAAAAAAAAAGGCCATTCTGAACAATTCTTGTCTTTTAGTTCCTAAGAACACAGTACACACCCTGAAGAGTTAGAAGACGATTTCTCCTCTAATTCTCTGCCCAAACCATTCTCTGATCTCTTATGATCAGAGAATTACTCAACTGGGAGTCATAAGCGTATGTGGCTACTATCAAACAGACTTCTCAGAGGTACTTTAGCAGCTATTAGAATCAGGCAAATGTACTGCCTGAACATTAGCCGGGTCCGGACACAATAGCTTCCATCTCTTCTTGAGGCAGGCCCAGAGGATTTCAGGCATGTTCCAGAATTATGTCATCATGTGCTGATAAAGCCAGAAAGTGCTAAATTTTCTCTCCATTCCCTATGTCAGTCAGGAGAACCAATCAGCCTGATAGGGGCTGGGAGTTAACATGCAGCTGGGTGTAAGATAACAGCAGGGTATGTTTGAAAGTGAGAGTATGCACCCCATTTAAAGAACAGTTGGTGTACTGTTGCCATGGGGAGATCAGAACCCAGGCTGGCTAGATTATCTATTTCCCCAGAATTTCCATTTTTCAAAAGAAAACGGAAACTCAAATGTGTATGTGAAATCTGATTTTTAAAATTTGTGTGGACCAAACAAAACGTGTTTGAAGGCCAGTTTCTGCTCAGAGGCTGTCGATCTGTGACTTTTGCTGTAAATCGTGGAGAGCTTCCCTCTGTGTGTAGTTAGCATTTACTTCAGTGAGGCTGGTGTTAGCAACTTTGGCTCAGTATCTTCAAATCCATCATATGATGGTGCAGAAGTTTTCACTGCATCCTAAATGCAGTGATATGCATTAACTTGTCTTAAGTAGCATCCCTGATTTTACAAATCTACTATATGGCAAAGCCTAGGTAGAAAGATAGGAACACTGTACATATCTTAAAGTGTCATGGTAAGAAATGAGTAAGATAATGTATCTAACAGTACTTTGTAAATTACAAACTACTAAACAAGATTAGTTGTCAGAATAGAATGCCTGCTAAACAGGTATTTGCTGCATGCTAGAGGCTACATTTGAGCAAGTCAGACATAATACCTGCCTTCACAAAGCTTTTAATAACCCTAAGTGCACAGAGTGCTGTGAAAGAGAATATTTCAAGATACTTGGGGCAATAACTATATAACTATATATATATGTGTATATATGTAACTATATATATGTGTATATATGTATATATATAGTTATATAGTTATTTAGATATTTGGGGCAATAAGTTATTGCCCCAAAATCATTCATCAAAACATGTTTTTTGTTTTCCGTTTGTAGCTAGGTGAAGAGGAAGACAAAAGCAGGCCAGGAACAGACTTCTTGAATCTATCTTAGAGCACTATTAACATCTCCCTGAAGAATCCCCAGCCTGAAGACAGAAAGGCTAATAAGAGAGGACGACTCAGACCACAGGGAGCAGAAACATATCACAGGAAAGAAGCAAGAATTTTTGTAAAAGCTGAGGCAGCCATGGGTTCCATTCTGAGGCTGAAAAATCAAGGAAGGTTGTATGACTCACCACTGTCAGTACTCATGTAATTTTCAAAAAGGCTCGCCAGGAGTCTGTTGGAAGACTTCTGAAATACAGCTACCACTGTTTCATTAAGGAGGTCTTTGTTCTTTTCCAGCCAACCACTGATATTATAAGGTACCTTTGGAAAGGCATGCATTTCAGGTAATAAAAAGAAAAAAGATTGCATAAGTTAACATAGAAGGCTGTGCATTACCTTTTTTTTCTTCTTCTTTTTTGAGACAGGGTCTCATTCTGTTATCCAGGCTGGAATGCAGTGGCATAGTCACAGTTTGCTGTAGCCTCGACCTCCTGGTCTTAATCAATCCTTCCCCCTCAGCCTCCAGAGTAGCTGGAACTATAGGCACATGCTGCCATGGTTGGCTATTTTTTTTTTTTTTTTTTTTTGTATTTTTATTTATTGTGCGTGTGTGGAGATAGAGTTTCCACATGTTGCTCAGTTTGGTCTCAGATTCCTACGGCTCAAGCAATCCACCCATCTCAGCTTCCCAAAGTGCTGGGATTACAGGGAGCCACCATGCTCAGCCTGTGCATTACTTTTAATAAATCACAAATTATGTGGGTCCTTTACCTTTAAGTCAGTTTAAGGTAATAGTACTGAATAACACTCCAAAAGTCCATTGGGCATCCCAAAAAGATTCTCAAGATTCTTATCATTAACATTGTCAAAAGAAAGGAACAGACAGGATGGGAAGAAGGGAGAGAGAGAGGGGAAGAAGTAGAAGAGAGGAGAGATAAGAATGGGGAGAGAGAGCAACAGAGAGGAAGGAAGGATTGAATGGTATTTCACCCCATCAGTCCTTTGAAGGCAAGAATGATAAAATAATCCAACTGTCTCTGACACACAGTGAACACTCAAAAAAACCTAGCAATTGCAATGGTATTTTACGGTATATATCATTATAATTAATATGCCAGGATATCAAAGAAGAGAACTATAAACATATCTGTGTACAGCTGGCAGGCCATTTTCAGGTCGAAGCATTATTTTATCCTTTATCAGTTCTCCTTTTGTTCCACCCAGAATCACCATCCAGAAGTAGAAGTGCAGAAAAAGGGGCATATACGCCGGTGAGGAAATGAGGAGAGGTAGCAAGAGTCATCAGAAACCTTTTTTGGCCATAGTTTGGAGACCATTACTTCGCATTGACTATTTCTTTATGGGAGAATAAAAAAATCTTCAATAAAAAGATCAATTGAAATCACTCATTCACACAACGTTAAGTTAAAAGGAAGGACAAATGGGGAGAAACTATGACTTTGATGGTCTCCATGCCTTTCTGAAGCTGCCTTGCTTTGAGTTGAGGTTGACAGAGTCCATTTGGAGATTTTTGACCTCTGTGCACATGGAATGCTATTGTAGTATGGCCATTTCATTTCCTGAGTGCTAAATGGTTACACTACCTTTTTTGTGGAACTGAGATGTATTTTGTTCTTCTCTTCATTTAATCTAAACATTACTTAAATATCATCTAAGGGCTTTAGCTGAGCATATTTGAAACAAAATCAGGAAAATTCAAGACTGGGGGTCCAGAGGTAACTCACCACTCCTGCATAATGGACAAGTTCGAAATGAGCTTCAAATTTCTTCTTATCAGGCTTGGGCTTCTGGAGATGAATCGACTTTCCAAAATGGTTGTCAAAGAGTTTGGTCTTGAAAGTCAGGTCTGTAGCCTTAGGAAACATACACTCTTCTTCAAGTATGGAAAAGATGCCCATTGGCTGTTGAAGAGACATAAGAGCAGCAGATTTTTTTTAAAAACACCTGCACTTTCAGTAGGGGGTCAGTATAAATTATTTCCCAGGAACCCAATCAATTGACAAAGGGAAGAATATTCACTGCATAAAACTAGCAATCATCTGTTGGGAACAGGTCCTCCAAAATCTGGCCATAAACTGGCCCCAAAACTGGCCATAAACAAAATCTCTGCAACATTGTGACATGTTCATGATGGCCATAACACCCATGCTGGGAGGTTGTGGGTTTACAAGAATGAGGGCAAGCAACACCTGGCCCACCCAGGGTGGAAAACCGCTTAAAGGCATTCTTAAACCACAAACGATGGCACAGCAATCTGTACCTTAAGGACATGCTCCTACTACAGATAACTAGCTAGACCCATCCCTTTGTTTTGGCCCATACCTTCGTTTCCCATAAAGGATACTTTTAGATAATCTAATATCTACAAAAACAATGCTAATGACTGGCTTGCTGTTAATAAATATGTGGGTAAATCTCTGTTTGGGGCTCTCAGCTCTGAAGGCTGTGAGACCCCTGATTTCCCACTTCAAACTTCTATATTGCTGTGTGTGTGTCTTTAATTCCTCTAGCGCCGCTAGGTTAGGGTCTCCCTGACCAAGCTGGTCTCGGCAATCATCCATTCAACAAATATTAATTAAATATCTGCTACTTAATACCCTTACCAGTACCTGCTGGTGATTGATGCAGCCATGAGCCACATACACAAAGTGCCTGTCCTCAGGGTGCATATGTTCTAGTAGAGTGGCAGACAATAGGCAAGTAAACAAAGAAATAACTCCAAAAATCAAATGACTTAGTTTCATATAAACGCTCTGAAGAAAACATTCAAAGTAATGAAATAGAGAATGACAGGGGGTAAGGAGGTTTTAGATAGAGTCATTGGGTAAGACACTTCTCCTGAATGAAAACAAGATGAGAAGATCTGTGCACAAGTATTCCAGGCAGAAAAATGAAGAATGCAAAGGCCCCGAGGCCAGAGCCCACTTGGCAAGTCTGAGGTCCTGCCAGAGGTCAGTGTGGGCAGAGAAAAGCTAGCTTGACGGAGTACATGTTAAGAGAGAATGTCAAAGAGGTAAGTAAGTAGTAGCTGGATGTCAAAGGCCTTATAGGCCGTAGTAAGACATGTGGCTTTCATTTTAAATGTAATAGGAAGCCTTTGGAGACTTTTTAAATGAAGTGCTGTGATTTGATTTATGCTTAAAGAGGATCATTGATTTAGAAAGTAGGGCTCGTGGGCTCAGTCCTGCCTGCACTCTGTACTGAAAAGCCAGTGAGCTAAGAATGGCTTTTACATTTTTAAAGCGTTTTAAAAAAACAAACAGGTTGAGTGAGGTGGCTCACACCTGTAATCCCAGCACTTTGGGAGGCTGAGGCGGGCAGATCACCTGAGGTCAGGAGTTCGAGACCAGCCTGGCCAATATGGTAAAATCCTGTCTCTACTAAAAATACAAAAATTAGCCCAGAATGGTGGTGTGTGCCTGTAATCCCAGCTACCCAGGAGGCTGAGACAGGAAAATCACTTGAACCTGGGAGGCAGAGGTTGCAGAGCCAGACTGGGCCACTGCACTCCAGCCTGGGCAACAGAGAAAGACTCTTGCCTCAAAAAACCAAACAAACAAACAAAAAAAAATGTTACTGCAAATCTCATGAACTCCATTAGCACACTTTTTCTCTAAAGGACCATATAGTCTCTCTCAGACCTTTGCTATGCACTTAGTCATTGAAGCACTGAAAGCAGCATGCAACAACCTGTAAACAAAATGAGTGTGGCCATGCTCCCATCAAACCTGATTTACCTAAACAGGCTGCAGGCTAGACTGGGTCCACAAAGTCAGTTTGCTGATCCCTGATCTAGAGTAGTGGTAGTGTTGGAGCTTATGAGAAGTCATTAAAAATAAGATATGCATTGAATTTAGAGCTGAGTGCCAACTTGCTGATGGAGAGAATGTGGTGTGTAGGAAAATTTTATTGCATCATATAGCACATAATTTTTTAAATGCATTTTTTACATTTATTAGACTTACAAATCCTTTACTTGACTGCAAATTTCCTGAAGGCAAAAGCTATTTATAAAAAATGCTTATATTTCTCTACAACATTTTACACAGAGTCTTATATACAGTAGTGTGGTAAAAGGCCTAAAATTAAGACCCAACATTATGTGTGCCTTGGCATCTGGGAAAAAACAGGAGGGGCTCAAAAGTTCCCTTTCTGTTGTGCTCCCATGTGTTATGTCCCTTAGCCAAACACTCTCCTTATGGCAGGGATCATGCATAGTGCCTGCTTATCCCTGAGTAATGGGTTTCATTTCTCTATCAGCCCATGAAATTATTCAAACAAGCCTATCGCACCCTCTTGTAGAATTCTACTGTCACGTCACCTATAACTACTACAAAGTCTGCCTCCCACAGCCCCTGCTTTTTCACTCTTTTTTCAGCACAGCCCTCCTGTGGCCCTGCATGGTTCAAGGTGTACCCCCTGCAGGCTGTGAGCATATGTGGCTACTAAAATGCTGGTCTCATCTGTCTAGTGTTGAATGTCACATGTTCAGCCTTTCCCATAAACCTAGGGCAGGATTCCCTCCTTCAGCAAAGGGGTGAAGAGGAAGCAACCAAAACAAATAGTTGCAAAGTAGACTTACTTGTTGGTTTTTAAAAAAGTAAAAGCCTTTGTTTTAAGGCTTATTTCCAGTAATACTAGAAGTTCCTGGAATGCCAGGATGATGCCTTCTGGGGTTTGCACATCATAACCCTTATCATAGTAGGTTCCGAGGTAACTAAAGTGTAGGCCCTCAGCACATTTCTGCTAAGTAATTAATTGACAGGTGAACCCTGAGACATACAGGTCTAAGTTCTGGGAACTTGACTGCTTTGCTGTGATCAATTATCAAACAAAATGTAAGAGTTGCCAATCAAAAAAAGCATGGAGGTATGTGTTTAAAGAAAATACTCATGTGCATACAAGAAACAACTAGATATTAATATGATTTCATTTTATATTAAAAACACCAAGAATGAACACATCTGAAAAGTTTCCCCTGGGAGGTGATAACACATAATGCCAAGATGCTGCCAGTAGTTAAAATATTTTAGAACTTTCTTTGGGATACCTGATACTATTAACTACTGACATCAAAAATTCCTATTGTCTGATGGAATATCATTATATATTATTCAGGTCAAGTCAGGCCAATAAAGTAAATAATGTAATCAAACTAGGCAGTGGAGTTTGGACTAAAAAACCAGTGAATGAAAAGTATTGAAGCAAATTTTCTCTTGAGGCTGGTAAAATTCTAAAATCTATCCTAATCCCAATACCGTGAGAAATTTTCCAAAGAGCTAAATTATTGGAAGAAGTATGTTGCCTTCTAGGGTGTTTACACCAAATAGTAAGTTTTTAAATGTATAATTTGGAGAGTATTTATTAAGAAATAATAGGGAAAATCTCTTTACCAATGCCTTATGTATAACCATAAATATGTCATTATATATTAATACTTTAGTATGTAAATTATTAATGCACAAGTTCTAAACAAACTAGAATATTTCAAGTAATAAAATATGAGCAAATCCTATAATAGATTTGTTAACAGCATAAATGTGAAAGGAGGTCACTATAAACTTGAAGACCAAATTAACAATTAAAGTTTGTGTTAGAATACATATTTTATTTTAGTTTGATATAAACTTTTTTTTTTTTTTTTTTTTGAGACAGAATCTCACTCTGTTGCCCAGGCTGGAGTGCAGCAGTGTGATCTCGGTTCACTACAACCTCCACCTCCCAGGTTCTAGCTATTCTCCTGCCTTAGCCTCCCTAGTAGCTGGGACTACAGGCACTTTTTTGTACAAATATGAAACTTTCATGTAATGAAAATCCATTTTTCTTACACGTATACAGAGATGCATGCTATACGACATTTTATACACATTGATGTGTTTTAGTTCTTTCAAATTTTAAAAACATCCCATGATGCATTTTATTTCAAGGACTGAGTTTGATCATTAATATCTGCTACAAATCTTCTTCAGATAGCCCCAACCAACATAATGGGTCTTTTCAAAATTTAGAATCTTTTCAAGGAAGTCTTTGGTATTTTCATTTGCCTGACCTGGATCCTGTTAAAATCGTTTGTTGAAAACCAAAGACTTATCTTTTCCTTTCATCATCTGGTCAGTAATTTTTTCTCATTTTATTATATCAGTAGAAAATACAACAGAAAATTACATCCATGATGCTAGTGTGTTATTTGGAATAACCAAGACTGGCACAAATGAGGCAACAGACTTCAGATCAACTAAAAATCAGTAACATTCACAGAACTTGTCAGGATCTGAACGTCTATGTCCAGGTTCCTGCCTGGAAACAGTATCTCGTGATAATCAAAGTGAGTATATATGATAGGTGACAATTGCCAGGAGCTAAATCTGTCCCTCTGAGGACCTCTAGTTGTTTTGTTTCATTTCTAATCAGACAACTACAGCTTTTATAAGGCCAGAATACATTTACCAGATCATGGTTGGTTCATGCTTATTACTATTTTTAATCAGCTCATGGTTGATTCATTATTATTATTTTTTAATCAGCCTGTCTTTCCCCCAGGAAGTTAACTTGTTATAAAATAAATAAAATCAATGGGATATCTACTCCCGTTGGAAATAATAGTTATTTTCGAAAAGATCTAAAGTCTAATAAATGAAATTGATAGGACACAGATTGATAAATCCTGAGGCTTGCAAAGGACAGAGAAAGGTCAGTTGCCCTAGCTCCTTCCTAGCAGGATTGTTGAGAATCAACTGTGACAGCATAGCTAGAGTTTTCAGGAAATTAAAGGCTTCAGACTACCCAGATCCATCTTCAAGATTCACCGCAATCCATGATTATGGCGAAGCCCAAGAGGCATGTAACTGCTAACATGCCGCCATGCTTGCTCCCTTGGAGAAAGCCACAGAAAGGATATACATAATTCCCCAGCAAACCCCGCTCATCTTTCCCAGAACATGCAGAAAGATTTCAGAGTATTGGGATATCACCAAATTCAGAAACCGTACGCTGCAGCTAATTTACTAATAAACCATGACGTACTGTCATAAATTACTTTAACTGGTACTTGTCCAATTAAATGAACAAACTACATCCTGCAAGGTAGTGGCCTTGAGGATTGATGGCAGTTGTTTGTTTGCATGCTAATTTGCCAAATTTCGTTAAGCTGCTCTGGGTCTACTCATTCACCTTATGTTAATCAGTCAGGCCCTACAGTGCTCATATTTTCAGCTCTGTGTTTTTCCAGTCAAGAGCACGACAATTTTTTAATCTCGACAAGTTTCCTCTCACATTAACAGTGGAGGCCATGCATTAGCAGCAAATATGCAGTGAAAACCTGCGTTAGAGATGATGGAGGGGGCAACTGACAAGAGAGTTTCGTTCGGATGCCATGGGTGATGCACACAAACACCATTAAGATAAAATGTGCAGGACTTTCCGCCCCCATTTCCCATCCTCTGATAGAGCCTAAGTCCTGACATGGATCAACGTAACAGGCAGGGACAATTCTCCCGAAATGAAAATGGACAAGGAGAAAAACATATATTACCTTCTCAATGAGATCTATGCAAGCTTGCAAATCCAGACCAAAGCCAATAGACACCCATTCAATGCTTTCTTTCTTATATTCCTCTTGCTCCAAAACAAACATGTGCCGATTGAAGAACTGTTGTAACTTTTCATTGGTAAAATTAATGCAAAGTTGCTCAAGGCTATTATACTTCAAGGATATGAATAGGTAAGAAGAAGAGATAAAAATAAAATTGAGGTCCACTTTCAAGAATGTCAGGTAAAGAAAAAACCATAACCATTATTATATGATCGGAAATAGACCCAACAAGAAACAAATGCTCAATTAACTCAATTAATTGTAATTTTGAATTGTAATATCATTAAGTGCAATTTTCTAAAGAGTATTACAATAACACAGCACTTAATGGTATTAAAATTTAAAATCATAATTAATTCCTTTACCTCTATTTACCTTTATGTAAGATAAAATTAAGAAATCAATAAATACTTAATACCATTAAGTACAACAATAATTACTATTAATTATAGCTCTTCTCCAATCAAGGTAGCCCTTAAGGTGTGCACAGAATGATCCTCATGCTTTGACCATATTTTCCCATCTTCAAGTAACATTTTCTAATCTTCTTATAAATATGCATTGACTTCCTTCTTACCAGATACACTTACCTCAAGGATTTCAAAACCAGTGATGTCAAGAATGCCAGTGAAGAACTGCCTTGACAGCTTGGCATCCAGGGCCCTGTTGATCCATGCCACTAGCCACTTAAACATCCTTTCATACATTGACTTGGACAGGGCGCCAACAGCACAGGTTACCTAGAAATCACATTGAAAACACTCCTTCATCTGACTGAAGTGTTCGTTTTAATCCTGGGCATTCTCTATCAGCAACCACCTTCTAGTCAAATCAGGATGTGTTTATTGACCTTCTGTAGTTCCAACATTCTGATGAATACAGTGAGAAAAGGAAGAAAAGAAAGAGAGAGACAGAGAGAGAGAGAGACAGACAGGAAGAAAGAAAGAAAGAGAGAGAGAGAGAGAGAAAGAAAGAAAGAAAGAAAGAAAGAAAGAAAGAAAGAAAGAAAGAGAGAGAGAGAGAGAAAGAAAAAGAAAGAAAGAAAGAAAGAAAGAAAGAAAGAAAGAAAGAAAGAAAGAAAGAAAGAAACAGAGAGAGAGAGAGAAAGAAAAAGAAAGAAAGAAAGAAAGAAAGAAAGAAAGAAAGAAAGAAAGAAAGAAAGAAAGAAAGAAAGAAAGAAAGAAAGAAAGAAAGAAAGAGAAAGAAAGAAAGAGAGAGAGGGAGGGAGGGAGGGAAGGAGAGAGAGAGGGAGGAAGGGAAGGCAGGCAGGCAGGCAGGCAGGAAGGAAGGAAGGAAGGAAGGAAGGAAGGAAGGAAGGAAGGAAGGAAGGAAGGGAAGGGAAGGAAGGAAGGAAGGAAGGAAGGAAAAGAGAGAGAAAGAGAGAAAGGGAGAAAGAGGGGAAGGGAGGGAGGAAGAAAGGGAGGGATGGAGAGAGGGAGGGAGGAAAGAAGGGAAGGAAGGAAGGAAAGGAGGGAGGGAGAAGGAAAAGGAGGGAGAGAGGAAGGGAGGAAAAAGGAGGAAAGGAGATGGGTAGGAGAAAGGAGTAAGCTAGCCTGGTGCCTCCTTATGGAAACACAGATGAGAGGAATCATGTTCCTATTATTAAAGGGCTAACTATCCCGGGTTATGCTGTGGTAATGTGTCCCAAAGCCTTGCTATTCAAAGTGTGATCCTAAGACAAGCAGCAGCAACACCACCTAAGAGTGTGTTAAAAATGCAAACTCTCAGGCCCAGTCCCAGACCTACTGAATCAGAATCTGTAAGCTAATACAATCCCCAGCTGATTACTATTGACAAAGACTCTCTCCTTGACCAAACTTTAATGAGGATCCTCTGACCCCTTGCCTCCACCTTACCTGTCCTGTCTTCAGCCTGTCTAGCCCAGCTGCAGCAAGAAGTCTGCTAAGTCACTCACCCTTGATCTCTGATTAAGTTCCCCTATCCCCCACCTTTGATGTACATGTTATTGGCCTGCCTTTAGCAAGAATCCTGTTAGGTCAGTTTAAAAAAATCCTCCTACCCACTGTTAGTAATTTTCCACCCACTGATCCCCTCCCTCTGGTCTTGGGCTATAAATCCCCACTTAACCTTGTTGTACTTGCAGTTGAGCCCAGTATCTCTACCCTGCTGCAATATATCTATTGCAGCAGTCCTGAATGAAGTCTTCCTTACCATTTTAATAAGATTCAGAATATTTGTAATACCATGCATAATAGTTTGAACATAGTGATATAGTACATTAGAAATTTATAATCCCTAATCCTTGTTCTGCCACTGCTGTAGATGCCAATGAATTGTGTAACCTTTGGCAAGTGATCTAACCTTTCTGGAAAGCAGCATCTTCATCTGAAAAACACTCTTAAAGGATCTTCCTAGCCTTAGCTTCCAACTTTTTATTATATTAGTTCCTAGTGTTGCTCTCAACAACCTGGACAGAGAATAGCCATTTGGTGCATCATTCTGACTCAGATTCTCCTGCTGTAAAACTGAGGCTGCCTTTTCCTTCCCTGGAGGGGTGTGGCAAAGGTTCTAAAGTAACCCACTGGGGACAGCGCCAACCTTTGTGCCTGGATGATGCTCTACACATGCAGATCCTGCTTCCATAACTCAATAGCACTGCTGTAGTAGCAGGTTTCTGACATACTCCAAGGAGGAGAGAATTTTAGTTGGCCATTCTCCAAGCCTGGCAACAGAACGTGCTCTCAACCACTTAACATTTAAAATAGGCCTATCACATCCATCCTTCTGCCCAGCAGACAGCACGCAGCAGGAGCCAGTTGGTTTCTGGTGGTGATTTAGTTATGAGTCACCCACTCCCTGATCAGTTATCTTGAGTCATTTCCACAGTAATCCATCAGCCGGATGGCATCACAGTTTTTTATTATCAGCATCAAGAGCACACACGTACAAATAAAGCATCAAGAATGATTTTCATCCTCTGTAACACCGAAGAAATCACTCTGTCTACAGCAGTCACTTTGAAACTTTAAAAAGAACGTGACTAACTTGCTCACCCCCTTTTAATTCCCTAAATACTTGAGAAGTAGGAGTGGGAGAGACACTATTAGGTCAGGTGGGGCAAGTGGTAGAGAAACATAGGAAGAAAGCCTGGAGATGTAAGCAATAGGAGAAATGGATGGTAAACGTCTGCTGATGAATTCATGAAACAGATCAATATGTTGCTCACTAATTAATCATTTTCATCATTTTCTGTCCAATGAAGAGGAAATGAGGTGGCTAAATCTATACTTCCACTTTTCAAGGGTTAAGTGCACCCATTTCTTAGCTCTTTTTAAAACAACCTCACAGAAGACTTTGGTTACTGGGGGCAATAGTGCATGATAGAAAATAATAGAAAAAAAAATAATGAAGTCAAATAGTTAATTTTTTTTTTTTTTTTTTTTTTTTTTTTGAGATACAGTGTTGCTCTGTTGCCCAGGCTAGAGTGCAATGGCACAATCTTGGCTCACTGCAACCTCCACCTCCAAGGTTCAAACGATTCTCTTGCCTCAGCCTCCCAAGTGGCTGGGATTACAGGCACACACCACCACACCTGGCTAATTTTTTTGTATTTTTAGTAGAGACGAGATTTTACCATGTTGGCCAGGCTGATCTCGAATTCCTGACCTCAGGTGATCCTCCCCTCTCGGCCTCCCAAAGTGCTGGGATTACAGGAGTGAGCCACCGTGCCCAGCCAAAATTTTTAACTACGTTGATCCCTGCCTTTCTCACTTGTAAAATAATAATAATGAAATATGCGTAGCTCAGGGTTGTTGTGAGATATCCAATGAGACAGGGGATGCAAACTGACAGCAAATTTGACACTTAGTATCCAATAAGTGTTAATCCTCCCTTTTCTACCCCTTTTCTGCTTTTATCACTTCCTCATCCTCACCCCAGTATTTACTTACTAGTTGTGTCGCCTTGAGTGGTTAATCTTTCTAAGGGTCACTGTCTGTAGCTGTAAAATGGCAATAATAAGATCTACTTTGTAGGCTTTTTATTAGATTAAATGAGATAATCCATGCAAAGCACTTAGCACATCACCTATAGTTAGTGCTCAGTGGACATTATTATTATTTTATTATTAATCATAAAGGAACTTATTTCTAGGTGACATAGTTAGAAATATCATGGAATCATGAAATAGTAGACCTCAAGATCCTTACTTCTCGATAGGCATATATAGTGGTTTTCACCCTGGGATGGTATCTCCTCAAAGGAGGAGTGCATTTGGAAATGCAAGTGGCATTTTCTGGTTGTCACAGTGACTAAGAATGCTACTGGCATTTAGTCACCTGGGGGCCAGGAATCCCAAACATCTACAATGTGCAGGACACTCTCATCCATAAACAACTGTCCCATCTTAAATGCCAATTACATTGAGAAATATAAAGTTGTTCAGCCACTTCACTGCGGTGCTCAGAGAGATGAAGACAATTAACCAAGGTATCAGAGTTAGTAAGCATTACAGCTAGAACTAAATTTTGTATAGAATGTTAACGCTGCAAAATTTTTTCCCATCTTTTGCAATTGTCATCAACAGAGCATACATGTCTCTATTTTTAGCAGTGACAATTGTCTCTATAAAATCAGTAAAATTCCTAAGGAAAAAAAAAAGCCTTAGAGTGTGCTTTTTTACTATGTCTCCAGGAGAGAGAGAGTGAGAGACAGAGAAAGGAGGAGGTTTTTTTATTTTAATGTTGAATAACAATATATTAGCTTGTTTCACTGGTCCTGTTATAGTAAAGGCTGGAGTCCTTACTATAATATTGTGTTTTTAGTTCCTCAGAACACAATATGAGAGAACTGAAGGCTTGATCTCAGCCCTCCTATGGGCTCATTAGTTTTATTTTTATTTTTTGCTTTTATTATTATTTTAATTGAAAAATAATTGTATATATTTATGAGGTACACTATGATATTTTCATACATGTATACAATATGGTAATGATCAAATCAGGGTTATCAGCACATCTATACCTCAAACATCGATCATTTCTTTATGTTAGAAACATTCAAAATCTGCTCTTCTTGCTATTTGGGCTCATTAGTTTTATACAGAGAAAACCCCTGTTCTATAATCATAGCATGTCACGCATGTTGTGGTGAATGTCTAAGAAGGCACACAACTGCTGAACAACTCTAACTCCACTGCCAAGAAATAGCTCAATTATGTGTCCTGCTGATCGTGATGCAAGTTTAGCTCAGTGTAGTCTATTTTAACATGTGTGGAGCACTTACAGCTTACAGGGAATTGTTTCAGATGCTTGGGGCACTAAGATGAATTAGACATAGTCCATGCCTCAAAGAGGTTAGAAGACAAAAATGTAAGCAGATTATTTCAATACAGTAAAGTTAGTATTATAGTAGAGGTAGAATTATCTATTTATAGAGTAAGCTAAATTAATAAATTGATTTTGATTAGTCATTTAAATGTTTTAAATAACACAGACACATCAGTTACCTTAATACACCAAGGGAAACACATCCATTCTAGTCATCATATAGAAGATGACTGTCTTATATTACAAATTTGTACATTTGTCTATTTTTCTTTCAGAGTTAGGGTGTATACTGAGTAAGACTGGGTAAGAATGTTACTTAACGTTCCCTTTGACTCAGTTTGCTCAACTAGAAAAATCATAAATTATGCATTTCTGCCCTACTTAGCTCTGAGTATTATTGTAAGAATAGAAGGCAATAATACCTGTGAATGCTTTATCCATACTATGTGTGACACCACTTCCTCTTTCCAGAAAGGCTACATTTCTCAGTCCCTTTCTGTAGCTAAAGGTATTATTTTGCTAATTCTTATCAATGAACTGTTAGTGAAAGTGATATTACTTCTAGCCCAAGCAGTTAAAGGTGGTTGTACTTTCTCTACAAATGATCTTTTCTCCTTGTGCAGTCACTTTGGAGGCCATGTGTCCCGGAGGACATAGAACTACAAAGAACAACATAGAACTACAAAACAGAGAAGGCTATATACTCTGTATTGGACTTGATGTAAGAAACATTTTGTTGTCACTGAGATTTTAGTGTGTATGCATTACTGCAGCCCAGCTTATCTCATATTTTCCCTTACACATTACAGCTATAAATTATTATTTTTGAAACTTACTAGCATGTTTGGATGGTCTCATTACCCAGTGGCCCTGGGGATATTTACTGCATTAAGGCAAAACCTCAGAGAATTTGTTATTCTCCACTACAACATTCTTATGGATGCTGAACAAAGTCTACATGACGTTCCATCTCTCATTTCTGTTCTCAATACCCACCTCCTTTCAAATATTGGTTTTTAGCATATGTCCTAAAACTGTTTCTCAACTAACATGTCACCATGTGTCTTTTATGTCAAAGGAGCCAATATGCCAAATATGTGAGGCATGCCAATTTGCCAATTTTATCCATGTTAGGAACGAACAGCTTTGAAAGCTTCCTCACTGGATGACAAAGATGTTGATCACAACAAGTGGAGGGTTTGTCTGCATCTGCAAAGATACTTGCTACCTAAGGAAAAACTTTCAAAATGTATGTTTCAGACAAGAGCATTTATTGTGGTGTGCATCACAAGTAAAAACATTTGGAATAATCATCCCAAGAGCTCTTTTTTGCTCGTTTATAGAAGCTTTTATTATTGCAAACATCCTTAGTAGTTGAAAAATATACAAGTACAATATATATACAATTATTGGAAGATCATAGAATAATAATGCTCTTGAAATATCACCTTACCTGTTCTATAGTTTGACCTCTGGTAACATACTCATTACCAACTTTGATTCTAGGATGGATCAAGCCCTTTACCAACTCAGAGGAGTTAATGCCCATGAGGAAAGCAGCTTTGTCAGCATCTGGTCATCAGAGATAGAAGAGAAGGAAGGAGAGAGGAAAACACTGTTAAAATTCATTCCATTATAGCCAAACTAACCACCCAAAAGACAGAAAGATAGTGTGTTTAGATCAATGTAGCAAGGTAGATTGTAGTTTTCAAATAAATGCCTGAATCCTAAAAGTTTAAAGGAATCTATTTCTTGGAAATGCAAGTCAAAGCCACATTGAAATCTCACTTCATCAGTTTGTTGGCATTAATGAAAAAGAAAATATAATGCCACTCACACCCACTAGAATGACTGTAATCAAAAAGGCAGACAATAACAAGTGTTGGCAAGGATGTAGAAAAAATGGAACCCTCATACATTGTGGGTGGGAATGCAAAATGGTGTGCATTTTCTGTAAGAAACAGTTTGACAGTTACTCTGAAGTTAAGCATAGAGTTACTATAGAACCCAGCAATTTCACTTTCAGGTACACACCCAAGAGAAATGAAAACATATGTTCACACAAAAAATTGTACACAAATGTTTCCAGCAGCATTATTCACAATGGTCAAAAGGTAGGGAAAAGTGAAATATCCATCACTGATAAATGGATAAAAATATGTGGTATACTCATATAATAGGATATTGCTAGTCATTTTACAAAGATGAAGCATTGATGTGTGCTACGACATGGCTGAAACTTGAAAACATTATGCTAAGTGAAAGGAAGTCAGACACAAAAGGCCACATATTGCAGGATTTCATTTCTATGAACTGTTCAGAACAGGCAAATCCATGAGGACAGAAAGTTGATTTTGGTTGCCACAGGCTGAGGAGAAGCAAAAATCAAAGTAACTACTAATAGTTGCTACTAAGAGTTTATTTTTGTGATAATAAAATATTCTGGAATTAGATAGTGATGGTTGCACAGCCTTGAGAATATACTAAAACCCAATAACCATAGTTTAAAAGGGTGAATATTATGGCATATGAATCTTCTGAAAGAGGACTAGTATCAAGAAATAGACTCTTAAAAATTGAGATATAATTTGTCTGAAGGACATGGAAAATGCCATCTTTATTATTTGTTTTCTCTTTCTATGCATGTACTTGTGGACTCTTTCAACAAAACACGGACTTGGGCCATGTAATCTGATAATTATAGACAAGCACCAATCAACAGAAGCCAGGACACTTGCCAGTTATCTGTAAAACGCCCATCCTTTCCCAGCAAAGTCTCTGTTTACTCCGTAGTGCCCTCTGCTGTCCAACAATAATACTTACACCCCACAAAATTGTTTTATGAAAGAAAACTTCCATTTCCTAAAGTAGTGGAGAATAAGTATTATCAAAAGGAAAAGTAAATAGGCATGCATCACTTTAGGTATGAAAAAAATGGCATAAAATAATGACACAGGCAAAACGTTATAAGCATATTTCAAATTGTAGATTATTTCAGTTACCAAACAAAATAAATATTCCGCTCATCCAAAACCTCTCTCTGCTTTCTATTTTAAATGAATTTGGAGATATGCTAGTATGTCTGGCATAGTCATTCTGTTGAATAATGTCTCATAATAGGAGGTAGTGCAGCGTTTCTTTAATTCACTAAAGAAAAAAAAACTGCAAATTTTCCTGAGCAATAATCACAAACAGAAAATAAAGGAAAAACAAAACACAATTAGAGAGCTCTATCTCATCTGTATTAGCAATATCAATTTCCTTTTCACAGCCTTTTAAGTGTTTACAAGGCTAAAAATGTTTGAAATGTTTGATTTGCTTATAAACTAAAATCAATATATATTATACATACATTGCTACAAGCTATATACCTACTTTATGTTAGTTTATTTGCAGTGATAATAGCCTGGGTACTTGGTTGTTACGAAACCTTTCAAAACACAAAACTTATCTGGAAAAATAAATGAAAATCAAAAGTAGAGCAGACATGCCCATCCTGTGCTGAGATGAGTCTGCTAACAGTGCCAGGTTTGGAGGCAAAAGCTTGACAATTTCAAGTTAAGAATCCGGTATGTCAGATCATAGACTTTTTGAACTGGGAGAGACTTTATAGAGTATCTAATCCAGTGTGAAAATATGTAAAAGATGGGAAGAAATAAAATGTGTCTGGTCAATCTGAGTGGAGATGAACAGTAACCAACAATGTGAAAAAACAATTTTCTGGTATCTGTGCAGGTTTAAAAAAAAGAGGAAACACTTGTTTTTTCTAAGCTTTAGAAGCATACAGAGGCATGATACAGGTAATAATAGTCTCAAGGAATAGTTTCCCACGCCAAGAGTCTTCATATATCCTTTTTCCAGTGTTAAGCACAGTCCTGTGAGTCTATTTTTATCCATGAACAAAAGAAACTCAAATTCTTTCAGGAGTACCCCACCTTAAGCTTAACAGAAATAGCATGTAACATTACAGGATTATTTCTCACTTACTCCAGAGACAGTTGAGTATCTACAGACAGGACTAGTGTGCCCTGGATTTACTCCAGAGATTTACATTATGCATCACATATGTTCTCTGTTTTGGGGGGCGGAGGAAGCAATAGAAGTCATCATCTTCCAAAAAGTAAATTACTTCATTTGCACTAAATGTTTACAGTTTACAACCAAGATGAAAATAGCGTAAATATATGAATAAATGCCCATCTGACATTCAGGAACTACTATTGTAAAGATAGCAATGTGTGTAAACATATTTTAATCATATTCCCAAATAGGCTTTATGAAATTCCCACCCATAAGCATCAGTTCCTTCAGGACCTTGTGAATGAACCCATGGACTTTAATTAGGCTGCATGATCTTACCTGGGGGAGGTCACATTTAGCTACAGTGGTGGTTCTCAAGCATCAGTGTGCATTGGCATAGCTGGAGAGCTAATCAAATATTAAACAACAGGCTCCCTGAAGCAGGTTAGGGGCTGGGCTGCTCTAGTTTTATCATGTTACCCAGGTGATTCTGATATACATACAAGTTTAAGAACAAAGTTGTTATTGCGGTAGTCCTCAACTTTGACGGCACATTGGGGTCCCTGGAAAGTTGTAAAAACAAATACTGATGCCTGAAATTCACCCACAGAAATCTGGTTTGTCTGGCTTGGGTAATGCCTGAGCTTCAGGATTTTAAAAGTTCCCCAGTGATTCTGGTGAGCAGCCAAGTTTGCAAACTACTGTCTAGAGAAGAGTAACCAGGTTTGGTAAGTTTATTTTGAAATCAGGAAGATGGAAAGAATAAAGTATGACTTCACCTGAAAACAGGTGAAAAGATAGAGAAATTCAAAAAGCAATCTTTTCCAAATTTACAATTCTATCCCAGTTCAGTCCCATCTGCAAATAACCAGATATAAAAGAATGAAACAAAATCCAGTTTTGTCAGTCTACAGGGGTTATGATAATGATATTAATCTCTTTTATGGAAGGTTATAATACAATTTTTGAGTTGTTCATATTTCATTAATTTATTAAACAAAGTTTACTGAGCATTTGCTATATGTAAGCCCTGATGCTAGATAACGTAATAAGAAAATAAATAAAAAAGGCAAAAATCCTTGGCATCAAGAAATTATAATCTATGAGAGTAAGTAAAACACGGAGAAAAAAATAATATGTCAGTAAAACAACTGCATAAGAAACACAGATATCAAGTATCACGAAAGTGTGAAGCAGAGCAAGAGCCCTTCTGGGCTGCATGACCGGGGAAGGATTAAAAAAGAAACAACATTCAGTCTGAGCCTTGAAGGATGACAAGAGTTTTTGGAGGCAAATATGGGAGAACAAGAGTTTCTGTAAAAATGAACAGCACGACTTGAAGCCACAGGCATTGAAGAGTACAAGGTATGGTCAAAGAAGAGGTTATAACCCAGATGGATTGGACTACAGTGCCAGGGAGTGAGAGAGAAACTGAGAAAAGTGGGTGCTTTCTGGTTGCAGAAGACATCGAATGCTGCTATAACGTATTAATTAAAGAATGGGGAAATGTTAAAGGAGCTGTAAGCAGAGAAATGACATAATTAGAGTCAGGCTTTAGAATGCTTACTTTTGGAAATGTGCAAGACAGACCAGAGTAGTAAGAGTTTTAAACTACAGAGTGAACCCATTGCAGAATGCCCAAGTGTCAGATGCTGAAGCTCCAAATTAGTAATGAGAAAGGGAGAAAGAGAGACTGAGAAACATGCCTAGGAGGTTTCCAGTCTGAGAAGTAGAGAGAAGAACAGTACCATAAATATGAATAGAAATGCCAGTAGGAAGACATCACTTAGGGGAGAAGATGATGGACTTTTAGCCATGCAGAGTTTAGGATACTAGAAAATATGCAGCTGAGAGTTGGAAATATGGATTTGGAACTCAAGAAAGAGGCAAAGGCTAGGATGCCCCTTTGGATTTGGGTGCCCTTCCTTCTTCCCTCTTCTCCATCTGTCAAGCTCCTTCAATTCCTTCCCAAATAATTAACTGGGAAAAATTTACCAAAGCTTAATACATTAAGAACCTTTAGAATTAAAGAAAAATTCAACACCTCTGTTTTTAAAATGAGCTAAAGGTAGAAGCATACTGAAGAAAACTCAGTATCCAGTAAGATGCTTAAGTTAATTATGGCACATTCACACAATGGAATATTTTGTAGCCATCTAAAAAGATATTGCAGAAAAGACAAAAGATATTCAAATATAATTTAGTAAAAAAAATACTAGCATGCATATGATCACAAATTTTTATTTTAAAAAGTTATATGTGCATATTCAACTAGAAAGCTACATTTAAAAATATGTCCTTTGGCATTCACAGTGATTGTCCCTGAGTAGGTAGGATTCACATAACAAATAATTATCCATTACTATGTGCCAGGCACATTTTAAAACCTGGAAATATAGCAGTGAACACACCAAATGAAGTCCCTGCTCTTACAAAGCTTACATCTGGTAAAGACTGAGGGGTGAAGGCTAGGACAGTCAATAAAAACTAGCTGTATGAATGACATGAAGAAAAATATATAGATTAGGGGGATAGTGGTGGAGGTAGCTAGAGAAGGCTTTTCTAATAAGGTAAGATCCAAGAAGTTACTTTAATAAGTGAGGGAGTAAGACATGAGGACAGGAGAAAAGTTCCAGGCAGAAAGAGGAGTTAGTGAAAATAGTCCTTCAATAGGAGTGCTTACAGGCTCCAAAAACAACCAAGAGGCCAGAACATCTGAGTGGAGGGAAACGAGAGAAGAGAAAATGGTAGATTTTGCTACTAACGGTAGGGATTAGAGAGAGACAGAAAAGTATTGGTTGGTGCAAACATAATTGCGGTTTTTGCTATTAAAAGTAATGACAAAAACCACAACTACATTTGCACCAACCTAATATAGAGGTTAAGGAAGCTGTGACAGGGATGTGGGGTTTCATTTGGAGTAAGGTGGGAGCCATTGTTGAGTTTAGAGCAGAAGCAGGACATGGTGGAACAAGGGCTGACTGACACTATGAAAGGACTGACAGTAGCTCCTGGGTGCAGAGCTGTCCACCCATCCATCATAGGCAAGGGTTCAGGCAGGGAGACAAGGAAGGAGGCAATAATCTGGCAAGAAATGGTGGCTCGGGCTAGGTGGTGGCAGTGGACATGGCCATGGTTATAAGCTGTGAGCTTTTGGATTTCAAAGGTAGAGACAAAGAAAAAGAGAGGAGTCTGGATGATTCTGAGATTTGAGTCAGGGTGACTGGGAGAACCTAGCTGGCATTTTTGAAGACTAGAAATGAAGAGTTGGTAGTAAAGGCAGGTTGGGATGAAGAGTTCAGTTCTATTCATGTTCAGTTTGAGATGGGCACCAAAGAAATGAGTATAGAGAGTGAAGAGGAAAGATTCAAGGGTTGAACCCTGAGCAGGCCTAGAGCAATTAGCAGTAGGGAAGACAAGGAAGCTCCAGCAAAGAACCTGAGAAGAAGCCAAAAGGGAGAGCAGATGAGATTACACATTTCATTTGCTCATCTGTGTTTTCTGATTTATTAATAAGTATGCCTTGTTTTTTGTAATAAAAACCATTCTTCAAGAAAAACCTTTGTTTTAAAGCATGCAAAAAGCAAACGGGATGGCAAAAATAAAATAAGATGCCATAAAAGCATATGTGAATATGTTAATGTGTAAGATGTTTACAAAATCTTCATATTACATGCCTCACTTCATTCACATCTGTGCTGAGTCCTCTTCTCTGAGGGACTTCCTGACCACCCTATCTACAACAACCCTTGTATCCTATCATTCTTCATTTTTTAAACTCTGCTTTACTTCCTTTTTGTATGGAACTTGTTACATATTTATGTATTTATTGTCTAACTCCCACACTAGACAGGACAGGGACAATATTTTGTTCACAGATATATCCCTAGCATCAAGAATAGTCCCTGGCACAGCCTGGCCTCTAAAATTATTTGCTGCACAACAGGCCAGGTGTGGTGTTTCAGGCCTGTAATCCCAGCACTTTGGGAGGCCGAGGTGGGTGGATTACTTAAGGACAGGAGTTTGAGACCAGCCTGGCCAACACAGGGAAACCCCATCTATACTAAAAATATAAAAATTAGCCCAGCACAGTGGTGCACTTGTAATCCCAGCTACTTGGAAGGCCGAGGCACAAGAATTGCTTGAACCTGGGAAGCAGAAGGTGCAGGGAGCCGAGATTGCCCCCCTGTACTCCAGCCTGAGCCACACACAGAGCAAGACTCTGTCTCAAAAAAAAACCCAGAAAACTTATTTGTCAAACAACAAAAAAACAAATAACCTAATTTTAAAAATAGGCAAAGGACTTAAACAGACATTTCTCAAAAGATATAGGAATGACCAGTAAGCACATAAAAAGATGTTCAACATCACCAACCAGGAAGGAAATGCAAATCAAAACCACAATAGACACTACTTTATACCCATAAGGATGGCTACTATAAAAAGCAAAACCAAAAAACAGAAAACAACAAATGTTGGCATGGATGTGAAGAAACTGGAACCTTTGTGCATTGCTGGTGAAAACATAAAGAGGTATGGCCACTGTGGAAAACAATATGATGGTTCCTAAAAAAATAACAGATTTACCATTTATTCTAGCAATTCCACTTGTAGGTATATACACAAATGAATTGAAAGCAGAGACTCAAACAGATATTTATATACCAACATTCATAGCAGCATTACTCATAATAGCCAAAAAGTAGAAGCAACCAAGTGTCCATAGACTGATGAAAAGATAAATGTGTTACATGCACACACTGGAATATTGTTTAGCCTTAAAAAGGAATGGAATTTTGATACATGCTACGACATGGATGAACCTTGAAGACATTATGCTAAGTGAAATAAGCCAGTTACAAAAGGTCAAATATCATATGATTACGCTTACAAAGGTGCCTAGAGTCAGAGAGTAAAACAGTGGTTACCAGGAGTACCGGAAGGGGATAATAGGGAGTTTGGGTTTAATAAGTACATAGTTTATTGAGGTTGAAATGATGAAAAACTTCTGGCAGTGGATTACATTGCTAATTATATAACAATGTGAATGTTCTTCATGCCACTGAACTGTACACTTAAACGTGGCTAAAATTGTAAATTGTACGTTATGTATATTTCATACATTAAAAATACAAAATTTAAAAAATTAGTTGTTGAAAGAGTTGAATGAATAGATTTTCTCTTTTCATTTCAGTTGTAAGGAATTTTAATATTAAATGGAATAACTATGCTTTCTTCTTTTCATAACTGTGGGGATTTATTTTAATGATCATTCTAGACAGATCATTCGTTGTAAGGGGCCATAAATCTTTCTGGTAAGCAGAAAAGAGTACAGATTTTTTTAAATGTGAAGAAAAAACAAGGGGAAATGAAGCCTCCTGGTCTCACCGCTGTGAGTTAGTTACATCCCGTGGGAATTCCAAAGGCCTTAGTTCACATCTCCATTATGTCATTTAATACATTTTATCATAATTTGCTCCTTATTATTTTTATTTTATTTTATTTATTTTTTTGAGACTGAGTCTTGCTCTATCGCCCGGGCTGGAGTGCAGTGGTGTGATCTCAGCTCACTACAACCTCTGCCTCCTGGGTTCCAGCAATTCTCATGCCTCAGCCTCCCAAGTAGCTGGGATTATAGGTGTGCGCCACCACTCTCGGCCAATTTTTTGTATTTTCAGTAGAGACATGGTTTCGCTATATTGGCCAGGCTGGTCTTGAACTCCTGGCCTCAAGTGATCCACCTCAAGTGATTGGCCTCCCAAAGTGCTGGGATCACAAGTGTGAGCCATCGTGTCCGGCCATGATTCGTTCCTTTCTCTCATTGTTCTCAATAATCTATGTGCTAAAGGCAATCTCTTTCACCCAAGTTTAGCAAATTGACTGGATCATCAATAATTATTGAGGAGTGCTTCTTATTCTGTGATAGGAGGATTCTACATTAGAATGGTAGTTGACAGAATCGTTTTTGAAGAACAGCAACCAAGGGAGACACTACTGATTAATTTTAAGTAAGAGGTGAGGTTAACTGCAAGGAAAAGGGGGCAGGCTTGGGCCCAGGGATTTGAAGTATATACCATATCTTCAAAATAATTCTTACTTTCTGTGCCATCTGCTTCCAGTTGCTCTTCTCGAGGTTTCTGTTTAAATTTCATGTTTCCAAAGTGCATGATGGCTCCAGTGAGTTTATAGCATCCATACTTCTCATCAGGAAGAAAGCCCAAGATGTCCATGGCTTGCTGTAAAAACAGAAACAGATGGCCCTGTCTTCATTTGCCTAATGGCTGCAGTGAGCACCTCACCCCCGCTGTGTTACACCTCGGGCTGTGGGCTGAAGGGAATGAGATAGACAGCTCTGTTCAAAGCAATGCAAATCAGCCCTGCTGGCACTTGGTCACCCGCAGTCTGCTCATCCCTTTAAAAGAGAATTAGGAAGGCACAAGACCAGGCTTGTTTATTCCCCAGTAGTTTTAGAACTTTCCTTCAATGCCCTGCCTCTCTCTGGTTCCTTCCAGCAACAGATCACTAACTGGCTATATCAGGTCAATTATTTTGCCTTTCGTGGTTATGGCAGAAAGCACCATATCTGCTGAGTTGCTTGTTTCTGTGATCCCATGTGTTCTCCTGACTTTATTCTAGAGCAGACACATTTCAAAGACTGGTGAAAAGAAATGTTTAAGAAAAGCCACCTCACCATAAAATTGCATCCTATGTATCCACTGCACAAGATGTGCATTCTCATACACCCCAAGAGGGAAAAAATTGGTACAATCTTTCTAGTGGTTAATTTAGAATATGTACCAAGAGACTATAAAAAATTCATAATCCTTCGTATTTTCACTTCTAGGAACCTAGCATAAGGTGAATCTGATATACAGAAAAAGTGTTAAGCTACAGAGATATTCACCTCAGTGGGAGTGAAAAAAATCTTGAGTCTAACACTAGGAGAATAGCTCAATAAACAACAGGACAAATGCCTGATAAAATCTTAAGTACCCACTTAAATGTTTATGAAGAGTTCCTAAAGATACTTGAAATGCTAAACGATTAAACTGAGAAAGCAAATTCTATATGCCAAATGTATATGCAGCATAATTACAGTCTTTTGGTAAAAAACAAAAAACACTAACATGACCATACAAAAGCAGCTGCAAATAGATAAAAACAGAATAAAGACTGTAAAGATACACACCAAATAAAAGAGATGTTTGTCACTGAGTTGAAATATCTTTCTACTTTTTCACAGCTTCCAAATTTACTATATTGACAATGTGCAGTTTTCTCATAAGTCAGTAAACTTTGGACAGAAGCAGCCCTACACCCCTATGGAAGCAAGACCACTTCTCCGGGTCCCTGAAGAACAGAACTCTAAGATGCTGTCTTTCATTTCTCATTGCCATTACCAGATTTCACTTTGACAACTAACAAGCCTTACTTCTGTGGCCAGCAATTCTTCAGCGTCATCCAAGCTCTCCACAGTAACTGCTCCACAGGAGCAAAAGTGGAAGTCTGAGGGATTTGCAGACACCAGGAGCATGTCTAGAGTGGGAAAACCATTCGTTAAACAGCTTAAAGAAATCTGCAAGGCCTTAGAAAATAATGGGTCAATATTCACAGTTTACAGTTTAAATCATACTTGTAAACAAGCCAAAATAAAATCCATATTTTATACCCAAACTTCTACAATCAATGTTTGCCCTCTATTAACTTGTCAGTAATGTGTTAATGCCTCCCAAGAGAAGACAGGCTGGCAAATTCCAAAAGCAGATTCAATTGTAGCAGTTTCAATTGGTGCAAAAAAACAAAAACAAAGGAATAACAACAACAACAACAGACAACGTGTGCTGGTAAAATTTTGAAAACAGGAATTTGGCCTAGATTTATGACTGAGGGCTGGAGGACAAAAGTATTTTGTAAAATTATAAGTAGAACAGATCTGAGCTTCAAAAGCTAGGAAGCAGCCAGACCCTGGGGTCAGCGCCCAGGGAACATTAGCAGGGCAACCCTGTCACATCACATCCTCCCTATTAGGGAGCTGAGTCTGTCTTTCAAGGGATCCATAAGTCAGCTGCTGTGTTCAATGCTGCACCCTGATATGTCTAAGAGTCCTGACATGATTCACTTAGTCAGGAAACATAACCCAGGCCGAAGCAGAGGCAGACTGTCAGTCACGCATCAAGTGACTTGGCAGAATCACGTTAACCTCTCACTGCCCAACACTTGATCCCAATGAAGTTTTCTTGAGCTGATCTTATTTTTCTATTTATTGCTCAATGAAGTGAAAGTCGGTTATCTTGAACCCCAAATCTCAGAAACAAAGAAATTGGGCTACATAAACGTTCACAGCAGCTTTGTTAGAAAACAAGTCAAATGACCATCTGCAGTTAAATGGGCTAACAAACTGTTGTACATCCATACAGTGGATTATTATTCAGCAAACAAAGGAATGAACTATAAATACGTGCTAGAACATGGAAGAATTTCAAAATAATTATGCTGGGTGAAATAAGCCTGACAAGAAGAATATACACTCTATTTTTTTTGTTTTGTCTTTAAACATTCTAGAAAATGCGAACTAATCTATGGTGACAGAAAGCATATTAGTGGTTGCTTAGGGACTGGGGCTGGGAGAGGAGGGCTCCAATGAGTGAGAAGGGACAGGAGGGAGGTCCAAGGACCTTTTGAAGATCCAAGGACACTTTTGAAGGTGTACATGCATTATGTTGATTGTGGTGACGGTTTCATACACACGCATATATATGTTAACACTTACCTGTTATATACTTAAAACACATGCCATGTACTTTAGTTGAAAAGTACTTCAATAAATTCGTTTTATAAAACTTTAAAAATAAAACAAAATTGGCCTAGCTTAAATCAAGCAGAAGGTTAATATATGTATTTTAATAAAAATGACCTGTAAAATTTTTTACAGTACCTGTTTTTTAAATGATTTTTATTTTTTTTAATTGACAATTTAAAATTGTATATATTTATGGTGTACAACATGATGTTTTGATACATGTATACATTGTGGAATGGCTTATTCCAGCTAAGTAATGTATCATCATTTCACATACTTATTTTTTTGTGTGGTGAGAATATTTAAAATCTACTCTGTTAACCATTTCAAGCATATAATACATGGTTATTAACTATAATCACTGTGTTGTACAATAGATCGTCTGAACTTATTCAACTTTTTTAGATTCTACTTGGGTGAGATAATGTGGTATTTGTCTTTCTGTCCCTGCCTTATTTCACTTAGCATAATATCCTTCAGGTTCATCCACGTTGCCATACTTGACAAAAATAACAAGATGTTCTGTTCTTTTCTTTTCTTTTTTTTTTTTTTTTTTTGAGACAAGGTCTCGCTCTGTCACCCAGGCTAAGGTGCAGTGGCATGATCACAGCTCACTGAAGCCTCAATCTCCCAGGCTCAAGTGATCCTCCCACTTCAGCCTCCCTAGTAGCTGAGACCACAGGTGCATGCCACCATGATCAACTAATTTTTTAATTTTTTATAGAAACAGGGTCTTGCTATGTTGCCCAGGCTGACCTTGAACTCCTGGGCTCAAGCAATCCTCCCTCCTGGGCCTCCCAAAGTGTTGGGATTACAGTCATGAGCTACCATACCCAGCCAAGATTTCCTTCTTTTTTTTTAAGGCATAATAGTATCCTATTGTGTATATAGACCACATTTTCTTTATCCATTCATCCTTCATGGACACTTAGGTTGTTTCTCTATCTCGGCAATTGTGAACAATGCTGCAGTGAACATGGAGGTACAGATATTTCTTCAGGATACTGAGTTCATTTCCCTTGGATGTATTCCCAGTAGTGAGATAACTGGATCGTAAGGTAGTTCTATTTGTAATTTTTTGATTAACTTTCATACCATTTTTCATAATAACTGTAGTAATTTATAGTTGACTCAACAGTGAACAAGGGTTCCCTTTTCTTCACATCCTTGCCGACATTTATTATCTCTTGTCTTCTGATAGCAAGACAATATCTCATTATGGTTTTTGCTTCGCATTTCCGTGATGATTACTGATGTTGAGTCTTTTCTCACAGACCTGTTGGTCATTTGCATGTCTTCTTTGGAGAAATGTCTGTCAGGTCCTTTATCCATTTTTTAATCTGGTTGTTTTCTTGCTATTGAGTTGAGTTCTTTCTATACTTTAGATATTAATCCCTTATCGATATACAGTTTGCAAGTATTTTTTCCCATTCATTCAGTAGATTCTCTCATGATGATGCATGATTGTTGTATAGTTTATGAAGCGAATACTCAGGGTATGAGGCCAAATGTCAAGGATTCCAATATGGAAGGACCTCTTGGTCACTTATCATCACTCCTGGAATCTATACACTAGTTGAATAGCAAGAATAGGTACAATAAATAAATAGAAACAAAAAAAGTCAAAAGAAAAAGAAAAGAAAAGGGAAAATATATGTAGGACCAAGCTATACAGATGGCAGTGAGAACTAAGGATTTTGAATGGGCCCTGTCCAAAAGAACTGAAGAAATGAGTCTTAGCTATGCCTGGAACAAGGGTCAGATATAATTGAGAGCAAAGGGGTAAAGGGGTACTCATGGCCATGTAGAGGTCAAATAGGGACTGGCTCTGAGGTAACATGTCACCTCATTTCCTTGACTCCTTCAGTGGGTGGCCAGCCTCTCTGCTGTGATTTCCATACCCAATTCTTTTGTAGTGTGGACAAATCCTCATATTTCAGGATATGTGGACATCATCCTCATATTGTTAAGATATTCCCTCTTGTATTAAGCCTCAGGATACTCTGAAGCTCTTCTTTGGCAAACATGGATGGTAAGAGTTCCAGATCATCTTTTAAAATGTCCCCCAAAAGGACAATGGGTGCTAAAACAGGTAGACTGACAATACCCAGTTTGGACCACCAGATGTCAGGCTTTGCACAGTAATCAATCTCAGCAACCCCCAAAGACTGAAGTAGATAAATGAATTCAAGATAAGCATGAATTTTCCATAGCAGCCCAAAGGCATCAGATGCTTCTATCAGTAAACAGAGATGCTCTGAAAATAATCTTGCAGTCTCTGCTGGTACCTTCATCAGATCTTATGTGTCAGTCGCCCTATACCATCCAGAAACACATGTCAAGAGTGTTAGATTTGATAGGGTTAATCAATGGAAGACCAAAAAAAAATCCTGTTCCAGGTTGAGGTGAAGAGAAGGTGGGGAGGAGAATGTACTGCTTACATAACACCAATTACATCTATGGCAAAAATAATTGTCTCGTTGGCAGAGCTTTCCCCATTTGGTAAGAGTACTTTAAAGACCAAGTAGTCAAAACACTGCTAGATTTAATACTTAATCTAAGGATAATGGACTGGGAAAATTGTTCCCATCAGTTCACCAGCCTGGATCTGTAATCTTATCCTACGTCCGCTTCTGTGGGAGCATTGTTGTCCTCAAAAACTTACCTCAAATATAATACCTTGGAAATCAAATCAGCATGTCATTCTCTCCTTCCAATGAATCCTTATGCCCCTTTAAACTCTCTGCCATGGTCTACAATGTGCTGCATGGTCTAACCCCTGCCTACTTTACCCTATGTTACCCTCTCTACCACCCACAGTGGCCATTTTGCTATTCCAATAATAAATCAAATGCATTCCTGCCTCAGGACCTTTGCAGTCACTGTTCCCTCCTCCTGGAATTTTATTCCTGGAAATCTTTGCCTACTTGCTCCCTTACTTATTGAAGTATCTGCAAAAATATTGTCTTTTCAGAGAAATTCCCTGACAATTTCATCTAAAATAGAACTATCCACAACCCTACGAAACCCCATTTCTTTCTGTCCCCTCACCGCACTTTATTTTTCTTTATTCACCTGCCATAATAACCTACAAAGAAATTAGAGCATTTTTTTTTCTTTTTTGAGACAGAGTCTCACTCTGTCTCCCAGGCTAGAGTGCAGTGGCACATTCTCGGCTCACTGCAACCTCTGCCTCCCAGGTTCAAGTGATTCTCCTGCCTTAGCCTCCCAAGTAGCCACAATTACTAGCACCCACCAACATGTCTGGCTAAGTTTCATAT
Source organism: Chlorocebus sabaeus (assembly GCF_047675955.1). NCBI lineage: Eukaryota > Metazoa > Chordata > Mammalia > Primates > Cercopithecidae > Chlorocebus > Chlorocebus sabaeus. Next base: position 28,342,132 of record NC_132925.1, read on the forward strand.
TTTTACTAGAGACTGGGTTTTACCATGTTGGCCAGGCTGGTCTCAAACTCCTGATCTCAAGCAATTGACCTGCCTCAGTCTCCCAAAGTGTTGGGATTACAGGCATGAGTCACCATGCCCAGCCTAGATCATATATTCTGTACTTGTTTGTTGCCTGTCTTCCACACTAGACTATAAGCTCAGAAGGGCTGAGGCCTGTCTATCTTGTATCACCACTGTACCCCCCATGATTAAAAAGCAGTGCCTGATATACACATGGAAGCTCCAGAATAAATATTTGTTGAATAAATACATGAAATTCATTCCCTTATTCCACAGGGATCTTATTTTATGTTTATGGCACTATCATTCTCCTAATCAAATCACAAAACTTGGGGATATTTTTGACTCATCACTCTTCCTCACTCCTACATTCAGTCACTACCAAGACCTGTCTATTCTTCCACGCATCTATCCCTTTTCCCCCACCCTTCCATTCCCACACACTCTTTTAGATCACTGTCTTGTCATCTCATACTGGGACATTTGCAATCCCTTCCATCCAAATATCTGCCTCCACACCATCCTGCCCATTACCAGCTTAATCATCCCAAATATTGCCCTCAATAAATCATGACCTCCTATTGCCTCACTCCCCACAACACACTCACACACTTGCTCTGCCAGCTCCCTGAGTTCAGAAACCATCAGAATAAAATCTCCACTATTCCTCTATGCAAATCTTTTCCTTTAGTCAAACTGGTCTCTCTGTTCCCTGCTCCTGCTTTGCCCTTTCCCAACATTGTGTACACTCTTCCTCCTACCAGAAGCAGCCTCCACTCTTCACTTTGTCTGACTGAATCCCCTTCCCATTCTTCATTTCCCAACCTAAATTCCCCTTCTTTATAAAACTCCTGGGCCAGACATGGTGGCCCAGCACTTTGGGAGGCCAAGGTGGGAGGATTTCTTGAGGCCAGGAGTTTGAGACCAGCCTGGCCAACATGGTGAAACCCCATCTCTACTAAAAAGGAAAAAAGAGAGGAAACTCCCATTGACCACCACACACTATGATGCTATCTCCCTCCCCGGGTCTCTTATCTTTACCACTCATGTAGTTCTAATTAAGGCCTTAAATTAATGCTTTTATACACACACACACACACACACACACACACACACACACACACACACTCACCCACTCACCTCTGCTGGGTATCCTACCCACTTTCAAACACTCTTCTTCCTTTTGCTACCAAATTGAAAAAGAAGTGTTGCCATTTACTGTCTGTCCATATAAAATTATACAACACTAGCTCTATAATTGGTTCAACTCCCTAAGTTTTAAGGATGAATATACTGAAGTCTAAATAGGCTAAGAAACTTACTGAATAACACTTTTTCATCCCCTAACTATGGCTTATTTTTCTTGTTTTGGAATAATCCTAAGCTCCAGAATTCTACACTTACCATGAAGCTCTTTTTGTCCAGATAGAATCTGATAGAATATGTGGTAGTTCCTCTCTCCAGGCTGCTGGAAAATCACCCTGGACTTTTCAAGAAAATCTGGATGATGAGAAATGAATAAAGATTCATACTTAGGCATTCTTGCAAAATGTAGAATAAAAGTAATCAGGCTGAGTGCAGTGGCTCACAACTGTAATCCCAGCATTTTGGGAGGCCGAGGTGGGAGGAGCACTTGAGGCCAGGAGTTTGAAACCAGCCTGTGCAACATAGTGAGACCTCGTTTCCACAAAGAAAAATTTTAAAAATTAGCTGGGCATGGTGGCACATGCCTGTAGCTGCAGCTACTTGAGAGGCTGAGGTAGAGGATTGCTTGATCCCAGGAGTTTGAGGCTGCAGTGAGCCATGATCATGCCATGGCACTCCAGCCTGAACAACAGAGTGAGACCCTGTCAAGAAAGAAAAGAAAAGAAGGAAAGAAGGAAGGGAGAAAGAGAAAGAGAGAGAGAAAAAAGGAAAGGAAAGGAAAGAAAAGAAAGAAAAGAAAAGAAAAGAAAAGAAAAGAAAAGAAGGAAGGAAGAAGAAAAAAAGTAATCAGATAGTGCAATGACTACTTACAGATATCAATGTCCACAGATGACAGCATGCCTCTGGCACCAAAGTGCATCCTGATGAATTTGCCCTAGTGTGGACACAGAACACACTCAGACACAGAACACAGTTTCCTATTCAAATTTTCCAAGCACTTGCAATGGCTTCATTATATGTAACTCTCAAAACGACTACTTCCTCAAAAGTAAGAAACAAACAAACCAAAAAAAAAAAAAAAAAAAAAAGAACAGAAAAATGCAACGTGGGTTTGAGATGAGATAGCACCAGCTGATATCTGGAGGAAGCCAGAATGATTGTCAGGACTAGCAGTGGTTCTGGCTTGTAGCCCCAAATCTGCTGATTGTGCTACCTGTGTATTCTTGCCGGCACTGTGAAATCTCTCTGGGCCTCACTGTTCTTATCTAAAGATAATAAAAATATTTCCTCATCATATTTGTTTGTTCATTCAACAAACATTCATTGAGCATCTACTAAGATCCAGGTAACCTTCTAGGCACTGGAGATACCACACAAGAAAAATAGACATGGTCTCTACCCTCACAAACCTTATAGGCTAGTGGGTAAACAGTTACTGCAACAGCTCTGACATAAAATCACAAGAAAAGCCAGTATCCTAGAACTTAGAAAGTCAGAGAAAGAGGGGGCATAAAATGGAGTTGAAGAGGTAGACAAACTCCATATCATGTAAGCCATGTAGAACACGGGAAAGGGTAGGGTTTTATTTTTTGTGTGCTTGGGAGACATTGTAAGGTTTTAAGCAGAGGAGTGATGTGATCTAATTTGTTTCAAAGCACACCTTGGCCTAAATAATAGACGGATACCCTTTCTTCCTTATCAGTGAAAAGCCATAAGGCAGGATCTAGAGGGGCAGAAATGCTGTCCAGAGGTGCCAGTGCCCATGTCAGAATGCCAGATGCAGCTAAGGAGGTGGCACCATCTGGTTGCAGCTAGAGCCTGTGGGATGAGGATGCTGGAACAGGGAGGAAGTCAGCCTGGTGGAGGTTGGCCCATGCCAGGAAGGCACCAGGGCAGGACAGCAGCCTGGCAAGAAGAGGTGAGTAGCTCTGTACAGGGGGATCGAACAGGTCCATTAAAATATGTAGGACAGTGGGAGTCACACACACAAACACACATGTATATATACCCATACATACAAACGTGCAGGTACATATGTATGTGTGCACATACACATCTACAGAGGTATATGTATACATATCTATTTAGTATTAATTGAAAATTTTAACCCAGATTTCTTGATTATTTTGAACTCCTTTTTTTTTTTTTCCTTCTCTCTTCTTTCTTTCCTTCCATTGATCCATCTTTATGCTTATTTTTCTCCTCTACTTCTTTCCTTCGGTCTTTCCAACTTTTCTCTCCTTTCTGTTCTCTTCTTCATCGTTTTTTAAGGCAAGTTCCTGCTCTGTCACCCAGCCGGAGTGTAGTGGTATCATCATAGCTCATTGCAGCCTCAAACACCTGGGTTCACGTCATCCTCCTGCCTTAGCCACTTGAGTAACTGGGACTACAGGTGCACACGACCACTCCAGGCTAATATTTGTGTTTTTAGTAGAGACAAAGTCTCACTGTGTTACCCAGGCTGATCTTGAACTCCTGGGCTCAAGTGATCTGCCCACTTCAGCCTCCCAAAATGTTAGGGCTACAGGCATGAGCCATCACACTTGGCTATCTTTCTTTTTACCTGATGTTTTTCCCTTTCTTCCTTTTATTTTTTTCCTTATCTTTCCTCTTTCCTTTTTAAAAATGTTCTTTTTCCATCCCTCTATTCCTTCCTTTTTCCTCCCTTGCTTTTTTTCCCCAGCTTTCTATCTTTCATATTTCAGCAGAAAGTCCTTTAGCATTCTAACAAATCCCAAATCTACCAGTTGTTTTATGAACCAGTATTAGTGCCTACTATGACCAGCCAGACACTGTAAGCACATCTAAATGTGAACAGAGCAGCTCTAAGGCTTTGGATGGAAACTAGCCAAATCAGCATGTGGTTATTATTTAATTATGCCAGGAGACTCAAACAGGAAGCCTTCTGCAAATTTTCTTGTGAATTATACAGTGGCTCCCTGCCACTCATTCTTGGCATAATATGAATTTGTTAAACTAGGTTTAGAAATCCAAATTCTTCCTCTTCCGTGGGAGTTCTAGTTATCAAAAGCTACTTAAAAACACTTTCTCATCAGCCCCCAAAAAAGTCTTCAGTGAAAAATATGCAGGGGTAAGGAGGCCATAGGCAAGAGTACAAACAGTAATTGTAGTAAGTGAATTAGGAAGTGCCTACTAAATTGACTTGTTATAAGGAGTTTAGGAAATTACGAAGGAGAAAATATTTCAAACGTGTAAAACGCAATAAAATATAAAGCATGATTATAATTTTTTGGGTGAGCTTCTCTACTGGGAGTGGAATTTGAAACTATTAAGATAAATGCTTTTTTCTTGAAATTGACCAAATAGAAACTCTTCAGATGCATATTTATTTATAAACATGTAATTGTCTTAATGATATAGATGGTAAATGTTTGTGAGAAATCGAACATTACAAACTTTAATCAAAGACCTTCTTTGGTGTTCTAGAATTTTTTTCATACCTATATGCTTACATATGAGTTTTACCATTGCATATAAATTAAATACTTTGATATTATGCTAAATCATGTTACTTACAAAACGAGAGGAGTTGTCATTTCTCAGGGTTTTAGCATTTCCAAATGCTTCCAAGATAGTATTTGCTTGCATGATTTGCTCTTCTAACGCCCCCTGAGACACATGAAAGAGAAGTACAGTTGATTAAGCTATTAGTAGAATTCTGTAATGTGGCAAGCCCTCCATCTCCAGGTCAAACCCCATTCTTGCTTTGATAACCAATGGCCAAAATCTGCTTCCAAATTTGGTTATATTATCTTGGAATGAGAAATCAGAAAAATAGTTGGATGACAGAGGCTAACAATATACAATACCCCTATGAATACGTGGGAGCTCATTTATTTACAATGCTGCTTTTTTGGTTGGCATTGGCCTGAGTGGGAAAAAAAAATCGTCACCAAATAAAAAACAAAAACATACCAGTTTATTTACAGACAAATATCATATCACGTATTTCCCCCATCATTAATCTTCCTCTCTTCCCATCTGATCTTTGCACCTGGAAATTTATCCTAGCATAATACAACAGACTCTTGGTGTTATTAAACTACACTTTTGCTTGCTTCTTTTCCTAAGTAATCTAGAGGTTCCCACTGAGTAGTGACTTTTAATAGTATTGATCTTGAATTTGAATCACGTGTGCTCAGGCTGATGGGCCAAAACACATCATCGACCTATCTACCATATCTACATGGCTTTGTTGTTTTCCAGTCAGCCTCAAAGACCCATTTTATGGGGGTAACTATATAGTATATGGTGTTTAATAATTTATGGATTTATAAATATTATATCCCTTCTTATATCCCTTCTACTATATAATACTCCCCATTTTATGGGGGAATGTATATAGTACATGGTACTCAATAATTTATGGATTTATAAGTATTATATCCCTTCTCAGTAATATGGGTTTACTGTCCTTCAAATAAGTTAGAGAACATTATATATATACGAGCAAAGATTTCCATAGAAGTGTTATATATTATGTATTGTATTATATCATAAAACTCAATGGCTAAACCAAACCATTTAATGCACACCAAAAAAAAAAAAAAACCCACAAAAATCTAAAATGCTTGGAAAAACAAAGTTATATCTACTGAATAAAAGAGTTCAATGATACCCAAAGAAATCAGTAATCAAATTCAGAAATGTGGTCATTAGAAAAGAAACTTCTATAGTTTAAAAATTGAGCCAGATGACTATTTTAATATATTTCTTACTTTGCAAAAACAGCAAACATCCAGTATCGAATTGAAAAAACAAAATAATCATGCCAGACATAGAAAAATGAGAGGTCTAACAGCTCAATAACTCATTGATTCTGAGTTCCATTCAGCATTACCTAATTTTATTTTCCATACCAATGTGTATGGTCTTAGCTATCCTCAAGTTATTATGATGTTCATTAACATGTTAATGGAGCTAAACTAAAATGAACAAGTTTTTATTTTATTTTATTTTATTTTTTTAATAGGGAAGGCAAAGATTTTTCTGAACATGGTATGTGATTAACATTGAGGGGTACGTCCATTAGGCATTTAGAACTTGATCCAGGAGTTAGGTATGAATGAAGAAAACTTTTATTGGTGCATATTTGTGGGAATTTGATATCTCACAGTAGCTAGAGGGATTCAGAAATATCCAAGCCACCGATGACCCTAGACTTTAGGTAAGATGGTTTGAATCTTGAGGACTTAACTTACAGATCCAACAAACAAAGACCAGGACAGAAAATGCCCCTTTAAGCAGATGTGAAATTGATTATGTAATTAATGTTTCCATGTTATTGTTTGGAGCACTTGATGATCCTCTCAAGGAGCAAAGGAAAGATTTTTTTAAAAAAATATTTTCTATAATTTGCAAATTGTCCTGTGGCACTTGTTGCCTCCTTACTTCCCAAAAGTGGTCAGGACAGAGCCTCCATGATCCAGTGGACAGGGCCACCTCATCTTTTCTGCCAAGCTATATAAACACTTACCGGCTTTTTCCTGGGTTCACTCATGGCTGCTATGGTGGCAAAATACTGGATAATATGTTTGCTGTTCACAGTCTTTCCAGCACCAGATTCTCCTCTGTGATTTGAAATTCAGTGACACAGTTAACTAGTTCTGATTATCAATGCGATGAAAGAAAGGTAATTTTGATTATATAGGCTATGGCAAGCAGGGAAGTTTTTACATAAAAGTAGAGCTTCTGATTGAACTTGAGGACATATTGACATTTAATTGGTTGGGAGAAAGGCAAGGACATTTCAGGCTGGAAAAACAGCATGGGCAAAAATCTGGAGTTAGAAAGATCACAAATTTTGTAAATATTAGGAAGCCTGTTCCTTATGGTCCTAATAACAAACAGTAGGAAAGCGTCTCTTCTAACTAGACAAGGTTCCTCATTACCAGTTGTTCGAGATTTTCACATATGAAGGCTACCATACAGCCAAGTCCAACCCTCTTCTCAGAAAAAGGCTACCAATTACTTCACCAGGCAGTTGGGCTTTAGGCTTTACCTTACCTTTGACAACCAGCTAACTTTGTAATGTGGGAAGAGCACAGTGGTAAATCTATAGCCTCTTCAACATAAGCATCATTGAATCAAGGCCTGCCTGCCTTTATCTATACAAAACTCCAGAAAGTAGTTTATCATCTCTATGAAAGTCTGAACTCCAACTGTTCATCTAGCTCTAAAATTCTGAGACCTTATGATCTCTCCTGGGATAACTGAAGCCAATGGAGAGCCCAATGTACAAGGTGGTATCATCATCACTACATGGAAAGGTAAAGGACTTTAGCACTTCACAGCCCCTTGAGTCTCAGTCACCATGCTGATACTTTACCTGGGTGGCCAGTGCTCTTTTCATCAAAATTCACATACAATAAGATACCACTGTGACCCTTCCTTCTATCCTTTTCACTCCCTTTCTTATTTCTCTAAATGTCACCATCTTTTAGTTTTCACTGCTTCATGTACTTTGGCCTGCCCCAATCTGGCTGCCCACAACTGCTTCTTAAATGTTCCATGGGCATACCTACTGGACATTCAGCCCCTCTGCTTAGCCAGTCCAGAGGCTTTTGAAGGTGACCATTTGGGACAGTGTAGCTCTCTTAATCATCAAGAAGGTAATTAACATCAGCTCATGCACTATTTCTAAAGGATCTCTGAAAATGAGGGAGGCAGACTAGCTGACACCATATTTGGAGTCATCACTGACTAAAGCACAATGACAATTTCCTGAGTATCTTTTTCTTACCTCAAAGGTATTGCACCTAAAGGGCAATTAATTCAAAGATGGTGAATCAAAGTTTTATTCCCAGTAAAATGGAGGTATCTATTTCCACTGAAACTTACTTCAGGCCAAAAAAGAAAAACAAGGCAAACACTTACGTAAAGAGTATAGACTGATTTTCTCGATCTACAAAAGAAAGAAAAATGCCAGAATATTCTTATGTTCGAGGATTATGTATTAGTATGAACTTATTCAAAATTTCCCTAGCTACAATTTGAAATCAGACACAAGGGAAAGGATTAGCATTTATAGTTAGAAAAACATACCACTCAAATGGTACAGAGTAAAATCGATTTTCTCTTGCCCCTATGTATGCCAGTCATAAGAACATATAAATGAAAGGCCTATTTCTTTGCTCTACATACAAATGGTAACCAACTAATGATTGAGATTCTTGATACTTTAAGCCTTTTAAGAATCATTGTGTAATAATATCTATAGAATAACTTCTTTGTGCCAGACACTAGAGCAGATGCTTTATATAATAAAGGCTAACATCTACAGGGGGCTTACTCTGGGCCAGCCACTGGGCCGAGCACTTTAAATGCATTATCTCACTTTGATGTACAAACTAATCGGCCCAATAACCCTAGGAGGTAGGTACTATTTCACCCACATTTTATCTAGAAGGAAACAGAGGCTTCAAGTGATTAGCTAACTGTAAAGGCCATGCTCCGCTCACAATGCCTAAGTGCCTCTTAGGGACATAGAAAAAAAGTAGATCAGATATTTTTACTTTTCATTTTGTAGGGCAGCTACTCACTGTGAAGCATGTCCTGAAAGGCGTTATTGGCAACAGCAAAGATGTGAGGGGGAGCCTCTGATCGCCTCTTCCCTTTGTAGGCGGCCACGACTTCTTTCTTATACACGGGAAGCCATTTGTAAGGGTTTATGGTCACACAGAAGAGACCTGAATATGTCTGAGGGAAGATCAGAAAAGATTTCAGAAACTAGATTAGAAATACTTCCAGGTTTGTCAGCTCTTCCACTGTCAAGTAACATTTGCTCAAATGTTACTTATAAAGGAACTCAGAGGAGAGTTTTTGGAATCATGTAGAGAAGGGACTTCTAACAAGAAGAGACAGAACCAGGTTAGAGTAACATCAGGACCTGGGATTGCCTCTCTCCTGGGAGACCTGCTAATTACTAACAAGTCTGACACATGGAGCTTCTGAAGACAGAGAGGACCCTAATGGCAGGACTGCAGAGATTTCAGTAACCAGCCATCAGGCATTTGAGGCCAGAGGGGATTCTCTGCCTCAGCAAGATTAGGGGCTTGATTTTTAGGGCACTGAGAAGGAATAGCTCATGTGGGTAACTCAGTCACTGAAGGGGTTGAATTATGGCCCCCAAATAGATATGTTTATGTCCTATTCTCCAGAGCCTGTGAATGTGATCTTATTTGGAAAAAATAGAGTCTTTACAAATGTAATTAAGGGTTAAGGGTCTCAAGATGATAACATTCAGGTGGGTCTTAAATACAATAACTTGTGTTTTTATAAAAGACACACACAGGAGAAGGTGATGTGACAACGGAGGCAGAGACTGGAGTGATACAACCAAAAGGAATGCTAGAACCACTAGAAGCTGGAAAAGACAAGGAAGGATTCTCCCCCAAAGGCCTCCAGAGGGAGTGCAGCCCTGCTGATTGGATTTCGTTTTGGACTTCTGGCCTCCAGCACTGTAAGAGAATAATTTCTGTTGTTTTAAGCCACCCAGCTTGTGGTAATTTTGTTACAGCACCCCAGGGAAACTAATACAGTTACGTGGTAAATCAGAGAGCTGAGGAGCAAGCTGGTTGCATGCCATGGTTCCTATGGCCATGGGTCCCAGATGCTACATCTTAGCTTAATCTACTCAGCACTGCTTCTGCTGCATAGGTTTTGAGCAAGTCAAAGAACCTGAGCAACCAACCATCATCAATTTAATGATGATGAAGAAATCATCTCACTCATTAATCACTAACTAGGTGACATGCATTGAACTAGGTGCTTTACCTACATTCTCTTATTTAATCCCCCAAGCTCCCATGGAGGCAGACATTGTTATCCCACTTTATAGATAAGGCAACTTCAAGAAGTTAGGAAACTTAACAAGCAAGTGATAGTGCTGATGGCTAGTCTGTCAGGCTCCAAGCCCCATGCTTTTAACTAAGGGTGATCTGTGGGAAGGCACATGAATGTTGACAAAATAAAATTGGGGAAATGCTAAGATAAGGTCCCTTCCCAGTAGACATTCCTCAAGGACTATCCCCGTGTGAGCATGCTTAGACTCAATGTGAGAGATCACCCAGGAGAGACTGGGACATGCAATCTGAGTGCCAGCATGACAGTTCAGCAGGAAAGCATATTACACACATAGATCATCCACTGGCCATAGCGCCGCTTCAGGGCATGCAGCACGGATGCCTCATTGAGGTGAGTCAGCATTGCCATGTCTTCAATCATTTCAAACTCTGGAGGATTCATCTGCTGGATTTTGTCCTCTTTTATGCTCAGACTCTGCAGAGAGAAGAAAAATACATGATATATTCCCCTGTCTCCTATGCTTATTCATTTTCCCATGCATCAGAAAGAATATTCAGACTCAAAAAGAAAAAAATGATGCCTCATTAGGGGATGGGACCAGAAGAAATTAAGCCAAACTTCATGGAAAAAAACAGGTGCTCCCTGAAAAAGTCCTCTCCTTCCCTAAAGATGAAGTAAACATAGTATTTTTGTTATATCAAGATGTTCTGTCATGTACTACCCTAATCTTGTGGCTTCTGGCTAGCCCTGATTGCCTCTAAGAGTACATAGATCATATTATGCATGACCTAACCCCCAACTTCCAGCCCTTGATGTCCCAACATACCTTGGAAATTTAGAAGAAGAAACTTGGAGTGGAAGATTAAGGAGGCAGACCTTATCCTTCCAGACCTAGTTCAAAACCTGTCTCCTCCCTCAAACCTTCCCAACTACTCCAGCTTATTAGTTTGTCCTCTTTTGTTAAGTCTTGCCACTTGTACTATCTTTACATAAATACTCTTATGTATATTTTAATAATTGACTATGTTAGACTATTTTCTGGCTAGATTATAAATACCTTAAGAAGGATTTTTGATGTTGTCTTCTTTAATGACATTCAAAAACTTGCACATGCATGTTCATTTTTGATGTTGTCTTAATAACTATAATTATTAAATGCTTAGTAACTATAATCACAATGCTTGGGATATGGTAAATAATAAATATTAATATCTTGATTAATATGGATGCATTTCTACTATCAAATACTTTCTTGGGATTCTTCTCACAGGTTTCCTAACACCCTTTCTATACCCCTTTTCCATGATTAATACATATTTGTGTTAATTGATTGCCCCATTTAATCCTAGTTGGTGATGGCTTCTTCCCAAGGCTCTCACACTCTTCACATTCTTGATTCAATTTCTATCCATCTGTCTTCTTTGACATTGTTCTAACAGTAATCCCTCTTCTTTTGAGTCCCTTCACTTTCTGTATTTCAAGGACTCCTCATCTCCCCTCAAACCCATGCAGAACGTAATCCTATCTCATACATCTTCAAAAACCTCCCCTTTTCCCCAATTCTATTTTTCTATTTTTTTCATTACCAACTTTCATCAATAAGTAGTACTTTACACCCACTGGATTTATTGCCTTTGTTAATGTTACAAAGACCAAAGGTGATTGGAAGTGTAGTTACTTCTAACATGAGGAAGAGGAATCCTGGAGCCAGGGAGACAAAGAGTAAAGCTGGGGAAATGGGACCTTCATAACATGAAGGAAGGACAAGCAGGACAAAATAAACCACCTTCAGAATCTTCTTTCTACCTGCATGAATGGCTTTCATGCCCTTCTTCCTATGGTTGTAACCACATTACAGTCACAAATCACCTTAAGTGCTGTTGAAGGCAAAGTAGTTTGTTTTGGAGAATGTGCTCAGAAGAGCAAGCCTCACATCTGGAGGCCTAATAAAATTTAGTTGGTCATCATTAAGAAAATGAGAAGACAATACATAGATTGAGAGAAAATATGTACAAATAATACATGCGATAAGGGATTTGCATCCAGAAAGTAAATAGAACTCTTACAACTGAATAATGGAGAGGCAATAGCCCAATTAAAAAAATGGGCAAAGAGCTTGAATAGGCATTTCCCTGAAGGAGATAAACAAATGGCCAACATGTACATGAAAAGATGCTCAACGTCATTAGTCACTGGGGAAAGGTAAATAAAAATCACATTCAAATACCACTTTATGCCCAATAGAATGGCTGTAATCAAAAAGAAAATAAAACGTGTTCGTAAGGATATGGAGAAAGTTTCATTCTTATATGTTGCTGATGGAAATGTAAAATGGTAACCACTTTGGAAAGCAGTTTGGAAATTTCTCAAAATGCTTAATATAGAGTTACCATATGATCCAGCAAATGCACTCCCAAGAGAAATGAAAACATGTGTCCCCACAAAAACTTGCACATGCGTGTTCATAGAAACATTATTCATAATAGACAGAACATACAAACAACCCAGTGATAATCAACTGATGAATGGATGAACAACATGGTATATCCATAAAATGGAATACTATTTATCCATAAAAGGGAATGAAATATTTATTCATGTGACAATGTGAAAGAACCTCAAAAACATTATGCTAAGTGAAAGAAGTCAGAAACAAAAGGTCACTGACTCTATGCTCCTGTTTATCTGAAATTGCTAGAATAGGCAAATCTATAGAGATAGAAAGTAGATCAGTGATTGCCTGGGGCTGGTGCAGGAGGAAAGAAGGGGGAATGACTGCTAATGGGCACAAGATTTCTTTGGGGGATCTTTTCTAATAAATTATTGTCCCAAGGCTAAATGACCCTGACTGAGTCTCTCTATTTCTTCGTTTACTGATTTAGGACTAAGGAAAATTTCTTGCTGAATTTTCCCTTGTCCACCTATTTATGTTCCAGATGAAGAGGACCAAGTTCTTTTCTTAATTTCATGAAGAGTTAAATAACATCTACCTAATTTGAGATTTTTCTACATAACAAATATTGACTGTCAGGAAGACATATGAAAGCATTCTGTGTGGTAGTTTATGAGTGGCTTCCAGAATTTTAAAAATCACATGGCAACACGTTAGATGGTAAATTGCCTAAAAACAAATAGAGCATTAAAAAGACAAACTTTCTTGATATCAACAATATCTGCTTGTTATGGGGTGTGGCTTGTCATGGATTTGGGAAGAGACAGAATTTAAAGGAGTTTAGAGAAGTGAATATTGGGAGGGAATCATCTGTAAAATCTATAAGGAAGCGTTCATTGAAGTAGGATAGAAATGGGGCCCAGCTTATACCACGGGGTGGCAGGTAATGTGAAGTCAGCAATACAGGCAAAGGTTCTGAGAGTGAGCTGTCTTCTCAATGTTACCCTGCTGCTCTGAATGCCTTGGTGGCAGGGAGAAGGGGCTGGGGGTATTATGGCTTCTCTACACATTTCCTCTGTGAAACAGTCTAGCTTGTACCCCAACACTTGGCATAACCTTTTCTTTCAAAGGTCATAGGTGACCTCCTAATTCTGAAATCCAAGACTTTCTCCAACTCTTAATCTCCTTCTGTAGCATTTGTCATTACTGGCCATTCTCTCATCACTTGGTCTCTGTGACACTATGCCATTTTTACCCAAATTATACTTTTCACTCTTGATCCTACAAACACAACTTGCTTCATGGTTCCTTAAGTCATTATTCATCCCACAGGATACCTTTTTTAAAAAATACTAACTTGAAACATTGATGAAAAAGTGGAAATGGCTGTGAGTTCTGGTCAATAATCTTTGCCACTGGCAATTGTGTTACTCTGATTTATTCACTGTTCTTCATTAAATCTTTGATAGTAAGAGGAGTTTTTTTTGTTTGTTTATTTGTTTTTGGTGACAGGATCTCACTCTGGTTGCCCAGGCTGGGGTGCAACCAGAGTGGGATCCCTGCTCACTGCAACCTCGACCTCCCCAGATTCAGGTGATCCTCCCACCTCAGTCTCCCGAGTAGCTGGGACTACAAGCACATACCACCACACCTGGCTTATTTTGGTATTTTTTGTAGAGACAGGATTTTTCCATGTCGCCCAGGCTGGTCTCAAACTCCTGGGCTCAAGCAATCTGCCCGCCTCGGCCTCCCAAAGTGCTGAGATTACAGGCATGAGCCATTGTGCCCACTGACTTAAGGAGGAGCTTCTTAAAATGAATGACTCCACAGTAAGTCAGGGGTATCTCCTACCCCAGGTCTTTAATTAAAATATTATAGAAATAATATATTTAGTTATTTGATAGAGAACATAGTCACCAACACAAAGAAATAAAAATTTCTTTACCTTCCCATCTGTTGTCTCAACAATTACTGTTCCATCATCTTCACTCCCTTTTACCTCAGCCTCCATATAAGCATTCTCACCATCAGGAATCCAGCATTTCTTCTTCCCTGTAGAGAAAAAAAAATGGATTATAGCTATAGTACTTACAGAAATATACACTGGACACTTTCATACTGATAGATCTAATCTCATTTCTGCTAAATCGGCTTGTTGACTATAGGAACTTGCAAAGTTAGATAAAATCATGAAAGCTCACCCTGAAGACACACTCACTCACATAATGGCTCTACATGAACAAGAAACATCTCAGCAAGCAGCAGCTTGGGGGCGCCATAGATCATTTTGCTACAAGAAAGTTACCTTCCAACACCCCTCCCAACCCCAACACTTTCCTCCACTCACACCCCAGGATTTAGGTAACCACCTAATCGCCCTGGTGCTTGCACCCCTTCCAGATTCCCTCCCCAAAAAAACTCATTCAGAAAGGTCTGGGAAAAACTAAGTGAAAATTTAGATTAATGGTTACGCACGTCTAATCTTGGAGTGAAAGTCAGCTAAGTGAAATTACATGGTGGAATTGGCAGGGGGGCAGGTTGAGAAGAGAGAATATGGGTTGTTTATGTCACACAACATAACCAGCTCATATTATTTGCCCCCAATATGTTCTTTTTCTCTCTTCACCTTCCTCACTCCCATACCCCATCCCTAAGCAAAGTAGCCCTCCATAAACTGATTAACCAACAAGAGGTCTGGGGTGAAATGAGCCAGAACTCTTATGAACATCTGAGGCAGTTTCTCTTTCTCTCCCACTTGAAGCAGATAGTGATGATGAATAAAAACTATGATTTTAAGGGCCTGGGCGTAGTGGCTCACATTCATAATTCTAGCACTTTGGGAGGCCAAGGTGAGAGGATCTCTTGACCCCAGGAGTTCAAGAGTAGCCTGGGCAATATAGCAAGACCCTTTACTCCCCCAGTCCTGTCTCCACAAAAAACAAATAAGGCCAGGTGCGGTGGCTCACGCCTGTAATCCCAGCACTTTGGGAGGCTGTGGCGGGTGGATCACGAGGTCAGGAGATCAAGACCATCCTGGCCAACATGGTGAAATCCCATTTCTACTAAAAATACAAAAATTAGCTGGGCATGGTGACATGTGCCTGTAATCCCAGCTACTCAGGAGGCTGAGGCAAGAGAATCACTTGAACCAGGGAGTCGGAGGTTGCAGTGAGCAGAGATCCCACTACTGTACTCCAGCCTGGGTGACAGAGTGAGACTCTGTCTCAAAAATAAAAATTAAAAAAATAAAAATTAGGCAGGTGTGACGGTGCATGACTGTAGTCTTAGCTACTCAGGAGACTGAACGAGGAAGATCACTTGAACCCAGGAGTTGGCTCATTTTCCTTTAAAAGTGTATATATATGTGTATATATATGTATATGTAATACATCACACTTTCCTTTTAAAGGGAAGTGAATATTTTATATATATATATATATATATATATATGAAAATGAGCCTTAGTAGAAGCTCACAGAAGTCCCCAGGTCACAGCTACTCAGGTAGATGGGGAAAGCCTTTGGCTGAAAGGGGGAAAATGCTAGCCAATGAATGGCTAGGAAAGACACAGGTAAAAACCCCACTATAACCACAGCACTAACAGGTAATGTGAACTCAGTCACCACCATCACCTCTAATATACGAGTCACAAAAGCTAGAGAGGGCTCACTGCTGCAGGACAGATGGTCCTTATTTCCCAGAGGAAGGCAGTAAGACTGGGGAAGGAGTGTGTACAAAAGAGCTGAAGTTGGGCACCATTCGCCCCTTCTTCCACCATGCTTGTTTCTGCAAAGAATTTGGTTGCTCACGACTTTCTTGCTATCAGCGCTGCCTTCTTCGTTTCCCTGATTACAAACAATTCACCACTAAAACTGCTTGGCAAGAGGAGTTTATGTTCCCATCTAGCTGATTGTGCATTTGCTTTCTACTTATCGTTTGTGTTTTAAATACTGGCTTTGCATTGTATTCATTATTTTGGTCCCTTTTTGCAAAAACTGATTTTGCTTTGTGTTATGTATGTCTATGAAAATATGCTTGTTTTTGAAAAGCACCCAGTTAGCATACATTTTTTGTGTATGTTTAAGGTAAAATGCTCTGCATTTTAAACTAAATGTTATCACTTGAAAGAAATGTGAAGGTCACCTGGCACAGACTCTCTCCCTCTGTATCTCTCTCTCTTTTTAGAAAAAGAACCTTGGGAGAGAGATGAAGAGAGTTGCCCATAGTCACATAGCTAATTAGTGGCAGTCACTGTAATAATGTCTCTAGAAATGAGATCATCCACCTCCTGAATCAGTGCTTCTCCATTACAGCCTGACTCCTCTAACACATGCTTAGCTTTTTCTCCTCAATTTTTCTCTTCAGGAGTAGGCTCATTGCCTGCTTCATGATGAAGTCTCTTTTACCACCCCTGGAAAAACTTAGTGAGGGATAAAAATTATCAGAAATCCTTTCTCATCTGAGGCCCAAACCCTGACAGGGGCATTTTAAAAAATGAAGTAAATGAACTCCGTCAATTTTAATTCCTGGTGTTCATGAATAATGCAGAGCTGGAAATGCAGATAGCAATGGATTTGAGTGAGACAGCCAGAATTTTAACACTGGCTTTGCTTGTAACAAGATATAAAGCCACATGTCTTCATCCCTTTTGGCCGTTCATATTCTCATCTGTAAAGTAGGCCTTTTCCTATATGATTTCATAGCTTTAGACAATTAAATATCTTTTCCAATATAAAGCTAATATGTGCTTATTGAAGAAAACTTGAAGAGTAATGTATGAAGAAAAGGATGTTTTTAATCACCCATAATCAAACAACTCAGAGATAGCCACTGTTATGTATTTGAAGTATTTCTTTTGAATCGTTTTTCTAGGATATCGATTAAAACGGGGGTAATACTATATTCAGTTTTAGAGTTATTTTAAATAGATTGCTTACATGTTATAATATAAGAATTATTTACGTTTGGCTTTGGAATGGTGTTTTGTCTTAGCTCTAAAACCACTTGGGCTTCTTCACTGACACCCAGGAATTCTAGTTTTCCTTCTCAGGTATCATAATAATACATTATACTTATTTTTGTCACATTTATAGTCTCATTTGGTCCTCACAGCAATGGAGGAAGGTAGACAGGACAAGTATTATCACCTTTGACAAATGAGGAAACGAGCTCAATAAAATGAGGTGATTTGCTCTAATTACCCAGCCAGAGATGGTCAAGGACAGGGAATTTGAACCCAAGACTACCTGCTAAATACTTGTCATCACACTGCTTCCATTTGACCCGAGTTCAAAAAAGCAAACTCCATTGTCTACTAGCCTGGGAAGATGAACAACTTTTGCTAACACTTGTCTCTTTGCTGCCAGTGCATTTCTATGAGGAAGGATTGTTTGGTCCAAAAAATTAATAGAAAATTATGTAGATTGCTATGTTTTAAGTAATTATTTACGGTGCTGACTTTAATAAATGCATCATCCAATTATCTCTAATGCTTAGGCCCAATTTTTTTTTTCTTCCTGGCACCACTATTATCTTGTCCTCCATTATCTAACTACCTGCGATAAGCCTCTGCATGACCAGCTCTGACCTCAGGGATAGTTCGGTTATTGTTTTTGATTTGATGGATTATAATTAGCCTAAAATCTAATCACAGTCATGAATCCAATGACTGGAAACTGGGAACTGATCCAGGACTGGTCTGTGATGGAAATATAATATCCTCCATAACTGGCTTGAATTATAATTGGTCATATTGAAGTCTAATGTTGACTAATTCTGAATACTAGAACAACATTCAGCCAGTCCTTCTGTTGCACCTACTGAATAATTTTGGATTAAGACATGTAGGTAGCTTGATGCTATATCACACTGTGAATCTGATTTCTACATCTCCAATTAGCTGAAATTCAACACAGACATGTAAAGGTAGCAGGAAAAAAGAATAACATTTATTTAGAGATTTCAATGTAGAACTTAGCCTTTTTTTTTTTTTTTTTAAGGCTAAATCCTCATTAACCTTTGTCCTTGCCTGTAACTACCAAGGAATTATGAATCAGGGTGAGCAAGTCTCCTAATTATCTTTTGCTTAGTGTTGGCTGAGTGACCCTGCTGACCTAGAAGACCACCAGAGCCAAAGCTCCAACATCAGAAAATTCTGGAGAGCCAGAGACAACTTCAAAGTCTGCAGCCTTACCAGAGTCTTTCCCTTTCTTCTTCCCCACAATGTACAAACGTCACCTACCAGTCTAAGTCACAGGCCCCTCGCTGTACTGTGGCATTCACTGATAACTAAGAGGTTTCTAGGAAAGGCTTTGTCTGTGGCCATTCCTGCAGGTGTGTGTGTTACAACAGGGGCTCCTTGAAGAGAAAACTTGTCTTAGGACCAAGTGTGTAGGGCCCGGGCCTAGGCTGCCTCCCAGCCACCATTCCTACCCTGACTACTCAGAGGCCCTCAATTGCTCAGTTTCCTAGAGGCTGATCACACCCCAAGCAAATAATTTAGGCTCTAGAACTGATGGCTCTTCTCTATCAATCAAATCTTAGTCACCACCTTGAAGGAGCAAAATAAAGTGAAGCCAGCAGCCACCACATGTCTCACCGTCCAAGGCTGTGGCCTGTAGTAGAAGCAGCTCAGCTTCGCTTCTTCTGAGGAAGGCTGCGGCTTCTCCAAGCTCTGACAGATCCATCCTTATTAAGGCAATCCACCAAAAAAAGGCTAGGCCTAAACGTGAGTAGAAAAGATTCACTCTGGAAAAAAAAAAAAAAAAAAAAAAAAATTGGTATAGAGAAGAAAAAAGTGGAAATCAAGCTCTAAATGAGCAATCATTCACATAGATAGACCAAAGAGTGTTAAGTTTTCCTATTACTACCTGTGCCCCTTCTTTCTCTTTGCTGTGTCTCAAATTTATACAAAATTAGACCCAAGAATACCTGACTCTAGCAGGGCTGACTTACCCACTAGACATAGAAGGTACAGTGCCTGAGGCCCATGATGCTTTTAGGGGCCCATGAAAATGTTTAATTTATTTTTAAATCAGAAGAAAAATATAAGTGTGATATGAATGATACATATTAATGAACAGAGCCTGGATTATATTCATCTTTAGGCCAACACAGTTATGAAATCTGATTTTTAATATTTTTTGTGGAGAAATGGTCCTTAAGACAGAAGTGCCTGTAGTCAGTGAAAGTCGTAATGCCACCCTGGGCCATGGAGTTCTGACAGGTGGTAGGATGGTCCAGATAGAGAAACATCAATTTGCAGACACTAGGCCCTTTCATAGGAGTGGAGAGGTGTTTCGAGGTATCTAATTACCCCCAAGTAGACAGACCGTCATAGACAGAGTATGGTTACAAAGAGAAGTGGTTCAGATAAATGTTCAGTAGTAGACAGTAAAGGGATAAAAAGATAAGTATCTTGGCAGAGATACGTGTCTGGGAGCAGATGATTTACAAAAATACAAGCACAGATGGGCATTTGGGAGACCTGGCCAAGAGCAGTAATGAAGAAGCCCAGGCTGAAGGTGACAAGCAGGTTACAGGGTGATGTGAGTGAGGTTGGAGTAAATAAAGAAGTTCATTGGCTCAAGTCAGGCAAGTATCAGTCTTAGAGGGACTGAGTTGCTGGGCAAATTATCAAAGCTGAAGTCATTGAGCACCCACTGTATACCAAACACTGGACATAGTTTATCTTTAATTTTCTCACTTTACATTTGATAACAGGGAGGAGAAGAAATGGAAACTGGGCCTTCATGATCTTAAATGATAAGCTATTATTCTCTCTATTTGGACAAAAAAAGTCTTCCTCTTCACTCAAGCGTGCAAGGCAAGTGTTACTCGTCCCATTTATAGGTGAGAAGGTAGAGAAGGACTTGCCAAGTTTGCTTAGCTCAGGTGCTGCCTTTGAGGACAGATCACCCACTTCAGAATGAACTGCAATCACTTACTCTCTTGCAATGAACAAATCCAATAAACTAACGTATTTTACTGCCCTTAATCTGCTTTTCTTCTTTGTGGTGGCTTGGATAGGTGTAGTGAGGCCACTTTTAGGATCTAGTTTAAAGGAGTATGGTTTAAAGCAAAGACTAGTGGTCTAGGCTAAGACTTAGTTTTATTTCTGCCAGAAAAGAGGCATGTGACTTGTGGGAAATCACTTAGCCACAGTAGGTGCAGTTTCCTCGCCTGTGTAATGCAAGGACTAGTCTTAATGTACAGGAACATTTCCTGAAGTGGAGAGAAGAAAAGATGCTCAAGAGAAACAACATACATCCTGGCCCTCCAGAGTTGGGACTGAAGGTGGCGTTTCTCAGGGAAAAAGACAAAACTGATTTTTCTGCAGATGAGCATTCAGATTCAGGTTTTGTAATCATTATAACAGTAATAACATTGTTAGACATTTGAATATAGAAGAACTCAAGATAAAGGAAAGCTCTGAAAGTAAAGCAGAGAAATTTAGAAATAGATGATAGGAAACATCATCAACTCTGTGGGCAGGAGCATGAGGAAAGCCGTATTTTGGGAAAATGGCTCTGGCAGCATATTCTGGGTAGATGGGGATGAGGAAAAGCCGTAGTCAGGGAGACAAGTTGTGAGTCTGGATTTGTGAAAGAATGCACTATATCCTCCTCCTCTCTGTATGTGTGACTTCCTAGTGGCTTGCACTCAGTAGACAGTAGAGTTCACGAAGTATATTGGGAATATAAAAGATATCCATTAATACACGTGTGTACAAACTTCCTGAAAAGATACCTAAGAAATGGATATCTGAGTAGTGAGAGCAGGAGATGGGTGGGAGAAGGAGAGAACTACCTTTCATTTCATTCCATTCTGGTCAGTCAATGTGTGCCATGTGCTTATATTTCATAATTAACAGATTTTTTACAAGTAGTTCTTATTATAATATCAGAGATGAAAAGATTACAGCAAGACATAGAGCACACAGCTGTGTAACTCTCCCTACAAGTCTGGAGCATTTAACATATTTAAAAGTATACAAGGAACAGAATATGCAGGAGCAGGCACTAGAAAGTAGGAAATAGTAGGTGCCAGGAGTGGGGCAGGCCTGGCCATCATTTGGAGATAGGTAACTGAAGCCAAGAGAATGATTCACCTGAGCAAAAAAAGGATCGAAATCCTTCTTTCTCCTTGGCCCCCTCCAGCATCCATTAACCCCTTAATGTCCTACTGACCTCTGGGTCCCTTTAGGTTCCAGTTGCACATATGGCTTTACAATTTTATACAATAACACACTTGTCACAGCCCAGTCCTAGCAACATCTTAAAATAGAAAATGAAAGAGCTCAAATGCCCAAAAGAAGTAAACAAATTAACCTTGCCAGCAAAAGAATCAGGAAGCTCTATTTTGTGAATGACAGAGAAACATAGATGAGTATAGAACTCAAGGTAATTCTCTTAGAAGGAAAAATTCATCTACATGTTGAAAGGAAATTATATTTGAGACTGGTATGCTCATGCATGTTTATCGGAGGATTCTGACGCCCGTCATAAACACTTTTATCTGATACTGCATATATTTACAAGATAGAAGAGAGCAAGGGGTAGCACTGGAATCCTGGGAGGAGAATAGGAAAGGATAGAGCAGACGGGCTGCATGCACATTGCTGGGAGTACCTCACTCCTAGGACCTAGCTCTGCCTTTGAACATTCAGGAGTTTGATTTATCAATACATACTGGAGCGATTCTGGGAATCACATAACTATGCTCAGAAGTGTGCATATAATTCATCACCCAAACCTGGACCTATTTTTTTTACTGGGATTTTTAAGAGGGGATGCCATTAATATTTAAATCAGGACAACAAACTTAATCTAAGACTGACCCAAGCAAATGGGGACATGTTGACACTCCACTAATAAGAGAATTGATGACTTGAAATGGTAATTTCTAAACTGACAATGAGTGTACACCTTTTGCATAACTGCAAAGTCCAGGTTACTTGTCTGCATGATCCACAGGGCACATAGACAATATCATCACTATCAGAAGGTTGGATTCAGAGAAAGACATTAGATCATCATGTCCATGACATAATTCAGTTTGTAACACAGCAAAATAATGCATCTTGTTCTGTTCTAGAGTTCACCTTTACAGGAACTGAGCACCATATAAGCCATCAGTATCCTGTTTACAATGATAGAGCACAATTTCCAGGTGTATATTAGTTACCAGTTAACAAAGTAAACACAAAGAATGGGAAGCCCTTACAGGGAAGGGAGAGCTGAGATGTAAGCTTTTCCTCTTGGCCAAGAAAGAATCATGTTGGTCTCACCTAGCTGCCTTTCACAGAAAATATGTTTGAAGAGCTGTAGCTGAGACAAGACATGAGCCTGGATGACCAACCATTCCTGTCTTCCCGGAACTGAGGTATTTCCCAGGGCTTGAGACTTTCAGTGTGAAAACCAGAAAAGTCCCAGGAAAACTAGAACAAGTTGGTCAACCTACTTTTAAGTGTAGTGCCTGTAGTTCTTTTAGAAATTCAATCACTATTTTGGAAGTCAGCTATTTTTATACTGGTTGTATTTCTGCAGCTGTCCCCCTCTCCCTCCTCAGGTATTTTGCAAACCTCTTTTTGAAAATGTCCTTTTCAAATATAAATTTGAATATATTCATGCAATATAAATGTACTGCCCATCTATAATTGCCCATGTTAGGCCCAGGGGTACAATAATGCACAGAATAAATACTGTGCCCTCTTAGAGTAATAGATTTGAGTAGGGGTAGAAGTTTCTTCTGTCTTGAATTATTATGCATTAGACAAATCTGTAGAGAGAAATTTTCACACTTTGGGGTGGGGGTGGAGCTGGTTGTATGGCAAAGGTCAGAAAAGAAGCCCAGAGGGGGACTGTAGAAACGAAGGGAAGAGGTGAGCTTGTACAGCTACAACTCCCAACTCACTAGTCTGAGTGGAAACTGTAAGCAGAGTTATGTTTTCTTAAGATGAGAAAATAAATTCCTCACATTATTGTTTCACAGGCTCTTCCACTGTCTCATTCTCTGCCCACCATTCCAATGGAAGTGTCTCATCCTGGATCCTCCCAATCCCCTACAATAGAACCCTTGGAGTCATCTCTAATTGCTCCTTCTATCTCATTGCCACATTCAATTCACCATCAACTTTTATTGATTTTATAATTACCAGTTCTTACCCACTTCTAGTTGACACAGTTTGGAGTGCCTGTTGAGCCCACACTCCTATTAGAAGTGCCTGCTCTCATCCACAGGAATAAGCCAAAAGTAGCCATGTCTGCAAGGTGACACTGGTATCCTGGCCCAGCTTATAAACCAGGCTTCAGTATCTGATCCTGGGACAATCAGAGACAATCAGGGTATCCCGCTGGAATACAGATTTGGGATTTAGATGCTACTCTCCATCTGGGCTCTTTGCTTGAATGGCGTGATACAAACTTGAGGGTTGAGGTTGGCGTTGTGGTGTGGTCATGTGGTGCCACATGCACGCTAGTCAGCAAAAGCATCAGTAGAGAGGGAGTCACAAGGATGAGGAGAAGCAGCAATAAGGGACCAAAGGAAGAGAGAGATCACTTTCTTATATCCCAAAGACCTTTCCTGGTAACAGTACCTCCTGAGACCTACATTTAATTTCTGGCTTTGATTTCCATAAGCTCTCTAAATGACCTTCCAGTACATTCTAATTTCTTTCCCAACTTTAAATAATCTCAAGTGAGTTTGTTATATGCCATCAAAATATCCTTAACTAAAACGCATTATGTCTCAGTCTTTGCCCTAACACAGTTTCTTCGTTTCTCTCCTAAGATGATGTGAAGATTGTGTATAAAACTCAGCACATTATCGGTGCATAGTAAAACCTTAATCAACGTTAACTGTTCTTTTTACTATTCAACAAGCATTTATGCAGTCTTTGAACACTGTGCTAAATATGTAAGAGAGTAGCTTTGCTTTCCAAATTGCTTAGTGAATCTGAGATGTGCAAAACCGTAATGAAGGATGGTACCATAGGGAAGTAAAGAGGTAATTCACATAGTGGCAGCTACTAGCTGAGTAGATGGAGGTAAGACAAGGGAATTGTTTATTTCGATGGTGATCGTTCCTGAAAGGTCACACTTTCTAGTCCTCTTACTGCTGACCACAGTAAATCTATCACTCAGCACTCATCTCTTTCAAACAGAGCTAGACAATAAATGTGGGGATGAGGGGGTGCAGAAATCCATATCACCTTGGCATTTCAGTGCCTTAACTATAAGCAGAAACTCAAATGATGTCTATGAAGTAAATTGTTAAAAAAGTTAAACTCTTTTCATGTTAGCAGTCCTGACACATTTTTAAGTTGGTTTCATCATAATTGATTAGATTCGCTTGAGTTCTTCATCAAGGTACGTTATTATGCATGTTTACTTTCAAAGTCTTCTACTGCTGGGAAGCCACGATGCAAGTAATAAGAACAAATATTAATATTCCTTTGGGTAAACAAATACTAAGCATCTTTTGACATAGCCTCTTCCATTATTAAAATTGGAGACAATGCCTGAAAATGAGAATGGATTTATCCAGATGTCAACAGCTGAAGGGAAGAATTATCAAGCACTTAAATGATCCCAAACAAGCTGAAACATATGTCTTAAGGCAGTAAATGAAACACATTTGAGTTACAAGGCCCAGTGAATGCCACAAATCTGGGGAAATGCTGCAAGATGCTCCTAATTAGGGACACTACTGGGTAGAAAAATGATGCCGATGCTTCCTAGTATTCATGCTGCTGGGATAATCATGTTATGTGCCTTAACTCAGCAAGGTTTCCTCCATAGAAAATCTTACGTGGTTAGTCGTTAGGCACAAATCTACCACCGCTTAACCAGCTATACTACCTGCAATTTATTTGTTTATATGCAGCTTATTTCTCTACAAAAGCAGGGGCTTTAGGCAGGTTTATCTTCTTCAAAGAGGAATGTTAAAAGGTTGAATTACAAATCAAGAGTATTGCACAAATTATCGATTATTTAAAGCATTTACTTCAAAGGGTAATTATTATTACAGCTACAGGTCTCCAGGCAATGCAGTTTACACTCCTAGATTGTGTTCCCCGCTCCCCTCCCACTGGGAAGTGGCTTTTCTTCCCATACCTCCACAGAAACTGTTCCTTCTAATGATCTCCTAAAGACAAATCTTAATTGGGTGCTTTTCAGTCTCTAATCCTACTCACCCTCTCTGCAGCATTTGACATTCCCTGGTTTCTGGGGTCCCTTCTTCTTTTTATTCTGTTTCCCAGTTGTTCATTTACTAATCAAAGGTCCATCCACAATAAAAATTGTGAATATCAATGACATTTCTCTTTTGCTCCCTCCTTTCACTAGTTCCTCTCTCCCAGCTTTTGCTGGCTCTTTAATCCTTTCCAGAACTGCCTTCTCCTACATTTTCCTACCTCCCAATCTCTGATCAAAATGCTGGGTCTTTGCACTGATCTATTCGCTATTGATCCAGAGAAGAACCTCTGATTAAATTCTTTTTTTTTTTTTTTTTTTTTTGAGATGGTATTTTGCTCTTGTTGCCCCAGCTGGAGTACAATGGTGCAATCTCAGCTCACTGCAACCTCTGCCTCCCGGGTTCAAGTGATTCTCCTGCCTCAGCCTCTCGAGTAGCTGGGATTACAGGTGCCCACCACCATGCATGGCTAATTTTTGTATTTTTAGTAGAGATGAGGTTTCACAATGTTGGTCAGGCTGGTCTCAAACTGACCTCAAGTGATCCACCCACCTCGACCTCCCAAAGTGCTGGGATTACAGGTGTGAGCCACTACGCCCAGCCACCTTCTGATTAAATTCTGTCATGCATTCATTTTAAAGTATGTCCTCTTAGGATCTATGGATTAAAAGAGTAATAAGACCTCAAGAAGTTTCCACTCTAATGGACATGGACAACAGAGATATAAATCAGTGACTATAATTCAATATGATAAATGCTAGGTGCTAGGCTAGAGCAATGTACAGGGTCATACAGGTCAAGGAGGCATAATGCTATATGTGTATTTTTAAGAATAACATTTTACAACCTAAAGGAAGGAATCTCAAACATCCCTGAAGTGATACCTTTGGAGACAGTACCAATATACTATTTAATAAAAGCAAATCTGAGTTCTGAGTGTGTATCACACACCAGGAACTAAGTTAAGTGTTTTATACATAACTCTTTTAACTTTACAGTAGCTCTATGAAGGATATATGTAATAACCTTTATTATATGAAAACACTGAGTCTTAGAGAACCAGCAAGTGTTATTTCTAGTTTTAAATCCAGATACATGAAAGTCATTCTTGTTTCCCAGTTTGTTCACCTTTACATCCAATCAATTGCCAAACTCTGCTAACTTTTTCTAAACATCACTCAAACCCATCTACATCTTTCCACCACCCCTGCCAACATCTGGATCAAGGCCATCATCATTTTTCTGGGGGTTTATTGCTGTATTCTCTTACTTAGTCTCTTGACAGCAGCCAATCCAGAACGAGGCCCCCAAGTAAAGAAACGCAGTTACTATACTATCTTATTTAAAATCATACCGCATCCTATGATAAAAATCCAACATGTTATCAGATCCTATAGAGCTCTCCATCCTCTTGCTTGGCTGACACCCCCACCTCATCTCTCTTGCTGTCTCATCCTCAGGCCTGACCTGGCTGGGGCACTACTAGTAGATGCCAACAGCACTCTCTGACCTCTGGATGTTCACACGTTATGTGACCCCGGCTGGGAATATTCAGCCCTGTTCCTCCTCCTCTGGCTAATTCTTAATCATCCTTTGAGTCTTCAGTAAGCAACATTTCTACAAGAAGGTATTCTTTAGGTTCGTTCTGTCAGCTAGATGTGTTCTTAGATTTCTTTGCTACTTGCATTATGATAATGTTCATACTATTTTATTATTATTTGTTTAATTGCCCATCTTCTTAATGAAACATAAGTAATCTGAGGGCAGGACTAGGTCTGCAGCACTCAGAGAAGACTCTAGTTCTTTGGATAGAGCCTTAATAAACACTTAGGGAGTGAACCAACAAATAGAGCAGACCCATCAGTCTGACTCCTGAGTCCTTGCTCTTAAGCATGATGCTATACTTCCTCCTGGCTGAGCTCCAGCCAGCCAGGAGGCTGATGTTCTTGGTTAGAAAAGCATCTAACCAAAATACAACACGTCTATACAGGCAACATGTCCTTGGTTTAAAAAGCATCACCACTTCATTTCTAAGTTGGATAAGAAAAATTTAGATTTATGGTTCAAAAGAAGTATGCTAAGGATAAAAATCAACTGGTATACCATATCAAGAAAACCGGACTGGTAAGGAAAGATTTAAATAAGTAGTTTATTTTTTAAATAAAGTATTTAAGTCAATACATCTGAATTGTATTGCCCCAAGATTTTTGAAACCATGGGGTCTTAGAACTAAAAGTTCTTTAATATCAGCTGGCTCACTGCTTCATATTTTACAGGTGAGTATGCAGGGACCAGCAAAATACATGATTGGCTCACATTCACCAACCAATAACAACGGAGCAGACTGAAAGTATGGATAGTTTTGAGCATAGTTGAGAGAAAAATACTGACAATAGATCTATGAAGACGAACTGAAGGAAACTAATATCGAGGGCTATATTTTGTGCTTCAGAATTGAAGGCAAATATACCCTCCCATAAAATACTAGTTAATACCACAGTCACGGAATAAAGATTAGCTCAAATGGAACATTGTCCTGATAATATTCCTTAGGGTCAGTGACCCATGAACTGCATAATAGAGTAACATTTACTTTAGAATTGCAGGTGCTGTTATTCAGCACAAAAGACATGCATTCAATATATTTAGTGATTCTAAAAGATGACATATACATTCAAGGTATTAATTGCATTATTTTCATTGATTTATTGGTTTCATATTTTCTGAAAGTTCTTAACTCAGAATAATTATGAGTTTTAACCTAGTACAATTGTAGTCAACATCTTTGCATAATAGTCAGATACACTTGTCTAAAATAAAACTAGAATATTATGTATTCCAATTCAATTAAAAATAACAATTTTTTGAACATTCAGTAAATGCCAGGAATTGTCAAAATGCTTGGGATACTAGAATAATTAAGATGCAGCTTCTGTTTCAAGATTCAAGTCTAGCAGGGACCAAGATTTGTCAATACACTTTTCAGTATGATAAGTAAAATAATAGACATACATTCTTCAAAAGATTTTACCAAAAGTAAAACAAATTGCTGTTAAAATTCTCACCTCAGAGCAACTATTCTATTCTATGAATACATCATCTTTTTCTTAAAATATTTTGTTTCATATAACAACCCCCATGCGAAAACTATCAGTAAAAATAGCAAATTGTTTTTAATACCCACCATTCAATATATTGGTGGAAAAGTGAGAGATAGAAACCTACCTTGGAAAGATCAAAAGAAATGGGCAGACCAGTGCTGAGTCAAGACTTTATACGCTCTTGTCAAGGTCAAGGGTGACAACTTCAGTCAATTTTGCATTGTTTCTAAATTTATCTACTGGTTTTTAAGAAGCTGAACCCTTGGATCTGGATTTGGCACCCCAAATGTCTCTGAGGCAAGGGTAGGAGATGCCAGAAAACGATTCCATTTCTATAACCAAAATCTGCAGACTAATTTAACTCATTCCCCAAATGCTTGCTACATAATAGGATTAGACAATATTAATAAGAGAAGCAGCAACACCCTCTCTGGTGGCATCAGTTTTGGAGCCTTGGGCTCAGTGCTCTCTCTCCAGGGATTTGGAGCAATTAAGTGAAGGGTCTCAACATGCTCCATATTGCCA